>NW_027362761.1:1016179407-1016839009 GCF_046119375.1 Phyllobates terribilis
GAGGTGGAGGAAGATGCTAGTGACGACGAGGTCAGGTTGCGCCTTCCTGGACAGAGACGTAGTACTGGAAGCACGTCAACAACTGCATCCTCAAACACAACTCTGCCTCTCACCACAAGTCGTGGTGGCTCTTCAGGTCGCATGGGTGCTAAGCCTTGCATAGCCTGGGCATTTTTTCAGATCGATAAAGATGACCCAACTCGTGTTATCTGTAACATTTGTCAGCAAAAGCTAAGTAGAGGCCAAAAAATACATAGTTTGAGTACTTCATGCATGAACCGGCACATGGACATGAAGCATAAGTTGCAGTGGGAAGCTCAGTGTGCTACAATGCGGCCTAGCCGGCCGGGCCAATCACCGTCTGCCATATCTTGTGCATCCGCGGCCTCTTCATCCTCTGTGACGGGGGGGACAGCAGTCACACCTGTTTTGGGGCGCAGACCTGCCACCTCTTTACCCGCAACAGCCAGCGTGATTGGCAGGTCATCATTTTCTTTGGAGGTGGTAACACCAGCTGGTGTTGAGCGCTGTCCGACATCGATAGCACCACCTTTGGATCAAGGCAACCTAACATGTCCGCCTGCATCTTCCTCACAGACCGGCAGTTTGCCGGGGACACCCTTATCAACCCCGTCTAAGCACAATAGCCAGCCCTCGGTCCCTCAGATGTGGACAAGTAAAAGACCATTTCCTCCTAGCCATGAGAAAGCTAAGAGGTTGAATTTCACCATCTGCAAGCTCTTGGCTACAGAAATGCTGCCTTTCCGCCTGGTGGACACAGAGGATTTTCGAGACCTTATGTCCGTCGCAGTGCCCCAGTACCAGATGCCCAGTCGGCACTACTTCTCAAAGAAAGCTGTGCCTGCGCTCCACCAGCATGTCGCACACAACATCACCGATTCTTTGAGAAACTCTGTGTGTGACAGGGTGCATTTCACCACAGACACTTGGACGAGTAGGCATGGACAGGGGCGTTACATGTCGCTGACTGGGCACTGGGTAACTATGGTGACAGCAGAACAAGGGGCTGCTGTCCAAGTCTTGCCGTCCCCACGAGTTGTGCGTCAATCCTCTTTATGTCAAAGTTCCTCCACTGCTTCTGCCTCCTCAACCTCCTCTCGGTCTTCCACCTGCACCCAAAGCCTGTCTGGTCATGCCACAAGCTTTCTAACTGCGCAGAAGGGATCCTGCACACCTCCTTACTATGCTGGCAGTAGGGCTCAACGTCATCAGGTGGTTTTTACATTGAAATGTCTGGGAAATGTGAGTCACACAGCTGAGGAGTTGTGGTCAGCTCTGGAGAACCAATTTCATGAATGGTTGTCTCCACTGGACCTGAAACCAGGGAAGGCCGTGTGCGACAATGCTGCAAACCTGGGTGCGGCCCTTCGCCGGGGCAATGTCACACACGTGCCTTGTATGGCTCACATGTTGAACCTGGTTGTCCAGCAATTTTTAGCCCACTATCCCAGACTAGATGGCCTTCTGCAGAGGGCACGGTCGCTGTGTGCTCACTTCCGCCGTTCGCATCCCGCAGCTCAGCGACTTACATCTCTACAGAAGTCGTTGGGCCTGCCACTTCACCGGCTAAAATGCGATGTGCCTACCCGGTGGAATTTAACTCTGCACATGTTGCAGCGACTGTGGCAGCACCGACAAGCCCTGGTGCAATACGTTCTGACGTATAGCCTGGGCCAACGAGATTTAGAGGTGAGAGGTGGGGCAAATCACGCTGGAGGAGTGGTCTCAGATCAGGGACCTATGCACCCTTCTGCACAGTTTTGAAATGGCGACGAAGATGTTTAGTGCTGACGATGCCATTATCAGCATGACTATTCCGGTGATTTACATGCTGGAGCACATGTTAAACAGAATTCGGAGTCAGGTGGTGGCACAAGAGGAGGTGGAGGAAGTAGACGAGGAGTAGTTGAATGCGGAAGGGCTAACATCTGCAAGGTCCAGACGGTCGGCAGCACCAAGGCGGCAGGCATGTGAGGGTGGGGGAGATGGTTTTACCAGGGCGCATGGTAGCAGCCAAACTGATGAGGAAGGTGCAGGAGCCCAGGAAGAAGTGGAGGACGAACTGATGGAAGACTCATCAGATGAGGGAGACCTTGATCACATTTTTGTTGTGCGAGGTTGGGGGGAGAGGACAGAGGAAGGAAGCATGATTGTTACCTCGCCACCAACACAACAGGGACTTGGTGCTCCTGGATGCGCAACACACATGAGTGCCTTCTTGCTGCACTACCTGCAACATGACCCTCGAATTGTGAGAATTAGAAATAATCCTGACTACTGGGTTGCCACACTGTTAGATCCCCGGTACAAAAGTAAATTTGCAGAAATTATTCCTGCCATAGAAAGGGATGCACGCATGCAGGAGTATCAGCAGAGACTGTTGCAGAATCTTACATGTGCTTTTCCACAAAATACCAGTGGTGCACGTAGTGAATCTCACAGTTCCAACTTGCCAACCGTGGGACCGTCAAGTGTTCAGCACTCAAACCGTAACAGAACCACAGTATCTGCTAGTAACATCAATTTTGCGGAATCATTTCACCACTTTTTTAGCCCATCCTTTGCAAGGCCACAGGAGACAAGAAGTCTGACACATAGTCAACGCCTAGAGACGATGGTACAGGAGTATCTCCAAGTAAACATTGAAGCCACGACTGTGTCACTGGACCCTTGCTCTTTTTGGGCTTCCAATCTGGATAAATGGCCGGAGCTAGCCACTTACGCCTTGGAGATCTTGTCATGCCCCGCAGCCAGCGTTCTGTCTGAACGTGTGTTCAGCGCTGCTGGTGGTGTGCTGACAGATAAGCGCACGCGGCTCTCCACTGATAATGTAGACAGACTCACGTTCATAAAGATGAACAAATCATGGATCCGAAACGACTTTTCTACCCCTGTGTCATCCTGGGGAGAGTAAAAGCTTGATGATTGGTTAAAATCACCCTACCAACCGTTTTAAGCTTTCAAATTACTAATCATGTTTATCTGTATCTTGGCTGGAAAATAATTTGGGCTTTGTAGCAGTGTGCAGCACTGATCCTATTAGGCCATCTATACTAAAGCTTCACCAGATTTAAAATTAATAATAATTTTTAGCTGCATCTAGCCCGGAAAATAATTTTGGGGCTCCGAGATGCGCAAGACACATAAGTGCCTTCTTGCTGCACTACCTGCAGCATGACCCTCATATTGTCAGAATTTGAAGTAATCATGACTACTGGGTTGCCACACTCTTAGATCCCCCAAACTTTTCGATCAACCTTTTCATTTTAATAAAGACCAAAAAAATGGTCATTTTTGAAATTATAAGCATTAGCAGGTTGTTAGAAACTGAAATCAAACAGTTTTCAACTCAAAACTTTATTCTAGGTGATGTTACATTTTCACATAGGACCCCTTGTTCGAAAGGAGCTTCTGAACTCTCTCGTCCATTGAATTTGTCAGGTTTTGGATGGTTTCTGCTTCAATTGTTTTGCATGAGGACAGAATACCCTCCCAGAGCTGTTGCTTAGATGTGAACTGCCTCCCGCCATCATAGACACTCCTTTTAATGATGCTCCAAAGGTTCTGAATGGGGTAGAGGTCAGGGGAGCATGGGGGTCACACCATAAGTTTGTCCCCTTTTATGCCCATATCAGCCAGAGATGCAGATGTTTAATGTGCAGCATGAGATGGTGCATTATCATGCAAAAAAATGATCTTGCTGTGAAATACACGGTTCTTCTTCTTGAACCATGGCAGGAAGTGCTGTTTGAGAAAATCCACATACATTATGGAGTTCATCTTTAGCGCCTTCAGGGATCCTAAAGGGGCCGACAATCTCTCTCCCCATGATTCCAGCCCAAAACATTACTCCACCTCCTCCTTGTTGGCGCTGTAGCCGTGTTTGCGTGGGGTGTCCATCAACCAGCCATCCTCCACTCCATCCATCTGGACCATCGAGCGCTGCACGGCACTCTTCCGTGAACAAAACAGTTTTGAAATCAGTCTTCATGTAATGTTTGGCCCACTGGAGCCGTTTCTGCTTGTGTGAAGTGGATAGAGGAGGTCGACAGGATGGCGTATGCACAGCTGCAAACCTCTGAAGGACCCTGCATCTTGTTGTTCGGGGGACGTTGGAGGCACAAGCAGCTTCAAAAACTTGTCTGCTGCTATGACAAGGCTTTTTTGCCGCTGCTCTTTCAACCTGACGTAATTGCCTGTAGGAAAGAGTCCTCAATTTGCCCTTATCAGCACGCACACGTGTGTACTGTGAATCAGCTACATACTTCTTGATTGCCAAGACACTTCATCCTGATCATCGCACAATGTTGATTGTAGTCATGCCTTGACCTAAACACTCCACAATTTGTTGCATCTCAGCAGCCGACACATCCTTTTTCTTTCCCATTTTGGCAGAAAATGTAGGCTGCTTAATAATGTGAGACAGCCTTCTTAAGTAGTCTTGCCTTTCATTGGACACACCTGCCAAACTAATTAGCACAGGTGTCTGCAATTGCTTACAGTGATATAAAGAGCCCTGACACACATCACCATCAATGAGTTTAACTGACAAACAAACAAATTCTTCCCTTATCACTCCTAAACACTTTTTGCATAATAATTTGGAACGCAGTGTACATGTGCTTTTCCACAAAACACCAGTGGTTCACGTAGTGAATCTTACAGTTCTAACTTGCCAACCGTGGTCTGTATGGAGTTGTTCAATAAAGGGCCCAAAATTAAGATAACATAGATGGGAGAGGTCTCTATGAATAGGAATTCCTAAGTAATTTGATACCCTGTGAGGGCCAGGCAAAGGGAAAGTTGGACTGGATGGAATCCTATATGGATTTGGGGAGGGAAACATCGAGGGCCTCAGACTTCGCTGCATTGATTTTAAAATTTGACCATGTAACAAAGTGATCTATTTCAGCCATAACAGCATGGATGGATATATGTGATTGAGTGATATATACTAGGACATCATCAGCAAATAGAGAGCACTTGTACTCGGTGCCTCCCACCTCAATCCACCTAATATTGGGGTTATGGCGAATTGATGAGAGCAGGTTCTCCGTCACTAGGATGTATAAGAGAGGGGACAGAGGACATCCCTGCCTTGTCCCATTGGTGATTGTGAAAGGTGATGAAAATGTTCTGATGCACCCCCTGGGCCTTGGGACACCCGGAGCCGGACCCTTTTTGGTGGATGCTGGTGGTTGTAGTCTTCGTGGCGGCGACCCGGTTCCGTTGCTCAGGGTGGTCAAACCAGTGGCGGAACTATTTATGTGGTTTTGATGTTTAAATGTCCGACTACGCCACCCGTGGATTGCGGTCAGAGTGAACCGCCGCTGCAGGGCAGACCGCTGAGGCTGGTGTTGTGGGTGCAGCAGAGCGTAGCATAACTCCCCACGGGAGGAGTATAGCCTCAGGGCAGTGTATGCGGAGGATGGGGGTGATGGTGCAGGGCAGCAGCAGTAACGACACGGAGTCAGTGATGCAGTCCAGGGCCTTTACTCACAGTTCTTATTATCCAGACCACGTCTGCAGGTAACGGCTGCCACGTCGTACTGTGCTCACCAGGTGAGGGGCTCAGACAACTCCCAGATAACTTTGGAGCGCTTCACAGGACCCCCTTTGTGTGTCCTTTTTCTGGCCTTTCTTACCAACCCTTCTGTCCGGCTGCCTCGGGCCTCCTCTTGGTAAACTTTGCGCCAGTTTCCCTGACCCTATGTGGTGCCTTCCTAGCGGGTGTAGCGAGGGGCTGCGCCACATAAAATGTCACAGCCTCCGGTTTCTAGCTGAGGGTCGTTTCCTGCCTCCACTAGTTTCGGGGACCGGTCTCCCCCTTTGGCCTGACCCCTCCACGCAGGTGGATTCGGGCGTGCGGTGGTGACTCGCCCGTCCGCACCCCTGGGATCCCTTCATTCCTCGTTCCTGGAGCCTTCTCCGCTCCTCTTCCTTCCTTCTCCCTCTTCCAGGCCTGGGCCTCTGTTGCTAGGCCCGCCTCCGGAGCAGAGCTCATGCAGAGCCCCTGCTCCCTGCCACTTCTGCTCAGACTTCTCTGCACTGAACTAAGATGGTGCCCACCTTTTATACTCCCTTCTGTAGTGCCGGCATCCCTTCCCTCTGCTAGGCAGGGACGCTGTTCCCCTCACCGCTCTGCTCCGTGCCCGGCGTCCCTCTCCCGCTCTGCTGGCAGCGCGCGCTCCTTCCCGGCCACTGTGCTTAGGGCGCGCGCGCGCGCTCTCCCTCCCTCTTAAAGGGGCCGCGCGCGCCGTCCTAAGGAGTCCCCGGCCAATGGCCGGAGGACTTTACCATATATAAGGCACCTCCTCCAAAATGGAGGTGCCCGAGCAATGTTGTTTGCACCTGTGTCTCACCTGTGCTTCAGCCCTCAGGTCCCGTTGCCAGTTACCTGCCAGTTACCTGCCAGATTCCTGCCTGATTACTTGCTACCTGCCTGCTAGTCTGAGGTCCGACGGTCTGCCTTACTAATCCTGTCAGTCTGTCTAAGGACCAGCCTGCCCGCTCACCTGGGAGCGCACATCAGCTACCTGCCTGCTTGCCTGTGGTCCGACGGTCTGCCTTCCAACTCCTGTCAGTCTGTCTATGGACCAGCTTGCCCGCTCACCTGGGAGCGCACATCTGCTACCTGCCTGCTAGCCTACCTGGAGGCTCCGCCGTCACGTGCTGTGACCACCTGCCTGTCCAGTGACTCCTGCCCGCTCACCTGGGAGCGCTCATCTGCTACCAGTCTGCTTGCCTACCCGGAGGCTCTGCCGTCACGTGCTGTGACCACCCGCCTGTCCAGAGACTTCTGCCCGCTCACCTGGGAGCGCTCATCTGTCGCCTGTCCGCTGGTCTTCCTGGAGGCTCCGCCGTCACATGCTGTGACCACCCGTTCATCCAGAGACTCTCGCCTGCTCACCTGGGAGCTCACGTCTATCTTCAGCCGCCACAGGTCGTACCAACCCTATACCTAGAGACTGCCCCGGTCACTTGCCGTGACCTCCAGCCCGTTCACTCAGAGACTGTCCCGTTCACTCAGAGACTGTCCCGTTCACCTGCTGAGACTTCCAGCCCGTCTTCCCTGGTCGCCACCCGCTCCCTTACAAGGACCGCCCCCTTGTATAGTAGCTCAGAGGTTCCGCCTCCCAGACCCGTTACAGTTTGCTCGGGCCATGGAACCCGGTGGCACCCAAGCTCCCTCGCTCTCGGACCTGTGTCATGAACTGTCCCGTCAAAGCTCCCAACAGGAGTCCATTCTGGGTCACCTGCGGAATGTCAATACTCGCCTGGACACTCTGACTGCTCCACCAGCAACCTCCGCCAGTGCCATGTCTCGCAATCCGGCAGCTCCACTGCCCACTAATACCATGGTATCTTACCCCGGACCCCGGCTTTCTGCACCTCCTCGCTTCGGAGGCGACTCCGCCCAGGCTCGGGGCTTCATAAATCAGTGCACCCTGCACTTTGAACTATTATCTCACCAGTTTAACTCCGACCGGGCCAAAATTGCATTCATCATGTCCCATCTCACCGGGGAGGCCCTGGCCTGGCTAAATCCTCTATGGGAGAGAGGAGACCCCCTGGTATCCAACTTGCCTGCTTTTCTCACGGCTTTCCGGAAAGTCTTCGACGAACCCAGACGGAAGACCTCATCCGCATCATCTCTGCTACGCCTCCGTCAGGAAAGTCTCACCGTGGGCCAATATGCCATACGGTTCCGTACCCTTGCCTCGGAGCTGGCCTGGGATAACGACGCTCTGGTTTCCGTCTTCTGGGAGGGTCTGTCCGGCCGTATTAAAGATGAGCTTGCCGGTCGGGACATTACTACCACTCTCGATGATTTAATAACTCTTGCCACCCGGATTGACCTACGGTTCCAGGAGCGTGCCAGAGAGGTCACCCGTGAGAGGAGATTACCACGTCTAGCTCCTACTTTTCAGAAACCCGTCACTCCTTCTGTCTCTTACCAGGTACACTCTCCTGAGCCTATGCAGGTCGACCAGACCAAGATGGTCAAGACCCGTCAGGACTTACGCCGTGCCGAGGGGACCTGCTTCTACTGTGGCAGTAAGGAGCACCGGATCCGTGCCTGCCCGGAGAGGTCGGGAAACGCCTGTGTCTAGGTTCGCTCAGAGAGGTCCACCTAGACAAGAATAAATCCTCTCCATCCCTGCTGTTGTCAGTTTCAATCGTCTACGGGGAGAACCGTTATTTCGAACTAGCCCAACTTGACTCTGGAGCAGCCGGGAATCTTATCTCACAGTCCCTGGTAGAGAAATACCGCATCCCCACCAAACCTCTGGCTGTACCCTTGTCTGTTGCTGCCGTGGATGGGGGGCTCTTACCACGCCCCATCCAACTCATCACCGAATCCATTACTCTGCAGGTGGGAATGCTGCATTCTGAAAGTATCTCCTTCCATGTTCTGCCTGGACTCTCTCACGCCCTCCTGCTAGGTCTACCTTGGCTCCAGAGACATGCACCCGTTCTTGACTGGCAGACCGGAGAAGTCCTTCGCTGGGGACAGGACTGCCATAAGATCTGTCTGGTTCCCGTCCATCCCGTCCGTCCTTCTCCTACTCCAGCTAATCTACCTGGACTTCCGATCCCTTATTGGTCTTATGCTGATGTCTTTAATAAAAAGGAAGCAGAGACACTACCCCCTCATAGACCATACGACTGCCCTATCGACTTGTTACCTGGTACTTCTCCTCCCCGTGGGCGTATTTATCCATTATCCGCTGCTGAGACCCGCTCGATGTCCGAATATATTGAGGAGAATCTGGCCAGGGGATTCATCCGGAAATCTACCTCCCCGGCGGGAGCAGGCTTCTTTTTCGTCAAAAAGAAGGACGGCTCTCTCCGTCCCTGTATAGACTATAGAGGCCTTAACCAGATCACGGTGAAGAATAAGTACCCCCTTCCGCTCATTCCGGAGTTATTTGATCGTCTGAGGGGGGCTAGAATCTTCACCAAACTAGACCTCCGTGGGGCGTACAACCTGGTTCGTATCCGTCAGGGGGATGAATGGAAGACGGCATTCAATACCCGGGACGGCCACTATGAATATCTGGTAATGCCCTTTGGCCTCTGTAACGCTCCTGCCGTCTTTCAAGAGTTGGTCAATGACATCTTCCGGGACCTTCTCTACTCCTGCGTAGTGGTGTACCTGGACGACATCTTGGTCTTCTCTCCGGATCTCCAGACTCACCGGAGGGACGTTCGTCAGGTCCTGCTCAGGCTCAGGCAGAACCATCTCTACGCTAAATATGAGAAGTGCCTCTTTGAGCAGACCTCGCTTCCGTTTCTGGGCTACATTATCTCTCAGACCGGCCTACAAATGGATCCTGAGAAACTGTCTGCCATCGAGAAATGGCCCCGACCGGAGGGGTTGAAGGCCATTCAGCGATTCCTGGGCTTCGCCAACTACTACCGCCTCTTCATACCACACTTCTCTTCCCGGACTGCCCCAATTTCCGCGCTCACCCGTAAGGGTACTAATCCCAAAGAGTGGCCGCCCGAAGCAGAGGAGGCCTTTCTTTCCCTAAAACAGGCCTTCTCTTCCGCCCCGGTGCTGCATCGCCCGGACGGCAACAAGCAGTTCTTCCTGGAAGTTGACGCCTCCTCCTCTGGAGCCGGAGCGGTACTTACTCAAAAATCATCTTCCGGGAGAATGGTAACTTGTGGCTTCTTCTCCAAACTCTTCTCCTCTTCTGAGCGCAACTATTCCATAGGAGACCGAGAGTTATTGGCCATCAAGCTGGCGTTGGAGGAGTGGCGTTACCTACTCGAGGGGGCTCTTCATCCGGTAATAATTTACACTGACCACAAGAACTTGGCTTACCTCCAGCATGCCCAGAGACTTAACCCGCGCCAAGCCCGGTGGTCCTTGTTTTTTGCTCGCTTTGATTTTGTTCTTCATTTTCGCCCGGCTGACAAAAACGTCAAAGCAGACGCCTTGTCCCGATCCTTTCTGGTGTCCGATCTCGAGGAAGAACCTAAACATATCATCGATCCCGCCAGAGTAATGCAGGTGGCTCCCGTGAGTCTAAATCGTCTCCCTCCCGGTAAGACGTTTGTTTCAGTACCTGATCGGGAGAAGATCCTACACTGGGGCCATTCGTCTAAGCTAGCTGGCCACGCCGGTCAGAAAAAGACCCTCCAGCTTATTGCCCGGCACTATTGGTGGCCTACCCTGCACAAGGACGTAATAGACTTTGTTTCTGCCTGTGTGTCCTGCGCCCGCAACAAAGTCCCGAGACATCTGCCAGCCGGACGCCTCCTTCCGCTTCCTGTGCCTGCTGCCCCCTGGCAGCATATTGCTATGGACTTCATAACTGATCTCCCCGTCTCTGTCGGTTGTACGGTCATTTGGGTGGTCGCTGACCGCTTTTCCAAGATGGCTCACTTTATTCCCCTGCCAGGCCTCCCGTCTGCACCCGAGCTGGCTAAAGACTTTATCCGCCATATCTTCCGTCTTCATGGCCTGCCCCTCCACATCGTGTCGGATCGTGGGGTACAGTTCACCTCACGTTTCTGGAGAGCCACTTGTAAACTACTAGACGTCACCCTGGACTTCTCCTCCGCTTACCACCCACAGTCCAATGGTCAAGTGGAGCGGATCAATCAGAACCTGACCAGTTACCTCCGGCACTTCGTTAATGCCCACCATTCTGACTGGGTGGATCTCCTACCATGGGCCGAGTTCTCTTATAATAATCACGAGAGCGAATCCTCCTCCAAATCCCCGTTTTTTGTAGTTTTCGGTCAGCATCCTCGGATTCCTTTTCCTGTCTCCACCTCTGTGGACAACTCGGCTGCGGAATCTCTCGTTAGCAAATTTTCCTCCATATGGGAGAGTACCCGGTCCGCACTCCTTCTGTCATCCGAGCGTATGAAAAGACACGCTGACAAAAAACGCCTGGATCCTCCACAATTTCGTCCAGGAGATAAGGTCTGGCTCTCATCTAAATATGTTCGACTCAAGATACCTTCTTACAAGTTAGGGCCTCGGTTCATCGGTCCTCTGGAGGTCATCAGTCAGATCAACCCGGTGGCCTATAAATTGAAATTCCCGGCCAACTTACGGATCCCTAACTCCTTCCATGTATCTCTCCTCAAACCCGTGGTGCTTAACTCTTTTTCCAAGTCTACAGGTACGCCTCCTCCTCCGGTTTCCGCTGAGGACGAGTTTGAGGTAGAGAACATTCTTGCTACCAAAAGGGTAAGAGGGAAGACCTTTTTTCTGGTAGATTGGAAGGGGTTTGGTCCTGAGGAGAGAACGTGGGAGCCCCGGGAGAACATCCATGCCCCTCTCATCCTAGCTAAATTTCTCTCTGGCCTAAAAAAGGGGGGGCCTAAAGGGGGGGGTACTGTAGTGCCGGCGTCCCTGCCCTCTGCTAGGCAGGGACGCTGTTACCCTCACCGCTCTGCTCCGTGCCCGGCGTCCCTCTCCCGCTCTGCTGGCAGCGCGCGCTCCTTCCCGGCCACTGTGCTTAGGGCGCGCGCGCGCGCTCTCCCTCCCTCTTAAAGGGGCCACGCGCGCCGTCCTAAGGAGTCCCCGGCCAATGGCCGGAGGACTTTACCATATATAAGGCACCTCCTCCAAAATGGAGGTGCCCGAGCAATGTTGTTTGCACCTGTGTCTCACCTGTGCTTCAGCCCTCAGGTCCCGTTGCCAGTTACCTGCCAGTTACCTGCCAGATTCCTGCCTGATTACTTGCTACCTGCCTGCTAGTCTGAGGTCCGACGGTCTGCCTTACTAATCCTGTCAGTCTGTCTAAGGACCAGCCTGCCCGCTCACCTGGGAGCGCACATCAGCTACCTGCCTGCTTGCCTGTGGTCCGACGGCCTGCCTTCCAACTCCTGTCAGTCTGTCTATGGACCAGCTTGCCCGCTCACCTGGGAGCGCACATCTGCTACCTGCCTGCTAGCCTACCTGGAGGCTCCGCCGTCACGTGCTGTGACCACCTGCCTGTCCAGTGACTCCTGCCCGCTCACCTGGGAGCGCTCATCTGCTACCAGTCTGCTTGCCTACCCGGAGGCTCTGCCGTCACGTGCTGTGACCACCCGCCTGTCCAGAGACTTCTGCCCGCTCACCTGGGAGCGCTCATCTGTCGCCTGTCCGCTGGTCTTCCTGGAGGCTCCGCCGTCACATGCTGTGACCACCCGTTCATCCAGAGACTCTCGCCTGCTCACCTGGGAGCTCACGTCTATCTTCAGCCGCCACAGGTCGTACCAACCCTATACCTAGAGACTGCCCCGGTCACTTGCCGTGACCTCCAGCCCGTTCACTCAGAGACTGTCCCGTTCACTCAGAGACTGTCCCGTTCACCTGCTGAGACTTCCAGCCCGTCTTCCCTGGTCGCCACCCGCTCCCTTACAAGGACCGCCCCCTTGTATAGTAGCTCAGAGGTTCCGCCTCCCAGACCCGTTACACCTTCTCAATGCACCCAGGAACTGCTTCCTCCCTGCTCCTGCACTACAGTGTTCCCTTCCCCCATTCCAGCCAGGGACAGGGACTGTCGTGCCCATCTCAGAGGCATATTGGTCGCCCTGCCCCACGTCAATGTGGTGTAATGCATGCAGGTGTCGGGTCCTGATCCACACTCCATCCTTACCTGAGAGTGAGATATCACACCTCTGGGTGAGGTGCAATACCTCTGTAGCAACCGAGCCCTCAGGGTGCTACAGTTCCATTTATCTTCAGCCTAGGTGACGTATTGTGATACAGGGCTGTGATTTTGGCTATAAAAGGGTCCCCTAGACCCCTACCCCAAGCTTTTTAAGAGAATCATATATGGCGTGCCAGGAGACTCTATTGAATGCTTTCTCAGCATCCAACGAGAGTATCTAATTACAAATTTTTAACTGCATCTAGCCCAGGAAATACTTTGTGCCTAGTAGCAGTGTCTGCTAGTCAGCGGATTATCCCGGCTGTTAAGCAAGCTACACCACCTGTAGTTTAGACACTTAATTTTTTCAAAGGAAATGCTTCGGGACCATGGGATACTCAGTGAAGAGCATCAGGAGGCACCCCAAGGCATAGGGGCTGGGACTGGCAGTAGGATGCCTTGCGGTGGACAGCCGAGCTCGATCCTTATAAAAGCTTTTTAACTGCAGCAGCTTTAGTGGACGCTACTGGAGCTGGAAATACGCGGCTGCTGGCATGAGACCTGCCCTCCAATAGATCCTTGTAAATGGATTTAAAGTGTATTCATTCAAATTAGAGAGACAATTTAAATTAAAAAGCTTAGAGCTGCCTCCACCACAGGGGGGCTCGCTCGACCCACCAGCGGACAGGCACCAGTATTGGGAGAGGGGGGCTGGCCATCAGGGTTCACCGCGGCTCTGGCACAAACCCGGCGACACGGAGGTGGCACGGGCAGGAGCGGACTGGCCGTGTCGGCTTCTCACTTTTTGGATTTTAGAAGGGCGTGACATGCCTATATCTGTGTCTCCCCCTCCTTTTACTCCTCCACCTCTTTTATTTTCGCATGACTATATGTACTTGTCACTTTTCCATGTGTTAGTTATGTCTTCTGAGCAGTTTGTCAGCTTTTGGACAGCTTTGAAGGTGTTTTCTATGTGTTTCTATGTGTTTTTGTTTGCCTGCCATTGGTTTTAACGGTGTTCGAAGGTGTTCGACGAACAGTTCGACGAACAGTTCGGCGAACACACGGGTGTTCGACGAACCGAACCGAACTCGAACACTACGGGGGTGGCTCAACACTAGTGCTAATACCATGGCGTCGTACCATAGTTTGCTGGAAATATTCCAGGCTGGTAGGAGGCTAGCAAATTCCCACAGAAAAGTACCAGCACCAGGAGAAATAGTGATGGCTGTGGATCGAGTATGGACACAAGGCATGAGGCATGTGGTTGTGAAAAGCTTCTGCCTCCATGAGCCAAAAAGGCCACAAGTGAAAACAGCTTTACAGGACTTCCTGTGAGAAAAGACACGCAGGGTAGATAGGGTTTCCCTCTATGCCAGTCCTTTCACCGAGCTAAAGAATATTGCTGTGGTGAAATACAAGTCCCACTGAGAAGCTGTTTCAGATTGAAAAACATTGTGCCCACCAGAGGATTTGATTCTGAGGGCTAACCTTTCTCCCCCGCTCAAGAGCCCCATAGCAGCTGCAAAGCTAGCGCTATCATGAACTGTCCTGAGGTAGAAGCCCAGGCACACCAGAGGATTCTCTGGTGGGACTGTCCAACCCTGCCAAGAAGCAGTCCTGGCTAAGAAAAGTGTGTGGAAAGGTTCCTGGACACTCTATGGCTGCTTTTTTACTGAGGAGGAAACACACGCAAACACAGGGAGAGGTTGTGAAAAGCTTCCGCCTCCATGAGCTTAAAAAGCCATATTTCAAGTGCAAAAAGCTGCCCAGAAATCTGGCTGTTTAATGTTGCAGCCTGTGGGTGTATGGGTGGCTGGCTGCATACTTAAACTTGCATTCCAAGTAACAGAAAACTAAGCAGATGGTGGCCTCTATCATCATCATGGCCTCACCTCGGCACTATGAACTCTCCTGAAGGAGAAGCCAGGGCCCGCCGGAGGATTCTCCGGTTCTCTGGTGGGCCCGTCCAACCTTGCCGAAAAGCAGCCCTGGCTAAGAAAAGTGTGGGGGAAGGTTACTGGACACTCTATGGCTGCTTTTCTAATGTGGATCGGCCATGCTTATGCATGTTATTTCTCAAACCGCATTACAGATCAGGCCATTGTCCAACTCTGTATTCAAGAAATTAAATGCGCAAAGAAAGATGAGTGTGTGTCAAAGCACCACCGACAAGGGTGAGTTGATGTTGGACGGGCTGCCATTGCTTCTGCAACAAGCTGCATTACAGGACTTCCTGTGAGAAATGACACACAGGGTAGATAGGGTTTCTCTCTATGCCAGTCCTTTCACCGAGCTAAATACAACTGTCAGCAAAAAAAGTTGTGGACTGGCTCCGTACCGTCCCTGGCCACATTCACCTGTCCACGTGTTTGTGGTTAGGCGGTCCTTCCCAGTAAGTGCACTGGGGAGGGCACGGGTAATGTTGTGGGACCCGTGCTTGTGGAAGGCGGAGACGATACCGGGAAATATAGTGGCGGCTGGGGACCGAGTATGGACACCCGGCTGCCGCCGGCATGAGGTTATGAAAAGCTTCCGCCTAAATTTCAAGTGCAAGCAGCTGTCAAAAATTTGGCAGTATAGCATTTCAGCCTGTGGGTGGGTGGGTGGCTGGCTGCCTGCCTATTTGCGCTTGCATTCCAAGGAATGGGGTAGGGACAACTGAACGCTGCAGTGGGACAAGGACATGGATGGTGATTGTGGCAAGTCTGCAATGACAGGTTCATGGCGGGAGGTATCTTCGCATGCGCCAAGGATCACTTATGATGGCCACACTTTTAGGCAGTGACCTGGGAGTCAGAGATGCTTCCAGAGGTCTTCCCCATGCTGTGCCCATGACTTTTCAGCACTGTATGCATTTGTCTGATGATGTATCACACACCACATGACCAGATAAGGTTGTAAAATGTTAAAATGAAATTTCCTGGTGAATGCATTTGTCTTGGTTGAAAGCAATGCAAAAGTGCGAAAACGCATCAAAAACGCTACGTGTGAACATAGCCCAATGTGTGGAGAAGCATTTTTGCTTTTGGTTATTTATTTTGCTTTATATACATTGTACATGTCATGGAAATGATGTTCCTTAAAATATTTCCCAGGAAAATCCATTTTGGTTTGGTTTTGGTATGTTTTATTGTGAGTCCGTAAAAGTGGCGGAATACCTCTGACAACGTTGTTGACAGAAGTGACCTGGGAGTCAAAAATGCTTCCAGGGGTCTTACCCATGCTGTCCCCATGTCATGTGAGCACTGTTCCCATCGATTTGGGCAATTTTTAGGCCCTCTGCAGACCGCCGGGGGGAGCCGCCTGAAAAATTCTTGAGTTTCCCATAGACTTATATTGGGCTCATTGCTCGGGTCGAGCACCCGAGTATTCCAATTTGCTCGACCCATGCAACGAGTAACCGAGCATTTTAGTCCTCGCTCATCACTAAATTCTAGTAGTGAAGTTTTAGTATTAGTGAAGCTTTAGAAAGGGAATTCAATAATAAAAAAAGTCTAAAACTGCACATTTATTGAAGATATTTAAAACAAAAACGTCATAACAAGTAGAGACTGATCCACATACAGTACAGACAACCAACCTACGAGTTTCAGCATAGAGCATTTATCATAGCTAATTTTCTTAGCTATAATTTACAAATACTCACAAAACAGTTTATAAAAAATAATCCACGTCATGTCAATAAACTCGAGCGCCATATCATGCCGCAATTGGTGAGTTGAAAAATAAATAGCCGATGCCTCTACTCTAATGTCACGTATCCGAAGAAGCCAGATGCGAAACGCGCGTTATGAGTGCTCTTCTGGACACCAGTTCTTACCCTGGGTAAATATGTCACTATGAGTTTATTGGAGTTGAATTTTGTATACATTTTGAATAATCAATGCAAACAGACACATGCTTAATGAAATCTAGACTGAGCACTATTATTTCATATTGCAATAGCAATTTGGTGCATTAATTCTTCACTTGAATATGTTATCATTGCTTTGTAGGATTCTTTCATCCACATGTGATATAGATATTTATTCAAAAGCTTGCAACTATTGTCTCTCTCTTTGACACCTTTTTGCTGCTCTGTGGAAATTCTTTCATTTGTTTTCTATGTGTTATTTAAACATAAATGATTATTGATTATATACCCCTGTGTGTAGATGGTATAGAATTACATTTGGACGTATATATTCCTTATTGGTCTGAATATTCTTATTACTTTACCATTCACACACCAATAACCTTGGTCAGATTTTTTCAGTTTTAGCATCTCCTTCCCCTTTTATCTTGAGAGTTATTTGTTGTGCATTGATTTATTTAATAAAATGTATAGAATTTACATGTGGCTTTATACTCCTAATTTTCTATGTAGGTATTGTTCAAGTTTTAATAGGAGAGTCTTTGACTTTTAGGTCTATTGATAGGTATTCAAATGACCAGCATTTGCTGTCAGCATTTGTTATTCAAGATTGCTTTGGGAAGAAGAGCTGTAGATAACCTGTGGAAAACATCCATACCTCCGTGAAGGGAAATTGCATTATAAATAGGGATAAGCGAACCTGAACTGTGAAAATCGGGGTTCGTACTGGTCACCTAGTGTCTGGTACCGAACCCCGAACATGGACTTTTTACCGGAAGTCTGGTTTACTGTTAGGGTTCAGATGCTGAATAAAGTTTGAAAAGCTGTAGCGCAGCCAATCAACAAGCGTTTAGACTGTGGGCACTTTCAGAGACATCACAGCCATGTCAAGTCCATGTGACCCGGACTGTATAAATGCTGGATCACAGGTGCCGCATGATTCTGCTCTGCTTAGTATAGGGACAGGATACAGCTGGAGTCAGGGACAGCATTAGATTTTGTGTGTGCCCAGTTTTCCAAAAAGCTTATCAGTGTGTACTCTGCACACGTGTCTGTGGGAGTAGAGTGTCTACAACTAAATTTTTCTACTCTGCATGCATGTCTTTAGGAGTAGAGTGCCTAACCAATTTTTTATACTCTGCATGCATGTCTGTGGGAGTAGTGTGCTTAAAAAGAAATTACTCTACTCTGCACCTGTGTCTATGGGAGTATTATGCATAAAAACAAATTGCTCTACTCTACCCTGTGTCTGTGTGAGTAGTGTGTGTAAAAACAAATTACTCTACTCTGCCCCTGTGTCTGTGGCAGTAGTGTGTTTAAAAACAAATTGTTCTACCCTCTGCATGTGTGTGGGAGTAGTGTGCCTAACCATTTTTTTCTACTCTGCACCCGTGTCTGTGGGAGTAGTGTGCCTAACCAATTTTTTGTACTCTGCAAGCGTGTGTGTGGAAGTAGTGTGCCTAACCGATTTTTTCTACTCAGCTCCCATGTCTGTGGGAGTAGTGTGCGTAAAAACTAGAGATGAGCGTTGTTCTACTCGAACTGTTCGCCAATCTCAAATTCGAGCTGTTTTGGGCGGTGTTCGAGCCGGTCGGCGAACACGAACAATTTGAGAAAAATTCGGCTGTTCGAGGTTATGTTCGATAACTGTTCGTGCACCAAAATCATAACTGGATTTTTTCTCAGTAATGATGAAAATTAATGTTAATACGCAGTTTGAGTGTACAGCGGGGCGGGGGGAGGGGCAGGGGATGGATCTCTGCAGGAACAATGAAGATCTCCATTTTTTTTTCTCTTTCCCGCATTTGCAGTGGGGAGGTGCAATCTGTCAGCCTATCAGCAGCGCACACACGGAGCGAAGTGCTTTTTTTCACACAAGCAAGGGCATGTGTGATTGGCAGTGTATGTCACATGTCCTTGCCCTATAAGACCAAGCCATTTTCCCCGTCGCCACCATTTTCTCACTGCTGCAGCTGCGTGTTAGACGGCACCGCTGTTGCTGTGTGCGCTATACCTTGTTAATTTCAAGCCAATTTTCGCACAAATATACAGATAGCTTGGGAGTAGGGAATAGTTGTGATTGCAGTCCTTTTAAGGACTAGGTTACAGCATTTCCTACGACTTTTATCAGGCAGGTCTGTGCTCTTAAATAGATAGATTGTGGGAGTAAAGACTAATTGTAATTGGAGTCCTTTTCAGGACTAGGTTACATCAGTTCCTATCAGTTTTTGCCAGGCAGGTCTGTGCCAGTGCTGTGCAAGTTTTTTTCACAGCATTTGGCTGAATCTAGCAAAGCTAATCCTTTTTGGCCTATTGCAGAGTGTGTTAGTCAGTGGAGTAGCCTATCTGTGTTGCAAGATATACCACCTGTGTATAGAATACCAATTTTTTTACTGCACCTAGTGAAGTAAAATCTTTTGGGCATAGCATCATTCTATTAGTCCATCTATACTGACCTCCATCAGGTTGCAAACTGAATATAATTTTTTTCTGCATCTAGCTCTGAAAAAATATTTGGGCTTCTAGCAGTGTG
The DNA here is from genome assembly GCF_046119375.1 of Phyllobates terribilis. Taxonomy (NCBI): domain Eukaryota; kingdom Metazoa; phylum Chordata; class Amphibia; order Anura; family Dendrobatidae; genus Phyllobates; species Phyllobates terribilis. The sequence goes on from NW_027362761.1 coordinate 1,016,198,423, forward strand.
TGGGACTTGGTCTATTAGTCCATCTATACTGACCTCCATCAGGTTGCAAATTGAATAAAAAAATTTTCTGCATCTAGCTCTGAAAAAATATTTGGGCTTCTAGCGGTGTGTGGGACTTGGTCTATTAGTCCATCTATACTGACCTCCATCAGGTTGCAAATTAAAAATAATTTTTTTCTGCATCTAGCTCTGAAAAAATATTTGGGCTTCTAGCAGTGTGTGGGACTTGGTCTATTAGTCCATCTATACTGACCTCCATCAGGTTGCAAATTAAAAATAATTTTTTTCTTCATTTATCTCTGAAAAAATATTTGGGCTTCTAGCAGCGTGTGGGACTTGTTCTATTAGTCCATCTATACTGACCTCCATCAGGTTGCAAATTAAAAATAATTTTTTTCTGCATCTAGCTCTGAAAAAATATTTGGGCTTCTAGCAGTGTGTGGGACTTGGTCTATTAGTCCATCTATACTGACCTCCATCAGGTTGCAAATTAAAAATAATTTTTTTCTGCATCTAGCTCTGAAAAAATATTTGGGCTTCTAGCAGTGTGTGGGACTTGGTCTATTAGTCCATCTATACTGACCTCCATCAGGTTGCAAATTAAAAATAATTTTTTTCTGCATCTAGCTCTGAAAAAATATTTGGGCTTCTAGCAGTGTGTGGGACTTGGTCTATTAGTCCATCTATACTGACCTCCATCAGGTTGCAAATTGAATAAAAAAATTTTCTGCATCTAGCTCTGAAAAAATATTTGGGCTTCTAGCGGTGTGTGGGACTTGGTCTATTAGTCCATCTATACTGACCTCCATCAGGTTGCAAATTAAAAATAATTTTTTTCTGCATCTAGCTCTGAAAAAATATTTGGGCTTCTAGCAGTGTGTGGGACTTGGTCTATTAGTCCATCTATACTGACCTCCATCAGGTTGCAAATTAAAAATAATTTTTTTCTTCATTTAGCTCTGAAAAAATATTTGGGCTTCTAGCAGTGTGTGGGACTTGTTCTATTAGTCCTTCTATACTGACGTCCAGCAGGTTGCAAATTGAATATAATTTTTTTCTGCATCTAGCTCTGAAAAAATATTTGGGCTTCTAGCGGTGTGTGGGACTTGGTCTATTAGTCCATCTATACTGACCTCCATCAGGTTGCAAATTAAAAATAATTTTTTTCTGCATCTAGCTCTGAAAAAATATTTGGGCTTCTAGCAGTGTGTGGGACTTGGTCTATTAGTCCATCTATACTGACCTCCATCAGGTTGCAAATTAAAAATAATTTTTTTCTTCATTTATCTCTGAAAAAATATTTGGGCTTCTAGCAGCGTGTGGGACTTGTTCTATTAGTCCATCTATACTGACCTCCATCAGGTTGCAAATTAAAAATAATTTTTTTCTGCATCTAGCTCTGAAAAAATATTTGGGCTTCTAGCAGTGTGTGGGACTTGGTCTATTAGTCCATCTATACTGACCTCCATCAGGTTGCAAATTAAAAATAATTTTTTTCTGCATCTAGCTCTGAAAAAATATTTGGGCTTCTAGCAGTGTGTGGGACTTGGTCTATTAGTCCATCTATACTGACCTCCATCAGGTTGCAAATTGAATAAAAAAAATTTCTACATCTAGCTCTGAAAAAATATTTGGGCTTCTAGCGGTGTGTGGGACTTGGTCTATTAGTCCATCTATACTGACCTCCATCAGGTTGCAAATTAAAAATAATTTTTTTCTGCATCTAGCTCTGAAAAAATATTTGGGCTTCTAGCAGTGTGTGGGACTTGGTCTATTAGTCCATCTATACTGACCTCCATCAGGTTGCAAATTAAAAATAATTTTTTTCTTCATTTAGCTCTGAAAAAATATTTGGGCTTCTAGCAGTGTGTGGGACTTGTTCTATTAGTCCTTCTATACTGACGTCCAGCAGGTTGCAAATTGAATATAATTTTTTTCTGCATCTAGCTCTGAAAAAATATTTGGGCTTCTAGCGGTGTGTGGGACTTGGTCTATTAGTCCATCTATACTGACCTCCATCAGGTTGCAAATTAAAAATAATTTTTTTCTGCATCTAGCTCTGAAAAAATATTTGGGCTTCTAGCAGTGAGTGGGACTTGGTCTATTAGTCCATCTATACTGACCTCCATCAGGTTGCAAATTAAAAATATTTTTTTTCTGCATCTAGCTCTGAAAAAATATTTGGGCTTCTAGCAGTGTGTGGGACTTGGTCTATTAGTCCATCTATACTGACCTCCATCAGGTTGCAAATTAAAAATAATTTTTTTCTTCATTTAGCTCTGAAAAAATATTTGGGCTTCTAGCAGTGTGTGGGACTTGTTCTATTAGTCCTTCTATACTGACCTCCAGCAGGTTGCAAATTGAATATAATTTTTTTCTGCATCTAGCTCTGAAAAAATATTTGGGCTTCTAGCGGTGTGTGGGACTTGGTCTATTAGTCCATCTATACTGACCTCCATCAGGTTGCAAATTAAAAATAATTTTTTTCTGCATCTAGCTCTGAAAAAATATTTGGGCTTCTAGCGGTGTGTGGGACTTGGTCTATTAGTCCATCTATACTGACCTCCATCAGGTTGCAAATTAAAAATAATTTTTTTCTTCATTTAGCTCTGAAAAAATATATGGGCTTCTAGCAGTGTGTGGGACTTGTTCTATTAGTCCTTCTATACTGACCTCCAGCAGGTTGCAAATTGAATATAATTTTTTTCTGCATCTAGCTCTGAAAAAATATTTGGGCTTCTAGCGGTGTGTGGGACTTGGTCTATTAGTCCATCTATACTGACCTCCATCAGGTTGCAAATTAAAAATAATTTTTTTCTGCATCTAGCTCTGAAAAAATATTTGGGCTTCTAGCGGTGTGTGGGACTTGGTCTATTAGTCCATCTATACTGACCTCCATCAGGTTGCAAATTAAAAATAATTTTTTTCTGCATCTAGCTCTGAAAAAATATTTGGGCTTCTAGCAGTGTGTGGGACTTGGTCTATTAGTCCATCTATACTGACCTCCATCAGGTTGCAAATTGAATAAAAAAATTTTCTGCATCTAGCTCTGAAAAAATATTTGGGCTTCTAGCGGTGTGTGGGACTTGGTCTATTAGTCCATCTATACTGACCTCCATCAGGTTGCAAATTAAAAATAATTTTTTTCTGCATCTAACCCAGCCAATAGTTTTGGCCTAATACCACAGTTTGGCCACTCAGCTCTGCTCGGTTACCATCCATTGTTTTTTTGTGCAAACAACTCCAGAGTTGTGAATTAGTTAACCACCAAAATGAGTGGAAAAAGGCCTGCTGCTGGTGGAAAGGGGAATAGGCGTGTTGGGAAGGGGAAAAAAGGTTGTGTCCGTGGGGTAGGTGCAGAAGAAAGACCATCTTCCAGCCAAACTAAAATGTCTACTTCTTTTAGCGGACAATGTGATAAGATCCCTTTCTTACGGCCACGCCAATCGCTACAAATTCCAGATGAGGCACAAAAACAGCAGGTGCTTCAACGGATATCAAGTGCTCCTTTAAGTGGGCTCTCCTCCACATCAACTTCAACATCACAAATACTCCAGTCCTCAAAGGTGTCACCCAAATCGCACTTGCTTCCTCACAGCTCCCAAATCTCCAGCTGCCCGTCTGAGTATGAGGTAGAACAGATGGTTGAGTCTGCAGAGCTGTTTACTCATACTATAGCCTGGGAATCAGAGGTCGACTCCAGCGCTTCTGTGAATCCAGACGAGGAAATGATCTGCACTGATGCCCAGAATCTTTATGAGTCGGATCCAGGACCAGACGCAGAAGGTTCTGACCATAATGTAGACCCTCATTCCCAAACTGTAACTCCTGTTGGTGGAGACAATGAGGAAGACGATGATAAGACTCAAATACCTGATTGGAGCGACAACTTTAGTTTTTTGTCAGGGCAGGAACAGGTTGGCTCTGAGGACGACGGGTGTGATAACGCACAGTGTGATGATGATGAGGTCGGAGATCCCACTTACTGTCAACCCACAGTCAGCCAAGAGATGAGGTCAGCAGAGGAGGTGGAGGAAGATGCTAGTGACGACGAGGTCAGGTTGCGCCTTCCTGGACAGAGACGTAGTACTGGAAGCACGTCAACAACTGCATCCTCAAACACAACTCTGCCTCTCACCACAAGTCGTGGTGGCTCTTCAGGTCGCATGGGTGCTAAGCCTTGCATAGCCTGGGCATTTTTTCAGATCGATAAAGATGACCCAACTCATGTTATCTGTAACATTTGTCAGCAAAAGCTAAGTAGAGGCCAAAAAATACATAGTTTGAGTACTTCATGCATGAACCGGCACATGGACATGAAGCATAAGTTGCAGTGGGAAGCTCAGTGTGCTACAATGCGGTCTAGCCGGCCGGGCCAACCACCGTCTGCCATATCTTGTGCATCCGCGGCCTCTTCATCCTCTGTGACTGGGGGGACAGCAGTCACACCTGTTTTGGGGCGCAGACCTGCCACCTCTTTACCCGCAACAGCCAGCGTGATTGGCAGGTCATCATTTTCTTTGGAGGTGGTAACACCAGCTGGTCTTGAGCGCTGTCCGACATCGATAGCACCACCTTTGGATCAAGGCAACCTAACATGTCCGCCTGCATCTTCCTCACAGACCGGCAGTTTGCCGGGGACACCCTTATCAACCCCGTCTAAGCACAATAGCCAGCCCTCGGTCCCTCAGATGTGGACAAGTAAAAGACCATTTCCTCCTAGCCATGAGAAAGCTAAGAGGTTGAATTTCACCATCTGCAAGCTCTTGGCTACAGAAATGCTGCCTTTCCGCCTGGTGGACACAGAGGATTTTCGAGACCTTATGTCCGTCGCAGTGCCCCAGTACCAGATGCCCAGTCGGCACTACTTCTCAAAGAAAGGTGTGCCTGCGCTCCACCAGCATGTCGCACACAACATCACCGCTTCTTTGAGAAACTCTGTGTGTGACAGGGTGCATTTCACCACAGACACTTGGACGAGTAGGCATGGACAGGGGCGTTACATGTCGCTGACTGGGCACTGGGTAACTATGGTGACAGCAGGACAAGGGGCTGCTGTCCAAGTCTTGCCGTCCCCACGAGTTGTGCGTCAATCCTCTTTATGTCATTTTTCCTCCACTGCTTCTGCCTCCTCAACCTCCTCTCGGTCTTCCACCTGCACCCAAAGCCTGTCTGGTCATGCCACAAGCTTTCTAACTGCGCAGAAGGGATCCTGCACACCTCCTTACTATGCTGGCAGTAGGGCTCAACGTCATCAGGCGGTTTTTACATTGAAATGTCTGGGAAATGTGAGTCACACAGCTGAGGAGTTGTGGTCAGCTCTGGAGAACCAATTTCATGAATGGTTGTCTCCACTGGACCTGAAACCAGGGAAGGCCGTGTGCGACAATGCTGCAAACCTGGGTGCGGCCCTTCGCCGGGGCAATGTCACACACGTGCCTTGTATGGCTCACGTGTTGAACCTGGTTGTCCAGCAATTTTTAGCCCACTATCCCAGACTAGATGGCCTTCTGCAGAGGGCACGGTCGCTGTGTGCTCACTTCCGCCGTTCGCATCCTGCAGCTCAGCGACTTACATCTCTACAGAAGTCGTTGGGCCTGCCACTTCACCGGCTAAAATGCGATGTGCCTACCCGGTGGAATTCAACTCTGCACATGTTGCAGCGACTGTGGCAGCACCGACAAGCCCTGGTGCAATACGTTCTGACGTATAGCCTGGGCCAACGAGATTCAGAGGTGGGGCAAATCACGCTGGAGGAGTGGTCTCAGATCAGGGACCTATGCACCCTTCTGCACAGTTTTGAAATGGCGACGAAGATGTTTAGTGCTGACGATGCCATTATCAGCATGACTATTCCGGTGATTTACATGCTGGAGCACATGTTAAACAGAATTCGGAGTCAGGTGGTGGCACAAGAGGAGGTGGAGGAAGTAGAGGAGGAGGAGTTGTATGCGGAAGGGCTAACATCTGCAAGGTCCAGACGGTCGGCAGCACCAGGGCGGCAGGCATGTGAGGGTGGGGGAGATGATTTTACCAGGGCGCATGGTAGCAGCCAAACTAGTGAGGAAGGTGCAGGAGCCCAGGAAGAAGTGGAGGACGAACTGATGGAAGACTCATCAGATGAGGGAGACCTTGATCACATTTCTGTTGTGCGAGGTTGGGGGGAGAGGACAGAGGAAGGAAGCATGATTGTTACCTCGCCACCAACACAACAGGGACTTGGTGCTCCTGGATGCGCAACACACATGAGTGCCTTCTTGCTGCACTACCTGCAACATGACCCTCGAATTGTGAGAATTAGAAATAATCCTGACTACTGGGTTGCCACACTGTTAGATCCCCGGTACAAAAGTAAATTTGCAGAAATTATTCCTGCCATAGAAAGGGATGCACGCATGCAGGAGTATCAGCAGAGACTGTTGCAGAATCTTACATGTGCATTTCCACAAAATACCAGAGGTGCACATAGTGAATCTCACAGTTCCAACTTGCCAACCGTGGTCTGTATGGAATTGTTCAATAAAGGGCCCAAAATTAAGATAACATAGATGGGAGAGGTCTCTATGAATAGGAATTCCTAAGTATTTGATACCCTGTGAGGGCCAGGCAAAGGGAAAGTTGGACTGGATGGAATCCTATATGGATTTAGGGAGGGAGACATCGAGGGCCTCAGACTTCGCTGCATTGATTTTAAAATTTTACCATGTAACAAAGTGATCTATTTCAGCCATAACAGCAGGGATGGATATATGTGATTGAGTGATATATACTAGGACATCATCAGCAAATAGAGAGCACTTGTACTCGGTGCCTCCCACCTCAATCCACCTAATATTGGGGTTATGGCGAATTGATGAGAGCAGGTGCTCCGTCACTAGGATGTATAAGAGAGGGGACAGAGGACATCCCTGCCTTGTCCCATTGGTGATTGTGAAAGGTGATGAAAATGTTCTGACGCACCCCCTGGGCCTTGGGACACCCGGAGCCGGACCCTTTTTGGTGGATGCTGGTGGTTGTAGTCTTCGTGGCGGCAATCCGGTTCCGTGGCTCAGGGCGGTCAAACCAGTGGCGGAACTATTTATGTGGTTTTGATGTTTAAATGTCCGACTACGCCACCCGTGGATTGCGGTCAGAGTGAACCGCCGCTACAGGGCAGACCGCTAAGGCTGGTGTTCTGGGTGCAGCAGAGCGTAGCATAACTCCCCACGGGAGGAGTATAGCCTCAGGGCAGTGTATGCGGAGGATGGGGGTGATGGTGCAGGGCAGCAGCAGTAACGACACGGAGTCAGTGATGCAGTTCAGGGCCTTTACTCACAGTTCTTATTATCCAGACCACGTCTGCAGGTAACGGCTGCCCACGTCGTACTGTGCTCACCAGGTGAGGGGCTCAGACAACTCCCAGATAACTTTGGAGCGCTTCACAGGACCCCCTTTGTGTGTCCTTTGTCTGGCCTTTCTTACCAACACTTCTGTCCGGCTGCCTCGGGCTTCCTCTTGGTAAACTTGGCGCCAGTTTCCCTGACCCTATGTGGTGCCTTCCTAGCGGGTGGAGCAAGGGGCTGCGCCACGTAAAATGTCAGAGCCTCCGGTTTCTAGCTGAGGGTCGTTTCCTGCCTCCACTAGTTCGGGGACCGGTCTCCCCCTTTGGCCTGACCCCTCCACGCAGGTGGATTCGGGCGTGCGGTGGCGACTCGCCCGTCCGCACCCCTGGGATCCCTTCATTCCTCGTTCCTGGAGCCTTCTCCGCTCCTCTTCCTTCCTTCTCCCTCTTGCAGGCCTGGGCCTCTGTTACTAGGCCCGCCTCCGGAGCAGAGCTCATGCAGAGCCCCTGCTCCCTGCCACTTCTGCTCAGACTTCTCTGCACTGAACTAAGATGGTGCCCACCTTTTATACTCCCTTCTCAATGCACCCAGGAACTGCTTCCTCCCTGCTCCTGCACTGCAGGGTTCCCCTTCCTCAGTGTTCCCTCCCCCCACTCCAGCCAGGGACAGGGACTGTCGTGCCCATCTCAGGGGCATATTGGTCGCCCTGCCCCACGGCAATGTGGTGTAATGCATGCAGGTGTCGGGTCCTGATCCACACTCCATCCTTATCTGAGAGTGAGATATCACACCTCTGGGCGAGGTGCAATACGTCTGTAGCAACCGAGCCCTCGGTGCTACAGTTCCATTTATCTTCAGCCTAGGTGACGTATTGTGATACAGGGCCGTGATTTTGGCTATAAAAGGGTCCCCTAGACCCCTACCCCAAGCTTTTTAAGAGAATCATATATGGCGTGCCAGGAGACTCTATGGAATGCTTTCTCAGCATCCAACGAGAGTATCTACTTACAAATTTTTAACTGCATCTAGCCCAGGAAATACTTTGTGCCTAGTAGCAGTGTCTGCTAGTCAGCGGATTATCCCGGCTGTTAAGCAAGCTACACCACCTGTAGTTTGGACACTTAATTTTTTCAAAGGAAATGCTTCGGGACCACGGGATACTTAGTGAAGAGCATCAGGAGGCACCCCAAGGCATAGGGGCTGGGACTGGCACTAGGATGCCTTACGGTGGACAGCCGAGCTCGATCCTTATAAAAGCTTTTTAACTGCAGCAGCTTTAGTGGACGCTACTGGAGCTGGAATTACGCGGCTGCTGGCATGAGACTTGCCCTCCAATAGATCCTTGTAAATGGATTTAAAGTGTATTCATTCAAATTAGAGGGACAATTTAAATTAAAAAGCTTAGAGCTGCCTCCACCACAGGGGGGCTCTCTCGACCCACCAGCGGACAGGCACCAGTATTGGGAGAGGGGGCTGGCCGTCAGGGTTCACCGCGGCTCTGGCACAAACCCGGCGACACGGAGGTGGCACGGGCAGGAGCGGACTGGCCGTCTCGGCTTCTCACTTTTTGGATTTTAGAAGGGCATGACATGCCTATATCTGTGTCTCCCCCTCCTTTTACTCCTCCACCTCTTTTCTTTTCGCATGACTATATGTACTTGTCACTTTTCCATGTGTTAGTTGTGTCTTCTGAGCAGTTTGTCAGCTTTTGGACACCTTTGAAGGTGTTTTCTATGTGTTTCTCTGTGTTTTTGTTTGCCTGCCATTGGTTTTAACGGTGTTCGAAGGTGTTCGACGAACAGTTCGACGAACAGTTCGGCGAACACACGGGTGTTCGACGAACCGAACCGAACTCGAACACTACGGGGGTGGCTCAACACTAGTAAAAACTAGAGATGAGCGTTGTTCGACTCGAACTGCTCGCCAATCTCAAATTCGAGCTGTTTTGGGCGGTGTTCGAGCCGTTCGGCGAACACGAACGATTTGAGAAAAATTCGGCTGTTCGAGGTTATGTTCGATAACTGTTCGTGCACCAAAATCATAACTGGATTTTTTCTCAGTAATGATGAAAATTAATGTTAATACGCAGTTTGAGTGTACAGCGGGGTGGGGGGAGTGGCAGGGGATGGATCTCTGCAGGAATAATGAAGATCTCCATTTTTTTTTCTCTTTCCCGCATTTACAGTGGGGAGGTGCAATCTGTCAGCCTATCAGCAGCGCACACACGGAGCAAAGTGCTTTTTTTCACACAAGCAAGGGCATGTGTCATTGGCAGTGTATGTCACATGTCCTTGCCCTATAAGACCAAGCCATTTTCCCCGTCGCCACCATTTTCTCACTGCTGCAGCTGCGTGTTAGACGGCACCGCTGTTGCTGTGTGCGCTATACCTTGTTAATTTCAAGCCAATTTTCGCACAAATATACAGATAGCTTGGGAGTAGGGAATAGTTGTGATTGCAGTCCTTTTAAGGACTAGGTTACAGCATTTCCTACGACTTTTATCAGGCAGGTCTGTGCTCTTAAATAGATAGATTGTGGGAGTAAAGAATAATTGTAATTGCAGTCCTTTTCAGGACTAGGTTACATCAGTTCCTATCAGTTTTTGCCAGGCAGGTCTGTGCCAGTGCTGTGCAAGTTTTTTTCACAGCATTTGGCTGAATCTAGCAAAGCTAATCCTTTTTGGCCTATTGCAGAGTGTGTTAGTCATTGGAGTAGCCTATCTGTGTTGCAAGATATACCACCTGTGTATAGAATACCAATTTTTTTACTGCACCTAGTGAAGTAAAATCTTTTGGGCATAGCATCATTCTATTAGTCCATCTATACTGACCTCCATCAGGTTGCAAATTGAATATAATTTTTTTCTGCATCTAGCTCTGAAAAAATATTTTGGCTTCTAGCAGTGTGTGGGACTTGTTCTATTAGTCCATCTATACTGACCTCCATCAGGTTGCAAACTGAATATAATTTTTTGTCTGCATCTAGCTCTGAAAAAATATTTGGCCTTCTAGCAGTGTGTGGGACTTTCTCTATTAGTCCATCTATACTGACCTCCATCAGGTTGCAAATTAAAAATAATTTTTATCTGCATCTACCTCTGAAAAAATATTTGGGCTTCTAGCTGTGTGTGGGACTTGTTCTATTAGTCCATCTATACTGACCTCCATCAGGTTGCAAACTGAATATAATTTTTTTCTGCATCTAGCTCTGAAAAAATATTTGGCCTTCTAGCAGTGTGTGGGACTTTCTCTATTAGTCCATCTATACTGACCTCCATCAGGTTGCAAACTAAATATATATTTTTTCTGCATCTGCCTCTGAAAAAATATTGGGCTTCTAGCTGTGTGTGGGACTTGTTCTATTAATCCATCAATACAGACCTCCATCAGGTTGCAAACTGAATATAATTTTTTTCTGCATCTACCTCTGAAAAAATATTTGGGCTTCTAGCTGTGTGTGGGACTTGTTCTATTAATCCATCTATACAGACCTCCATCAGGTTGCAAACTGAATATAATTTTTTTCTGCATCTACCTCTGAAAAAATATTTGGGCTTCTAGCTGTGTGTGGGACTTGTTCTATTAGTCCATCTTTACTGACTTCCATCAGGTTGCAAACTGAATATAATTTTTTTCTGCATCTAGCTCTGAAAAAATAATTGGCCTTCTAGCAGTGTGTGGGACTTTCTCTATTAGTCCATCTATACTGACCTCCATCAGGTTGCAAATTAAAAATAATTTATATCTGCATCTAGCTCTGAAAAAGTAATTGGCCTTCTAGCAGTGTGTGGGACTTTCTCTATTAGTCCATCTATACTGACCTCCATCAGGTTGCAAATTAAAAATATTTTTTTGTCTGCATATAGCTCTGAAAAAATATTTGGCCTTCTAGCAGTGTGTGGGACTTTCTCTATTAGTCTATCTATACTGACCTCCATCAGGTTGCAAACTGAATATAATTTTTTTCTGCATCTACCTCTGAAAAAATATTTGGGCTTCTAGCTGTGTGTGGGACTTGTTCTATTAATCCATCTATACAGACCTCCATCAGGTTGCAAACTGAACATAATTTTTTTCTGCATCTACCTCTGAAAAAATATTTGGGCTTCTAGCTGTGTGTGGGACTTGTTCTATTAGTCCATCTATACTGACCTCCATCAGGTTGCAAACTGAATATAATTTTTTTCTGCATCTAGCTCTGAAAAAATATTTGGCCTTCTAGCAGTGTGTGGGACTTTCTCTATTAGTCCATCTATACTGACCTCCATCAGGTTGCAAATTAAAAATAATTTTTATCTGCATCTAGCTCTGAAAAAATATTTGGCCTTCTAGCTGTGTGTGGGACTTGTTCTATTAGTCCATCTATACTGACCTCCATCAGGTTGCAAACTGAATATAATTTTTTTCTGCATCTAGCTCTGAAAAAATATTTGGCCTTCTAGCAGTGTGTGGGACTTTCTCTATTAGTCCATCTATACTGACCTCCATCAGGTTGCAAACTGAATATATTTTTTTTCTGCATCTGCCTCTGAAAAAATATTGGGCTTCTAGCTGTGTGTGGGACTTGTTCTATTAATCCATCAATACAGACCTCCATCAGGTTGCAAACTGAATATAATTTTTTTCTGCATCTACCTCTGAAAAAATATTTGGGCTTCTAGCTGTGTGTGGGACTTGTTCTATTAATCCATCTATACAGACCTCCATCAGGTTGCAAACTGAATATAATTTTTTTCTGCATCTACCTCTGAAAAAATATTTGGGCTTCTAGCTGTGTGTGGGACTTGTTCTATTAGTCCATCTATACTGACTTCCATCAGGTTGCAAACTGAATATAATTTTTTTCTGCATCTAGCTCTGAAAAAATAATTGGCCTTCTAGCAGTGTGTGGGACTTTCTCTATTAGTCCATCTATACTGACCTCCATCAGGTTGCAAATTAAAAATAATTTATATCTGCATCTAGCTCTGAAAAAATAATTGGCCTTCTAGCAGTGTGTGGGACTTTCTCTATTAGTCCATCTATACTGACCTCCATCAGGTTGCAAATTAAAAATAATTTTTTGTCTGCATCTAGCTCTGAAAAAATATTTGGCCTTCTAGCAGTGTGTGGGACTTTCTCTATTAGTCTATCTATACTGACCTCCATCAGGTTGCAAACTGAATATATTTTTTTTCTGCATCTACCTCTGAAAAAATATTGGGCTTCTAGCTGTGTGTGGGGTTTGTTCTATTAATCCATCTATACAGACCTCCATCAGGTTGCAAACTGAATATAATTTTTTTCTGCATCTACCTCTGAAAAAATATTTGGGCTTCTAGCTGTGTGTGGGACTTGTTCTATTAATCCATCTATACAGACCTCCATCAGGTTGCAAACTGAATATAATTTTTTTCTGCATCTACCTCTGAAAAAATATTTGGGCTTCTAGCTGTGTGTGGGACATGTTCTATTAGTCCATCTATACTGACCTCCATCAGGTTGCAAACTGAATATAATTTTTTTCTGCATCTAGCTCTGAAAAAATATTTGGCCTTCTAGCAGTGTGTGGGACTTTCTCTATTAGTCCATCTATACTGACCTCCATCAGGTTGCAAATTAAAAATAATTTTTATCTGCATCTAGCTCTGAAAAATATTTGGCCTTCTAGCTGTGTGTGAGACTTGTTCTATTAGTCCATCTATACTGACCTCCATCAGGTTGCAAACTGAATATAATTTTTTTCTGCATCTAGCTCTGAAAAAATATTTGGCCTTCTAGCAGTGTGTGGGACTTTCTCTATTAGTCCATCTATACTGACCTCCATCAGGTTGCAAACTGAATATATTTTTTTTCTGCATCTACCTCTGAAAAAATATTTGGGCTTCTAGCTGTGTGTAGGACTTGTTCTATTAGTCCATCTATACTGACCTCCATCAGGTTGCAAACTGAATACAATTTTTTTCTGCATCTACCTCTGAAAAAATATTTGGGCTTCTAGCTGTGTGTGGGACTTGTTCTATTAGTCCATCTATACTGAACTCCATCAGGTTGCAAATTGAATATAATTTTTTTCTGCATCTAACCCAGCCAATAGTTTTGGCCTAATACCACAGTTTGGCCACTCAGCTCTGCTCGGTTCCCATCCATTGTTTTTTTGTGCAAACAACTCCAGAGTTGTGAATTAGTTAACCACCAAAATGAGTGGAAAAAGGCCTGCTGCTGGTGGAAAAGGGAATAGGCGTGTTGGGAAGGGGAAAAAAGGTTGTGTCCGTGGGGTAGGTGTTAAAGCAACAGTAACATCTGCAGAAGAAAGACCATCTTCCAGCCAAACTAAAATGTCTACTTCTTTTAGCGGACAATGTGATAAGATCCCTTTCTTACGGCCACGCCAATCGCTACAAATTCCAGATGAGGCACAAAAACAGCAGGTGCTTCAACGGATATCAAGTGCTCCTTTAAGTGGGCTCTCCTCCACATCAACTTCAACATCACAAATACTCCAGTCCTCAAAGGTGTCACCCCAATCGCACTTGCTTCCTCACAGCCCCCAAATCTCCAGCTGCCCGTCTGAGTATGAGGTAGAACAGATGGTTGAGTCTGCAGAGCTGTTTACTCATACTATAGCCTGGGAATCAGAGGTCAACTCCAGCGCTTCTGTGAATCCAGACGAGGAAATGATCTGCACTGATGCCCAGAATCTTTATGAGTCGGATCCAGGACCAGACGCAGAAGGTTCTGACCATAATGTAGACCCTCATTCCCAAACTGTAACTCCTGTTGGTGGAGACAATGAGGAAGACGATGATGAGACTCAAATACCTGATTGGAGCGACAACTTTAGTTTTTTGTAAGGGCAGGAACAGGTTGGCTCTGAGGACGACGGGTGTGATAACGCACAGGGTGATGATGATGAGGTTGGAGATCCCACTTACTGTCAACCCACAGTCAGCCAAGAGATGAGGTCAGCAGAGGAGGTGGAGGAAGATGCTAGTGACGACGAGGTCAGGTTGCGCCTTCCTGGACAGAGACGTAGTACTGGAAGCACGTCAACAACTGCATCCTCAAACACAACTCTACCTCTCACCACAAGTCGTGGTGGCTCTTCAGGTCACATGGGTGCTAAGCCTTGTATAGCCTGGGCATTTTTTCAGATCGATAAAGATGACCCAACTCGTGTTATCTGTAACATTTGTCAGCAAAAGCTAAGTAGAGGCCAAAAAATACATAGTTTGAGTACTTCATGCATGAACCGGCACATGGACATGAAGCAAAAGTTGCAGTGGGAAGCTCAGTGTGCTACAATGCGGCCTAGCCGGCCGGGCCAACCACCGTCTGCCATATCTTGTGCATCCGTGGCCTCTTCATCCTCTGTGACTGGGGGGACAGCAGTTACACCTGTTTTGGGGCGCAGACCTGCCACCTCTTTACCCGCAACAGCCAGCGTGACTGGCAGGTCATCATTTTCTTTGGAGGTGGTAACACCAGCTGGTGTTGAGCGCTGTCCGACATCGATAGCACCACCTTTGGATCAAGGCAACCTAACATGTCCGCCTGCATCTTCCTCACAGACCGGCAGTTTGCCGGGGACACCCTTATCAACCCCGTCTAAGCACAATAGCCAGCCCTCGGTCACTCAGATGTGGACAAGTAAAAGACCATTTCCTCCTAGCCATGAGAAAGCTAAGAGGTTGAATTTCACCATCTGCAAGCTCTTGGCTACAGAAATGCTGCCTTTCCGCCTGGTGGACACAGAGGATTTTCGAGACCTTATGTCCGTCGCAGTGCCCCAGTACCAGATGCCCAGTCGGCACTACTTCTCAAAGAAAGGTGTGCCTGCGCTCCACCAGCATGTCGCACACAACATCACCGCTTCTTTGAGAAACTCTGTGTGTGACAGGGTGCATTTCACCACAGACACTTGGACGAGTAGGCTTGGACAGGGGCGTTACATGTCGCTGACTGGGCACTGGGTAACTATGGTGACAGCAGGACAAGGGGCTGCTGTCCAAGTCTTGCCGTCCCCACGAGTTGTGCGTCAATCCTCTTTATGTCAAAGTTCCTCCACTGCTTCTGCCTCCTCAACCTCCTCTCGGTCTTCCACCTGCACCCAAAGCCTGTCTGGTCATGCCACAAGCTTTCTAACTGCGCAGAAGGGATCCTGCACACCTCCTTACTATGCTGGCAGTAGGGCTCAACGTCATCAGGCGGTTTTTACTTTGAAATCTCTGGGAAATGTGAGTCACACAGCTGAGGAGTTGTGGTCAGCTCTGGAGAACCAATTTCATGAATGGTTGTCTCCACTGGACCTGAAACCAGGGAATGCCGTGTGCGACAATGCTGCAAACCTGGGTGCGGCCCTTCGCCGGGGCAATGTCACACACGTGCCTTGTATGGCTCACGTGTTGAACCTGGTTGTCCAGCAATTTTTAGCCCACTATTCCAGACTAGATGGCCTTCTGCAGAGGGCACGGTCGCTGTGTGCTCACTTCCGCCGTTCACATCGCGCAGCTCAGCGACTTACATCTCTACAGAAGTCTTGGGCCTGCCACTTCACCGGCTAAAATGCGATGTGCCTACCCGGTGGAATTCAACTCTGCACATGTTGCAGCGACTGTGGCAGCACCGACAAGCCCTGGTGCAATACGTTCTGACGTATAGCCTGGGCCAACGAGATCCAGATATGGGGCAAATCACGCTGGAGGAGTGGTCTCAGATCAGGGACCTATGCACCCTTCTGCACAGTTTTGAAATGGCGACGAAGATGTTTAGTGCTGACGATGCCATTATCAGCATTACTATTCCGGTGATTTACATGCTGGAGCACATGTTAAACAGAATTCGGAGTCAGGTGGTGGCACAAGAGGAGGTGGAGGAAGTAGAGGAGGAGGAGTTGTATGCGGAAGGGCTAACATCTGCAAGGTCCAGACGGTCGGCAGCACCAAGGCGGCAGGCATGTGAGGGTGGGGGAGATGGTTTTACCAGGGCGCATGGTAGCAGCCAAACTAGTGAGGAAGGTGCAGGAGCCCAGGAAGAAGTGGAGGACGAACTGATGGAAGACTCATCAGATGAGGGATCCCTTGATCACATTTCTGTTGTGCGAGGTTGGGGGGAGAGGACAGAGGAAGGAAGCATGATTGTTACCTCGCCACCAACACAACAGGGACTTGGTGCTCCTGGATGCGCAACACACATGAGTGCCTTCTTGCTGCACTACCTGCAACATGACCCTCGAATTGTGAGAATTAGAAATAATCCTGACTACTGGGTTGCCACACTGTTAGATCCCCGGTACAAAAGTAAATTTGCTGAAATTATTCCTGCCATAGAAAGGGATGCACGCATGCAGGAGTATCAGCAGAGACTGTTGCAGAATCTTACATGTGCTTTTCCACAAAATACCAGTGGTGCACGTAGTGAATCTCACAGTTCCAACTTGCCAACCGTGGGACCGTCAAGTGTTCAGCACTCAAACCGTAACAGAACCACAGTATCTGCTGGTAACATCAATTTTGCGGAATCATTTCACCACTTTTTTAGCCCATCCTTTGCAAGGCCACAGGAGACAAGAAGTCTGACACATAGTCAACGCCTAGAGACGATGGTACAGGAGTATCTTCAAGTAAACATTGAAGCCATGACTGTGTCACTGGACCCTTGCTCTTTTTGGGCTTCCAATCTGGATAAATGGCCGGAGCTAGCCACTTACGCCTTGGAGATCTTGTCATGCCCCGCAGCCAGCGTTCTGTCTGAACGTGTGTTCAGCGCTGCTGGTGGTGTGCTGACAGATAAGCGCACGCGGCTCTCCACTGATAATGTAGACAGACTCACGTTCATAAAGATGAACAAATCATGGATCCGAAACGACTTTTCTACCCCTGTGTCATCCTGGGGAGAGTAAAAGCTTGATGATTGGTTAAAATCACCCTACCAACCGTTTTAAGCTTTCAAATTACTAATCATGTTTATCTGTATCTTGGCTGGAAAATAATTTGGGCTTTGTAGCAGTGTGCAGCACTGATTCTATTAGGCCATCTATAATAAGCTCCACCAGATTTAAAATTACTAATCATGTTTATCTGTATCTTGACTGGAAAATAATTTGGGCTTTTTAGCAGTGTGCAGCACTGATCCTATTAGGCCATCTATACTAAGCTCCACCAGATTTAAAATTAATAATAATTTTTAGCTGCATCTAGCCCGGAAAAAAATTTTGGGGCTCCGAGATGCGCAAGACACATAAGTGCCTTCTTGCTGCACTACCTGCAACATGACCCTCATATTGTCAGAATTCGAAGTAATCATGACTACTGGGTTGCCACACTCTTAGATCCCCCAAACTTTTCGATCAACCTTTTCATTTTAATAAAGACCAAAAAATGGTCATTTTTGAAATTATAAGCATTAGCAGGTTGTTAGAAACTGAAATCAAACAGTTTTCAACTCAAAACTTTATTCTAGGTGATGTTACATTTTCACATAGGACCCCTTGTTCGAAAGGAGCTTCTGAACTCTCTCGTCCATTGAATTTGTCAGGTTTTGGATGGTTTCTGCTTCAATTGTTTTGCATGAGGACAGAATACCCACCCTCCCAGAGCTGTTGCTTAGATGTGAACTGCCTCCCGCCATCATAGACACTCCTTTTGATGATGCTCCAGAGGTTCTGAATGGGGTAGAGGTCAGGGGAGCATGGGGGTCACACCATAAGTTTGTCCCCTTTTATGCCCATATCAGCCAGAGATGCAGATGTTTTATGTGCAGCATGAGATGGTGCATTATCATGCAAAAAAATGATCTTGCTGTGAAATACACGGTTCTTCTTCTTGAACCATGGCAGAAAGTGCTGTTTGAGAAAATCCACATACATTATGGAGTTCATCTTTAGCGCCTTCAGGGATCCTAAAGGGGCCGACAATCTCTCTCCCCATGATTCCAGCCCAAAACATTACTCCACCTCCTCCTTGTTGGCGCTGTAGCCGTGTTTGCGTGGGGTGTCCATCAACCAGCCATCCTCCACTCCATCCATCTGGACCATCAAGCGCTGCACGGCACTCATCCGTGAACAAAACAGTTTTGAAATCAGTCTTCATGTAATGTTTGGCCCACTGGAGCCGTTTCTGCTTGTGTGAAGTGGATAGAGGAGGTCGACAGGATGGCGTATGCACAGCTGCAAACCTCTGAAGGACCCTGCATCTTGTTGTTCGGGGGACGTTGGAGGCACCAGCAGCTTCAAAAACTGGTCTGCTGCTATGACAAGGCTTTTTTGCCGCTGCTCTTTTAACCTGACGTAATTGCCTGTAGGAAAGAGTCCTCAATTTGCCCTTATCAGCACGCACACGTGTGTACTGTGAATCAGCTACATACTTCTTGATTGCCAAGACACTTCATCCTGATCATCGCACAATGTTGATTGTAGTCATGCCTTGACCTAAACACTCCACAATTTGTTGCTTCTCAGCAGCCGACACATCCTTTTTCTTTCCAATTTTGGCAGAAAATGTAGGCTGCTTAATAATGTGAGACAGCCTTCTTAAGTAGTCTTGCCTTTCATTGGACACACCTGCCAAACTAATTAGCACAGGTGTCTGCAATTGCTTACAGTGATATAAAGAGCCCTGACACACATCACCATCAATGAGTTTAACTGACAAACAAACAAATTCTTCCCTTATCACTCCTAAACACTTTTTGCATAATAATTTGCAATACAGTGTACATGTGCTTTTCCACAAAACACCAGTGGTTCACGTAGTGAATCTTACAGTTCTAACTTGCCAACCGTGGTCTGTATGGAGTTGTTCAATAAAGGGCCCAAAATTAAGATAACATAGATGGGAGAGGTCTCTATGAATAGGAATTCCTAAGTATTTGATACCCTGTGAGGGCCAGGCAAAGGAAAGGTTGGACTGGATGGAATCCTATATGGATTTGGGGAGGGAGACATCGAGGGCCTCAGACTTCGCTGCATTGATTTTAAAACTTGACCATGTAACAAAGTGATCTATTTCAGCCATAACAGCATGGATGGATATATATGATTGAGTGATATATACTAGGACATCATCAGCAAATAGAGAGCACTTGTACTCGGTGCCTCCCACCTCAATCCACCTAATATTGGGGTTATGGCGAATTGATGAGAGCAGGTGCTCCGTCACTAGGATGTATAAGAGAGGGGACAGAGGACATCCCTGCCTTGTCCCATTGGTGATTGTGAAAGGTGATGAAAATGTTCTGATGCACCCCCTGGGCCTTGGGACACCGGGAGCCGGACCCTTTTTGGTGGATGCTGGTGGTTGTAGTCTTCGTGGCGGCGACCCGGTTCCGTGTCTCAGGGTGGTCAAACCAGTGGCGGAACTATTTATGTGGTTTTGATGTTTAAATGTCCGACTACGCCACCCGTGGATTGCGGTCAGAGTGAACCGCCGCTGCAGGGCAGGCGGCTGAGGCTGGTGTTGTGGGTGCAGCAGAGCGTAGCATAACTCCCCACGGGAGGAGTATAGCCTCAGGGCAGTGTATGCGGAGGATGGGGGTGATGGTGCAGGGCAGCAGCAGTAACGACACGGAGTCAGTGATGCAGTCCAGGGCCTTTACTCACAGTTCTTATTATCCAGACCACGTCTGCAGGTAACGGCTGCCCACATCGTACTGTGCTCACCAGGTGAGGGGATCAGACAACTCCCAGATAACTTTGGAGTGCTTCACAGGACCCCCTTTGTGTGTCCTTTGTCTGGCCTTTCTTACCAACCCTTCTGTCCGGCTGCCTCGGGCCTCCTCTTGGTAAACTTGGCGCCAGTTTCCCTGACCCTATGTGGTGCCTTCCTAGCGGGTGTAGCGAGGGGCTGCGCCACATAAAATGTCACAGCCTCCGGTTTCTAGCTGAGGGTCGTTTCCTGCCTCCACTAGTTTCGGGGACCGGTCTCCCCCTTTGGCCTGACCCCTCCACGCAGGTGGATTCGGGCGTGCGGTGGCGACTCGCCCGTCCGCACCCCTGGGATCCCTTCATTCCTCGTTCCTGGAGCCTTCTCCGCTCCTCTTCCTTCCTTCTCCCTCTTCCAGGCCTGGGCCTCTGTTACTAGGCCCGCCTCCGGAGCAGAGCTCATGCAGAGCCCCTGCTCCCTGCCACTTCTGCTCAGACTTCTCTGCACTGAACTAAGATGGTGCCCACCTTTTATACTCCCTTCTCAATGCACCCAGGAACTGCTTCCTCCCTGCTCCTGCACTACAGGGTTCCCCTTCCTCAGTGTTCCCTCCCCCCACTCCAGCCAGGGACAGGGACTGTCGTGCCCATCTCAGAGGCATATTGGTTGCCCTGCCCCACGGCAATGTGGTGTAATGCATGCAGGTGTCGGGTCCTGATCCACACTCCATCCTTACCTGAGAGTGATATATCACACCTCTGGGTGAGGTGCAATACCTCTGTAGCAACCGAGCCCTCAGGGTGCTACAGTTCCATTTATCTTCAGCCTAGGTGACGTATTGTGATACAGGGCCGTGATTTTGGCTATAAAAGGGTCCCCTAGACCCCTACCCCAAGCTTTTTAAGAGAATCATGTATGGCGTGCCAGGAGACTCTATGGAATGCTTTCTCAGCATCCAACGAGAGTATCTAATTACAAATTTTTAACTGCATCTAGCCCAGGAAATACTTTGTGCCTAGTAGCAGTGTCTGCTAGTCAGCGGATTATCCCGGCTGTTAAGCAAGCTACACCACCTGTAGTTTGGACACTTAATTTTTTCAAAGGAAATGCTTCGGGACCACGGGATACTCAGTGAAGAGCATCAGGAGGCACCCCAAGGCATAGGGGCTGGGACTGGCAGTAGGATGCCTTGCGGTGGACAGCCGAGCTCGATCCTTATAAAAGCTTTTTAACTGCAGCAGCTTTAGTGGACGCTACTGGAGCTGGAATTACGCGGCTGCTGGCATGAGACTTGCCCTCCAATAGATCCTTGTAAATGGATTTAAAGTGTATTCATTCAAATTAGAGAGACAATTTAAATTAAAAAGCTTAGAGCTGCCTCCACCACAGGGGGGCTCGCTCGACCCACCAGCGGACAGGCACCAGTATTGGGAGAGGGGGGCTGGCCGTCAGGGTTCACCGCGGCTCTGGCATAAACCCGGCGACGCGGAGGTGGCACGGGCAGGAGCGGACTGAACGTATCGGCTTCTCACTTTTTGGATTTTAGAAGGGCATGACATGCCTATATCTGTGTCTCCCCCTCCTTTTACTCCTCCACCTCTTTTCTTTTCGCATGACTATATGTACTTGTCACTTTTCCATGTGTTAGTTGTGTCTTCTGAGCAGTTTGTCAGCTTTTGGACACCTTTGAAGGTGTTTTCTATGTGTTTCTATGTGTTTTTGTTTGCCTGCCATTGGTTTTAACGGTGTTCGAAGGTGTTCGACGAACAGTTCGACGAACAGTTCGGCGAACACACGGGTGTTCGACGAACCGAACCGAACTCGAACGCTACGGGGGTGGCTCAACACTAGTAAAAACAAATTGTTCTACCCTGCGCGGGTGTGTGGGAGTAGTGTGCCTAACCAATTTTTTCTACTCTGCACCTGTGTCTGTGGGAGTAGTGAGCCTAACCAATTTTTTGTACTCTGCATGCGTGTCTGAGGTAGTAGTGTGCCTAACCAATTTTTTGTACTCTGCAAGAGTGTGTGTGGAAGTAGTGTGCCTAACTATTTTTTTCTACTCAGCACCTGTGTCTGTGGGAGTAGTGTGTGTAAAAACAAATTGTTCTACTCTGCATGTGTGTCTGTGGGAGTAGTGTGCCCAACCAATTTTTTCTACTCTGCACACATGCGTGTGAGAGTAGTATGCCTAACCAATTTTTTCTACTATGCATGTGTGTCTGTGAGAGTAGTATGCCTAATCAATTTTTTGTACTCTGTACGCATGTCTGTGGGAGTAGTGTGCATAAAAACAAAATGTTCTACTCTGCACCCGTTCCTGTAGGAGTAGTGTGTGTAAAAACAAAGTTCTCTACTCTGCACCTGTGTCTTTGGGAGTAGTGCGTGTAAAAATAAATTGTTCTACTCTGCACGTGTATCTGTTAGAGTAGTGTGCCTAACCATTTTTTTCTAGAGATTCAACAATGAACCTCAGAATCTATCACAAGAAGATCCCTTCAAAATTTAAACCATAATTTAACCCAAAATTTAACCATAGAGCCTATAGAGAACATAGAAGGAGTCATGACCCTTGAATAACATAAGAGGTATAATTTTATTGATGCAGATATTAAAAATATACACATAACATATCATAGAAGGACAGAATACAAACTACCTAGTTAGCATAAAAGGGTCAACTCCAGGCTGCCATATACACAATATTACACAGTGTCACCACCAAAAATATGGATTTATATACACCAACATTTAGCACAGATCAATGGACAAATTAAACTGTAAGCTATGGTCTACCTTACAAAGAGGAATACCACATAAGTCCAAAGGGGGCTACCTGATATTACTAGAATAGAATCAACTATAATAATATTACGTACCCTATGTGCTTTTCAATGTCACAATCAAATCAACCAAGTTAACATCGGGATATGAAAAATATTTAGATTTGAGAGTCCTCAGTGGTTGATACCTTTTAATGGCTAACTGAAAAGATGGTAACAAATTGCAAGCTTTCGAGACTACTCAGGTCTCTTCATCAGGCTAGTATCAGCCTGATGAAGAGACCTGAGTAGTCTCGAAAGCTTGCAATTTGCAACACGGTACAAGAATATATATTTTCCCTACATTGGGAT
The DNA here is from genome assembly GCF_046119375.1 of Phyllobates terribilis. Taxonomy (NCBI): domain Eukaryota; kingdom Metazoa; phylum Chordata; class Amphibia; order Anura; family Dendrobatidae; genus Phyllobates; species Phyllobates terribilis. The sequence goes on from NW_027362761.1 coordinate 1,016,221,495, forward strand.
ATGTAAATTTTACCTGAGGCCATGGTGACACCTTATGTGGCAGCGGAGAAGTTGAAGCACCCTATACCCCGACGCGTTTCACTGCTCCCTGCAGTATCATCAGGAGGTCACTATAGGCTGGACTAGCACCAGAAAGTGACAGTCCCTCTCGTGTGTGGAGTCTTAGGCATGCCCAAAACCACCCCTGTCCACTAGCATATGGTGTAATATGCATATTAATGATTACTTCATCGCTCGCAGCCCTACCCATAAAAACGCCGGTGTCTGTTTCATGACGCATCCCGGCCATGTTGCTCCGTCACCAAGCGGCGCCGGCGCTTTGTGTCGGCGCCATTAGGTCACATGCTCAGGTTTCATGACCCGCACCATAACGCTGACGATGCCAAACAATTGAAGACCACTGCCCCACCGTTACAGGACAGCGCATACGCGATATGCGTCGACAGAAACACCGAACTATATCACCTGTAATATGATATAGCATGGGTCTATATCATAGAATCATAGAATGGTAGAGTTGGAAGGGACCTCCTGGGTCATCTGGTCCAACCCCCTGCTCAAAGCAGGATTCACTAGATCATCTCAGACAGATGTCTGTCCAGCCTCTGTTTGAAGACGTCCATTGAAGGGGAACTCACCACCTCTCGTGGCAGCCTGTTCCACTCATTAATCACCCTAACTGTCAAAAAGTTTTTTCTAATATCTAATCTGTGTCTCCTCCCATTTAGTTTCATCCCATTGCTTCTAGTCTTTCCTTGTGCAAATGAGAATAAAGATGATCCTTCTACAATGTGACAGCCCTTGACATATTTGTAGACAGCTATTAAGTCTCCTCTCAGTCTTCTTTTTTGCAAGCTAAACATTCCCAAATCCTGCAACCGTTCCTCATAGGACATGGTTTGCAGACCAGTCACCATTCTGGTCGCTCTTCTCTGAACTTGCTCCAGTTTGTCTATGTCTTTTTTAAAATGTGGTGCCCAAAACTGTACACAGTATTCCAGATGAGGTCTGACCAAAGAGGAGTAAAGCCCGATAATGACTTCACGTGATCTAGACTGTATGCTTCTGTTAATACATCCCAGAATTGTATTTGCCTTTTTTGCTGCTGCATCACACTGTTGACTCATGTTCAGTCTATGATCTATTAGTATACCTAAGTCTTTTTCACATGTACTGTTGCTTAGCTCTATTCCTCCCATTCTGTATATGCTTTTTTCATTTTTATTGCCCAGATGTAGTACTTTGCATTTTTCCCTGTTAAAAACCATTCTGTTGGTTGCTGCCCACTGCTCCAGTTTATTTAGGTCTTTTTGAATCCTCTCTCTCTCTTCTCTAGTATTAGCTATCCCTCCTAGCTTTGTGACATCAGCAAATTTAATCAGTTTACCCTCAATTCCTTCATCTAAATCATTGATAAAGATGTTGAACAATACAGGTCCCAGGACGGAGCCCTGTGGTACCCCACTTGAGACATTCATCCAGCTGGATGTGAAGCCATTTACAACCACCCTTTGAGTCCGATCACTAAGCCAGTTATGAATCCACCTAACAGTTGCCTGGTCCATTGCATACTTGGTCATTTTTTCAATAAGGATGGTGTGAGAGACTTTGTCAAATGCTTTGCTGAAGTCAAGATATACTATATCTACAGCATTTCCGTGATCCACCCAGTCAGTGATTCTGTCATAGAAGGAAATTAAGTTAGTCTGACATGACTTGTTAGTTACAAACCCATGCTGACTCTGGTTAATCACTTCATTCTTATCCATGTACTTACATACATGTTGTTTAATAATTTGTTCAAAGATCTTTCCTGGTATAGAAGTCAGACTCACCGGCCTATAGTTCCCTGGGTCCACCTTCTTCCCCTTTTTGAAGATAGGAACAACATTTGCTCTTCTCCAGTCTTCTGGGACTTCTCCTGTTCTCCAAGAATTTTCAAAGATTATGGAGAGTGGTTCTAAAATTTCTTCTACGATCTCCTTCAGTACTCTGGGGTGTAATTCATCTGGACCTGGAGATTTGAACTCATTTATGTTAGCTAAATATTCCCTCACAATCTTTCTGTTTACAGATAACTTGGATTCCTCTATTCCTTTAAAAGGACAGTGAAGATCAGTTGATGTTACATTTTCTTTCTGAGAGAAAACAGATGCAAAATAGGAATTAAAAAGTTCGGCCTTCTCAACATCCTCTCTTACCATTTCTCCATTTTCATCCTGTAAAAATCCTATAGCATCTTTGACTTTTCTTTTACTTTTGACATACCCCCAAAATCCTTTTTTATTGCTTTTGACATCTCTTGCAAGCCTTAATTCATTGTCAGCTTTAGCTAACCTGATACGTGCCCTACAGGATCTGCAGACTGCATTATAATCTTCTTTAGATATGCCTCCCTCTTTCCATTTAATAAACATTTCTTTCTTTCTTTTTAGCATGTGTTTAAGTTCTGTGTTCATCCATCCTGGTTTCCTTAAATGCTTCCCATTCTTCCTACTTTTTGGGATTGTTAACGATTGTGCTTTGAGAATCTCATTTTTAAAAATTTCCCATCCTTCCTGGACATTTTTGTCCTTAAGGACATCCAGCCATTGGATCCCTCCTATTTTCTTTCTGAGTCTCTTAAAATCTGCCTTTCTAAAATCTAACCTTGAAGTTTGAGTCTTCACATGTCTTCCTCCTCTAGTTATCCAAAATTCTATAATAGCATGATCGCTGCCTCCTAGGGTCCCAGCCACCTTTACCTCCTCAACCATTTCCTCTCTGTTTATAAGGATTAGATCCAAAGTAGCAGATCCCCTTGTTTTCTCCCCTACCTTTTGGAAGATAAAGTTGTCAGCAAGAGAGGATAAGAATTTGCTTGACCTGTTAGTTTTACTTGAGAGAGATTCCCAACAAATGTCTGGATAGTTGAAATCTCCCATGACCACTACGTCATATTTTTTGGAGAACTTGGTCATTTGATACATAAAGAGTTCATCCATATCTTCAGCTTGCCCAGGTGGCCTGTAGTAAATGCCTACAATGGTGTCCTTTCCGTTGTTCTCTCCTTGTATTCTTACCCAAACAGTTTCCACAGAACTCCCAGTCTCTGAAGCTTCAATCTCTGTGCAGATATACGCTTTTCTAACATACAATGCGACACCTCCTCCTCGTTTATCAAGTCTGTTTCTTGCAAATAAGTTGTATCCTTTTAGCCTTTTATTCCAATCATGTGTATCGTCCCACCAAGTTTCAGTGATTCCAATGACATCATATTCCTTTTCCTGCATTAGTAGTTCCAATTCTCCTTGTTTGTTGCCCATGCTTTGTGCATTTGTATAAAAACATTTTAGTTTGTGATTGGTTTCTCTTCCTCCCATATTTTTATTATTTAAATTGTTTTGTCTTTGTCTTTGTGATTATGACCTTAGTAGGTCATAATCACTATGACCTACTAAGAAATAGCAGAGAAATCCTGCATCCAGAACTAATAGATAACAAAGAACACAACTGCACATATAACGAACAGTCTACCTGAAAAAGACAGAACTGTTTAGTATAGCCTCTTGAGATCGAGATAGAATATACATAAATATTGTTATCTAAGTTGTATATTACACGGCTCCCAGACAATCAATCTTCATACATTTACCCACACATATTTAGGTTAAAGTGCTTTAATGCTAAACAGCTAATCACTGCATATGTGTAGACCTGGCCATATAACGTAAGAATATTATATCAGGCAAGTCCATATTGGATCAGGCTCCAAGAACCAGCAACCTTCTGAAAGTCACAAGGGAGGTCCAAAAGTATATGGGACTTTAACCATCACTTTTCCAGTTACAGTACAAAAGTATTATACACCAATAGCACTCACAGATGAAAATTAATGTGCAGAAAAAAGATCTAGAGAACACATGAGACACATTCCAGGGTTCATATATTACCTAACTCATGTCCAAACTCAATGCATGTGTAAAGCTTCACATAAACGGTCTATGTAGAGGATATATTAAACACTAACACAATACTTTAACATTTTTGTCTGTCTTTATCAGATTCATAGTCTTCTACTTTTCTTTAGTTATGAGCTTCTTTTGATCTTTATCCTTAATTCTCTTTCCAGATCACTGGCAACTGTCCCACACAGCATAGGTACTCAAATAGGACAAAGATCATAGGCGGGAGAAATTCGGCACTGACTTTGAAGCAAAAGCAGACAGGTAAGTATCACTAAACACAGTATGGGACAACACAGCAGTCAATGGACAAAAACAACCAATAATCACATATAATTAAAAACAGGAGTACCCTTTAAAACAACCACACTAGACGAAGCTTTTGAAGCTCAAACTTTCCTTTAATCCTCTTGGTGAAACAGTTTTTAGAGTAAAAATCCACTTACAATCTCTTTTAAGCAGTTCTCTCTTATAGTCTCCTCCTCTTACTCCGAGGTGGACCAAATCAATACCTCTGACCCTAGGACATATTGGGTTACTATTATGGTACATTCTGTAGTGTCTGGGAATAGTTTTCAGACCGTCAATATCGGTAACATTAGCTGCATTTTTAATATCTCTAAGATGCTCCAGAACTCTGACCCGAAGTTGCCTGGTTATCATGCCTATGTATATCAGAGGGCACGAACAACACATATAGTATATCACCATCTTGGTTTTACAGTTTGTAGGGTGTGTGATCTTATATGTGATCAGGCCCTGACTGTCAGTGAAGGTGTTAATTATCTCCATGTGGCTACACACAGAGCAATTCCCACATTCAAAAGAGCACCAAACAGGTCCCAATCTATCTGAAAATGGAGACCTGATTGAGGCCACATAGTGGCTACGCATGATTAAATATTTGAGGTTCTTAGACCTTTTCCATGTTACCGATGGATAATTAGGGAGATGCTTTTTTAAATCAGCGTCAGTAAGCTGCACTGGCCAATTTTTCCTAAGAATCGCAATAATGTCTTCCTAACGAGAATTGAACAAAGTGACCAATCTAATTTGAGAATTAGCATCCTGCCTGGTTTTTGTCCTACCCAGAAGGCTGTCTCTTGACCTAAATTTGGCCCACTTATAGCCTGCCTGAATACTTCTACGATTGTAGCCTTTTTGCTGAAAGTTGTTGGTAAGTATATGGGCTTGATGCTCAAATTTCGCATCATCGGAACATATCCTCCTTCTTCCGTTGATACTGGCCTATTGGGATTGCCCTCTTGACAGCAAGATGATGAGACATGAAGTAGTGTGTTTGTTGCCATACCTTTACGAAACACATCCATAGTGATGAAATTATCAATGCCTCTCGCAATCAAAATATCCGGGAACTCCGCCTGATCCCTGCTGTATTTCCAGGTTAGATGGATATTATACTGATTATCATTTAGCTTACCCAGAAATTTATTCAGAGATGTTACCGATCCCTTCCAGATAAAGATGATGTCATCAATATACCTCGACCATGAGACCACGGAGTCAAAGTCCTCCAACTCATACACAGCCTCCTTCTCCCACAGCTCCAGGAACAGGTTAGCGTATGAGGGTGCACAAGTAGCCCCCATCACTGTCCCCTGGGGCTGCAGGAAATACCAGTCTTTAAAAACAAAAAAATTATCTGTCAATGCAAATTGTACTAAACTAATAATAAACTCAATTAACTGAGGATCGAAAAAATGATGTGTCAATGCAAATTGTACTAAACTAATAATAAACTCAATTAACTGAGGATCCAAATCAGTAGCATACAAAAAAGATTTTGACACCGTGATCCTATGGTCATGATGGATAGCGGTATAGAGTGACATCACAGATGACAAGGAGCATGTCCAATTCAAGTTGAATCTGATTATGTCATCTTAGAATATCCATGGTATCTTTTACAAATGATGGTGTCTCTACACATCGTTGTATATAGTGATTGATATACCGGCAGGGATTTTCACACATGCCTTCTATCCCAGCCACAATTGGCCGACCAGGAGAATTTTTTATATTCTTGTGAATTTTCGGCGTGAGGTAAAAAGTTGGTACTACCGGAAAATCTGTGACCAATCCCTCCAACATTTTTTTGGAAATTAGAACTTGTTGATAATCAGTATGTAAACTTAAATCCAATTGGGCTTTAAAATTCAATAAAGGGTTTGAATCAAGGAGCTTATAGCAATGCCGCATATTGAGTTGCCTAAAGGCTTTACGCTCATACCCATTTGCCGACCATAGCACAACATTTCCCCCCTTTTTGGCTGTTTAAATAGCCAAATCACTCATATTTCTGAGTTCTTTGATAGCTCTATTTTCTCTGGCCTAAGGTTATGCCTATAAACATTTTCAGGAATTTTCAATAGTTCTTCCTTGATCTACTGGACAAAAATGTCCACATAGGGACAAATACCCGAAGGGGGGAAGAGTTGAATGGCCGTGCAGATATGCAGGAGTATTGGACTCACCATAATCAGTCTGTTCAGCTAGCAGGGATTCTAAATCAGCTAAGGCCTCTTGCTCCCTATTCAAAGGGAAGATCTGTCTATCCTGAGGCTATGTGCCCTCGATGCAGAAATGAATCAGAAAATTTCTGCAGCATTTCTGCATCTCCCTGGCAGAAAAAATGCATGCAGATTGTGCATGCGTTTTTCCTGCAGAATACATGCGGAATACATGCGGATTCATATGCGTATCCACATGCGTTAACGCATGTGTTTCCGCATGCGGACTGACAAGCACTTTCCAGGCGATAGCATCACTTGGAAAGTGCTTGACAACTAGGTCACACTATATAAATCTATGCAAATGGCATGGATTTATAAAGTGTGACCATAAAAATAAAAAAATAAAGCTATACTTACCCCCGATCCCCTGCGCTCGTGCTGGCTTCTTCCTGGTTGCCGGGCTCTCGCGAGACAGCCTGCGGTCACATGACCGCGACGTCATCTCAGGTCCTGGAAGGAGAAGCGCTGCAGGGGCCGCCGGACAGGTGAACATAAACTTTAATTATTATTTTATTTTTTTTTTCACAAGTACAATGGTACCCAGGTCAGGATGAGAGTCTTCTCTCCTCCAGAACTCGGTGCCATCCCCACATTGAATCGCATATAATCCGCATGTACAAATGTACAGACACGGATTTTATGCGTCTCAATGCAAGTCAATGGCGGCAATTACGCAGCGCTTCCGCAAAATTAATGAACATGCTGCGGATTTATGAGCGTTGCAGAAACGCTGCGGAAAAATCCGCAGCATGTGCATTGACATTGCGGAATGCCATTGGGGACCATGGGGTGCGGATTACCATGCATTTTTTATGCGTTTCCGCTGCGGAAATTCCACAGCGGAAAAGCATGAAAAACGCATCGTGGGCATGCAGCCTGATTGGAAAAAAACTTCTTATATGTCAATTTCCGAGCAAACAGCTCCAAGTCCTTCACCATGAAGCAGTTGTCGCTGGCCGCTGGGGAAAACGTAAGCCCCTTCTTGAAAACACTCAGTTGTACAGATGTTAAGCATTTACTGGATACGTTTATTACCTTAGGGGTCAGTGTTGCTTCCTGTGTATAATTGCATGTGCGGTGGTAAATGGTCGGTGTGGTAGATTTGTGGTTGGGCTGCTCGACCTGCTGCCCATCTCCAAAACCACTTTGATTTACTAAAAAAAATTTTTTTCTACTCTGCATCCGTGTCTGTGTGAGTAGTGTGCCTAACTAATTTTTTCTACTCTGCATGTGTGTCTGTAGGAGTAGTGTGACTAACCAATTTTTTCTCTGCACACATGTGTGAGAGTAGTGTGCATAAAAACAAAATGTTCTACTCTGCATCCATGTCTGTAGAACTAGTGTGTGTAAAAACAAATTGCTCTACTCTGCATATGTGTCTGTGAGAGTAGTGTGTGGGAAACAAATTGTTCTACTCTGCACGTGTGTCTGTGGGAGTAGTGTGCCTAACCAATTATTTCTCCTCTGCACGCGTGTCTGGGGGAGTACTGTGCATAAAAACAAATTGCTCTACTCTGCATCTGTGTCTGTGGGAGTAGTGTGCGTAAAAACAAATTGTTCTACTTTGCACGTGTGTCTGTGGGAGTAGTGTGCCTAACCAATTTCTTCTACTCTGCACGTGTGTCTGTAGGAGTAATGTGTGTAAAAACAAATTGATCTACTCTGCATCTGTGTCTGTGGGAGTAGTGTGCATAAAAACAAATTTCTCTACTCTGCAAGCGTGTCTGTGGGAGTAGTGTGTGTAGTAACAAATTGTTTTACTCTGCACGTGTGTTTGCAGGAGTAGTGTGCCTAACCATTTTTTTCTACTCTGCACGCGTGTCTGTGGGAGTAGTGTGCATAAAAACAAAATGTTGTACTCTGTACCTGTGTCTGTGAGAGTAGTATGCGTAGAAATAAAATTGATCTACTCTTCATCTGTCTGTGGGAGTAGTGTACGTAAAAACAAATTGTTCTACTCTGCACCCATGTCTGTGGGAGTAGTGTGCTTAACCATTTTTTTCTACTCTGCACGTGTGTCTCTGGGAGTAGTGTGCGTAAAAATCATTTAAAAAAATGAGGAGTGCATCAACTAGGGGACATGGACATGGCCTTGGTGGTGCTGGTGTAGCTGTTGGTGGTGGTGGTGTAGCTGTTGCAGGGAGAGGATGTGTTCGTTTTGTGTCTGCTAGCGTGCCCAAATGAAACACCTTCCTCTGGTGCACGCAGGCAGCAGGATGTTCCGCGTCATTTCAAAGGGCCAAGTACCGCTACAAGAATGGTGAGGCCAGAACATGTTGATGCTGTGTAAGATTGCATGGCTGAGAGTGCCTCCAGTTCCTTTGCTTTATCTTTCATCTGGTCCCCTGCAGAAAGCGCTGTGTTGCCAACTGAGGACCATGGTCATTCAGCTTCCACCTCACCACCTTGCAAATAAGCCAAGCAGTCTGAGCCCCAAGTCATGCAGCAGCCTCTTCTGCTTTTTGATGAGTTCGCTGGCTGTGGTTCCATGGCTCATCCTCTTGGCCCTGCCCCAAAAGTGGAAGAGACTGAGTGCACTGATGCCCAACCACTTGATAAGTTGGAGGATGAGTACATTGGAGGGCTAGTGCACACGGTCAGCGGACCACCACACCACATTTCAGAGGAGGATGAAAAATAGTAGCCAACTGCAGCATCTTTCTCCAGTGTGCAGACCAGCAGGGAGGGCAGGTGTGAGGACTGGATGGAAGCTGAAGCGGGAGATGATGAGGTCCTAGACCCCACATGGAGCGAAGGCCATCATAGTAACATGCGCAGTTCGGAGGAAGTCCCAGAAGCACAGCAAAAGAGGGAGCAGTGTGCAAAAGCACAGCAGGGGGCCCTCAGCCAATATGTTGGCTGTTTGACAGATTTAATACATGTGAGGAATGCCTATTTCTTAGGCATTCCTCACATATATTAAAGTTGTTAAACAGTCGCAAATCTGCGCACGGAGTGACTAAAACATAACGCCAGAGTACGCTAAAGATACTCGGTGAGCACCCGAGCATGCTCGCCGAATGGGTTAACAGAACATACTCACTCATCACTAGTTACTATACATTTACTTACTACAGTGTGCCAACTTTCTATGTATCTATTCTAGGTTATATTTTTTACTCACCTTTCTGTGCTCCAGCGCTGGTTCTACGCCTCTTCCTTGATCTTTCTTGTCAGGTGCAAGAGTAACTTCACAACTACTGTTGCACATTACTGCTGCAATTAATCACTTGGCTCAGGGGTGATGCTGAGGTTGTCGGGAAGAGCCACCGACTCCAGTGAATAACTACATAGTAATCACATGCAACTTTAGTCATAATGTAACTGCTGTAGTCTTTCAACAAAGATCGGCGCTGGAACTTGGAAAGGTGAGTAGCAGCTCTGGCTTTTTAAGCTTTTGAAGCTTATGGGACATAAAATAATGTTTGAAAAATTTATTTTGATTATAGGGCAACAGTAATTCCTGCTCTACTCCATAATGAAACATATGCAACCTGTAAGCAAATGAAGTTAACAGTAGTGTTGAGCGAGTACTAAAATGCTCGGGTGCTCGAAGCTCGGGCCGAGCTCACCGTGATACTCGGGTGCTCGACCCGAGCAACGAGCCCAATGTTAGTCTATGGGAGACCCGAGCACCCCCGGCAGTCTGTAGAAAGCCTAAAAAGTGCCCAAAACGATAGTGACAGTGCTCAAAAGACAGGAGGGCAGCATGGGGATCGCCCCTGGAAGCATTTCTGACCCCCAGGTCACTGCTGTCAACAACGTAGTCAGAGGTATTAAGCCACTTTTACGGGCTCACAATAAAACGTTCAAAAACGAAACTGAAACGGTTTTCCTGTGAAATATGTTAAGGAATTTCCTTTCCAGGGTAAAGACTTGTGAATAAGGTAAAATAAATAACCAAAAACAAAAATACTTCTCCACACCTTGGGCTATGTTCACAAGTAGCATTTTTCATGCGTTTTTGCACTTTTGTATTGCTTTCAACCGTGACAAATGCATTCACCAGGAAATGTCATTTTAACATTTTACAACCTTATCTGGCCATGTGCTGTGTGACACATGCATACAGTGCTGAAAAGACATGGGAACAGCATGGGGAAGACCCCTGGAAGCATCTCTGACTCCCAGGTCACTGCCTAAAAGTGTGCCCATCAGAAGTGATCCTTGCCGCATCAGAAGATGCAGACTTGCAACTATCCCCGTGCAAGTCCTTGTCCCAGGGCAGTGTTCAATTGTAACTCCCCCATTCCTTGCAATGCAAGCGCATATATGCAGCCAAACAACCAAACAACCCGCAGGCTGCAATACCATACTGCTAGCTTTCACTTGAAATGGGGCCTTTTAGTTTGGAGGAGGCCGAAGCTGGCCACTACCGCATGGCTGCTTCGGCAGCGAGGTATCCATACTCAGTCCCCAGCCGCCCGGTGGCCGGGTGTCCACGCTCGGTCCCCAGCCGCCAGGGGGCGGCCGGGTGTCCATACTCGGTCCCAAGCCTCCACGCGGCCGGTAGTGCACACATGGTCCCCAGCCACCTGGGGGCGGCCGGGTGTCCATAAACCGTCCCCAGCCGCCCCAATTTCTCCTGTCACCTTCCCACACACTTTTCTTAGCCTGGTCTGCTTTAGGGCAGCATTGGACGAGCCCACCAGAGAACCAGACTCCTCCGGTGGGCCCTTGCTTCTCCATCAGGGGAGTTAAGAGTGCCAAGGTGAGGAGCATGATGATGATGATAGAAGTTAGCACCTGCTTTGTTTTCTTGGAATGCAAGCGTAAGTGTGCAGCCTGCCACCCACCCACCCCCAGGCTGCAATACCATACTGCTAGCTTCCACGTGAAATGGGGCCTTTTAGTTTGGAGGAGGCCGAAGCTGGCCACTACCTCATGGCTGCTTCGGCGGTCAGGTATCCATACTCAGTCCTCAGCCGCCCGGCGGCTGGGTGGCCATAAACGGTCCGCAGCTGCCCCTATTTCTCCTGTCACTTTCCCCCACACTTTTCTTAACCTGGCCTGCTTTAGGGCAGCATTGGACGAGCCCACCAGAGAACCAGACTCCTCCGGTGGGCCCTGGCTTCTCCATCAGGGGAGTTGAGAGTGCCAAGGTGAGGAGCATGATGATGATGATGATAGAAGTTAGCATCTGCTTTGTTTTCTTGGAATGCAAGCGCATGTATGTAGTAGCGGCTAGGCCTGAGGTGGTCAGCATTTTGGCGCATATCCTACCTCCTCTGAGGATTGCTGGATGTTTTCCTGCTACTATCCCAGTTCTATGACTCCCATTAAAACAAAGCTTCAGGTGATAAATGATGGATGAGGTGGTGGCAAAGGAGAAAGACCAGGAGGAACAGGGACCATTCACATCAATATCAGGCCAGTCAACCACAAATGTCTTGTAGGATATGTTTCTGTATCAAAAGGAGCAGTTCGGCAACACAGTTATAGGGCATACAGTGAGTGCAATGCCTACCAAAAATTTAGAGGCACTCCAATGCCCCTTGGAAGTGACATGGAGGTCAGAGGGCCTTAACTAAACCATTTTTTCCATTTATAGCAACTGGGTCTCCTGTGCACTGTTGGAAGGCTTTCCAAAAATTATGAGGAACTACAATGCCCCTTGAAACAGACGTGGATTACAGCGTACTAAAAACCTTCTACCCATTATTGGGGAGTGGGTCTCCCTTAGTGTTCGTCTATGCATTGAAAAGCAAAAGCTGACTAAAATTAGGAGGAAATGCAATGCCCGTTGGAAGAGTCGTGGAGGTCACAGTAGCTTAACAAAATGGTTTTAATGCCCCTTGGAAAAGTGGTGGAGGTCACAGTAGCTTAACAAGACAGTTTTAATGCCCCTCAGAAGAGACGTGGAGGTCGCAGTAGCTTAACAAGATGGTTTTAATGCCCCTTGGAAAAGTGGTGGAGGTCACAGTAGCTTAACAAGATGGTTTTAATGCACCTTACAAGAGCCATACAGTACAGCATCTTAAAAACATTATTCCCATAATTGGGGAGTGGGTCTCCCATAGTCTTTGCTTATGCCTTCCAAGCAAAAGCTGCCAAAAATTAGGAGGAAATGCAATACCCGTTCGAAGAGTCGTGGAGGTTAGAGTTAATTAAAAACGACATTTCAATGCCCCTTGGAAGAGCTGTGGAGTTCAGAGTGGATTAACAATATGCTTTTAATGCCCCTCCGAAGAGACGTGAAGGTCCCAGTAGCTTAACAAGATGGTTTTAATGCCCCTTGGAAAAGTGGTGGAGGTCACAGTAGCTTAACAAGATGGTTTTAATGCCCCTCGGAAGAGACGTGGAGGTCGCAGTAGCTTAACAAGATGGATTTAATGCACCTTGGAAAAGTGGTGGAGGTCACAGTAGCTTAACAAGACAGTTTTAATGCCCCTTACAAGAGCCATACAGTACAGCATCTTAAAAACATTATTCCCATAATTGGGGAGTGGGTCTCCCATAGTCTTTGCTTATGCCTTCAAAGCAAAAGCTGCCAAAAATTAGGATAGAGAAACTTGCAATGCCTCTTACAAGAGCCATGCAGTACAGCTTATTGCAAACATTATTCCAATTATTGGGGAGTGGGTCTCCCATAGTCTTTGCTTATGCCTTCCAAGCAAAAGCTGCCAAAAATTAGGAGGAAATGCAATGCCCGTTCGAAGAGTCGCGGAGGTTAGAGTTAATTAAAAACAACATTTCAATGCCCCTTGGAAGAGCTGTGGAGTTCAGAGTGGTTTAACAAGACGCTTTTAATGCCCCTCGGAAGAGACGTGGAGGTCCCAGTAGCTGAGCAAGATGGTTTTAAAGCCCCTCGGAAGAGACGTGGAGGTCGCAGTAGCTTAACAAGACGGTTTTAATGCCCCTTGGAAAAGTGGTGGAGGTCACAGTAGCTTAACAAGACGGTTTTAATGCCCCTCGGGAGAGACGTGGAGGTCGCAGTAGCTTAACAAGACAGTTTTAATGCCCCCTGGAAAAGTGGTGGAGGTCACAGTAGCTTAACAAGACGGTTTTAATGCCCCTCAGAAGAGACGTGGTGGTCGCAGTAAATTAACAAGATGGTTTTAATGCCCCTTTGAAGAGACGTGGAGGTCCCAGTAGCTTAACAAGACGCTTTTAATGCCCCTCGGAAGAGAAGTGGAGGGCGCAGTAGCTTAACAAGATGGTTTTAATGCCCCTTGGAAAAGTGGTGGGGGTCACAGTAGCTTAACAAGACGGTTTTAATGCAACTTACAAGAGCCATACAGTACAGCATCTTAAAAATATTATTCCCATTATTGGGGAGTGGGTCTCCCACAGTCTTTGCTTAAAAGCTGACAAAAATAAGGACGGAGGAACTTTCAATAATGGCAACATGGACCACGGTCACCCTGGTGGTATAGTGGTGGTGGAGGCTGAGGATTAGGAGAAGAACATAAAACGGCCGAAATGAGGAAGCGTATACCCATGTGTGGGTGTGAAGAGGTGCATGTGAATACACCTCCCGAAATAGCACAGTGGATTTGACTTTATGATACTCTGCTGCAGGCCAGGACCAACAAGGCGTACGGAGCGAGTTCATTCCAAGTGTCCAGCTTGGATACCCAATAATTAAAAGGCACAGAGGATCACGGAGGACGCTGGTACGGTCGGCAAGGTACTCCCTCACCATCTTTTCAAACTTTCCACTCCTTGTGAGAGTACCCTGCGCCTCAGGGTCTGTCCAAAGGGAGGATCTGAGAAAACTGTCCCAGAACGTTGACAGTATTCTCCTGTCTCAGCTGGATTGGAGTTGTGTCACTCTCGCATGTACGCCTTGGTTGGGCAACTAACTGTGACCTCTGCCGCTAGCGTGATCAGATGGGAATTTTTTTAACAATTCTGCAGCAAGGGCCCTCTGGTACTGCCCCATTTTTGTAGACCTCTCCACCTCAGTAATAAGAGAGTGAAAGTTCTCCTTGTAGTGGGGGTCTAACATTTTGACAACGCGAGGGTCACGGTTAAGGCAGCGTAACATAAAATCAGCCATGCGTGCCAGACTGGTAATGGGCAAGACTTCCGTGTCCTCACCAAGATGATGACTGACCATGCTCTCCTACTCCTCCTCCCCCCTGTCCTCAGGCCACCCACGCTGAACCGACGGTATGACAGTTGTACAGGTACTACCTACCGTCTACATCGCATGATACCAGCTCCTGTTCTTCCTCCTCCACCTCCTCCTTCTCTCCTTCATTGTCCCCCAATGCATGTTGGGATGAGATGAGGCTGGGCTGTGTGTAATCGACTGCTACAGCTTCTTGATGCATCTCATCATACTCTGGCTGCAATGCCTCCTCTTTAATTCTCTGCAGAGAGCGTTGCAAAAGACAGACAAGTGGAATGCTGACGCTAATGATGGTGTCATCGCCACTCACCATCTTGGTGGACTCCTCAAAGTTTGTCAAGATGGTACATATGTCAGACATCCAGGTCCACTCCTGAGGTCTTATGTGTGGAGTCTGACCTGAATATCGACAGCCTTGTTGCAGCTAGTACTCCACAACTGCTCTCTTCTGCTCACAAATCCTTTGCAACATGTGGAGGGTAGAGTTACAACATGTGGGGACATCACACACCAGTCGGTGTGATGGAAGCTGCAAACGCTGCTGCAACACAGCAAGGGCGGTGAAAATGAGCTGACAGGCGGCGTACTATGACGAGCAGATCTGGTAACTCGGGATAGGATTTAAGAAACCGCTGAACCACGAGGTTAAGCACATGAGCCAGGCATGGTACGTGTGTAATCTCGCCTCGCCTCAGAGCCGCCACCAGGTTACGGCCATTGTCACACACGACCATGCCTGGATGTAGGTTCAGCGGTCTCAGCCACAGATCTGCCTGCTCATTCACAGATGTCCACAACTCACAAGCAGTGTGAGATTTCTCACCTAAGCTTATGAGTTTCAGCACAGCCTGTTGCCACTTGGTGGAGGCAGTACTGCAGTGCTTCCAGCTTGTAACTGATATAACTGATGTGATATGTGAGATGGAGGCTGAACATGAGGAGGAGGAGGAGGATGATGCGCAGGAGCTGTACACTGTGGGGGCAACTTTGACTGACATAGGATCCGCAATCCTTGGTGTGGGGAGGATGTGTTCCGTCCCAAGGTCCGACTGGGTCCCGGCTTCCACTATGTTTACCCAGTGTGCCGTCAGGGAGATGTACTGTCCTGGCCACAAGCACTTGTCCACATGTCCGTTGTCAGGTGGACTCTCCCAGTAACTGCGTTGTTGAGGGCACGGCAGATGTTTTGGGACACGTGCTTGTGTAGTGCAGGGATGGCACACCGGGCAAAATAGTGTCGGCTGGGGACCGAGTACCGAGGGACGGCCACCGCCATAAGGTTGCGGAAGGATTCCATCTCCACCAGCCTAAAAGGCAGCATTTCCAACGCAAGCAGTCGTGAAATGTGCAAATTTAGGACTGTGACCTGTGGGGCGTTGGCTGCGAATTTCCGCTTTCATTCAAAGGTCTGGGATATGGACAATTGAACGATGCGGTGGGACGTGGACGTGGACGTTGATTCTGTTTCTTGAGAAACTGCCATAACAAATGATGACTGACAGGAGGGGGCATCTTTGCATGCATTATGGACAGGGGATTGCCTTGCACACAAAAGGGGGTTCTATTGCATGCACAACAGCGGAAGAAGCATTGGTGACACCTGCTGACACTGGTCGTGGACCCTGGGGTTCACCCCACAAAGTCGGGTGCTTTGCTGCCATGTGCCTGATCATGCTGGTGGTGGTCAGGCTGGTAGTGTTGTCACCCCTGCTGATGCTAGCATGGCAGGTGGTACAAATGGCCTTTTTGGGGTTATCAGCAGAGTCTTTAAAAAAATTCCAGACTCTGGAAGACCTACAGGTTGTACTGGCAATGTCCCTCATGTTGGTGTTACGGGGAACTGTTGCCTGCCTTCTGTGTGCGGCCACCACACTGCTTCTTCCTACCTGTTGGGGTACTCTGCCTCCCTCACCCTGTGTGCTGCTGGCCTCGCTCTGCATGTCCTCCTGCCACGTTGGGTCAGTTACTAGATCATCCACCACCTCCTCCTCTTCCACTTGTGCACCACGATCCTCCTCCTCACTTCGTGGCAATTGTGTCTCGTCATCGTCCACTTCTTGTGACAAATTGCCAGCGTCGACTTCCTGTAGCCGTGGCTGTTCAAATATTTGGGCATCGCTACATGGGATCTCCTCTTCCACCACTTCAAGCGGAGCAGGCGAGGGGCACAAATCTGGAAATGGACCAGTGAACAGCTCTTCAGAGTGTTCAAGTGTGTGATCAGTTGCTGTCTGACGAAACTCGGCATGGTGGGAGGAAGGAGCATCAGGGTGAGGAGGAGTATGCGGTCGAGACTCATGGCTACTAAGATTTGACCGTGTGAAAGACAGACCGGAGGTGGTGGTGCCCAGGTAACTGGAAGTATTATCTGCTATCCAATTAATAACCTGTTCACACTGATCAGTTCACAATACTGGTGTTGTTCTGTGCTTCCTTAGTAATTCGGTCAAGAAGTGGGAGCGAGAAGATGTGGCTGTTGGTTGTGGCACATTTTCACCTTGGCCACGGCCCCGTCCTCTGCACGCACCATCACCAGAACGTCCAGTTCCACGTCCCTTGCCTCGCGCCTTGCCCATTGTAAAGGAAGTAAAATAGCTTACACTCGCACTATCAATGGTAAAAGGGTAACAAAAAGTAGATTAGAACCGTGGAAGAGGAAAACCACAGTTCTATTTCTCTGGCCTACACCCGACTCTTTTAAACAATCTGAACAATCAGGGAGTAACTATTACTGTTATTCTTTACGCAAAAAATGCCAAAAGCAGGATAATAGAGATTTCTTTACCGTGGAACGGTAAAACCACAGTTATAATTTGCTGGTGTATACCAGACTCTTTTAAACAGATATATTGGTGTCTGAACAATCAAGAAACACTATTACTGTTTTTCTTTACGGAAAAAATACCAAAAGCTGGATAATAGAGATTTTTTACCGTGGGACGGCAAAACTACAGTTATAATTTACTGGTGTATACCAGACTCTTTTAAACAGATATATTTGTGTCTGAACAATCAGGAGACACTATTACTGTTTTTCTTTACGGCAAAAAATGCCAAAAGCAGGATAGTACAGCGATTTGACCCGTGGAACTGCAAAACCACAGTTATAATTTACTGGTGTATAGCAGACTTTTTTTAAATAGATATATTTGCGGCTGAACAGTGAGCGACATACTCAAACTATTTTTTTTTAGGTAAAAATGGCCCAAAAGTGGATAATACAGAGGTTTGAACCGTGGAACTGCAAAACCACACTTCTATTTCTCTGCCCTTCACCAGACTATTTTCAACAGCTATATTTGTGTCTGAACAATCAGGAGACACTAATACTGTTTTTCTTTACGGCCAAAAATGCCAAAAGCAGGTTTTTAGAGATTTTTCACCGTGGAACGGCAAAACCACATTTGTAATTTACTGGTGTATACCAGACTCTTTTTAACAGATATATTGGTGTCTGAACAATCAGGAGACACTATTACTGTTTTTCTTTACGGAAAAAATACCAAAAGCTGGATAATAGAGATTTTTTTACCGTGGGACGGCAAAACCACAGTTATAATTTACTGGTGTATACCAGACTCTTTTAAACAGATATATTTGTGACTGAACAATCAGGAGACACTATTACTGTTTTTCTTTACGGCAAAAAATGCCAAAAGCAGGATAATACAGAGATTTGTCCCTTGGAACTGTAAAACCACAGTTCTATTTCTCGGGCCTACACCAGACTATTTTCAACAGATATATTTGTGTTTGAACAATCAGGAGACACTATTACTGCTTTTCTTTACGGCAAAAAATGCCAATAGCAGGATAATTGAGATTTTTCACCGTGGAATGGCAAAACCACAGTTATAATTTACTGGTGTATACCAGACTCTTTTAAACAGATATATTGGTGTCTGAACAATCAGGAGACACTATTACTGTTTTTCTTTACGGAAAAAATACCAAAAGCTGGATAATAGAGATTTTTTACCGTGGAACGGCAAAACCACAGTTATAATTTACTGGTGTATACCAGACTTTTTTAAATAGATATATTTGCAGCTGAACAGTGAGCGACACACTCAAACTGTTTTTTTTTAAGGTAAAGATGGCCCAAAAGTGGATAATACAGAGGTTTGAACCGTGGAACTGCAAAACCACTCTTCCATTTCTCTGGCCTACACCAGACTCTTTTAAAAATATATATTTGTGTCTGAACTGTCACAGACACACTTTGTTTTTGTTTTTTTGGGGGGGGACACCAAAAAGTTAATAAGATGGGTATTTGTACAGTGTGAAGGAGGAAAAAAAAAAAGAGGATTTAGATGAAAAAAAAAGGATTTTTCCTGGCCCCCGAGACCTGGAGCTAAGTCCAGCAATTTCAGCAACAGGAGCACACAGCACTGTAATGCAGCGTTTGCTGGTATAATGCCTGCGTCTCCTATACAGCCTGCCTGCCTGATATCTGGGATGGATATTAGTCCTGAGAAGGACTGTTTGTTTGATCTGGCAGCCTTTACAGACCCTACACTAACTATTTCGCAGTATAAATCTCTCCCTAAATCAGCAGCGCTGTCCCTACACTGTCTGATCCCAGCCGTCTGTGTCCAAGATGGCGGCGCCCGGTTTTAAATACTTGAGGTGACGCTGTGCGGCCAGCCAATCAATGTAATGCCCACAACCAACATGGCTGCGGCATTACAGTGACTGGCTGGCGATCCCTGCATGTTCATTGGCTCTGTAAAGAGCGCCAAACATGCAGGGCGGAGACCCGAGCTCCCGCCCGAGTAACCCGGAAATGCTCGGTGCTCGCCGAACATCCCGAGTTGCGTGATGCTCGGGCGAGTACCGAGCAGTGTCGAGCATGTTCGCTCAACACTAGTTAACAGCAGAAATAATTCTATTTTAACTTTTTAATTTAGAACATATACAAATGTAGCATATGTTGACACTTAAAACATTACATGTCCTCATGCAGCAAACATCAAATTGAAACTTTACAGAAGACGAGCCATTAAAAGTGTCGGTTTAAGGTTTGCTGCGTTATCGCATTGTCAGTTTGATGATTGCTACATGTGTATTAAATTATGGCTTTAGAATTTACTTTGCTAAGTGAAGGATTTTCCTTTGCTTTCCAATGTGATGTGTTGCCTAGATTTTTAAATGTAACTAATGATAATGAACAGACACACTAGAGAATATGGAGCAAGAGAACAATGCAACGTCCTTCAGTGCAAATAATGGGCAGATAATTGTTCAGTATCATTAATACACTAGTTACCCACTCTATCTTTTACAGATATCGCATGAGTCATAAAGTAAACGTGTATCGCTATCATCATACATAACCATTTAGATCTCCTCAGTGTTTGCGGAATAGTTGATTGACATTTTAGCTGATAGTATTAATGTACTGTATACAGGTTCAGCCCAGCCACAGGCAAGCATTTTGGTTAACAAGGTCTACACTATAATCAGAATACCTTATAAATCTCAATTTCAATACTCTATGTCCCAAGTGTTGTGGCAACAGTGCTGATGAGATGCATTTATTATGGACAAGACTTATCCCCAAAGCTGTCTGGTCTAGATGTTGATTAGTAATTACATTTTTTGTAGCTATGAAGTTAGGTTAAGCTTTGACCAGGCCAGAAACATGTAGGTCAGACATACAGTGGGGAAAAAGGGTATTTAGTCAGCCACCAATTGTGCAATTTATCTCACTTAAAAAGATGAGAGAAGCCTGTAATTGACATCATAGGTAGACCTCAACTATGAGATACAAAATGAGAAAACAAATACTGAAAATCACATTGTCTGATTTGGAAAGAATTTTTTTTTCAAATTTTGGTGGAAAATAAGTATTTGGTCAATTACAAACAAGCAAGATTTCTGGCTCTCACAGACATGTAACTTCTTCTTTAAGAGGCTCCTCTGTCCTCCACTCATTACCTGTAGTACAGGCACCTGTTTGTTATCAGTATAAAAGACACCTGTCCGCAACCTCAAACAGTCACACTCCAAACTCCACTATGGTGAAGACCAAAGAGCTGTCGAAGGACACCAGAAACAAAATTGTAGCCCTGCACCAGGCTGGGAAGACTGAATCTGCAATAGGCAAGCAGCTTGGTATGAAGAAATTAACTGTGGGAGCAATAATTAGATAGAATAATGGAAGACATACAAGACCACTGATAATCTCCCTCGATCTGGGGCTCCATAAAAGATCTCACCCCGTGGGGTCAAAATGATCTCAATAATGGTGAGCAAAAATCCCAGAACCACACAGGGGGGCCTAGTGAATGACCTGCAGAGAGCTGGGACCAAAGTTACACAGGCTACCATCAGTAACACACTACGCCACCAGGGACTCAGATCCTGCAGTGCCAGACGTGTCCCCTTGCTTAAGCCATTACATGTCCGGGCCCGTCTGAAGTTTGCTAGAGAGCATTTGGATGATCCAGAAGAGTATTTGGAGAATGTCATATGGTCAGATGAAACCAAAATAGAACTGTTTGGTAGAAACACAACTCTGCATGTTTGGAGGAGAAGGAATGCTGCGTTGCATCCAAAGAACACCATACCTACTGTGAAGCATGGGGGTGGCAACATCATGCTTTGTTTCTCTGCCAAGGGACCAGGACAACCGATCCGTGTATATAAAAGAATGAATGGGACCATGTGTCATGAGATTTTGAGTGCAAACCTTCTTCCATCAGCAAGGGCATTGAAGATGAAACATGGCTGGGTCTTTCAGCATGACAATGATCCCAAGCACACCACCAGGGCAACGAAGGAGTGGCTTCGTAAGAAGCATTTCAAGGTCCTGGAGTGGCCTAGCCAGTCTCCAGATCTAAACCCTATAGAAAACCTTTGGAGGGAGCTGAAAGTCTGTGTTGCCCAGCAACAGTCCCAAAACATCACTGCTCTAGAGGAGATCTGCATGGAGGAATGGGCCAACATACCAGCAATAGTGTGTACCAACCTTGTGAAGACTTACAGGAAACATTTGACCTCAAATACTGCCTGTGTAATTTGTGTGCCACACATGAAATTTGTCTGCACTAAAAAGGCCCCTGCCACCCCGGCATGCGCAGTAGCATCTCTCGGTTGCCGAGAGATGCTACTGTGCACACATCGGCGCCATTTTGCTAGAGGAAAAAGAGTTTGTCTGCAGCAACTGAGAAATGCTACTGCGCAAGCGCGGACAGCGGGGGCCATATTGCTGCAGGCAAATTTATTTTCCTCCAGCAAAATGGCGGTGCTAGCGGCGCTTGCGCAGCAGCATCTATTGGCAAGCGATAGATGCTACTGCGCACACGCGGGCGCCATTTTGCTGGAGGAAAAAGAAATTTGCCTGCAGCAATATGGCCCCTGCCACCCGCGCTTGCACAGTAGCATTTCTCGGCTGCCGAGAGATGCTACTGCGCATGCGTGGCGCCATATTGCTACAGGCAACTTGTTTTTCCTCCAGCAAAATGGCACCCGCGCATGCGCAGTAGCATCTCTCAACATCCCAGAGATGCTACTGCGCATGCGTGGGTGGTGGGGGCCATTTTGGTGCAATACAAATTTCATGTGTGGCACACCAATTACACAGGCAATATTTAAAATATTAGGCAGGTCACTGAAAGCACAGTGACCTGTCAGAAGGCAGAAATATGAATACATAAGCAGAGCACCAGTTAAAGCCGCTCCCCAAAGGCCGCCCCGAAGCACAAGCATCTCATTATGTTAGGAATGAAAATAAAGATTATAAAAGAACCACAGGATGGATTTCATCAACAAAGGTATCATTTTACTCAGTGTAACGGCACCCACCTGGCAGTTTATGTGGTTTACTAAGCACAATCCTGCTGTCAGGTGCCCTTTAAAAAATCTATGGTATCAGGACTAGTGATGATCGAGCACTAAAATGCTCGGGTGCTCGAACCTCGGGTCAAGCACATTGGAATACTCGAGTCCTCGACCCGAGCAACGAGCCCAATGTAAGTCTATGGGAAACTCAAGCATTTTTCGGGTGGTCCCCCCCGGCGGTCTGCAGAAGGTCAAAAATTGCCCAAATCGATGGGTACTGGGAACGGTGCTCAATTAAACGTCAGGCAGGCAGAATATATAGGCAGACAGGCAGGCAGGGTGTATAGGAGGGTGCATGAAAAACATAGCAGGGCACTTGGAACACACTAGTGCCCTCCGATTTTCATGCACCCGTCTCTTTAAAAAAGCCGGCTGGCAATTCATCAGCGGCATACACCGGTACCCGACAATTTAGAACAGAAAGAATAGAGCATTACACATGAATTAGATAGATAGAAACATGTCGGTCACATATATAATAAGTACAGTGACAGTGTTGGTTACTGTACTTGTTATTTAGCGTTAAAATAAAGGATTTATTAAAAAAAAATAATAGTGTTTTTGTCTCTTTAAAAAAGCCGGCCGGCAATTCATCAGCAGCATACACTAGTACCAGACAATGTAGAATAGAAAGAATAGAGCATCACACATAGATTAGATAGATAGAAACATGTCAGTAATATATATAAGTACAGTGATAGTGTTGATTACTGTACTTGTCATTTAGTGTTAAAATAAAGGATTTATTTAAAAAAAAAATTGGCGTGGTGTTCCCCGTGAATTTTAGTCTCTAGCGGAGGTTAAGCAAACGGCTGGGGGAGATGTCTGAAGCCTGGGAAGGGGGTAATACCCACGGAACTTCCCAGGCTACTAATATCAGCCCCCAGCAGAATACCTAGCCTTTACCAGCTAATAAAATGGGGAAACCACCAAAAAAATGACGTGGGGTCCCCCCTATTTTAATAGCTAGCAAAGGCTAGGCAGACAGCCGGGGGCTGATATTAATAGCCCCGGAAGGGTGCCATGAATATTGGCCCCCTCCCAGGCTAGAAACACCAGCCGTCAGCCGCCCCAGAAATGTCGCATCCATAGGATGCGCCAATTCTGGCACTTAGCCTTGCTCTTACCACTGCCCTGTAGCGGTGGCAGTGGGGTAATAGGTGCATGAGGTGAGCTGAGTTCATTGGACATAAACTCGGCTCATCTGGATGCCGTCACAGCCAGACACTGAGGAGCGCTAGCATGCCTGCGCTTCTCAGTGTCTGCGGCATGGCAAGCTGGATGGCAGCTTTCGGCTGCGATCCAGCCTGTCATGTGAATGTAGCAGAGCTGAAGCTGTCCTGGGAACCATGGAAAGGTAAGGATGAGGTTGCTTTATTATTTTACTTTTATTGCAGAAGACATTGGCTTCAGCTGGAATGGGGACGATGGTAAGAATGGTTTAATTTAGAAAATTAAAAAATTGTGTGTTTATTTCAATTAAAGGACTTTATTCTGGGTGTTGTGTTTTTTTTAAATACTTTACTAGAAATTCATGGCGGTTATGTCTAATATTGGTGTGACCTCATGAATTTCGGGCTTAGGGCCAGCTGATAATACCAAGCTGGCCCTGACCCCTTTATTACCCAGTGAGCCACCGCACCAGGGCCCAGGATGAGTTGGGTACAGCGCCAGAAGATGGCACTTCTATGAACGCGCCATTTTCTGGGGCTGCAGACTGCAACTTGCAGCGGGTGGGGCCCAGAAAGCTTGGGCTTCCCTGCGCTGTGGATTCCAGCCCCCAGCTGCCTAGTTGTACCTGGCTGGACACAAAAATAGGGCGAAGCCCCAAGTATTTTTTTTTTTAATTATTTCATGAAATTCATGAAATAATAAAAAAAATGGCTTCCCTATATTGTTGTGTCCGGCCAGGTACAAATAGGCAGCTGGTGGTTGGGGGCAGCCCGTTTCTGCCTGCTGTACTTGGCTGGAAACAAAAATATCGCGAAGCCCCACGTCAATTTTTTTTAAATTATATCATGAAATCCAGATGAAATTCATGAAATAATTTAAAAAAAATTGACGTGGGGCTTTGCCCTATTTTTGTGTCCAGCCAGGTACAGCATCCAGGAGCGGGCTGCCCCCAACCACCAGCTGCCTATTTGTACCTGGCCGGACACAACAATATAGGGAAGCCCTTTTTTTTTTTATTATTATTTCAGGAATTTCATGAAATAATTAATAAAAAAAATTGATGTGGGGCTTCGCCCTATTTTTGTGTCCAGCCAGGTACAACTAGGCAGCAGGGGGCTGGAATCCGCAGCGCAGGGAGGCCCAAGCTTTCTGGGCCCCACCCGCTGCAAATTGCAGTCCGCAGCCACCCCAGAAAATGGTGCGTTCATAGAAGCACCATCTTCTGGCGCTGTACCCAACTCATCCAGTGCCCTGGTGCGGTGGCTCACTGGGTAATAAAGGGGTTAGGGCCTGCTTGCTATTATCAGCTGGCCCTAAGCCCGAAATTCATGGGGTCACGCCAATATTAGACAAAACCGCCATGAAGTTCTAGCAAAGTATTTAATCTATCTAATCTATGTGTGATGCTCTATTCTTTCTGTTCTAAATTGTCGGGTACCGATGTATGCCGCTGATGAATTGCCGGTCAGCTTTTTTAAAGAGATGGGTGCATGAAAACACTATTATTTTTTTTTAAATAAATCCTTTATTTTAACACTAAATAACAAGTAAAGTAACCAACACTGTCACTGTACTTATTATATATGTGATTGACATGTTTCTATCTATCTAATCTATGCGTGATGCTCTTTTCTTTCTGTTCTAAATTGTCGGGTACCGGTGTATGCCGCTGATGAATTGCTGGCTTTTCATGCTTCCCTGTGAGCACTGTTCCCATCGATTTGGGCAATCACTGTAATGCCACAACCACCATGGCTGTGACATTACAGTGAGTGGCAGACAATCCCTGCATGATTGGTGCTCTTAATAGCGCCAAACATGCAGAACGGGGACCCGAGCTCCCGCCCGAGCATCTCGAAAGTACTCGGCGAGCTCCGAGCATCTCGAGTACTGAGATGCTCGGGCGAGTACCGAGCAGTGGCGAGCATGCTCGCTCATCACTAATCAGGACCTATTTTTTTAAATCAATATTGATGCAAACACTTTTATGCTCAAAAATGACAAAAGTATTCTAAGAAATCAAATTAAGGACCAGATCACTAAGCTATCACTACCACCTCCTCTCCATTTGTAACAAAAACCTTAATTTAATTTCCTTGGCTTATCTTTGAGAAGGATCACCTCATCCACCCTATGCACAAATGTCATGTTTTAATATCTCTTAAATGTTGTGCTCTTGTCTCAGTAATTAATTTGTAAACATGCCTGAAGAAGGAGCCTCTGTGCTCGGAAACTTGCAAACATAATGTTTCTGATTAGCCAATAAAGGTATCACTCCTAGAATTGTCATTTTTGGGCATAAAAGTATTAACATTGATTTTTCTGGCTAACATAGTATCACAATAAAAAGTTTTAATGTACATTTTAAATCAAGATTCTATGTTAAACATTTCTTTCAATAATTTTTGGTGATTTTTTTATTTTATTTTCCGTATCAGTATCGATATTTGAAAAAATCCAGAAACTATGCATTATTTACACGGGCCACGGAGGTCAATTTGCCTGTTCTGTAAAGATCACTCTTCAATTTTCATACTTGCGAGTGATATAAAGAGGATGCCAGTTGGATAAAACCTTAAATGATGTCATGTTGCATTGACTAAATATTGATTTTATAATTGATATGTTTTTATTTTATTCATTTTTACGGTATCAACAATCTAATTCTATTCATATATTTTATCTCTCCAAACAACTTTATTATTTGCTTCATAGTTTTGATTACCAATATCCCATGCAGTTTCTTTCAATCAGCTCTGCCCACGGATCTGTCACTCATCACTTGCTTCCGTCACTGTAAAGTGCTTATCCCTATTAACAGGATAAAAACTCCCATCTTTAATCTGTATATTCCACCTCACAACCTGCTGCCTTAATTCCATTCTTTTGCTCCTCATTTTCAATTCCTGTCTTCTGGAATTTTTCATTCTACATTTAAACAAAATATTACAAAACTCACATTTTTCTGAACCCTGCATAGATTTCTTGAAGGGGTTGTCCGAAACTAACATTGATTTAAATCCTAAATATCTATTTAATGTAATAATCAAATCATTTTTCTAATATACATTAATTAAAAAAGTCCCCGCCATTCCCTCTCTACTCAACCTATCTGGTTATTTTTTTTTTACTTGCGGTTTGATGACATTTTGTTTGAGAATTGCTAGTGCATGTTGAGATACTCAAATAGGATGTCATCAGAGGGCAGGTGCTGTTGTCACTGCCACAGTTGCTGTTTCCACCCTAAAACAAAGCATCATCCATTTCAGGGCTGGGCTAGTCCCTGCCGTACTGAGCATGTGTCGGCTGTCAATTCTGAAGCATACTCAGTATGAGCTCTCTGAACCATATTGCTTTTTAGTGCACAGTGATAGTGCTCTCCCTCGCCTGCTCTAAAGAGAAGCAACGAGAGGGCAAGTGAGCACACTGTCAGTGGACATTGTAAAGGAGAGAAGGGAAAACAGAGACCAGTTATGCCCCTGAAACAGATGTCACAGTGACATGTGTTTCGGGGACAGGGCTGGTCTCAGCTTTTCCTGCTGGCCGCATTCTGGCCAAAGAAAGCAGCTGCAGCAGAGACTGCAGCCTCTGTCCCCTGATGACGTCTCATTTGAGTATCCTAGCATGGACTAGTGATTCTCAAACAAAACATCATCAAACCAGAAGTAAAAGAAAAAAATAAAGCAGTTAGAGTAATGAGGGAACGGTAGGGACTTTTTAATTAAGGTATATTAGAAAAGAGATTAGATTATTGCATTAAATAGCCAGACATTTAGGATTAAAATAATGTTAGTTTTGGACTACCCTTTTAACTCTCTTAAACCACGAGTCCTATTTTGCTTTTACTTTTTCCCTTAAAAATTTATATCTGGCTGAGAAATACAAACACGGTACAGCCACAGTAATATGACATTAATTTCCACATAAACAATTAAAATATAAATTAAATGCATTTTAGTAAAGCAACACTAAATTCTTGTGTTTGCTTTTAATTAAACAACTTTTAGTTCAGTATAAAACACGTTCTCCATAGCAGATGATTATTTTATATTGCAGCAGACTGCTATAAAAAATTATTTTATTGCAAAATCCTGCTGCCATGCAAAATAAGGTAGATATCAAGAGCTGAAACACATTTTTCAAAAGTAGTCCTTTACTCAATAATACATACTAAATAATATATATTCTAAAATAGAATAGAAATATCACTAATGTCATTGAAGAAAAAAAATAGCACACAGTATTGAGAAAACCCAAGTACAGCTACAGAATAAAGCACTTTTCAAATTCAATTTGGCTTCTTCTTGGCATGCCCCAGGAAAAAGCCGAGAGGTGAAACAAGGAGTTAGGTAGGTGACCTGGATAGTGTTTTTATAAGCGATTTTAAAGTAATATTTTTTGCAACAAAAATAAAATCCCTTTCATGCAGTACGTTTTTCTAATCGATCTGCACTATTTTGAAGGATACATCTTCATCCTTTCTGTTTTAGGAATAGGGTTGAAGAGGGGAGGTGGTGATTTCTTTATTGGCTCTATGGATTTTAAAGATCTCCTACTTTTGCTGGCACTTAGGTGTGAGCATATGTGGGTTTTAATGAGGGCAATCTGGACTACTGCCCGGGGGGCCCATGGCCAGATTGCCCTCATTATAATGTTGTGTGTGCCACCGAAGAGGCGCACATATCCCGGCCTACAGGGGCAGGCTGGGCCGGGGGGGCCCCGAGCCGCTCTCCCAGCAGCTGTGCAAGATCCCTGCTTCTCCTAAACTTGCTTGTGTGCTGGCTCGGCCGCGTCACAGCTAACAGACAAGGCCCTGTGCGTGCTGCGGCCGTGTCTGCTAAAGTGACATCACGCAGTGCACCCTGCTTGCACTGTTGCTTACCAACGGAGTGGAGCTGGACAGGAGCAAAACCATGGGATGGTGAGTGACATGTGCATGTGTGACAGAGTGTGTATGTGTGTGCATATATGATTGTGCTTATCTATGAATGTGTGATGTCTGTTTATTAGTGATGGGCGAGCACTAAAATGCTTGGGTGCTCGATGCTCGGGACAAGCACATTGGAATACTCGGGTGCTCGACCCGAGCAACGAGCTTAATGTAAGTCTGTAAGTCTATTTTTCAGACTGCTCCCCCCAGCGGTCTGCAGAGGGCCTAAAAATTGCCCAAATTGATGGTAACAGTGCTCAAATGACATAGGGACAGCATGGGGAAGACCCCTGGAAGCATTTCTGACTCCCAGGTCACTGATGTCAACAACATTGTCAGAGGTATCACGTCACTTTTACGGACTCACAATAAAACATACCAAAACGAAACCAAAATGGATTTTTCTGGGAAACATGTTAAGGAACATCCTTTCCAGGGTAATGACTTGCATATAAAGCAAAATAAATAACCAAAAACAAAAATGCTCCTCCACACCTTGGGCTATGTTCACACGTAGCGTTTTTGAGGCGTTTTTTCACTTTTGCATTGTTTTCAACCGTGACAAATGCATTCACCAGGAAATGTCATTTTAACATTTTACAACCTTATCTGGCCATGCGGTTTGTGAGATATCATCAGACACATCGTGTTTCATTTATGAAGGAGGGACTCTGAAAGTCACATAGCCTATTTTATAGGGCCATCAGGCGGCCTTTACTATTCTTAAAGGGCCAGCAGTCGGCTTCACTATTCTTAGAGAGCCATCAGCCGACTATGTTTTATTGTTCCAATTACTAAAGAGTGGGTCTCCTATACTGTTATTGCTTATGCAGTGATTGGCAGGGCTGCCCAATTTTTGAACGTACCCCAATACCACTTTGAAAATTTGGATGCACCCCAATACCCCTTTGAAGAGACTTAGAGGAGGGTCTCCTGAAAACAATGTTCCAATTGTTAGGAAGTAGGTATCCCATTGTGTTTGCCTATACAGTGAATGCAAGGGTTGCCAAAAATTTGGAGGCACTCCAATGCCCCTTGGAAGAGACATGGAGGTCAGAGGGTCTCCTTAAAACAATGTTCTCATTATTAGGAAGTAGGTCTCCCATTGTGTTTGCCTATGCAGTGAATGCAAGGGTTGCCAAAAATTTGGAGACACTCCAATGCCCCCTGGAAGAGATGTGGAGGTCAGAGGGCCTCCTGAAAACAATGTTCCAATTATTAGGAAGTGGGTCTCCCATTGTGTTTGCCTATGCAGTGAATGCAAGGGTTGCCAAAAATTTGGAGGCACTCCAATGCCCCTTGGAAGAGACGTGGAGGTCAGAGGGCCTCCTTAAAACAATGTTCCCATTATTAGGAAGTGGGTCTCCCATTATGTGTTTGCCTATGCAGTGAATGCAAGGGTTGTCAAAAATTTGGAGGCACTCCAATGCCCCTTAGAAGAGACATAGAGGAGGGCCTCCTGAAAAATAATGTTCCCATTATTAGGAAGTGGGTCTCCCAATGTGTTTGCCTATGCAGTGAATGCAAGGGTTGTCAAAAATTTGGAGGCACTCCAATGCCCTTTGGAAGAAACGTGGAGGTCAGAGGGTCTCCTTAAAACAATGTTCTCATTATTAGGAAGTAGGTCTCCCATTGTGTTTGCCTATGCAGTGAATGCAAGGGTTGCCAAAAATTTGGAGGCACTCCAATGCCCCTTGGAAGAGACATGGAGGTCAGAGGGCCTCCTGAAAACAATGTTCCCATTAATAGGAAGCGGGTCTCCCAATGTGTTTGCCTATGCAGTGAATACAAGGGTTGCCAAAAATTTGGAGGCACTCCAATGCCCCTTGGAAGAGACGTGGAGGTCAGAGGGCCTCCTGAAAACAATGTTCCCATTAATAGGAAGTGGGTCTCCCATTATGTTTGCCTATGCAGTGAATGCAAGGATTGCCAAAAATTTGGAGGCACACCAATGCCCCTTGGAAGAGATGTGGAGGTCAGAGGGCCTCCTGAAAACAATGTACCCATTATTAGGAAGTGGGTCTCCCATTGTGTTTGCCTATGCAGTGAATGCAAGGATTGCCTAAATTTGGAGGCACTCCAATGCCCCTTGGAAGAGACGTTGAGGTCAGAGGGCCTCCTGAAAACAATGTTCCCATTATTAGGAAGTGGGTCTCCCAATGTGTTTGCCTTGGCAGTGAATGCAAGGGTTGCCAAAAATTTGGAGGCACTCCAATGCCCCTTGGAAGAGACGTGGAGGTCAGAGGGCCTCCTGAAAACAATGTTCCCATTATTAGGAAGCGGGTCTCCCAATGTGTTTGCCTATGCAGTAAATGCAAGGGTTGCCAAAAATTCGGAGGCACTCCAATGCCCCTTGGAAGAGAGGTGGAGGTCAGAGGGCCTCCTGAAAACAATGTTCCCATTATTATGAAGTGGGTCTCCCATTATGTTTGCCTATGCAGTGAATCCAAGGGTTGCCAAAAATTTGGAGGTATTCTAATGCCCCTTGGAAGAGACATAGAGGAGGGCCTCCTGAAAAACAATGTTCCCATTATTAGGAAGTGGGTCTCCCAATGTGTTTGCCTACGCAGTGAATGCAAGGGTTGCCAAAAATTTGGAGGCACTCCAATGCACCTTGGAAGAGACGTGGAGGAGGGCCTCATTAAAAAATGTTCCCATTAGAAATGAGCGGGTCTCCTATACTTATAATGCCCATGCACTAAGTGTATGGGCTTACAAACATTTACCCCTGGGGGGTATACATGAACATACTGTAAAAAAATATTTTTTTACGGGCATCATAAACACCCTTTAAAAAAATTATGTGGGTGTTGCATCACAGACCACGGTCACACTGGTGATATTGTGGTTGAGAATGAAGATGAGGAGAAGGAGGAGGACAAGAGCAAATAGCCAAAATCAGGAAGTGAATACCCATGTGTGGGTGTAAAGAGGTGCATGGGAATACACCTCCCAAAAAAAGACACTGGATTTAAGTTTATGTTATGGTGCTATCATTCGGAGGTGTTGAGAAGTCTGGTCCAATCCAGCCCTTATTCATTTTTATAAGAGTCAGCCTTTCAGCATTTTCAGTTGACAGGCGGATGCGCTTATCAGTTATAATTCCACCAGCAGCACTAAAAACCCACTCTGATAAAACGCTGGCGGCAGGGCAGGCCAGGACCTCCAAGACATAGAGAGCCAGTTCATTCCACGTATCCAGCTTGGATACCCAATAATTATAAGGCACAGAGGAATCACGGAGGACATTGGTACGGTCGGCAAGGTACTCTCTCAGCATCTTCCCAAACTTTGCACTCCTTGTGAAAGTACCCCACGCCTCAGGGCTTGTGTGATGGGAGGGGCTGAGAAAATTCTCCCAGAACTTTAACAGTGTTTCCCTGCCTCTGCTGGATTGAAGTTTTGTCTCACTCGCCTGTACTGAGGATACTGGAGCTGGCAATATGATTCTCCAGGTCAGTACAATTACGCAGATACCAAACATGTATAGTTTTTATTTATATAAGTGGTGACATTTTTTTTTAGGAAATTTGTAAAAAAACCAATAATTTAGCTTGTGTCACCATTTTCGGAGACCCATAATGTTTTAAATTTTCGGGATATGTGGTTGTGTGATGGTTTATGTTTTGCATCCATAGCTGACATTTTTACTGATACCATTTTGGGGTAAATACAATGTTTTCATCGCCTCTTACTTAATTTTATTGCAATGTTGCGGTGGCCAAAAAACCCCATAATTTTGCAGTTTTGATTTTTTTTTGTTTATGCCATTTACCCGTCGGATCAATGTATTTTATATTTTAATAGGTCAGACTTTTAGGAATGCAGTGATACCAAATATGTTTATTTCTTTTTTTTAATTGCTTTATTTTTAGTAGGGCAAAAGGTGGGTGATTTTAACTTTTATATTTTTTCTTTTTTTTCACATTTTTAAAAACATTTTTTTCACTTTTTACTGTATTTGTTACTCCCCTTAGGGTATTTGTACCTGCGATAATTTGATTGCTCTATCTATACATAGGATATTGCTATCTATAGTGAAAATCACTGTCTCCTATGAACACCAGCTACAGGAGTACTGTAATGACAGCCACGGAGGTATTAGGCAGACGCCCGCTGTCATGGCAACCCATCGGTGCACCGCAAACACGTCACAGGCATGCAAATGTGAGCATTGAATGACGCACCTCCCTGTCGATGTGCATTAAATGCCACTGTCAGGGATTGACAGTATCATTTGACAGGTTAACAGCCGAGAATGAAGCTACACCCTCAGTTGTAAAAGGCAGATGGTGGCTGAATAATTCAGCCATCATCTGCCAGGAAAGATGTGAGGTCGGCTTGCGAGCCAGCATCAAAGTCAGGGACCCGACATATGATGTAACTATGTCATATATCAGGAAGGGGTTAATACCCTCATATCCATTCAAGTGGCCACAGAACTAGACTACATACTTAAAGGGGTTCTCTGGATACAAAAGCTAAATACCTACAAGAGATAAATAAATACACTTCTAACTACTTTTAATTAGCAAATCACATTTGTTCAGTCTAGGAAGGTAATCACTATAGAAATAAAATGTCTACCACCTTGTCTCACTTAGAGAATCCTGTCCTTGAATGTTAGGACAGGTGCCTGTGAGCATGTGCAGTAGAATCTCTGCCCTTTTCATATGTGGGAGGACGTGCTCCACTAATACTACTGACGACATCAGCGTTGCTAAGGTAAGAGGCCGTCCAAACTTCTGTGCGCCCTGTCTTGAATAACAATATAAGTATCTGCAGGTCACAGCGTCAGAGCTTCCTATCGCACATGTTCACAGGCATCTGTCCTAAGAATCTAGAACAGGTTTCTATCAGCGTAACAAGGTGAAGGCCATTTTAATTCTATAGTGATTACCTACCTAGTGTTATGGTAAATATTTATACTTTGCTTTATTTTTTAGACAATTCATATATCTTTGAGAATTTTGTATTTCAATATTAGCTTTATAAGTGTTATTCTTAAATAACAGGGTGTTGTCTCTGATATAGAGATGTATTAAAGCCTTCCTTTGTTCTCAAAGTGGAGTAAAACTAGATATAACCAGCCTCCTAAGGAATGCAGCAGAAGACATGATTTACAACCTTGTTTTTCTCAAACTTAAATATTCCTTTTTAGGTAAAGCCTGTAAAGACACTCCCCTTTTTCCTTATCTCTTTGCGTGTAATAAAGATATGTGATCAGGCATCTAAGATTGAGATGAGCCTGAGACACAGACAGATTGGGTCATGTTTCTCTTGTCTCCGATCGATCGACTCCCTGATTTGATCAAAACTGCAAACGTGTGAAGCCTCTTGAGCTTCTCCGAAAACTTTGCATATAGGTTTCCACATCATTACATGGTGCAGAAAACCCGGGATTGTCAGAACTGCACCTCCTTTGGACCCAACTGCAGGGATATCTCTCTCAGAACACTGAATGATGATCTGCGTTGAGTAGCCCATTGTGTTACTAAAAATTCAGTGTTACCTAGAGGGCTCCATGATGGGTAATTGGTGGTCCGAACAAGACAATCTCTGTTGAACCTCTGCTGGTATTTGAGTTTTGTTTGGATATTTTATGGTCTGTCATAGGTTTCAATGCGTCTATGTATTGATGAGCGAGTATGTTCTGTTAACCCTTTCGCCGAGTATGCTCGGGCCGAGCTCCAAGTATTTACAGATGCTCGGTGATATGTTTGAATTGCTCCCGTGTGCATGATATGCGACTGTTTGACAGTTTTAATACATGTGAGGAATGTCTATTTCTTACACATTCCTCATATGTAATAAAGCTGTCAAACAGTTGCAAATCATGCACATGGGAGCGATTCAAACATATCACCGAGCAGCTGTAAATACTCGGAGCTCGGCCCGAGCATACTCGGCGAAAGGGTTAACAGAACACACTCGCTTATCACTAGACTCTTTAGATGTATAACTGTGATTGAATGACGGTTGAATGAACATTGAATGAAGTGACAAGCCATCCTTGCCCAATGATTCAGGTCAAGAGCCTTCGCAGTTCTACCTGTATATTTCAGGAGTCAGAGGATTGTTATATGTTGACTTCATTGTCTATGTGATTGTAAAGTCTGCAGTGATATTGTTGAAAACTATGAGGATCCTTGAATGTGGGACTGGAGGATTTTATACCAGCGATTGTGGAGTGTGGATTGAGTGACTGACGTATTGTAAAACTGTATTGGTGAGTCAGAATTGTTGTCCTCAGTGCCTGTGCTCTGTTTTATGTGAACTAGTTCTGATGAATCATCATTCTTGGTGTCCATGCTGTGTGAACTCAAGAGAGAAAATTGTATATTAGGAGTTGTAGTCCATCCAGCCAGTATATCCAGAGAGGGGAGATGTAACACAGATTTATTTGTCAAGCTGTGCCCCCTGCAGGATGTTGAAGGGAACTCCTTGTTCAAAGTACATAAACCTTACATTATGCTCTGATCTAGGTAACCCCTCCTCCTTTGTCCTAGATGCAATCTGTCTGAATCAGAGGAGGTGGACAAAGGTTTTGTAGAAAAAGAATGTATTCTCCCATGACATGTTATGTTGACTAGTGGAAGTAATTGCAATAACTATTGGTAGTATTACATGAACCACTCTCCTCCAGCGGCTCTATGCCAGAGGCTGAGCTGAAGGCGTTCGCTGCAGCGTGCAATCTGGGAAAAGGTAAAGAGATTTATATATTTTCGGACTCAAGATATGTTTTAAAGGGTCGGACATGACTTTGGTGCCATTTGGCAGAGCAGTAATTTTCTGACCTCTGCTGACAAACCTATGAGGCGTTAGAGCAGCTACTCACAGCACTCACCCTTCTCCGAAGGGAAGCTATCGGCATACACATGGGAACAAAGTCCCCTTGCAGTAGGGAATGCCTTGGCCGACCAGGCAGGTAAGGAAGCAGCATGACTACCTCTGACTGAAATACTGGCCATAGCAGACATGGCCCCACTAGGGGACTCAGTGAGTGAGAGTGCGGGAAGCTACTTTTTCACAGAGTAGACTGTCACCAAATCGGCCCAGTGGCCGTTGATCGTGAACTACTGCAGGTCTTCCAGATCCAGGCTCCCCCACATGAACAGAACGCATGGGCCAAAGCGGGTGCCGTACTGTCAGAGTCAGGGGTATGGCAGGTAAACACCAGGATTTGCCTCCCATGCTGTCTGTTCCCCATGATGGCTGCCCTAGCACATTTCCCCGGTGCACAACTCAAGGGTGTTATGTTTTCAGTGGTGCTACAAAACTAGTGTGCCCCAGGGTTCCCAAACATGGCTACAAAGTATGTCTAGTTTGTGCAAAACATAACCCCGGTAGACATATTCAAGTCTCACAAATTGCACGCCAAAACCAGATTACCCATTTGAGAGACTGCAGGAGGACTACATACAGCTACCTAAGGTGGGCACTTATGAATACGTCCTGGTATGCATTGATCTCTTCCCTTGGTTGCCTGAAGTTTGGCCCGTGATCAAAGTTCAAAACAAAACTTTGATAAGTGAGGTGGTCTTTAGATATGGGGTACACGAAACATATAGAATGACAGAGAAATACACTTCACTGGAGAACTAATGAAACAGATCATGGTCACTCTGGGGATAGAACAGGTTTTCCATGTTCCCTATCACTCACAAAGTAGTGGGAAGGTGGAATGCCTTAATGGTGCCCTGAAGATAAAAATCCAGAAGGGCATGGAGGAAACATACTTGTCCTGGGTAGATTGCTTGCCCATTGCATTGTATTCAGTGAGATCCACCCTAAGGGGGAGAGAGAAACTGTCCCCTATGAAATACTGTTTGGTGATGTCCCTAAGACAGGGTTGTATTTCCTGCAGCAGCTGCAGCCTCCTACAGTTCACTTACTGAATGTTTTTGAGTTGCACAAATATCTGACTGTTACTCATAACCGTGTTCTTTCCTCCATCCCAGACCCCAACTGTATAAGCGGCACACACACATTGGTACCAGGAGACTGGGTCGTGGTCAAGAGACTTATAAAGAGACCACTGAGCCCAGATATAGTGAGCCATTTTAAGTACTGACCACTGCTATTTCTGTCAACCTCCAAGTCAAAGATACTTGGATCAACGCCAGCCACTGGAAAAAGGTCCTGATCCCCGGCAGCAGCAAAGATGATGACCCTGCCCTTTTAGACCATGCTGATGGCAATTGCATCCCTTGCCCTAACTCTCAATGATGTACTAAAGGAGGAGAGGACTGGGGCAACAAACTGATAAGTATCACCAAGTCCTGCTGTGAGACATAGTTTCTAAAGACTGTCCTAAGAACTGCTGGATACGCACCCATACCCCAATATCCTCTGATACTATTAAAACACTGCAGTGGTGGTTGTTGGAAATTGGCTTTTATACACCTATGTAGATATTGTAATTAAAACAAGACGTTTGCAGCTAGAATAGTCATTTACAACATTAACAATGTATAGAGTGTATTTCTGATTCATTTAAGGTTAGCTTTATTGAAAAAAATGTGCTTTTCTTTAAAAAATAATGAAATTTCTAAATGACCCCAAACTTTTGAACGGTAGTGTATCTTTGATAATTCTGTATTTCAATATTAGCTTTATGTGTTATTCTTAAATAACAGGGTGTTGTCTCTGATACAGAGATGTATTGAAGTTTTCCTTTGTTATGAAAGTGGAGTATAACTAGATATAACCAGCCTCCTAAGGAATGCAGCAGAAGACATGATTTACAACCTTGTTTTTCCCAAACTTAAATATTCCATTTTTAGGTAAAGCCTGTAAAGACACTCCCCTTTTTCCATATCTCTTTGCCTGTAATAAAGATATGTGGCCAGGCATCTGAGACTCATGTGAGCCTGAGACACAGACAAATTTGGTCGTGTTTCTCTTGTCTCCGATCGATCGACTCCCTGATTTGATCAAAACTGGCAAACGTGTGAAGCCTCTTGAGCTTCTCCTAAAACTTTGCATATAGGTTTCCACATCACTAGACAAAGCAATTGTGAATTGCTAATTAAATGTATTTAGGAATATATTTATAATGATATTTCCTTTAGTCATACTTTTTTTTAATTACAAAAGAATCCCTTTAAACACAAACTTAAGCAAAAAATGGGAAGAACTTATTGTCCTTGACTACACTCTTTTACTTAAAACATTGCGCTACACCATTCACCTTATACATGGGCTGCAAACAGGAGCTAAGATGCAGAGGACAAGAACTCAGTGATTATAAACAGGTTATTATTTATTTATTATTTATAGAATTATTAAGAGAAGTCAAAATACAAGAAAATGACAATTTTACAGTAACAACAGTTGAGACTGTATAGCTTTATCACTACGCTCTCTCGGTTCTGTGGCTACCAGTTTGGCCCTAGTCCTAATCTTTCTTCCTTTCACAATATCCTTATAGCTCTAAGAATACGACACTACAAAAACATAATTTTCCTTCAACCTATGCATTTATTGTAAAAAAAAGTAATAAAACATAAAATAAAACTGTACAAATGAAATATCGCCGTAATCAGAATAAAGTTAACTTTTTAATATGGCAGCAAGTGAATAAAATTTTAAATGTCAAAAGACAAAAGCAGAATTGCTGTTTTTACTATTTATCCCTATAAAAACAGTTAATAAAACTTAGGTAACATGTTATATATAACCCAAAATGGTGACACTAACAAACTTATCCAACAAAAAACAAACTCTCATACACCTATGCCGAAGAAAAAAAATGTTTTTTTATGGCTCCTGGAATGTTATAATGAAAACAAGAAAAATGATGTGTCCTAAATAGTGTTGAGCATTCCGATACTGAAATATCGGGTATCGGCCGATATTCGCGGTATCGGAATCCGATACTTAATTCAGATACTTTTAGAATATCGGATACCGGAATCGGAAGTTCCCATAATGCAATGAGCCAGTTTCATTTTATTCAGCCAATGAGGATCCTAAGAAGTGTGGGCACATCCTGTTAGGCATGTAGGCATGTTAACTAATGGCATGGCTGTGATTGACTGCTGAAATGATGTCATGATGCACTATAAAAGCCGCCGCCGCCATTTTGAGCTCACTCTGCTGTGAATTCAGTTAGGGATAGGACGCTGTTGTTCTGAGGGACAGTTTTAGCTACCTATTTGCTCTATTCTGCTTTACCCAAGCTACTTTATAAATCGCTGTGCCTTGCAGCGCTAGTGCACAGTTCTCTGTGCTGTTCACCGCTGTCTGCAAGGTCTCTGTGTGTGAGTGCAGCTCACGCTGTAGTGTGTGCTTCAGCCAAGTCTGGTTGTAGTGCGCTCAGCGTGCGTCACTGCCTCATACATTGTCCTTTTTTGCTAATTGATAATTTTTCCTGATTTCTCCTATTAGTGTGGTGGTTCCATCTGTATTCAGCTAAATTGGTTCCAAACACACTATATAGGAGTAGATAGAGAATTTTTTTTTTGTCTTGCAGCGCTAGTGCACAGTGCTCTGTATCTGCACTCTTCACAGCTGTCTGCAAGGTCTCTGTGTGTGAGTGCAGCTCACGCTGTAGTGTGTGCTTCAGCCACATCTGGTTGTAGTGCGCTCAGTGTGCGTCACTGCCTCATACATTGTCCTTTTTTGCTAATTGATAATTTTTCCTGATTTCTCCTATTAGTGTGGTGGTTCCATCCGTATTCAGCTAAATTGGTTCCAAACACACTATATAGGAGTAGATAGAGAATTTTTTTTTGTCTTGCAGCACTAGTGCACAGTGCTCTGCATCTGCACTGTTCACGGCTGTCTGCAAGGTCTCTGTGTGTGAGTGCAGCTCACGCTGTAGTGTGTGCTTCAGCCACGTCTGGTTGTAGTGCGCTCAGTGTGCGTCACTGCCTCATACATTGTCCTTTTTTGCTAATTGATAATTTTTCCTGATTTCTCCTATTAGTGTGGTGGTTCCATCCGTATTCAGCTACATTGGTTCCAAACACACTATATAGGAGTAGATAGAGGAGCCTTTCTGCAGCATTCTGCCCTGCAGCCCCAGCCAGATTAGTATTAGCCTATTTTTTGTAGCCTCATCTATTGCATTGTAGGTTACCTTCCTGCATTGTAATAGCTACAAAAAGTTTGTGATACTATCGGTATTACATCTATGGGCACATCCAGTGTCTTTTTGTGACAAAAAAAAATAAATAAAGTTCACCAAACACTCCACTTTACAGTTGTGTAGGCCACATTAGCTCATATTAAAGTCTAGTCCACACTTTATAAAATTAGTGTTTCTTATACCTGTTAGCAGCTGTTCAGGAATAAGCACACCAAGCCCTTAGTACTTTTCTGCCTATCTTTATCAGTCTACCAAGATGAAGAAGGCAGGGAGTAAGGCATGTGGTCGTGGTCGTGGGCGTGGAGTTTCTATAGGGAGAGGACGTGAGGATTCTGTGCCTGCAGGGAGAGGACGTGGGGATTCTGTGCCTGCTGCGGGCACCAGTGACTCAGCATCCCCCAGTTTTACCAGGGAACAGTCCTTTATGCGCAGCTTTGTAGGAGCTAGCCGTACCCCCCTGCTGCGGGAGGACCAAATTGAAGCCGTTGTCGGATGGATGGCAGCTAACGCATCGACTTCAATTAGTTCCAGATCCTCTCAGGTCCTGAGCACTGAAGAGCACCCATCTGTCTCTTCACCACCTGCCAAATTGCCCAGGCAGTCAGAGAGCCCTGGACAGGAGCCATCTCTACTTCTGTTCTCTGAATCTCTTGGCTTGGAAAGAGGGGGCCAGCCAAGCAGAATTCGAGAATTTGAAGAAGAGGTAGTATGCAGTGATGCGCAACCGTTTTGTCTCTCTGAATCTGAAGCGGCGGGTGGGCCAGTGCCTATGGTCAGCAGCACACCTCAGTACGAATCTGATGATGAGACTCAGGTGCCACTTTCTGGTGTGGACTATCCTGTCGAGACTACCCAGGAGAAGCAGTTGTTTAAAGAGGGTGGTGTAGATGATGAGGTCCTTGACCCATCATGGCGTGAGGGACAGGAAGGTGGTGGGAGCAGCTCTGAGGAAGAGATTCCCTGAACAGCCCAAAAAGGAGGGAGAGGGAGGGGGCAGACTTCGTTGCCTGTAGCCTACACTTCGGCACCCATTAGGAGCACGGCTCTTCCAAAATCCAAAGCGGGCGCTCCCAAGACTTGCAGTGCCTGTTCTTTTTTTGACACAGTTGCAGATGACATTTGCTTTGTCAAATGCAAGCTGTGTAATCAGAAGGTGAAAAGAGGGAAAAGTGTCAGCAACCTCAATACCACAAATATGTGGAAACATGTGCGGACCAAGCGCGTGGTGGAGTTACAAAAACACACTGAAGACCTAGGCCAACCTACAGCGCCACCTACCATCTCTTCAGCTCATGTTGTAGCCTCTTCCTCTAGCTCACACACAGCTGGTTCGGCTTCTTCACAGGATCGCCATGGAACAACCTCTGGCACTGTTGTACAGAGACACAGTGTAATTCCACCCACAGCACCATGCTCCCTGTCATCCTCATACTCCCAGGCCAGTCTACAGCCATCGTTAGCACAGGCATGGGAGAAAAGGAGCCCATACTCGGCAAACCACCACCAAGCACTGGCTCTGAATGCTGGCATCGCAAAACTACTGGCCCTTGAAATGCTATCATTCAGGCTGGTGGAGACTGACACGTTCCGTAACTTTATGGCATTGGCAGTCCCACAATACAATGTGCCCAGCCGCTTTTATTTCAGCAGGCAAGCCGTCCCTGCCTGCAACAGCATGTGGAGGGAAAAATTAAACATGCGCTACAAAACGCCGTCAGTAGCAAGGTCCACCTGACCACCGATGCGTGAACCAGTAAGCATGGACAGGGACGATACCTTTCCCTCACTGCCCATTGGGTAAATGTTGTGGAGCCGGGTACAGATCTTGAGAGTGGCGCTGTACGTGTTCTGCCAACTCCAAGGATTGCAGGAATCCAGTCTGTACACATTGACTCCTCCTCATACTCCAGTTCCTCTGAATCAGCGCTGCAGGAGCCGTCACGGTCTACCTCCACATCGACCCGTGAACGGTTACCTGTTATGATGACCAATATGAGCACAGCTA
The DNA here is from genome assembly GCF_046119375.1 of Phyllobates terribilis. NCBI lineage: Eukaryota > Metazoa > Chordata > Amphibia > Anura > Dendrobatidae > Phyllobates > Phyllobates terribilis. The sequence continues at coordinate 1,016,263,098 of NW_027362761.1, forward strand.
TGGCCAAACGTCAACAGGCCGTATTAAAATTAATTTCTTTGGGGAATCGAAGCCACACAGCGCAGGAGCTCTGGAATGCCATCAAGCAGCGACGTGTGGTTTGTGCCAGCGAATCTCCAGCCAGGTATGGTAGTGTGTGACAATGGCCGAAATCTGGTGGCAGCTCTGGGCCTAGGCAACCTCACTCACATCCCATGTCTGGCACATGTGCTCAACTTGGTCGTGCAGAGTTTTTTGAGGGACTATCCGGATCTTGATGCACTGCTGCATTCCAGCAACGCAAGATTGCGCATTGCAGCTCTGCAGCGCCGATTACGTCTTCCGGAACATCGCATCATATGTGACTTGCCCACCAGGTGGAATTCAACGTTACATATGTTGGAGAGGTTGTGTGAGCAGCAGGCAGCAGTAATGGAGTACCAGCTGCAGCAGGCGCAAACAAGTCGCAGTGCGCGCCGTTCACACTTCACCACCACTGAATGGGCCTCTATGAAGGACATTTGCCACGTTTTGCATGCCTTCGATTATTCCATGCGGATGGCGAGTGCAGATGATGCACTAGTCAGCATGACTATCCCCCTTATCTGCCTGCTTGAAAAAACACTGCAAGCACTAAGGGACCAGGTTTTGGAAGAGGTGGAGGATGAGGAGTCACAAATGCCATCTGCTTCTGTACAGTCTGCGCAATGTGGTTCCTCACAAAGGCCTAGGCAGGGGACATTTTGTGAGGAGGATGAGGAGGACTCAATGGAGGAGGAAGACATCTGTCCTGAGGAGGGAGGTACACAAAGCTCTAGTAGTCAGTATCTAGAGCGAGGGTGGGGTGATGCAGAGCAGGCAGAGATCACGCCTCAAGCAGGGGACAGCGTTTCTTGGCCAGCTGGCAGTCTGCAGCACATGGTTGATTTCATGCTGCAGTGCCTGAGAAACGACCACCACATCGCCCACATTCTCAACACAGCTTATTATTGGGTGTCCACCCTCCTAGATCCTCACTACCGGGACAACTTACAAAGCCTCATAACACCGTTGAACCGGGAGTGTAAAATGCGGGAGTACCAAGACGCACTTTTGCATTCCATCATGTTCGCCATTCCAACCGAGAGCAGTGCTGCTAGTGCTTTACAAAGCAGCTCAGTGTGTTGAGGCAGTGGAGGAAGCTCTGCACAAAGACGGAGCAGAAGCAGCGCCTCAGCACAAGGCAAGACCAGTATGGCCCAAATGTGGCAAAGTTTTGTGTCCCCGCCGCCACAAATGTCTACACCATCACAGACGGCTACAGTCAGCAGGAGGCAACGTTTCCGTCAGATGGTGACAGACTACATGTCTTGCCCTCTCAGTGTACTCCCAGACAGCTCTTCCCCCTTCAAGTTTTGGGTATCTAAGCTGGATACATGGCCAGAGCTTAGACAGTATACATTGGAGGTGCTGGCTTGCCCTGCTGCTAGTGTATTATCTGTACGCGTCTTTAGTGCCGCAGGTGGTGTACTAACAGACCGTCGCATGCGCCTATCCTCCGATAACGTTGACCGGCTTACTTTTATGAAAATAAACAAGGCCTGGATCTCGCATGAATTTGCCAGTCCTCTTCCAGAATAAATAATTGGTTGGCAACAGTATCCAGGTCTCCTGTTGTGTTCATGTTTCTACCACCTGAACTGTAATCCCTGAGCTCCAACACCGCCAGTTGCTGCTCAGAAGTGCCGTCTGCACAGTCAATGCTTGCTCCAGTGTTATTGGGGTTCAGTAAAGTCAGCTGATCCCCAGCTGTGTGTCCGGAAAATTCTCCTGCTCTGTCCACATCCACTGTACTACAGATTTAAAACTTGCTCCAATTACACCTCTGGCTCCTCTGTTTTTAATATTTACCCTGGGATCCAGCACCACTAGTTGCTGCTCAGAAGTGCCGTCTGAACAGTCAACGCTTGCTCCAGTGTTATTGGGGTTCAGTAACGTCAGCTGTGCCCCTGCTGTGTGTCCTGCAAATTCTCCTGCTCTGTCCACATCCACTGTACTGCTAAGTTAAAACTTGCTCCAATTAGACCTCTGGCTCCTCTGTTTTCAGTATTATCCCTGAGCTCCAACACCGCCAGTTGGTGCTCAGAAGTGCCGCCTGCACAGTCAACACTTGCTGCCGTGTAATTGGGGTTCAGTAACGTCAGCTGTTCCCCTGCTGTGTGTATGGCAATTTCTCCTGCTCTGTCCACATTCACACTACTACAGATTTTAAAGTTGCTCCAATTAGGCCTCTGGCTCCTCTGTTTTAAGTATTATCTCTGAGCTCCAACACCGCCGGTTGGCGCTCAGAAGTGCCGTCTGCACAGTCAACACTTGCTGCTGTGTTATTGGGGATCAGTAACGTCAGCTGTTCCCCTGCTGTGTGTCCGGCAAATTCTCCTGCTCTGTCCACATCCACTGTACTACTAATTTAAAACTTGCACCAATTAGAACTCTGGCTCCTCTGTTTTCAGTATTATCCCTGAGTAGTGTTGAGCCACCCCCGTAGTGTTCGAGTTCGGTTCGGTTCGTCGAACACCCGTGTGTTCGCCGAACTGTTCGTCGAACTGTTCGTCGAACACCTTCGAACACCGTTAAAACCAATGGCAGGCAAACAAAAACACATAGAAACACATAGAAAACACCTTCAAAGGTGTCCAAAAGCTGACAAACTGCTCAGAAGACACAACTAACACATGGAAAAGTGACAAGTACATATAGTCATGCGAAAAGAAAAGAGGTGGAGGAGTAAAAGGAGGGGGAGACACAGATATAGGCATGTCATGCCCTTCTAAAATCCAAAAAGTGAGAAGCCGACACGTTCAGTCCGCTCCTGCCCGTGCCACCTCCGTGTCCCCGGGTTTGTGCCAGAGCCGCGGTGAACCCTGACGGCCAGCCCCCCTCTCCCAATACTGGTGCCTGTCCGCTGGTGGGTCGAGCAAGCCCCACTGTGGTGGAGGCAGCTCTAAGCTGCTGCAGTTAAAAAGCTTTTATAAGGATCGAGCTCGGCTGTCCACCGCAAGGCATCCTACTGCCAGTCCCAGCCCCTATGCCTTGGGGTGCCTCCTGATGCTCTTCACTGAGTATCCCGTGGTCCCGAAGCATTTCCTTTGAAAAAATTAAGTGTCCAAACTACAGGTGGTGTAGCTTGCTTAACAGCCGGGATAATCCGCTGACTAGCAGACGCTGCTACTAGGCACAAAGTATTTCCTGGGCTAGATGCAGTTAAAAATTTGTAATTAGATACTCTCGTTGGATGCTGAGAAAGCATTCCATAGAGTCTCCTGGCACGCCATATATGATTCTCTTAAAAAGCTTGGGGTAGGGGTCTAAGGGACCCTTTTATAGCCAAAATCACGGCCCTGTATCACAATACGTCACCTAGGCTGAAGATAAATGGAACTGTAGCACCCTGAGGGCTCGGTTGCTACAGAGGTATTGCACCTCACCCAGAGGTGTGATATCTTACTCTCAGGTAAGGATGGAGTGTGGATCAGGACCCGACACCTGCATGCATTACACCACATTGCCGTGGGGCAGGGCGACCAATATGCCTCTGAGATGGGCACGACAGTCCCTGTCCCTGGCTGGAGTGGGGGGAGGGAACACTGAGGAAGGGGAACCCTGTAGTGCAGGAGCAGGGAGGAAGCAGTTCCTGGGTGCATTGAGAAGGGAGTATAAAAGGTGAGCACCATCTTAGTTCAGTGCAGAGAAGTCTGAGCAGAAGTGGCAGGGAGCAGGGGCTCTGCATGAGCTCTGCTCCGGAGGCGGGCCTAGTAACAGAGGCCCAGGCCTGGAAGAGGGAGAAGGAAGGAAGAGGAGTGGAGAAGGCTCCAGGAATGAGGAATGAAGGGATCCCAGGGGTGCGGACGGACGAGTCGCCACCGCACGCCCGAATCCACCTGCGTGGAGGGGTCAGGCCAAAGGGGGAGACCGGTCCCCGAAACTAGTGGAGGCAGGAAACGACCCTCAGCTAGAAACCGGAGGCTGTGACATTTTATGTGGCGCAGCCCCTCACTACACCCGCTAGGAAGGCACCACATAGGGTCAGGGAAACTGGCGCCAAGTTTACCAAGAGGAGGCCCGAGGCAGCCGGACAGAAGGGTTGGTAAGAAAGGCCAGACAAAGGACACACAAAGGGGGTCTTGTGAAGCGCTCCAAAGTTATCTGGGAGTTGTCTGAGCCCCTCACCTGGTGAGCACAGTACGACGCGGGCAGCCGTTACCTGCAGACGTGGTCTGGATAATAAGAACTGTGAGTAAAGGCCCTGGACTGCATCACTGATTCCGTGTCGTTACTGCTGCTGCCCTGCACCATCACCCCCATCCTCCGCATACACTGCCCTGAGGCTATACTTCTCCCGTGGGGAGTTATGCTACGCTCTGCTGCACCCACAACACCAGCCTCAGCGGTCTGCCCTGCAGCGGCGGTTCACTCTGACCGCAATCCACGGGTGGCGTAGTCGGACATTTAAACATCAAAACCACATAAATAGTTCCGCCACTGGTTTGACCACCCTGAGCCACGGAACCGGGTCGCCGCCACGAAGACTACAACCACCAGCATCCACCAAAAAGGGTCCGGCTCCGGGTGTCCCAAGGCCCAGGGGGTGCATCAGAACATTTTCATCACCTTTCACAATCGCCAATGGGACAAGGCAGGGATGTCCTCTGTCCCCTCTCTTATACATCCTAGTGACGGAACACCTGCTCTCATCAATTCGCCATAACCCCAATATTAGGTGGATTGAGGTGGGAGGCACCGAGTACAAGTGCTCTCTATTTGCTGATGATGTCCTAGTATATATCACTCAATCACATATATCCATCCATGCTGTTATGGCTGAAATAGATCACTTTGTTACATGGTCAAATTTTAAAATCAATGCAGCGAAGTCTGAGGCCCTCGATGTCTCCCTCCCCAAATCCATATAGGATTCCATCCAGTCCAACTTTCCCTTTGCCTGGCCCTCACAGGGTATCAAATACTTAGGAATTCCTATTCATAGAGACCTCTCCCATCTATGTTATCTTAATTTTGGGCCCTTTATTGAACAACTCCATACAGACCACAGTTGGCAAGTTAGAACTGTAAGATTCACTACGTGAACCACTGGTGTTTTGTGGAAAAGCACATGTACACTGTGTTCCAAATTAATATGCAAAAAGTGTTTAGGAGTGATAAGGGAAGAATTTGTTTGTTTGTCAGTTAAACTCATTGATGGTGATGTGTGTCAAGGCTCTTTATATCACTGTAAGCAATTGCAGACACCTGTGCTAATTAGTTTGGCAGGTGTGTCCAATGAAAGGCAAGACTACTTAAGAAGGCAGTCTCACATTATTAAGCAGCCTACATTTTCTGCCAAAATGGGAAAGAAAAAGGATGTGTCGGCTGCTGAGAAGCAACAAATTGTGGAGTGTTTAGGTCAAGGCATGACTACAATCAACATTGTGCGATGATCAGGATGAAGTGTCTTGGCAATCAAGAAGTATGTATCTGATTCACAGTACACACGTGTGCGTGCTGATAAGGGCAAATTGAGGACTCTTTCCTACAGGCAATTACGTCAGGTTGAAAGAGCAGCGACAAAAAAGCCTTGTCATAGCAGCAGACAAGTTTTTGAAGCTGCTGGTGCCTCCAACGTCCCCCGAACAACAAGATGCAGGGTCCTTCAGAGGTTTGCAGCTGTGCATACGCCATCCTGTCGACCTCCTCTATCCACTTCACACAAGCAGAAACGGCTCCAGTGGGCCAAACATTACATGAAGACTGATTTCAAAACTGTTTTGTTCACGGATGAGTGCCGTGCAGCGCTCGATGGTCCAGATGGATGGAGTGGAGGATGGCTGGTTGATGGACACCCCACGCAAACACGGCTACAGCGCCAACAAGGAGGAGGTGGAGTAATGTTTTGGGCTGGAATCATGGGGAGAGAGATTGTCGGCCCCTTTAGGATCCCTGAAGGCGCTAAAGATGAACTCCATAATGTATGTGGATTTTCTCAAACAGCACTTCCTGCCATGGTTCAAGAAGAAGAACTGTGTATTTCACAGCAAGATCATTTTTTTGCATGATAATGCACCATCTCATGCTGCACATAAAACATCTGCATCTCTGGCTGATATGGGCATAAAAGGGGACAAACTTATGGTGTGACCCCCATGCTCTCCTGACCTCTACCCCATTCAGAACCTCTGGAGCATCATCAAAAGGAGTTTCTATGATGGCGGGAGGCAGTTCACATCTAAGTAACAGCTCTGGGAGGGTATTCTGTCCTCATGCAAAACAATTGAAGCAGAAACCATCCAAAACCTGACAAATTCAATGGACGAGAGAGTTCAGAAGCTCCTTTCGAACAAGGGGTCCTATGTGAAAATGTAACATCACCTAGAATAAAGTTTTGAGTTGAAAACTGTTTGATTTCAGTTTCTAATAACCTGCTAATGCTTATAATTTCAAAAATGACCATTTTTTTGGTCTTTATTAAAATGAAAAGGTTGATCGAAAAGTTTGGGGGATCTAAGAGTGTGGCAACCCAGTAGTCATGATTACTTTGAATTCTGACAATATGAGGGTCATGTTGCAGGTAGTGCAGCAAGAAGGCACTTATGTGTCTTGCGCATCTCGGAGCCCCAAAATTATTTTCCGGGCTAGATGCAGCTAAAAATTATTATTAATTTTAAATCTGGTGGAGCTTAGTATAGATGGCCTAATAGGATCAGTGCAGCACACTGCTACAAAGCCCAAATTATTTTCCAGTCAAGATACAGATAAACATGATTAGTAATTTTAAATCTGGTGGAGCTTATTATAGATGGCCTAATAGAATCAGTGCTGCACACTGCTACAAAGCCCAAATTATTTTCCAGCCAAGATACAGATAAACATGATTAGTAATTTGAAAGCTTAAAACGGTTGGTAGGGTGATTTTAACCAATCATCAAGCTTTTACTCTCCCCAGGATGACACAGGGGTAGAAAAGTCGTTTCGGATCCATGATTTGTTCATCTTTATGAACGTGAGTCTGTCTACATTATCAGTGGAGAGCCGCGTGCGCTTATCTGTCAGCACACCACCAGCAGCGCTGAACACACGTTCAGACAGAACGCTGGCTGCGGGGCATGACAAGATCTCCAAGGCGTAAGTGGCTAGCTCCGGCCATTTATCCAGATTGGAAGCCCAAAAAGAGCAAGGGTCCAGTGACACAGTCATGGCTTCAATGTTTACTTGGAGATACTCCTGTACCATCGTCTCTAGGCGTTGACTATGTGTCAGACTTCTTGTCTCCTGTGGCCTTGCAAAGGATGGGCTAAAAAAGTGGTGAAATGATTCCGCAAAATTGATGTTACCAGCAGATACTGTGGTTCTGTTACGGTTTGAGTGCTGAACACTTGACGGTCCCACGGTTGGCAAGTTGGAACTGTGAGATTCACTACGTGCACCAATGGTGTTTTGTGGAAAAGCACATGTAAGATTCTGCAACAGTCTCTGCTGATACTCCTGCATGCGTGCATCCCTTTCTATGGCAGGAATAATTTCGGCAAATTTACTTTTGTACCGGGGATCTAACAGTGTGGCAACCCAGTAGTCAGGATTATTTCTAATTCTCACAATTCGAGGGTCATGTTGCAGGTAGTGCAGCAAGAAGGCACTCATGTGTGTTGCGCATCCAGGAGCACCAAGTCCCTGTTGTGTTGGTGGCAAGGTAACAATCATGCTTCCTTCCTCTGCCCTCTCCCCCCAACCTCGCACAACAGAAATGTGATCAAGGTCTCCCTCATCTGATGAGTCTTCCATCAGTTCGTCCTCCACTTCTTCCTGGGCTCCTGCACCTTCCTCACTAGTTTGGCTGCTACCATGCGCCCTGGTAAAACCATCTCCCCCACCCTCACATGCCTGCCGCCTTGGTGCTGCCGACCGTCTGGACCTTGCAGATGTTAGCCCTTCCGCATACAACTCCTCCTCCTCTACTTCCTCCACCTCCTCTTGTGCCACCACCTGACTCCGAATTCTGTTTAACATGTGCTCCAGCATGTAAATCACCGGAATAGTCATGCTGATAATGGCATCGTCAGCACTAAACATCTTCGTCGCCATTTCAAAACTGTGCAGAAGGGTGCATAGGTCCCTGATCTGAGACCACTCCTCCAGCGTGATTTGCCCCACCTCTGGATCTCGTTGGCCCAGGCTATACGTCAGAACGTATTGCACCAGGGCTTGTCGGTGCTGCCACAGTCGCTGTAACATGTGCAGAGTTGAATTCCACCGGGTAGGCACATCGCATTTTAGCCGGTGAAGTGGCAGGCCCAACGACTTCTGTAGAGATGTAAGTCGCTGAGCTGCGGGATGCGAACGGCGGAAGTGAGCACACAGCGACCGTGCCTCTGCAGAAGGCCATCTAGTCTGGGATAGTGGGCTAAAAATTGCTGGACAACCAGGTTCAACACGTGAGCCATACAAGGCACGTGTGTGACATTGCCCCGGCGAAGGGCCGCACCCAGGTTTGCAGCATTGTCGCACACGGCCTTCCCTGGTTTCAGGTCCAGTGGAGACAACCATTCATGAAATTGGTTCTCCAGAGCTGACCACAACTCCTCAGCTGTGTGACTCACATTTCCCAGACATTTCAAAGTAAAAACCGCCTGATGACATTGAGCCCTACTGCCAGCATAGTAAGGAGGTGTGCAGGATCCCTTCTGCGCAGTTAGAAAGCTTGTGGCATGACCAGACAGGCTTTGGGTGCAGGTGGAAGACCGAGAGGAGGTTGAGGAGGCAGAAGCAGTGGAGGAACTTTGACATAAAGAGGATTGACGCACAACTCGTGGGGACGGCAAGGCTTGGACAGCAGCCCCTTGTCCTGCTGTCACCATAGTTACCCAGTGCCCAGTCAGCGACATGTAACGCCCCTGTCCATGCCTACTCGTCCAAGTGTCTGTGGTGAAATGCACCCTGTCACACACAGAGTTTCTCAAAGAAGCGGTGATGTTGTGTGCGACATGCTGGTGGAGCGCAGGCACATCTTTCTTTGAGAAGTAGTGCCGACTGGGCATCTGGTACTGGGGCACTGCGACGGACATAAGGTCTCGAAAATCCTCTGTGTCCACCAGGCGGAAAGGCAGCATTTCTGTAGCCAAGAGCTTGCAGATGGTGAAATTCAACCTCTTAGCTTTCTCATAGCTAGGAGGAAATGGTCTTTTACTTGTCCACATCTGAGGGACCGAGGGCTGGCTATTGTGCTTAGACGGGGTTGATAAGGGTGTCCCCGGCAAATTGCCGGTCTGTGAGGAAGATGCAGGCGGACATGTTAGGTTGCCTTGATCCAAAGGTGGTGCTATCGATGTCGGACAGCGCTCAACACCAGCTGGTGTTACCACCTCCAAAGAAAATGATGACCTGCCAATCACGCTGGCTGTTGCGGGTAAAGAGGTGGCAGGTCTGCGCCCCAAAACAGGTGTGACTGCTGTCCCCCCAGTCACAGAGGATGAAGAGGCCGCGGATGCACAAGATATGGCAGACGGTGGTTGGCCCGGCCGGCTAGGCCGCATTGTAGCACACTGAGCTTCCCACTGCAACTTATGCTTCATGTCCATGTGCCGCTTCATGCATGAAGCACTCAAACTATGTATTTTTTGGCCTCTACTTAGCTTTTGCTGACAAATGTTACAGATAACACGAGTTGGGTCATCTTTATCGATCTGAAAAAATGCCCAGGCTATGCAAGGCTTAGCACCCATGCGACCTGAAGAGCCACCACGACTTGTGGTGAGAGGCAGAGTTGTGTTTGAGGATGCAGTTGTTGACGTGCTTCCAGTACTATGTCTCTGTCCAGGAAGGCGCAACCTGACCTCGTCGTCACTAGCATCTTCCTCCACCTCCTCTGCTGACCTCATCTCTTGGCTGACTGTGGGTTGACAGTAAGTGGGATCTCCAACCTCATCATCATCACCCTGTGCGTTATCACACCCGTCGTCCTCAGAGCCAACCTGTTCCTGCCCTGACAAAAAACTAAAGTTGTCGCTCCAATCAGGTATTTGAGTCTCATCATCGTCTTCCTCATTGTCTCCACCAACAGAAGTTACAGTTTGGGAATGAGGGTCTACATTATGGTCAGAACTTTCTGCGTCTGGTCCTGGATCCGATTCATAAAGATTCTGGGCATCAGTGCAGATCATTTCCTCGTCTGGATTCACAGAAGCGCTGGAGTCGACCTCTGATTCCCAGGCTATAGTATGAGTAAACAGCTCTGCAGACTCAACCATCTGTTCTACCTCATACTCAGACAGGCAGCTGGAGATTTGGGAGCTGTGAGGAAGCAAGTGCGATTGGGGTGACACCTTTGAGGACTGGAGTATTTGTGATGTTGAAGTTGATGTGGAGGAGAGCCCACTTAAAGGAGCACTTGATATCCGTTGAAGCACCTGCTGTTTTTGTGCCTCATCTGGAATTTGTAGCGATTGGCGTGGCCGTAAGAAAGGGATCTTATCACATTGTCCGCTAAAAGAAGTAGACATTTTAGTTTGGCTGGAAGATGGTCTTTCTTCTGCAGATGTTACTGTTGCTTTAACACCTACCCCACGGACACAACCTTTTTTCCCCTTCCCAACACGCCTATTCCACTTTCCACCAGCAGCAGGCCTTTTTCCACTCATTTTGGAGGTTAACTAATTCACAACTCTGGAGTTGTTTGCACAAAAAAACAATGGATGGGAACCGAGCAGAGCTGAGTGGCCAAACTGTGGTATTAGGCCAAAACTATTGGCTGGGTTAGATGCAGAAAAAAATTATATTCAATTTGCAACCTGATGGAGGTCAGTATAGATGGACTAATAGAACAAGTCCCACACACAGCTAGAAGCCCAAATATCTTTTCAGAGGTAGATGCAGAAAAAAATTGTATTCAGTTTGCAACCTGATGGAGGTCAGTATAGATGGACTAATAGAACAAGTCCTACACGCAGCTAGAAGCCCAAATATTTTTTCAGAGGTAGATGCAGAAAAAAAATATATTCAGTTTTCAACCTAATGGAGGTCAGTATAGATGGACTAATAGAGAAAGTCCCACACACTGCTAGAAGGCCAAATATTTTTTCAGAGCTAGATGCAGATAAAAATTATTTTTAATTTGCAGCCTGATGGAGGTCAGTATAGATGGACTAATAGAGAAAGTCCCACACACTGCTAGAAGGCCAAATATTTTTTCAGAGCTAGATGGAGACAAAAAATTATTTTGAATTTGCAACCTGATGGAGGTCAGTATACTTGGACTAATAGAGAAAGTCCCACACACTGCTAGAAGGCCAAATATTTTTTCAGAGCTAGATGCAGATAAAAATTATTTTTAATTTGCAACCTGATGGAGGTCAGTATAGATGGACTAATAGAGAAAGTCCCACACACTGCTAGAAGGCCAAATATTTTTTCAGAGCTAGATGCAGAAAAAAATTATATTCAGTTTGCAACCTGATGGAGGTCAGTATAGATGGACTAATAGAACAAGTCCCACACACAGCCAGAAGCCCAAATATTTTTTCAGAGGTAAATGCAGAAAAAAATTATATTCTGTTTGCAACCTGATGGAGGTCTGTATAGATGGATTAATAGAACAAGTCCCACACACAGCTAGAAGCCCAATATTTTTTCAGAGGTAGATGCAGAAAAAATATATATTCAGTTTGCAACCTGATGGAGGTCAGTATAGATGGACTAATAGAGAAAGTCCCACACACTGCTAGAAGGCCAAATATTTTTTCAGAGCTAGATGCAGACAAAAAATTATTTTTAATTTGCAACCTGATGGAGGTCAGTATAGATGGACTAATAGAGAAAGTCCCACACACTGCTAGAAGGCCAAATATTTTTTCAGAGCTAGATGCAGAAAAAAATTATATTCAATTTGCAACCTGATGGAGGTCAGTATAGATGGACTAATAGAACAAGTCCCACACACAGCTAGAAGCCCAAATATCTTTTCAGAGGTAGATGCAGAAAAAAATTGTATTCAGTTTGCAACCTGATGGAGGTCAGTATAGATGGACTATTAGAACAAGTCCTACACACATCTAGAAGCCCAAATATTTTTTCAGAGGTAGATGCAGAAAAAAAATATATTCAGTTTGCAACCTGATGGAGGTCAGTATAGATGGACTAATAGAGAAAGTCCCACACACTGCTAGAAGGCCAAATATTTTTTCAGAGCTAGATGCAGATAAAAATTATTTTTAATTTGCAACCTGATGGAGGTCAGTATAGATGGACTAATAGAGAAAGTCCCACACACTGCTAGAAGGCCAAATATTTTTTCAGAGCTAGATGCAGAAAAAAATTATATTCAGTTTGCAACCTGATGGAGGTCCGTATAGATGGACTAACAGAACAAGTCCCACACACAGCTAGAAGCCCAAATATTTTTTCAGAGCTAGATGCAGATAAAAATTATTTTTAATTTGCAACCTGATGGAGGTCAGTATAGATGGACTAATAGAGAAAGTCCCACACACTGCTAGAAGGCCAAATATTTTTTCAGAGCTAGATGCAGAAAAAAATTATATTCAGTTTGCAACCAGATGGAGGTCAGTATAGATGGACTAATAGAACAAGTCCCACACACAGCCAGAAGCCCAAATATTTTTTCAGAGGTAAATGCAGAAAAAAATTATATTCAGTTTGCAACCTGATGGAGGTCTGTATAGATGGATTAATAGAACAAGTCCCACACACAGCTAGAAGCCCAATATTTTTTCAGAGGTAGATGCAGAAAAAATATATATTCAGTTTGCAACCTGATGGAGGTCAGTATAGATGGACTAATAGAGAAAGTCCCACACACTGCTAGAAGGCCAAATATTTTTTCAGAGCTAGATGCAGACAAAAAATTATTTTTAATTTGCAACCTGATGGAGGTCACTATAGATGGACTAATAGAGAAAGTCCCACACACTGCTAGAAAGCCAAATATTTTTTCAGAGCTAGATACAGATAAAAATTATTTTTAATTTGCAACCTGATGGAGGTCAGTATAGATGGACTAATAGAGAAAGTCCCACACACTGCTAGAAGACCAAATATTTTTTCAGAGCTAGATGCAGAAAAAAATTATATTCAGTTTGCAACCTGATGGAGGTCAGTATAGATGGACTAATAGAACAAGTCCCACACACAGCTAGAAGCCCAAATAATTTTTCAGAGGTAGATGCAGATAAAAATTATTTTAATTTGCAACCTGATGGAGGTCAGTATAGATGGACTAATAGAGAAAGTCCCACACACTGCTAGAAGGCCAAATATTTTTTCAGAGCTAGATGCAGACAAAAAATTATTTTGAATTTGCAGCGTGATGGAGGTCAGTATAGATGGACTAATAGAACAAGTCCCACACACTGCTAGAAGGCCAAATATTTTTTCAGAGCTAGATGCAGAAAAAAATTATATTCAGTTTGCAACCTGATGGAGGTCAGTATAGATGGAGTAATAGAACAAGTCCCACACACTGCTAGAAGCCCAAATATTTTTTCAGAGCTAGATGCAGAAAAAAATTATATTCAATTTGCAACCTGATGGAGGTCAGTATAGATGGACTAATAGAATGATGCTATGCCCAAAAGATTTTACTTCACTAGGTGCAGTAAAAAAATTGGTATTCTATACACAGGTGGTATATCTTGCAACACAGATAGGCTACTCCACTGACTAACACACTCTGCAATAGGCCAAAAAGGATTAGCTTTGCTAGATTCAGCCAAATGCTGTGAAAAAAACTTGCACAGCACTGGCACAGACCTGCCTGGCAAAAACTGATAGGAACTGATGTAACCTAGTCCTGAAAAGGACTGCAATTACAATTAGTCTTTACTCCCACAATCTATCTATTTAAGAGCACAGACCTGCCTGATAAAAGTCGTAGGAAATGCTGTAACCTAGTCCTTAAAAGGACTGCAATCACAACTATTCCCTACTCCCAAGCTATCTGTAGATTTGTGCGAAAATTGGCTTGAAATTAACAAGGTATAGCGCACACAGCAACAGCGGTGCCGTCTAACACGCAGCTGCAGCAGTGAGAAAATGGTGGCGACGGGGAAAATGGCTTGGTCTTATAGGGCAAGGACATGTGACATACACTGCCAATGACACATGCCCTTGCTTGTGTGAAAAAAAGCACTTCGCTCCGTGTGTGCGCTGTTGATAGGCTGACAGATTGCACCTACCCACTGTAAATGCGGGAAAGAGAAAAAAAAATGGAGATCTTCATTATTCCTGCAGAGATCCATCCCCTGCCACTCCCCCCACCCCGCTGTACACTCAAACTGCGTATTAACATTAATTTTCATCATTACTGAGAAAAAATCCAGTTATGATTTTGTTGCACGAACAGTTATCGAACATAACCTCGAACAGCCAAATTTTTCTCAAATCGTTCGTGTTCGCCGAACGGCTCGAACACCGCCCAAAACAGCTCGAATTTGAGATTGGCGAACAGTTCGAGTCGAACAACGCTCATCTCTATCCCTGAGCTCCAACACCGCCAGTTGGCGCTCAGAAGTGCCGTCTGCACAGTCAACACTTGCTGCCGTGTTATTGGGGTTCAGTAACGTCAGCTGTTCCCCTGCTGTGTGTCTGGCAAATTCTCCTGCTCTGTCCACATTCACACTACTAGTCTACTACTGATTTTAAAGTTGCTCCAATTAGTCCTCTGGCTCCACTCTGTTTTTAGTATTTACCCTGGGTTCCAGCACCGCAATCTGTTTCCCAGCAGTGTCTTTGGCACGGGTACTCCCTCCTGCCCAGCCTGGTTCCAGCACGCCAGCTGTTTCCGGGTAGTGTCAACGTCACTTTGCCTCCAATGCATTGTCCTGTCATGTTGTGGTCGGGTTAGCCGACTCTATGGTGCCTGCAGTTTAGGTGACTCCTATGTGGGCTGCGTGATCTGGCAATGAAGGCTGGTTCCATAGTGCCAATAGGACAAGCACCCCCTGTAGGACTGTGGGTTTCGGCAACTGCGGCCGGCTCGCGGCTTTGCAACTTTTTTTTTCAGGGTACCTTCTGCTACCCATCCGGGTTCCAGTACCGTCAGCTGGTTCTCGGCAGTGCCTTTGGCTTAGGTGCCTCCTTCTCGGTATCCAAGTTCCACCAACGTCTGCTGGTCCTTGGTAGTGCTTTCTGGCACAGGTACCTCCTGCTTAGTAACCGAGTTCCAGTACCGTCAGCTGGTTCTCGGCAGTTCCTCAGCCTTCTTGTACCTTCTGCTACATTTCCAAGTTCAAGATTTTTGAAATGGTTCTTGGTAATCACTCTGGATCTCCCTGACGACGACCCTGAAGACAAGGACCCTGAAGACCACACCCCGAAGAAGAAGAGGACCCCGAAGATGAGGACCCTGAAGACCCTGAAGACCACCCCGAAGAAGACGAGGACCCCGAAGACAAGGACCCTGAAGACGAGGACCCTGAAGACCACCCCAAAGAAGACGAGGACCCCGAAGACGACGACCCTGAAGACGACGACCCTGAAGACCACCCCGAAGACGACGACCCTGAAGACAAGGACCCTGAAGACCACCCCAAAGAAGACGAAGACCCCGAAGACGATGACCCTGAAGACCACCCCGAAGAAGACCAAGAAGATGACCCTGAGGAAGATGACCAAGAGGACAAAGAACAAGAAGACAACCACCAAGATACAGAAGAATAAGAGACAGAAAACCAAGAAGCAGAAGAACAAGAACATTAAGCATAAGACTAAAAATCAGAGCAAAAGATATTATCTAAATTATAAGCAGAAGAAGACTAAGCAGTGTATGGGGGTGAGTACGTTCCTCCTCGTGGTGCCCCTGAAAAAGACCTGCTGCTGCAGGCCAAACTGAACGCGGACAAATCCTGTTGTAAATCTTTTGTGACGGGCAGAACAAAAGATGTAATGTTCAAACTTTTATAGATAACAACTACAGGAATGCCTGTCACAAATAAGAATATGATGAAGAAGAAGAATATGAAGAAGATGAAGAAGTAGAATGTGAAGAATAATAATAGTTGAATAAGAAGAATATGAAGAATGTAAAAAGAATAATACGAAGAAGGTGAAGAAGAAGAAGATGAAGAAGGTGAAGAAGAAGTTGATGAAAAAGATGCTGATGCTGAGGATGATGAAGGAGAAAGTGTGGGAGAAGTAAAAAAGAAGGTGAAGAGCATGGAAGTAGTGAAACGTAAATATCTGACAAAATATAAAAATACTTAACATAGTCAATATTTCCGTAACTCAGAACGTCTTAAAAAAAATATTAATTCCTGCTATTCCATTTGATTGGGCTAAACCTCTATGCTTTATTGTCTCCCCCACCTCCCCCAATACATTCTACATTATTCTTAGTTGTTTTCCTTCATGTAGAATTAACCTACAAGGAAATAAAGGGTTTATTTTCATTCCGATATTTATGTCCCATTGACTTGCATTGGTTTCCGGTATCGGAATCGGCGATATCCGATATTTTTTGGGTATCGGTCCGATCCAATCCGACATTTCTCGATATCGGGAGGTATCGCTCAACACTAGTCCTAAAGTCTTTAAGGAATTATTAATTCTGACAATATTGTTGTGGAGGCTGAAAAAAAATTCAATGCAATGCCACCCATATGAACCTATACCTTGTAGGAAACTTTCCTTTTGGAAAAATTCTCAGTTTAGTATACAGCAACTAATTTTAGGTTTTATGTAGGAATCCTCTTTATTTTACAGAATGTCAAACATTATTCTTTATATTTTATAATTCAGTAAAAAACTGCTCCAGATACAGATATTCTAATTATCCTTTACTCATTATATCAGTGATTAACAGAAAAAAAATAAAAATAAAATAAAAATGCAGAAAGGTAATATTAAGGGGCTAATGGTTCAAAAAAAAATTGTATTACAGAAGGAACTGTGGTCAGACAAGACAAGCAATGACCTGACCAGTCTACATCTTGCTGAATTCATGGTCACATCAGGTAAAGCAACCTTAAAAGCAAATAGGTACCTTTTTATTTCAATAAATACTAAAAAAATTTCCTCAGTTCCACAATTGATGGAGTCTGTTCTCGTACAAAATTCGTCAAAAGACAGATAATGCTTTAAGATAATGAAATGAGCCTTACCTATCCGACATTAAGTGTCATCATTGGGTGGGCTAGTCCCTGCTCTATTGAGCATGTATCGGTTGTCAATTCCAACAGATGCTCAGTAGAATCTTGTCACTGTGCACCAGGCACAGTGACAGCGCGCTCTATCTCCGGCTCTGATCAGAAGTGACGAGCCAGCAAAAAAGCGCACTATCAGTGCTCATTATAAGGAGAGAATGAGTGAGTGGAGACCAGCGAATGTGTTATCACACAGGAAGTCATAAAAGAAAGAAAAAGCAGTTAGGCTATGTGCCCACGATGCAGAAATGAAGCGGAAAATTTCCGCTTCATTTCTGCATGTCCTTGCCCGGAAAAATGCATGCGGAATTTGACATGCGTTTTTCGCATGTTTTTCGCAAGTTTTGCACATGCGGAATTGCCTTGCGTTTTCTAGTGCATTGTAGATGGCAATTCCGCATGCGTAAACGCACAAATAATGGACATGCTGAGGAATTTTCTGCACATCAAAAACGCTGCGCAAAATTCCGCAGCATGGGCATTACAATTGCGGAATTACATAGGGGACCATGGGAGAAGGCTTACCAAGCGTTTCCCAAGTGTTTACGCTGCAAAAGTTCCGCAGCAAAAACGCTTGAAAAACACATCGTGGGCACGGACCCTTAGATAGAGTAGTAAGGGAAATATAGTGTATTGGTAAAAAAGATTAGATTATGATATAAAATAAACACATGTAGGATTAAAATACAAATACATTTTAATTTCAGACCACCCATAGCAAACAACAGGAGACTGTTGGTTTTATTAAAAAAAAGTTACATTGGCTTTATCTGCTTTAATCACTATTCATCAGACAATTTTGTTTTTGCACTTTAATTTTTTTTCTCCCCTTCTTCCAAGAGCCAAAACTTTTTTTATTTTTCCATCATTAATATTCATTAAAAGACCTGCCCACTGGCCCGCCACTATATGTCTCTCCGTCTGGCTGTCTTTATGATGAGGAACATACTTGTGCTTCGGGGTGGCCTGTGGATAGGTCTTTTCTTGCTGATCTGGCCTAGAGCACCAAGGAAAGACCCTGCCTACAGTCCCGCCCCAGAGCACATGCATATCATTAACTCAAAACTGCAAACACTGACTACACAAGAACCAAAAGATGGATTTCTTCACCTCAGGTATCATATTAATCAGTGCAGCAGCCCCAACATGACACTGCCTGTAGTTTACTTAGCAAAATCCTGCTGACAGGTTTGATTTAAATGCCAGAGATTGATAGTGGTATCTAAGCTGTTAAACAGCGGAATTGGAGCTATATCTGATTCCTGACAGCTATATGACAGACCTCTGATCATAATAGTTGGCTACAGTGATCATAAGTTGGAAAAGGTAGGTCACCGCCGCAGCCCTGCCAAGAAAGATTGATGCTAAGCAGTGGAAAAGTGGTGCTAGAGTGGCAGGGCCTTCAACAGGTAGGTAATGCTTATTTTATTATGTTAAGGAGAACCATTCAAGAACTTATGGTCAATAAAATATAAATCTCATTTTTCATCATTGCTTTCTCACTGTTTTCACAAGCACTGAACAGATGTTAGTCTAGCCAATGGGTGTGGCTCTAAGTAGGAAATAATGCATAAAATCTATGCCCGTACTGGAAATCATGATAACCTCTGCACATCTACGTAAAATCATTCCAATTTCTGTGCAATTGCAATCTCATTTACATAAACATGCAAAGTTAATTTTCTCAGAAATAGAATATCCATCTGTGGCAACTGTAAGAAAGTATGTCTAAATTTCTATATTTTCCCCTAACCAGAATATTACTAGTTTGGCAACCCTAAAGATTCTTACAAGTACTATTAAAGGATTTCCTGCATTTGGTCCAATTTTGTCTGGTAAAGGACAACCCATTTAATGTTTCAGATTTAAATATATGTGCTTAGTTTTCAAAGACATTCTAGGGAAAGAGCTCAATCACACAGACAGATAAAATTACCAGGTACGTACAACATTTTTTAACCAGGTCAAGATTAGTGTTGAGCCACCCCCGTAGTGTTCGAGTTCGGTTCGGTTCGTCGAACACCCGTGTGTTCGCCGAACTGTTCGTCGAACTGTTCGTCGAACACCTTCGAACACCGTTAAAACCAATGGCAGGCAAACAAAAACACATAGAAACACATAGAAAACACCTTCAAAGGTGTCCAAAAGCTGACAAACTGCTCAGAAGACATAACTAACACATGGAAAAGTGACAAGTACATATAGTCATGCGAAAATAAAAGAGGTGGAGGAGTAAAAGGAGGGGGAGACACAGATATAGGCATGTCATGCCCTTCTAAAATCCAAAAAGTGAGAAGCCGACACGGCCAGTCCGCTCCTGCCCGTGCCACCTCCGTGTCGCCGGGTTTGTGCCAGAGCCGCGGTGAACCCTGATGGCCAGCCCCCCTCTCCCAATACTGGTGCCTGTCCGCTGGTGGGTCGAGCGAGCCCCCCTGTGGTGGAGGCAGCTCTAAGCTTTTTAATTTAAATTGTCTCTCTAATTTGAATGAATACACTTTAAATCCATTTACAAGGATCTATTGGAGGGCAAGTCTCATGCCAGCAGCCGCGGTAATTCCAGCTCCAGTAGCGTCCACTAAAGCTGCTGCAGTTAAAAAGCTTTTATAAGGATCGAGCTCGGCTGTCCACCGCAAGGCATCCTACTGCCAGTCCCAGCCCCTATGCCTTGGGGTGCCTCCTGATGCTCTTCACTAAGTATCCCATGGTCCCGAAGCATTTCCTTTGAGAAAATTAAGTGTCTAAACTACAGGTGGTGTAGCTTGCTTAACAGCCGGGATAATCCGCTGACTAGCAGACACTGCTACTAGGCACAAAGTATTTCCTGGGCTAGATGCAGTTAAAAATTTGTAATTAGATACTCTCGTTGGATGCTGAGAAAGCATTCCATAGAGTCTCCTGGCACGCCATATATGATTCTCTTAAAAAGCTTGGGGTAGGGGTCTAGGGGACCCTTTTATAGCCAAAATCACGGCCCTGTATCGCAATACGTCACCTAGGCTGAAGATAAATGGAACTGTAGCACCCTGAGGGCTCGGTTGCTACAGACGTATTGCACCTCACCCAGAGGTGTGATATCTCACTCTCAGGTAAGGATGGAGTGTGGATCAGGACCCGACACCTGCATGCAGTACACCACATTGCCGTGGGGCAGGGCGACCAATATGCCCCTGAGATGGGAACGACAGTCCCTGTCCCTGGCTGGAGTGGGGGGAGGGAACACTGAGGAAGGGGAACCCTGTAGTGCAGGAGCAGGGAGGAAGCAGTTCCTGGGTGCATTGAGAAGGGAGTATAAAAGGTGGGCACCATCTTAATTCAGTGCAGAGAAGTCTGAGCAGAAGTGGCAGGGAGCAGGGGCTCTGCATGAGCTCTGCTCCGGAGGCGGGCCTAGTAACAGAGGCCCAGGCCTGGAAGAGGGAGAAGGAAGGAAGAGGAGCAGAGAAGGCTCCAGGAACGAGGAATGAAGGGATCCCAGGGGTGCGGACGGGCGAGTCGCCACCGCACGCCCGAATCCACCTGCGTGGAGGGGTCAGGCCAAAGGGGGAGACCGGTCCCCGAACTAGTGGAGGCAGGAAACGACCCTCAGCTAGAAACCGGAGGCTCTGACATTTTATGTGGCGCAGCCCCTCGCTACACCCGCTAGGAAGGCACCACATAGGGTCAGGAAAACTGGCGCCAAGTTTACCAAGAGGAGGCCCGAGGCAGCCGGACAGAAGTGTTGGTAAGAAAGGCCAGACAAAGGACACACAAAGGGGGTCCTGTGAAGTGCTCCAAAGTTATCTGGGAGTTGTCTGAGCCCCTCACCTGGTGAGCACAGTACGACGAGGGCAGCCGTTACCTGCAGACGTGGTCTGGATAATAAGAACTGTGAGTAAAGGCCCTGGACTGCATCACTGACTCCGTGTCATTACTGCTGCTGCCCTGCACCATCACCCCCATCCTCCGCATACACTGCCCTGAGGCTATACTCCTCCCGTGGGGAGTTATGCTACGCTCTGCTGCACCCACAACACCAGCCTCAGCGGTCTGCCCTGTAGCGGCGGTTCACTCTGACCGCAATCCACGGGTGGCGTAGTCGGACATTTAAACATCAAAACCACATAAATAGTTCCGCCACTGGTTTGACCGCCCTGAGCCACGGAACCGGGTCGCCGCCACGAAGACTACAACCACCAGCATCCACCAAAAAGGGTCCGGCTCCGGGTGTCCCAAGGCCCAGGGGGTGCGTCAGAACATTTTCATCACCTTTCACAATCACCAATGGGACAAGGCAGGGATTTCCTCTGTCCCCTCGCTTATACATCCTAGTAACGGAGCACCTGCTCTCATCAATTCGCCATAACCCCAATATTAGGTGGATTGAGGTGGGAGGCACCGAGTACAAGTGCTCTCTATTTGCTGATGATGTCCTAGTATATATCACTCAATCACATATATCCATCCCTGCTGTTATGGCTGAAATAGATCACTTTGTTACATGGTAAAATTTTAAAATCAATGCAGCGAAGTCTGAGGCCCTCGATGTCTCCCTCCCCAAATCCATATAGGATTCCATCCAGTCCAACTTTCCCTTTGCCTGGCCCTCACAGGGTATCAAATACTTAGGAATTCCTATTCATAGAGACCTCTCCCATCTATGTTATCTTAATTTTGGGCCCTTTATTGAACAATTCCATACAGACCACGGTTGGCAAGTTAGAACTGTGAGATTCACTACGTGAACCACTGGTGTTTTGTGGAAAAGCACATGTACACTGCGTTCCAAATTATTATGCAAAAAGTGTTTAGGAGTGATAAGGGAAGAATTTGTTTGTTTGTCAGTTAAACTCATTGATGGTGATGTGTGTCAAGGCTCTTTATATCACTGTAAGCAATTGCAGACACCTGTGCTAATTAGTTTGGCAGGTGTGTCCAATGAAAGGCAAGACTACTTAAGAAGGCTCTCTCACATTATTAAGCAGCCTACATTTTCTGCCAAAATGGGAAAGAAAAAGGATGTGTCGGCTGCTGAGAAGCAACAAATTGTGGAGTGTTTAGGTCAAGGCATGACTACAATCAACATTGTGCGATGATCAGGATGAAGTGTCTTGGCAATCAAGAAGTATGTAGCTGATTCACAGTACACACGTGTGCGTGCTGATAAGGGCAAATTGAGGACTCTTTCCTACAGGCAATTACGTCAGGTTAAAAGAGCAGCGGCAAGAAAGCCTTGTCATAGCAGCAGACAAGTTTTTGAAGCTGCTGGTGCCTCCAACGTCCCCCGAACAACAAGATGCAGGGTCCTTCAGAGGTTTGCAGCTGTGCATACGCCATCCTGTCGACCTCCTCTATCCACTTCACACAAGCAGAAACGGCTCCAGTGGGCCAAACATTACATGAAGACTGATTTCAAAACTGTTTTGTTCACGGATGAGTGCCGTGCAGCGCTCGATGGTCCAGATGGATGGAGTGGAGGATGGCTGGTTGATGGACACCCCACGCAAACACGGCTACAGCGCCAACAAGGAGGAGGTGGAGTAATGTTTTGGGCTGGAATCATGGGGAGAGAGATTGTCGGCCCCTTTAGGATCCCTGAAGGCGCTAAAGATGAACTCCATAATGTATGTGGATTTTCTCAAACACCACTTCCTGCCATGGTTCAAGAAGAAGAACCGTGTATTTCACAGCAAGATCATTTTTCTGCATGATAATGCACCATCTCATGCTGCACATAAAACATCTGCATCTCTGGCTGATATGGGCATAAAAGGGGACAAACTTATGGTGTGACCCCCATGCTCCCCTGACCTCTACCCCATTCAGAACCTTTGGAGCATCATTAAAAGGAGTGTCTATGATGGCGGGAGGCAGTTCACATCTAAGCAACAGCTCTGGGAGGGTATTCTGTCCTCATGCAAAACAATTGAAGCAGAAACCATCCAAAACCTGACAAATTCAATGGACGAGAGAGTTCAGAAGCTCCTTTCGAACAAGGGGTCCTATGTGAAAATGTAACATCACCTACAATAAAGTTTTGAGTTGAAAACTGTTTGATTTCAGTTTCTAACAACCTGCTAATGCTTATAATTTCAAAAATGACCATTTTTTTGGTCTTTATTAAAATGAAAAGGTTGATCGAAAAGTTTGGGGGATCTAAGAGTGTGGCAACCCAGTAGTCATGATTACTTTGAATTCTGACAATATGAGGGTCATGCTGCAGGTAGTGCAGCAAGAAGGCACTTATGTGTCTTGCGCATCTCGGAGCCCCAAAATTATTTTCCGGGCTAGATGCAGCTAAAAATTATTTTTAATTTTAAATCTGGTGGAGCTTATTATAGATGGCCTAATAGGATCAGTGCTGCACACTGCTACAAAGCCCAAATTATTTTCCAGTCAAGATACAGATAAACATGATTAGTAATTTGAAAGCTTAAAACGGTTGGTAGGGTGATTTTAACCAATCATCAAGCTTTTACTCTCCCCAGGATGACACAGGGGTAGAAAAGTCGTTTCGGATCCATGATTTGTTCATCTTTATGAACGTGAGTCTGTCTACATTATCAGCGGAGAGCCGCGTGCGCTTATCTGTCAGCACACCACCAGCAGCGCTGAACACACGTTCAGACAGAACGCTGGCTGCGGGGCATGACAAGATCTCCAAGGCGTAAGTGGCTAGCTCCGGCCATTTATCCAGATTGGAAGCCCAAAAAGAGCAAGGGTCCAGTGACACAGTCGTGGCTTCAATGTTTACTTGGAGATACTCCTGTACCATCGTCTCTAGGCGTTGACTATGTGTCAGACTTCTTGTCTCCTGTGGCCTTGCAAAGGATGGGCTAAAAAAGTGGTGAAATGATTCCGCAAAATTGATGTTACCAGCAGATACTGTGGTTCTGTTACGGTTTGAGTGCTGAACACTTGACGGTCCCACGGTTGGCAAGTTGGAACTGTGAGATTCACTACGTGCACCACTGGTATTTTGTGGAAAAGCACATGTAAGATTCTGCAACAGTCTCTGCTGATACTCCTGCATGCGTGCATCCCTTTCTATGGCAGGAATAATTTCTGCAAATTTACTTTTGTACCGGGGATCTAACAGTGTGGCAACCCAGTAGTCAGGATTATTTCTAATTCTCACAATTCGAGGGTCATGTTGCAGGTAGTGCAGCAAGAAGGCACTCATGTGTGTTGCGCATCCAGGAGCACCAAGTCCCTGTTGTGTTGGTGGCGAGGTAACAATCATGCTTCCTTCCTCTGTCCTCTTCCCCCAACCTCGCACAACAGAAATGTGATCAAGGTCTCCCTCATCTGATGAGTCTTCCATCAGTTCGTCCTCCACTTCTTCCTGGGCTCCTGCACCTTTCTCACTAGTTTGGCTGCTACCATGCGCCCTGGTAAAACCATCTCCCCCACCCTCACATGCCTGCCGCCTTGGTGCTGCCGACCGTCTGGAGCTTGCAGATGTTAGCCCTTCCGCATACAACTCCTCCTCCTCTACTTCCTCCACCTCCTCTTGTGCCACCACCTGACTCCGAATTCTGTTTAACATGTGCTCCAGCATGTAAATCACCGGAATAGTCATGCTGATAATGGCATCGTCAGCACTAAACATCTTCGTCGCCATTTCAAAACTGTGCAGAAGGTTGCATAGGTCCCTGATCTGAGACCACTCCTCCAGCGTGGTTTGCCCCACCTCTGAATCTCGTTGGCCCAGGCTATACGTCAGAACGTATTGCACCAGGGCTTGTCGGTGCTGCCACAGTCGCTGCAACATGTGCAGAGTTGAATTCCACCGGGTAGGCACATCGCATTTTAGCCGGTGAAGTGGCAGGCCCAACGACTTCTGTAGAGATGTAAGTCGCTGAGCTGCGGGATGCGAACGGCGGAAGTGAGCACACAGCGACCGTGCCCTCTGCAGAAGGCCATCTAGTCTGGGATAGTGGGCTAAAAATTGCTGGACAACCAGGTTCAACACGTGAGCCATACAAGGCACGTGTGTGACATTGCCCCGGCGAAGGGCCGCACCCAGGTTTGCAGCATTGTCGCACACGGCCTTCCCTGGTTTCAGGTCCAGTGGAGACAACCATTCATGAAATTGGTTCTCCAGAGCTGACCACAACTCCTCAGCTGTGTGACTCACATTTCCCAGACATTTCAAAGTAAAAACCGCCTGATGACGTTGAGCCCTACTGCCAGCATAGTAAGGAGGTGTGCAGGATCCCTTCTGCGCAGTTAGAAAGCTTGTGGCATGACCAGACAGGCTTTGGGTGCAGGTGGAAGACCGAGAGGAGGTTGAGGAGGCAGAAGCAGTGGAGGAACTTTGACATAAAGAGGATTGACGCACAACTCGTGGGGACGGCAAGACTTGGACAGCAGCCCCTTGTCCTGCTGTCACCATAGTTACCCAGTGCCCAGTCAGCGACATGTAATGCCCCTGTCCATGCCTACTCGTCCAAGTGTCTGTGGTGAAATGCACCCTGTCACACACAGAGTTTCTCAAAGAAGCGGTGATGTTGTGTGCGACATGCTGGTGGAGCGCAGGCACACCTTTCTTTGAGAAGTAGTGCCGACTGGGCATCTGGTACTGGGGCACTGCGACGGACATAAGGTCTCGAAAATCCTCTGTGTCCACCAGGCGGAAAGGCAGCATTTCTGTAGCCAAGAGCTTGCAGATGGTGAAATTCAACCTCTTAGCTTTCTCATGGCTAGGAGGAAATGGTCTTTTACTTGTCCACATCTGAGGGACCGAGGGCTAGCTATTGTGCTTAGACGGGGTTAATAAGGGTGTCCCTGGCAAACTGCCGGTCTGTGAGGAAGATGCAGGCGGACATGTTAGGTTGCCTTGATCCAAAGGTGGTGCTATCGATGTCGGACAGCGCTCAACACCAGCTGGTGTTACCACCTCCAAAGAAAATGATGACCTGCCAATCACGCTGGCTGTTGCGGGTAAAGAGGTGGCAGGTCTGCGCCCCAAAACAGGTGTGACTGCTGTCCCCCCAGTCACAGAGGATGAAGAGGCCGCGGATGCACAAGATATGGCAGACGGTGGTTGGCCCGGCCGGCTAGGCCGCATTGTAGCACACTGAGCTTCCCACTGCAACTTATGCTTCATGTCCATGTGCCGGTTCATGCATGAAGTACTCAAACTATGTATTTTTTGGCCTCTACTTAGCTTTTGCTGACAAATGTTACAGATAACACGAGTTGGGTCATCTTTATCGATCTGAAAAAATGCCCAGGCTATGCAAGGCTTAGCACCCATGCGACCTGAAGAGCCACCACGACTTGTGGTGAGAGGCAGAGTTGTGTTTGAGGATGCAGTTGTTGACGTGCTTCCAGTACTACGTCTCTGTCCAGGAAGGCGCAACCTGACCTCGTCGTCACTAGCATCTTCCTCCACCTCCTCTGCTGACCTCATCTCTTGGCTGACTGTGGGTTGACAGTAAGTGGGATCTCCAACCTCATCATCATCACCCTGTGTGTTATCACACCCGTCGTCCTCAGAGCCAACCTGTTCCTGCCCTGACAAAAAACTAAAGTTGTCGCTCCAATCAGGTATTTGAGTCTTATCATCGTCTTCCTCATTGTCTCCACCAACAGGAGTTACAGTTTGGGAATGAGGGTCTACATTATGGTCAGAACCTTCTGCGTCTGGTCCTGGATCCGACTCATAAAGATTCTGGGCATCAGTGCAGATCATTTCCTCGTCTGGATTCACAGAAGCGCTGGAGTCGACCTCTGATTCCCAGGCTATAGTATGAGTAAACAGCTCTGCAGACTCAACCATCTGTTCTACCTCATACTCAGACGGGCAGCTGGAGATTTGGGAGCTGTGAGGAAGCAAGTGCGATTTGGGTGACACCTTTGAGGACTGGAGTATTTGTGATGTTGAAGTTGATGTGGAGGAGAGCCCACTTAAAGGAGCACTTGATATCCGTTGAAGCACCTGCTGTTTTTGTGCCTCATCTGGAATTTGTAGCGATTGGCGTGGCCGTAAGAAAGGGATCTTATCACATTGTCCGCTAAAAGAAGTAGACATTTTAGTTTGGCTGGAAGATGGTCTTTCTTCTGCAGATGTTACTGTTGCTTTAACACCTACCCCACGGACACAACCTTTTTTCCCCTTCCCAACACGCCTATTCCCCTTTCCACCAGCAGCAGGCCTTTTTCCACTCATTTTGGTGGTTAACTAATTCACAACTCTGGAGTTGTTTGCACAAAAAAACAATGGATGGTAACCGAGCAGAGCTGAGTGGCCAAACTGTGGTATTAGGCCAAAACTATTGGCTGGGTTAGAGGCAGAAAAAAATTATATTCAATTTGCAACCTGATGGAGGTCAGTATAGATGGATTAATACAACAAGTCCCACACACAGCTAGAAGCCCAATATTTTTTCAGAGGTAGATGCAGAAAAAAATATATTCAGTTTGCAACCTGATGGAGGTCAGTATAGATGGACTAATACAACAAGTCCCACACACAGCTAGAAGCCCAAATATTTTTTCAGAGGTACTGTAGATGCAGATAAAAATTATTTTTAATTTGCAACCTGATGGAGGTCAGTATAGATGGACTAATAGAGAAAGTCCGACACACTGCTAGAAGGCCAAATATTTTTTCAGAGCTAGATGCAGAAAAAAATTAGATTCAGTTTGCAACCTGATGGAGGTCTGTATAGATGGATTAATAGAACAAGACCCACACACAGCTAGAAGCCCAATATTTTTTCAGAGGTAGATGCAGAAAAAAATATATTCAGTTTGCAACCTGATGGAGGTCAGTATAGATGGACTAATACAACAAGTCCCACACACAACTAGAAGCCCAATATTTTTTCAGAGGTAGATGCAGAAAAAAATATATTCAGTTTGCAACCTGATGGAGGTCAGTATAGATGGACTAATACAACAAGTCCCACACACAGCTAGAAGCCCAATATTTTTTCAGAGGTAGATGCAGAAAAAAATATATTCAGTTTGCAACCTGATGGAGGTCAGTATAGATGGACTAATACAACAAGTCCCACACACAGCTAGAAGCCCAAATATTTTTTCAGAGGTACTGTAGATGCAGATAAAAATTATTTTGAATTTGCAACCTGATGGAGGTCAGTATAGATGGACTAATAGAGAAAGTCCGACACACTGCTAGAAGGCCAAATATTTTTTCAGAGGTACTGTAGATGCAGATAAAAATTATTTTTAATTTGCAACCTGATGGAGGTCAGTATAGATGGACTAATAGAGAAAGTCCGACACACTGCTAGAAGGCCAAATATTTTTTCAGAGCTAGATGCAGAAAAAAATTAGATTCAGTTTGCAACCTGATGGAGGTCAGTATAGATGGACTAATAGAATGATGCTATGCCCAAAAGATTTTACTTCACTAGGTGCAGTAAAAAAATTGGTATTCTATACACAGGTGGTATATCTTGCAACACAGATAGGCTACTCCACTGACTAACACACTCTGCAATAGGCCAAAAAGGATTAGCTTTGCTAGATTCAGCCAAATGCTGTGAAAAAAACTTGCACAGCACTGGCACAGACCTGCCTGGCAAAAACTGATAGGAACTGATGTAACCTAGTCCTGAAAAGGACTCCAATTACAATTAGTCTTTACTCCCACAACCTATCTATTTAAGAGCACAGACCTGCCTGATAAAAGTCGTAGGAAATGCTGTAACCTAGTCCTTAAAAGGACTGCAATCACAACTATTCCCTACTCCCAA
Source organism: Phyllobates terribilis (assembly GCF_046119375.1). Taxonomy (NCBI): domain Eukaryota; kingdom Metazoa; phylum Chordata; class Amphibia; order Anura; family Dendrobatidae; genus Phyllobates; species Phyllobates terribilis. The sequence continues at coordinate 1,016,291,965 of NW_027362761.1, forward strand.
GCTATCTGTAGATTTGTGCGAAAATTGGCTTGAAATTAACAAGGTATAGCGCAAACAGCAACAGCGGTGCCGTCTAACACGCAGCTGCAGCAGTGAGAAAATGGTGGCGACAGGGAAAATGGCTTGGTCTTATAGGGCAAGGACATGTGACATACACTGCCAATGACACATGCCCTTGCTTGTGTGAAAAAAAGCACTTCGCTCCGTGTGTGCGCTGCTGATAGGCTGACAGATTGCACCTCCCCACTTCATTGTTCCTGCAGAGATCCATCCCCTGCCCCTCCCCCCACCCCGCTGTACACTCAAACTGCGTATTAACATTAATTTTCATCATTACTGAGAAAAAATCCAGTTATGATTTTGGTGCACGAACAGTTATCGAACATAACCTCGAACAGCCGAATTTTTCTCAAATTGTTCGTGTTCGCCGAACGGCTCGAACACCGCCCAAAACAGCTCGAATTTGAGATTGGCGAACAGTTCGAGTAGAACAACGCTCATCTCTAGTCAAGATCCAAATTTGGTCCAACTGTCCAAACTAATCAGGAATGTCACAAAGCAAGTTTGCCTGAAGAAAATCCCAAAAATCCCACTTTAGCCAAAAAAATCTGTATTTTATAGCAAGGAAACTTAGTATGAGATGCCCGCCTCTAAGCATGACTTTATAACTGAGATCTTATCATATTGCAGCTGTCCATGTGGGGTTTTTCAGGTAACTCAGTGAACTCATCTGACATCATCACTCTAGGCCTTTGAAGAGCAGCTTTGGCAGAAGCCACTTACTTGGGTATTAAGTAACATTATTTCAGTTGAATAACGTAAATCAAGTTTGTCAGTAGTTTGCATCTACTTCACTTGGTACAGATCCAGCTATTTGTACACCATCTATTCAGCTTCTCCTAACTTCCTTGCTACAACTAGAGATATTTCCAAGCTCAGTCTAGTTCACTCAGGTGTTTTACACACCAACCTCTCATCAAGTTACCATCAACCTGAAATTGAAAAGATTACAGCTCTTGGAAAATGGCGGCACTAGAAATTACAAATTTCTGATTTTTTTTCCCCACTTAACTAATACAAAAATGTAAGTTTGCTATCACCATAATCATACTGACCGGGAGAGAATCAGATTTCCAGGTCATTATTAGAGATGAGCGTTGTTCTACTCGAACTGTTCGCCAATCTCAAATTCGAGCTGTTTTGGGCGGTGTTCGAGCCGGTCGGCGAACACGAACAATTTGAGAAAAATTCGGCTGTTCGAGGTTATGTTCGATAACTGTTCGTGCACCAAAATCATAACTGGATTTTTTCTCAGTAATGATGAAAATTAATGTTAATACGCAGTTTGAGTGTACAGCGGGGCGGGGGGAGGGGCAGGGGATGGATCTCTGCAGGAACAATGAAGATCTCCATTTTTTTTTCTCTTTCCCGCATTTGCAGTGGGGAGGTGCAATCTGTCAGCCTATCAGCAGCGCACACACGGAGCGAAGTGCTTTTTTTCACACAAGCAAGGGCATGTGTGATTGGCAGTGTATGTCACATGTCCTTGCCCTATAAGACCAAGCCATTTTCCCCGTCGCCACCATTTTCTCACTGCTGCAGCTGCGTGTTAGACGGCACCGCTGTTGCTGTGTGCGCTATACCTTGTTAATTTCAAGCCAATTTTCGCACAAATATACAGATAGCTTGGGAGTAGGGAATAGTTGTGATTGCAGTCCTTTTAAGGACTAGGTTACAGCATTTCCTACGACTTTTATCAGGCAGGTCTGTGCTCTTAAATAGATAGATTGTGGGAGTAAAGACTAATTGTAAATGGAGTCCTTTTCAGGACTAGGTTACATCAGTTCCTATCAGTTTTTGCCAGGCAGGTCTGTGCCAGTGCTGTGCAAGTTTTTTTCACAGCATTTGGCTGAATCTAGCAAAGCTAATCCTTTTTGGCCTATTGCAGAGTGTGTTAGTCAGTGGAGTAGCCTATCTGTGTTGCAAGATATACCACCTGTGTATAGAATACCAATTTTTTTACTGCACCTAGTGAAGTAAAATCTTTTGGGCATAGCATCATTCTATTAGTCCATCTATACTGACCTCCATCAGGTTGCAAACTGAATATAATTTTTTTCTGCATCTAGCTCTGAAAAAATATTTGGGCTTCTAGCAGTGTGTGGGACTTGGTCTATTAGTCCATCTATACTGACCTCCATCAGGTTGCAAATTAAAAATAATTTTTTTCTTCATTTAGCTCTGAAAAAATATTTGGGCTTCTAGCAGTGTGTGGGACTTGTTCTATTAGTCCTTCTATACTGACCTCCAGCAGGTTGCAAATTGAATATAATTTTTTTCTGCATCTAGCTCTGAAAAAATATTTGGGCTTCTAGCGGTGTGTGGGACTTGGTCTATAAGTCCATCTATACTGACCTCCATCAGGTTGCAAATTAAAAATAATTTTTTTCTGCATCTAGCTCTGAAAAAATATTTGGGCTTCTAGCAGTGTGTGGGACTTGGTCTATTAGTCCATCTATACTGACCTCCATCAGGTTGCAAATTAAAAATAATTTTTTTCTTCATTTATCTCTGAAAAAATATTTGGGCTTCTAGCAGCGTGTGGGACTTGTTCTATTAGTCCATCTATACTGACCTCCATCAGGTTGCAAATTAAAAATAATTTTTTTCTGCATCTAGCTCTGAAAAAATATTTGGGCTTCTAGCAGTGTGTGGGACTTGGTCTATTAGTCCATCTATACTGACCTCCATCAGGTTGCAAATTAAAAATAATTTTTTTCTGCATCTAGCTCTGAAAAAATATTTGGGCTTCTAGCAGTGTGTGGGACTTGGTCTATTAGTCCATCTATACTGACCTCCATCAGGTTGCAAATTGAATAAAAAAATTTTCTGCATCTAGCTCTGAAAAAATATTTGGGCATCTAGCGGTGTGTGGGACTTGGTCTATTAGTCCATCTATACTGACCTCCATCAGGTTGCAAATTAAAAATAATTTTTTTCTGCATCTAACCCAGCCAATAGTTTTGGCCTAATACCACAGTTTGGCCACTCAGCTCTGCTCGGTTACCATCCATTGTTTTTTTGTGCAAACAACTCCAGAGTTGTGAATTAGTTAACCACCAAAATGAGTGGAAAAAGGCCTGCTGCTGGTGGAAAGGGGAATAGGCGTGTTGGGAATGGGAAAAAAGGTTGTGTCCGTGGGGTAGGTGCAGAAGAAAGACCATCTTCCAGCCAAACTAAAATGTCTACTTCTTTTAGCGGACAATGTGATAAGATCCCTTTCTTACGGCCACGCCAATCGCTCCAAATTCCATATGAGGTACAAAAACAGCAGGTGCTTCAACGGATATCAAGTGCTCCTTTAAGTGGGCTCTCCTCCACATCAACTTCAACATCACAAATACTCCAGTCCTCAAAGGTGTCACCCAAATCGCACTTGCTTCCTCACAGCTCCCAAATCTCCAGCTGCCCGTCTGAGTATGAGGTAGAACAGATGGTTGAGTCTGCAGAGCTGTTTACTCATACTATAGCCTGGGAATCAGAGGTCGACTCCAGCGCTTCTGTGAATCCAGACGAGGAAATGATCTGCACTGATGCCCAGAATCTTTATGAGTCGGATCCAGGACCAGACGCAGAAGGTTCTGACCATAATGTAGACCCTCATTCCCAAACTGTAACTCCTGTTGGTGGAGACAATGAGGAAGACGATGATAAGACTCAAATACCTGATTGGAGAGACAACTTTAGTTTTTTGTCAGGGCAGGAACAGGTTGGCTCTGAGGACGACGGGTGTGATAATGCACAGGGTGATGATGATGAGGTCGGAGATCCCACTTACTGTCAACCCACAGTCAGCCAAGAGATGAGGTCAGCAGAGGAGGTGGAGGAAGATGCTAGTGACGACGAGGTCAGGTTGCGCCTTCCTGGACAGAGACATAGTACTGGAAGCACGTCAACAACTGCATCCTCAAACACAACTCTGCCTCTCACCACAAGTCGTGGTGGCTCTTCAGGTCGCATGGGTGCTAAGCCTTGCATAGCCTGGGCATTTTTTCAGATCGATAAAGATGACCCAACTCGTGTTATCTGTAACATTTGTCAGCAAAAGCTAAGTAGAGGCCAAAAAATACATAGTTTGAGTACTTCATGCATGAACCGGCACATGGACAAGAAGCATAAGTTGCAGTGGGAAGCTCAGTGTGCTACAATGCGGTCTAGCCGGCCGGGCCAACCACCGTCTGCCATATCTTGTGCATCCGCGGCCTCTTCATCCTCTGTGACTGGGGGGACAGCAGTCACACCTGTTTTGGGGCGCAGACCTGCCACCTCTTTACCCGCAACAGCCAGCGTGATTGGCAGGTCATCATTTTCTTTGGAGGTGGTAACACCAGCTGGTCTTGAGCGCTGTCCGACATCGATAGCACCACCTTTGGATCAAGGCAACCTAACATGTCCGCCTGCATCTTCCTCACAGACCGGCAGTTTGCCGGGGACACCCTTATCAACCCCGTCTAAGCACAATAGCCAGCCCTCGGTCCCTCAGATGTGGACAAGTAAAAGACCATTTCCTCCTCGCCATGAGAAAGCTAAGAGGTTGAATTTCACCATCTGCAAGCTCTTGGCTACAGAAATGCTGCCTTTCCGCCTGGTGGACACAGAGGATTTTCGAGACCTTATGTCCGTCGCAGTGCCCCAGTACCAGATGCCCAGTCGGCACTACTTCTCAAAGAAAGGTGTGCCTGCGCTCCACCAGCATGTCGCACACAACATCACCGCTTCTTTGAGAAACTCTGTGTGTGACAGGGTGCATTTCACCACAGACACTTGGACGAGTAGGCATGGACAGGGGCGTTACATGTCGCTGACTGGGCACTGGGTAACTATGGTGACAGCAGGACAAGGGGCTGCTGTCCAAGTCTTGCCGTCCCCACGAGTTGTGCGTCAATCCTCTTTATGTCATTTTTCCTCCACTGCTTCTGCCTCCTCAACCTCCTCTCGGTCTTCCACCTGCACCCAAAGCCTGTCTGGTCATGCCACAAGCTTTCTAACTGCGCAGAAGGGATCCTGCACACCTCCTTACTATGCTGGCAGTAGGGCTCAACGTCATCAGGCGGTTTTTACATTGAAATGTCTGGGAAATATGAGTCACACAGCTGAGGAGTTGTGGTCAGCTCTGGAGAACAAATTTCATGAATGGTTGTCTCCACTGGACCTGAAACCAGGGAAGGCCGTGTGCGACAATGCTGCAAACCTGGGTGCGGCCCTTCGCCGGGGCAATGTCACACACGTGCCTTGTATGGCTCACGTGTTGAACCTGGTTGTCCAGCAATTTTTAGCCCACTATCCCAGACTAGATGGCCTTCTGCAGAGGGCACGGTCGCTGTGTGCTCACTTCCGCCGTTCGCATCCCGCAGCTCAGCGACTTACATCTCTACAGAAGTCGTTGGGCCTGCCACTTCACCGCCTAAAATGCGATTTGCCTACCCGGTGGAATTCAACTCTGCACATGTTGCAGCGACTGTGGCAGCACCGACAAGCCCTGGTGCAATACGTTCTGACGTATAGCCTGGGCCAACGAGATTCAGAGGTGGGGCAAATCACGCTGGAGGAGTGGTCTCAGATCAGGGACCTATGCACCCTTCTGCACAGTTTTGAAATGGCGACGAAGATGTTTAGTGCTGACGATGCCATTATCAGCATGACTATTCCGGTGATTTACATGCTGGAGCACATGTTAAACAGAATTCGGAGTCAGGTGGTGGCACAAGAGGAGGTGGAGGAAGTAGAGGAGGAGGAGTTGTATGCGGAAGGGCTAACATCTGCAAGGTCCAGACGGTCGGCAGCACCAGGGCGGCAGGCATGTGAGGGTGGGGGGGATGATTTTACCAGGGCGCATGGTAGCAGCCAAACTAGTGAGGAAGGTGCAGGAGCCCAGGAAGAAGTGGAGGACGAACTGATGGAAGACTCATCAGATGAGGGAGACCTTGATCACATTTCTGTTGTGCGAGGTTGGGGGAAGAGGACAGAGGAAGGAAGCATGATTGTTACCTCGCCACCAACACAACAGGGACTTGGTGCTCCTGGATGCGCAACACACATGAGTGCCTTCTTGCTGCACTACCTGCAACATGACCCTCGAATTGTGAGAATTAGAAATAATCCTGACTACTGGGTTGCCACACTGTTAGATCCCCGGTACAAAAGTAAATTTGCAGAAATTATTCCTGCCATAGAAAGGGATGCACGCATGCAGGAGTATCAGCAGAGACTGTTGCAGAATCTTACATGTGCTTTTCCACAAAATACCAGTGGTGCACGTAGTGAATATCACAGTTCCAACTTGCCAACCGTGGGACCGTCAAGTGTTCAGCACTCAAACCGTAACAGAACCACAGTATCTGCTGGTAACATCAATTTTGCGGAATCATTTCACCACTTTTTTAGCCCATCCTTTGCAAGGCCACAGGAGACAAGAAGTCTGACACATAGTCAACGCCTAGAGACGATGGTACAGGAGTATCTCCAAGTAAACATTGAAGCCACGACTGTGTCACTGGACCCTTGCTCTTTTTGGGCTTCCAATCTGGATAAATGGCCGGAGCTAGCCACTTACGCCTTGGAGATCTTGTCATGCCCCGCAGCCAGCGTTCTGTCTGAACGTGTGTTCAGCGCTGCTGGTGGTGTGCTGACAGATAAGCGCACGCGGCTCTCCACTGATAATGTAGACAGACTCACGTTCATAAAGATGAACAAATCATGGATCCGAAACGACTTTTCTACCCCTGTGTCATCCTGGGGAGAGTAAAAGCTTGATGATTGGTTAAAATCACCCTACCAACCGTTTTAAGCTTTCAAATTACTAATCATGTTTATCTGTATCTTGACTGGAAAATAATTTGGGCTTTGTAGCAGTGTGCAGCACTGATCCTATTAGGCCATCTATAATAAGCTTCACCAGATTTAAAATTAAAAATAATTTTTAGCTGCATCTAGCTCGGAAAATAATTTTGGGGCTCCGAGATGCGCAAGACACATAAGTGCCTTCTTGCTGCACTACCTGCAGCATGACCCTCATATTGTCAGAATTCGAAGTAATCATGACTACTGGGTTGCCACACTCTTAGATCCCCCAAACTTTTCGATCAACCTTTTCATTTTAATAAAGACCAAACAAATGGTCATTTTTGAAATTATAAGCATTAGCAGGTTGTTAGAAACTGAAATCAAACAGTTTTCAACTCAAAACTTTATTCTAGGTGATGTTACATTTTCACATAGGACCCCTTGTTCGAAAGGAGCTTCTGAACTCTCTCGTCAATTGAATTTGTCAGGTTTTGGATGGTTTCTGCTTCAATTGTTTTGCATGAGGACAGAATACCCTCCCAGAGCTGTTGCTTAGATGTGAACTGCTTCCCGCCATCATAGACACTCCTTTTAATGATGCTCCAAAGGTTCTGAATGGGGTAGAGGTCAGGGGAGCATGGGGGTCACACCATAAGTTTGTCCCCTTTTATGCCCATATCAGCCAGAGATGCAGATGTTTTATGTGCAGCATGAGATGGTGCATTATCATGCAGAAAAATGATCTTGCTGTGAAATACACGGTTCTTCTTCTTGAACCATGGCAGGAAGTGCTGTTTGAGAAAATCCACATACATTATGGAGTTCATCTTTAGCGCCTTCAGGGATCCTAAAGGGGCCGACAATCTCTCTCCCCATGATTCCAGCCCAAAACATTACTCCACCTCCTCCTTGTTGGCGCTGTAGCCGTGTTTGCGTGGGGTGTCCATCAACCAGCCATCCTCCACTCCATTCATCTGGACCATCGAGCGCTGCACGGCACTCATCCGTGAACAAAACAGTTTTGAAATCAGTCTTCATGTAATGTTTGGCCCACTGGAGCCGTTTCTGCTTGTGTGAAGTGGATAGAGGAGGTCGACAGGATGGCGTATGCACAGCTGCAAACCTCTGAAGGACCCTGCATCTTGTTGTTCGGGGGACGTTGGAGGCACAAGCAGCTTCAAAAACTTGTCTGCTGCTATGACAAGGCTTTTTTGCCGCTGCTCTTTCAACCTGACGTAATTGCCTGTAGGAAAGAGTCCTCAATTTGCCCTTATCAGCACGCACACGTGTGTACTGTGAATCAGCTACATACTTCTTGATTGCCAAGACACTTCATCCTGATCATCGCACAATGTTGATTGTAGTCATGCCTTGACCTAAACACTCCACAATTTGTTGCTTCTCAGCAGCCGACACATCCTTTTTCTTTCCCATTTTGGCAGAAAATGTAGGCTGCTTAATAATGTGAGAGAGCCTTCTTAAGTAGTCTTGCCTTTCATTGGACACACCTGCTAAACTAATTAGCACAGGTGTCTGCAATTGCTTACAGTGATATAAAGAGCCCTGACACACATCACCATCAATGAGTTTAACTGACAAACAAACAAATTCTTCCCTTATCACTCCTAAACACTTTTTGCATAATAATTTGGAACGCGGTGTACATGTGCTTTTCCACAAAACACCAGTGGTTCACGTAGTGAATCTTACAGTTCTAACTTGCCAACCGTGGTCTGTATGGAATTGTTCAATAAAGGGCCCAAAATTAAGATAACATAGATGGGAGAGGTCTCTATGAATAGGAATTCCTAAGTATTTGATACCCTGTGAGGGCCAGGCAAAGGGAAAGTTGGACTGGATGGAATCCTATATGGATTTAGGGAGGGAGACATCGAGGGCCTCAGACTTCGCTGCATTGATTTTAAAATTTTACCATGTAACAAAGTGATCTATTTCAGCCATAACAGCAGGGATGGATATATGTGATTGAGTGATATATACTAGGACATCATCAGCAAATAGAGAGCACTTGTACTCGGTGCCTCCCACCTCAATCCACCTAATATTGGGGTTATGGCGAATTGATGAGAGCAGGTGCTCCGTCACTAGGATGTATAAGAGAGGGGACAGAGGACATCCCTGCCTTGTCCCATTGGTGATTGTGAAAGGTGATGAAAATGTTCTGACGCACCCCCTGCGCCTTGGGACACCCGGAGCCGGACCCTTTTTGGTGGATGCTGGTGGTTGTAGTCTTCGTGGCGGCGATCCGGTTCCGTGGCTCAGGGCGGTCAAACCAGTGGCGGAACTATTTATGTGGTTTTGATGTTTAAATGTCCGACTACGCCACCCGTGGATTGCGGTCAGAGTGAACCGCCGCTACAGGGCAGACCGCTAAGGCTGGTGTTGTGGGTGCAGCAGAGCGTAGCATAACTCCCCACGGGAGGAGTATAGCCTCAGGGCAGTGTAGGCGGAGGATGGGGGTGATGGTGCAGGGCAGCAGCAGTAACGACACGGAGTCAGTGATGCAGTTCAGGGCCTTTACTCACAGTTCTTATTATCCAGACCACGTCTGCAGGTAACGGCTGCCCACGTCGTACTGTGCTCACCAGGTGAGGGGCTCAGACAACTCCCAGATAACTTTGGAGCGCTTCACAGGACCCCCTTTGTGTGTCCTTTGTCTGGCCTTTCTTACCAACACTTCTGTCCGGCTGCCTCGGGCCTCCTCTTGGTAAACTTGGCGCCAGTTTCCCTGACCCTATGTGGTGCCTTCCTAGCGGGTGGAGCAAGGGGCTGCGCCACATAAAATGTCAGAGCCTCCGGTTTCTAGCTGAGGGTCGTTTCCTGCCTCCACTAGTTCGGGGACCGGTCTCCCCCTTTGGCCTGACCCCTCCACGCAGGTGGATTCGGGCGTGCGGTGGCGAATCGCCCGTCCGCACCCCTGGGATCCCTTCATTCCTCGTTCCTGGAGCCTTCTCCGCTCCTCTTCCTTCCTTCTCCCTCTTGCAGGCCTGGGCCTCTGTTACTAGGCCCGCCTCCGGAGCAGAGCTCATGCAGAGCCCCTGCTCCCTGCCACTTCTGCTCAGACTTCTCTGCACTGAACTAAGATGGTGCCCACCTTTTATACTCCCTTCTCAATGCACCCAGGAACTGCTTCCTCCCTGCTCCTGCACTGCAGGGTTCCCGTTCCTCAGTGTTCCCTCCCCCCACTCCAGCCAGGGACAGGGACTGTCGTGCCCATCTCAGGGGCATATTGGTCGCCCTGCCCCACGGCAATGTGGTGTAATGCATGCAGGTGTCGGGTCCTGATCCACACTCCATCCTTATCTGAGAGTGAGATATCACACCTCTGGGTGAGGTGCAATACGTCTGTAGCAACCGAGCCCTCGGTGCTACAGTTCCATTTATCTTCAGCCTAGGTGACGTATTGTGATACAGGGCCGTGATTTTGGCTATAAAAGGGTCCCCTAGACCCCTACCCCAAGCTTTTTAAGAGAATCATATATGGCGTGCCAGGAGACTCTATGGAATGCTTTCTCAGCATCCAACGAGAGTATCTACTTACAAATTTTTAACTGCATCTAGCCCAGGAAATACTTTGTGCCTAGTAGCAGTGTCTGCTAGTCAGCGGATTATCCCGGCTGTTAAGCAAGCTACACCACCTGTAGTTTGGACACTTAATTTTTTCAAAGGAAATGCTTCGGGACCACGGGATACTTAGTGAAGAGCATCAGGAGGCATCCCAAGGCATAGGGGCTGGGACTGGCACTAGGATGCCTTGCGGTGGACAGCCGAGCTCGATCCTTATAAAAGCTTTTTAACTGCAGCAGCTTTAGTGGACGCTACTGGAGCTGGAATTACGCGGCTGCTGGCATGAGACTTGCCCTCCAATAGATCCTTGTAAATGGATTTAAAGTGTATTCATTCAAATTAGAGGGACAATTTAAATTAAAAAGCTTAGAGCTGCCTCCACCACAGGGGGGCTCTCTCGACCCACCAGCGGACAGGCATCAGTATTGGGAGAGGGGGGCTGGCCGTCAGGGTTCACCGCGGCTCTGGCACAAACCCGGCGACACGGAGGTGGCACGGGCAGGAGCGGACTGGCCGTCTCGGCTTCTCACTTTTTGGATTTTAGAAGGGCATGACATGCCTATATCTGTGTCTCCCCCTCCTTTTACTCCTCCACCTCTTTTCTTTTCGCATGACTATATGTACTTGTCACTTTTCCATGTGTTAGTTGTGTCTTCTGGGCAGTTTGTCAGCTTTTGGACACCTTTGAAGGTGTTTTCTATGTGTTTCTATGTGTTTTTGTTTGCCTGCCATTGGTTTTAACGGTGTTCGAAGGTGTTCGACGAACAGTTCGACGAACAGTTCGGCGAACACACGGGTGTTCGACGAATCGAACTCGAACACTACGGGGGTGGCTAGTCATTATTGCCATTACAATGAATTCTGTATATAAAAATCCCAAAACACAATTGTAGAATTGCGCCTTTTTTTTTTCGCTATTTCACCGGACTTGGGATTTTTTTCAGGCTTTCCGGTACATCACATGATTTAAAAAATGTTGTCATTCAAAAGTACAACTTGTGCAAAAACAAGTCCTCACATGGCAATAGCAAAAGAAAATAAAAAAAAAAGTTATGGCTCTTGGAAGTGTGGCACCCCTGCGGGTCCAGTTGCCACAGAGGTACTGCATCTCAGCCAGAGATCTGGTACTCCACTCTCAGGAAGGAGGGAGCACTACCCGGGACCCACACACCCACAAACTCACTTCCAACACTACACCACTCCATCAGGGAAGGGCAAGATTGCTCCTAAGGGAGAACACAGACCTGCTCCCTGTCTGGAGGATGGAACTACAGTGGTGGCCAAAAGTATTGGCACCCCTGCAATTCTGTCAGATAATGCTCAGTTTCTTCCTGAAAATGATTGCAATCACAAATTCTTTGGTATTATTATCTTCATTTAATTTGTCTTCAATGAAAAAACACAAAAAGAATTGTCCTAAAGCCAAATTGGATACAATTCCACACCAAACCTAAAAAAGGGTGTGGACAAAAGTATTGGCACTGTTTGAAAAATCATGTGATGCTTCTCTAATTCGTGTAATTAACAGCACCTGTAACTTACCTGTGGCACCTAACAGGTGTTGGCAATAACTAAATCACACTTGCAGCCAGTTAACATGGATTAAAGTTGACTCAACCTCTGTCCTGTGTCCTTGTGTGTACCACATTGAGCATGGAGAAAAGAAAGAAGACCAAAGAACTGTCTGAGGACTTGAGAAACCAAATTGTGAGGAAGCATGAGCAATCTCAAGGCTACAAGTTCATCTCCAAAGACCTGAATGTTCCTGTGTCTTCCGTGCGCAGTGTCATCAAGAAGTTTAAAGCCCATGGCACTGTGGCTAACCTCCCTAGATGTGGACGGAAAAGAAAAATTGACAACAGATTTCAAAGCAAGATTGTGCGGATGGTGGATAAAGAACCTCGACTAACATCCAAACAAGTTCAAACTGCCCTGCAGTCCGAGGGTACAACAGTGTCAACCCATACTATCCGTCAGCGTCTGAATGAAAAGAGACTGTATGGTAGGATACCCAGGCTTCAAACATCTGCCCCAGCCGTCTGCTTAACCTCTGCTAGAGACTAAAATTACGGGGAACCCCACGCCAATTTTTTTTTTAATAAATCCTTTATTTTAACACTAAATGACAAGTACAATAATCAACACTATCACTGTACTTATTATATATGTGACTGACATGTTTCTATCTATCTAATCTATGTGTGATGCTCTATTCTTTCTGTTCTAAATTGTCGGGTACTGATGCTGAATTGTCGGCCGGCTTTTTTAAAGAGACGGTGCATGAAAACACTATTATTTTTTTAATAAATCCTTTAATACTATATGACAAGTACAGTGACCAACACAGTCACTGTACTTCTTATATATGTGACTGTCATGTTTCTATCTATCTAATCGATGTGTGATGCTCTATTCTTTCTGTTCTAAATTGTCAGGTACCGGTGTATGCCGCTGCTGAATTGCCAGCTTTTCATGTAATACATTCTACATTATTCTTAGTTGTTTTCCTTCATGTAGAATTAAACCCTTTCTTTCCTTGTAGGTTATTTTCATTCCGATATTTGTGTCCCATTGACTTGCATTGGTTTCCGGTATCGGAATCGGCGATATCCGATATTTTTTGGGTATCGGTCCGATCCAATCCGATCTGATATTTCCCGATATCGGAAGGTATCGCTCAACACTACTCATATTACTTATATATTTGAGGAGCAGGGTAGGAGGTGACTTACTGTATAGTTATTTTAATCACTAGGTGAAATTAATGGTAGCGTACCATTATCCTAGTGTGAGATCTTTCATTATCACCAGGAACATGGAGAGGTCATGGATGGTCATAAAATAAGATCCATCCAACCATGTAAAACAATTTATTGCACTGCAATTAGGACATTCCAAAGTTTGGTAGCTCCATTGTCTATCCATATCTATGTGGAAACACGTCCATCTCTGGTCAAGTAAGCGATTCAACAGGTGGTAGATCTAACAAGCCTACTGCATTTTAGTTCTGTCCTAATTATTCCCATGAACAATGACCTTTGTTTTTTTAAACAAGCAATAAAAATTACAAGAAAGTTTTACAAAGTAGTTCATTCAATATCAGCCATTAATGGGTCCAGCTTTCTGCTTCAATATCCATTCCTGCTGATAATCACAAGTTTGTATTCCGAATCCCACTCTGTTGTATCGGCTTTTGTTTTTGCTCGGCATATACAGCACTAACAGTTTGCAAAAACCTCAAAGTTATTTTAAAGCTATACATTATTGGCTAATAAACCAGTGATTAAATTACTGGCTTTCTGAATCCCTGATTACTTCTCTAGACTTCTGTAACATAAAACCTCTTGTACTTGCCAAGGATATAATATTCGGTGGGCAAAGAACTCAGATATTCCATATATTGAAAATAAACGTGCAGGTCTGCAGATGAATTCAGTAGCTGAAATAACAGTTGTGGCATTGAAAACTTAATGATCAACAATATTTTATTGACAGAGTAAATTTACCATCTTTGTTTTATGTGACATTGTGGCATCATTATGCTACGGAACGGCATGCTACACAATGCTATGCCTTCAGGCCTCAATTACTGTGCAGTATAACCTCAACTGCCATTTTGTTATGGAGACATTCTGCAGAGTGAGTTGGAATGAGACAATTAAACCAAAATAGAAAACTATAGATATTTTAAAATACAGACTCAGAAAACAATCCCACAGAAAAAAACATTTTTTTGGGGGGGGGGGTGGAGGAAAGTTTGAAAATTCATTTTAGACATTATCAGCTCCACACAGTAGACAAAACATATGGACTCCTTAGGTTTTCGCCGCATAGTGCAATTGTTTGGCTATGTTCACACTAGGCGTTTTTCAGCGTTTTTTCATGCAATTTTTCAGCTGTGTTTTACAGTGCCAGCAAAGTCTATGAGATTTCGAAAATCTCATGCACACACATTGTTTTTTGTGTCATCAGTATTTTGTGCTTTGCATGTTTTTTTGCACGATAGAGCATGTCACTTTTTTCAGCGTTTTTTCTGCTTTTTTTAGCGTTTTTCATCCATTGAAAGTAATAGGTGGTGAAAAAATGCTGAAAAAACGCCTAGTGTGAACATAGCTATCAGGTTTCGCTGCGTTTTTAGTGGAAAAAAAAAAGTACAGCAGTATGTGAAACCCATTTTTTTTTGTGATTTTATCATCTTGTTTTTGTCACCGGAGATGGCAGTTGGGATTAGAACAGTTTCATTAAATTAATTATGTGTAATTTGTAAACATTGTCTCACCTAGGTGTGAGATTGAACAATACCTTTGGCCCACAGAGGTGTGAAATTCAACAATCTCTGAGCAACTCAATGGCAGACCATAGTTTAAAAATAAATAGGAAGGCTGACATACATTATGTGGGCACAGAATGATGGTTAATATGATCGTTCTGTGTACATTAAATATCTTTTTATTGGCAGCACATCAACTGTTTAAATAGGATGATAAGATGATGAGGTGTCGATAATGATTTTTAAATTATCGCACCTGAAAAATTAGCTTTTATCAGATAACTTCAGGCCGATTGTTGACTCATCTAAATGTGTTTGTCATCCATAGGCTGTCTAATTAGACTAACACTACATTCCCACATTTTGGTTTTTACATCCATGTAAGGTGGACCGTTTTTCTGTGATGTCATCCGTTTTGCCTCAGTTTTGCCTGTTTTTTATCATCTATATTTAAAAACTGAAGGAGGAAATTCGTGTGTACTTTTTTCTTCTGTTAAGTCAATGCATTAGATCTGTTAAAAAATGGATGAAACACAGATGGAAAACTTAGCTAAAAAATATGTCTTCTGTTTTTCAGAAATTTTTCAAAGATCCCCATAGACTTTAATGGTGGAGTCTAATCTTCAAAATGGATGAGAATAAGATGTGGATTGGATACATGGATACATTTTTAAAACTGATGTATGAATAGATTGATGAGTCCATGTGCCATCTGTATAATAAATGGACAGCACATGGACATGAACAACAAATGTATGAATGCAGCATACTGTAACTAGGAGCCAGCTGAGCTGACTTCTAAGGCCATGGCCCCACTATCAGTATTTGGTCAGTATTTTTTCTCAGGAGTGGGAACCAAAACCAGGTGAGGAACAATCAGAGAAAAGATATAATAGAAACAAGTCACCAATTCTGCATTTATCACCCACTCCTGGTTTTGGGTCCCACTCCTGAGACAAAATACTGACCGAATACTAAACAAATACTGATAGTGGGGCCGTGACCTTAAGATAAAATGTGCTTCATTCACACAGGGCTCTTAGTCTGGGAAAGTGCAGTTGTGTCAGCCTGTGAGAGCCGTCATGCTGACTGGTCTTTGGAGGTTTTGGGCAGTAGACATAAAACCCTGATAAGACACATAAAGCTACATACTGTGTATATAAGCTTACAGCGTATACCGGTAATTTATTTTGTTGTTTTACTGATTCCATTTGCTTTTCTACGTGACAAGAAAAAAGATTGTTGAGGCAGTTTTAAAGGGAATCAGTCACTAGATTTTTGCTACCTAATCTGAGAGCAGCATAATGTTGAAACAGAATCCCTGATTCCAGTGATGTGTCACTTACTGGGCTGCTTTGTGTAGTCTCAATAAAATCACTGTTTTATCGGCAAGAGATTATCACTAGAGGACTAGTAACCCTGTAGCCATGTAGTACTCCATATTCATAAGCTCTGCATAACCTCACCTCCACCACTGTTTGCCATCTTTCTGCCTATGCACAGTGTACACAGAAAACTGCCAATCAGTGGTGTGGGCAGGGTTATGCAGAGGTCAGCTTTCAGAGAACTGGCCAATCTGCAGCAGATAAAACAAAACAGCCGCAAGCAGCCCAGTAAGTGACACATCACTGGAATCAGGGTCTCTGTGCTTATATCATCCTGCTCTCAGATGGGGTAGCAGAAAACTGGTGACAGTTTCCCTTTAAATTAAAAACCTTTGAGCTGGGGGGATCATGGAATGACTACCTGTCTAATCCTGGAATATATATTTCTTAGGCTGGGTTCACAAGCCAGAGACATCCACGTATTGTTCTGTGTGATAGTCCACATAGCGGGCAGGTGCCGGAGCTGACTGTTATTGACGTGGGCTAACTATTGATACTATCTCCTATTGACAATAATTGAATATACACTCAACTGACTGAGCCCTAAATTGGATCCTATTTGTGTAATTGTATTGTTTGGAATCCTAAAAGAGCCGATAGTGGTATCAGGCACATACAACATCAGGATTACTGCTGTTTTTCATACTTAATGGACTAATACAGTGAAGGATTTGCTTTTGATTAGCGCTTGAGCTGGGTTTGGTGTGCCCTAAAAGAAAGAGATATTGTAGCAACAATAGGGCAGATTTACTAGCATGTTACAGCAGTAAAAAAAGTATTTCTAAAGTTGCGATGGGCTCTGTTGTCATCTGTGCTGCGTCTTCCATCTATAGCAGAAGGTACAACGTTTTGTAGGATCCACTGTACAACAGACAACAACAGAACTTCATGGAAACATATGACTTACGGTGGGCTCCATTGGAGTCCCATCGTAGTTTCAGCTGTTTGACACTAAGAATAACACTGCTATGCCTATCATCAGTTCTGAAGGAATTTTCAATGCAGGCAATGTTCAGAATGAGTGCACTAGGGCCGTAGATATGACTTGTCTTATTTCTACAACGTATTTCTTAATGTCCAAGAACAAACTTGTTCTCAAGGGGAGAATTTATATCATTTTAAAAGTGAGCAAAGCGTAGTTTATTGTAATTATTGTAACATAACATTGAAAGTAAAGTATTCTCACGATTTGATCCTTTACTAGGCTACAAGATTTAGTAATGAAATAAACATTTTTTGGTTCATTAAGGGGGCTGTCTCATCAGGATTAAGCATTCAAGGATGGCTCAAGTCCACCAGACAGGGAGCTGCTTTCATAGATGGGCTCACTGTTCTAGCCCAGAAAATGTAGTCTTGAGCAGATAACACTCCTCCTTAATGTCAATGTGCCCTAATATGTCCTTTATGATGTGCATAACTCTTATCCATATTTCACATATATTTCACATAATAGCACATATAGACAGGGGTTGTGTTAAACTACTTTAACCACTTCACCGCTGGTGATTTTCCATTTTTTCTTCCACTTTTTCCAAGAGTAAAGGTACAATGTTTTGATCACCTGATGGGGCCAATTTCTGTTTTTTTTGTTTTCGTTCTTTCCTCCCTTTCGTCCCAGAGCTTGTTTTTTGCGGGACAAGTTGTACTTTTGAATGACACCATTTATTTTACCACATAGTGTACTGGAAAACGGGGAAAAAATTCCAAGTGGGGAGAAATTATGAAAAAAAAACACAATTCTGTTTTTTTAGTGTACAATTTATGGTAAAAATGACCTCATAATATGTTTCTACTCATCAGTATGATTACGGCAATACCAAACATTTCACGTTTTTTTATTATTTTAGTAGCGAAAGAAAAACAGAAGTTTGCAAAAAATATCTTTTGGGGAGTTGTGTCGCCACCTTCATCTTATTGGGGTTGTGACCAGTAACGCCTTCATTTTTTTGGACTATGGAGCTGTTTGATGGCTTAATTTTTGTGGGGCGAGAGGATGGCAAATGATTCTCTCTTGTGAGGTAAAATATTTCACTGCCTATTTTTAAACAATATTTTACCTCACAAAATGAATCCTCTGTGATCCCCTGCTGTAATGTCTGTATACTCTTTGGCTTCCTCCCTTGGAGCTGTGGTATGATCAGACCATGTTCCATACACGGTCAGACACAGACAATTTTTTATATGAACTTTTGTTTGTGGGAAAACCCCTCTAAAGAAAAATTAACAGGTCTGTGAAAGCCAGAATTCTTGCTCGCTGGTTAGTGACCAATACTTATTTATTGCAATAAAATGCAATTTAATTGTTTAAAAATCATACAATGTGATTTTCTGGTTTTTATTTTTAGATTCTGTCTCTCACAGTGGAAGTGTGCCTACGATAAAAATTACACACCTCTCCATTCTTTGTAGGTGGGAAAACTTGCAAAATTGGCAGTGTATCAAATACTTATTTTCCTCACTGTATGTTTATTATTTAAAAAAAATGATCTTAAATTTTAATGGGGGAAAAGGGTGTGATTTGAACTTTCATATCTTTTTTATTTTTTTTTTCTTCATATCTTTAAAACATTTTTTTTTTACTTTTTAATGTTCTTAATAGTCCCTTTAGGGGACTCGAAGCTGCTGTCATTTGATCGCTAGTGTTATATACAGCAATGCCACAGGATTGTTTCATTTTTAATTGGACAAAAGGGGGATGATTTGAACTATTGTGTGTTTTTTTATTTTCAGATTTTTTAAATACCTTTTTTGCAACTTTTTACTGTATTTAATAGTCCCCTTAGGGGACTTGAAATTGTGATCGTCTGATCTCTTGTACTATACATAGCAGTGCTGATGCAGGCTGGCTATCACAGGAGAATCATCATGACAAGCATAGAGGGCTTCACCAAACTCCAGCTATCATGACAATCCATCGGCTGTTAAAGGCACATGGTGGTTGATTAACTCAGCCATTATCTGCTGGGAAAGATGTAGGCTCGTCATGCGAGCTTTCATCAAAGTCAGGGACATGAGACATGATGCAAATGTACGTCATATGTTGTGAAGGGGTTAATAGATGCCCAGAATATCCCATTACTGTGATATTTGATTGCCTTACATTAATGATGTCTTCAGAATGCTTTTATTGAGAATTGCACCAGAATTCCCTTAATAACAGTGCTATGAAGGGGCTCTTTTGATAATTCCAATAAAGTCTATCTACATGTTATGTTCATACAATGGTTTTTGACATGCATTTAATATTGATATCCACATAATATCCACTGATTGGTGGGGATGCCAAATGATAGATAGATTTTTATAGGCAGCAACTGTAATCTGGTTCCTCAGTTAAGTGAAAATATGTCTTCACAGATGACAGATTTTACACATGAATTAAAAATAAATATATTACATTTATTATCATTAGTTGTACTGTGAACCCCTTCATGACCGGAGCATTTTACATTTTTGACTTTTCGTCTTTTGCTCCCCTTGTTCCCAGAGCCATAACTTTTTTATTTTTTGGTAAATATGGCCGTGTGAGGTCTTATTTTTGTTGCGGGACGAGTTATACTTTAGAACGACATCACTGGTTTTTCCATATCATGTACTGGGATACGGGAAAAAAATTCCAAGTGTGGTGAAATTACAAAAAAAAGTGCAATTCCACAGTTGTTTTTTTTATTTTTTTTTTTTTACTATTTTCACTAAATGCTAAAACTGACCTGCCATTATGATTCTCCAGGTCATTCTGAGTTTGTAGACACCAAACATGTATAGGTTCTTTTTTATTTAAGTGGTGAAAAAAAAAGCAAAGTTTGCTTAAACTAAAAAATGGCGCCATTTTCCGAGACCTGTAGCGTCTCCATTTTCGTGATCTGGGGCTGGATGAGGGCTTATTTTTTGTGCGCTGAGCAGACGTTTTTATAGATACCTTTTTGGGGTAGCAATCTAGACATTACAACCACAGGGGTCTGCTGCAGACCCCGTGTTGTCTTGCCAACCCATCGGTGATTCGCGAACATGTGACGGGTCACCAATGGGCGGGGTAAGTGACGCGCTTCAGGCACGGTGCTGTTAAATGCCGCTGTCAGAGATTGACAGCAGCATTTACAGTGCTGGCCAAAAGTATTGGCACCCCTGCAATTCTGTCAGATAATACTCAGTTTCTTCCTGAAAATGATTGCAATCACAAATTCTTTGGTATTATTATTTTCATTTAATTTGTCTTCAATGAAAAAAACACAAAAATAATTGTCCTAAAGCCAAATTGGATATAATTCCACACCAAACTTAAAAAAGGGGGTGGACAAAAGTATTGGCACCCTTTGAAAATCATGTGATGCTTCTCTAATTTGTGTAATTAACAGCACCTGTAACTTACCTGTGGCACCTAACAGGTGTTGGCAATAACTAAATCACACTTGCAGCCAGTTAACATGGATTAAAGTTGACTCAACCTCTGTCCTGTGTCCTTGTGAGTACCACATTGAGCATGGAGAAAAGAAAGAAGACCAAAGAACTGTCTGAGGACTTGAGAAACCAAATTGTTAGGAAGCATGAGCAATCTCAAGGCTACAAGTCCATCTCCAAAGACCTGAATGTTCCTGTGTCTTCCGTGCGCAGTGTCATCAAGAAGTTTAAAGCCCATGGCACTGTGGCTAACCTCCCTAGATGTGGACGGAAAAGAAAAATTGACGAGAGATTTCAACGCAAGATTGTGCGGATGGTGGATAAAGAACCTCGACTAACATCTAAACAAGTTCAAGCTGCCCTGCAGTCCGAGGGTACAACAGTGTCAACCCATACTATCCGTCGACGTCTGAATGAAAAGGGACTGTATGGTAGGATACCCAGGAAGACCCCACTTCTTACCCCGAGACATAAAAAAGCCAGGCTGGAGTTTGCCAAATCTTACCTGAGAAAGCCTAAAATGTTATGGAAGAATGTTCTCTGGTCAGATGATACAAAAGTAGAACTTTTTGGGAAAAAGCATCAACATAGAGTGTACAGGAAAAAAAAAGAGGCATTCAAAGAAAAGAACACGGTCCCTACAGTCAAACATGGCAGAGGTTCCCTGATGTTTTGGGGTTGCTTTGCTGCCTCTGGCACTGGACTGCTTGACCGTGTGCATGGCATTATGAAGTCTGAAGACTACCAACAAATTTTGCAGCATAATGTAGGGCCCAGTGTGAGAAAGCTGGGACTCCCTCAGAGGTCATGGGTCTTTCAGCAGGACAATGACCCAAAACACACTTCCAAAAGCACTATAAAATGGTTTTAGAGAAAGCACTGGAGACTACTAAGGTGGCCAGCAATGAGTCCAGACCTAAATTCCATAGAACAACTGTGGAGAGATCTCAAAATGGCAGTTTGGAGAAGGCACCCTTCAAATATCAGGGACCTGGAGCAGTTTGCCAAAGAAGAATGGTCTACAATTCCAGCAGAGCATTGTAAGAAACTCATTGATGGTTACCGGAAGCGGTTGTTCACAGTTATTTTGGCTAAAGGTTGTGCCACTGTAACGGGTCTGGGAGGTGGAACTTCTGAGCAACTATACAAGGGGGCAGTCCTTGTAAGGAAGCGGGTGGCTCCCAGGGAAGGCGGGCAGGTAGTCACGGCTAGTGACGGGGACAGTCTCTGGGTAGAAGGGCAGGAGGACACGGCAAGTGACGGGGGCAGTCTCTGGGTAGAAGGGCAGGAGGTCACGGCAAGTGACAGGGGGCAGTCTCTTGACAGGCGGGTGGTCACGGCAAGTGACGGCAGAGCCTCCGGGTAGGCTAGCAGGCAGGTAGCAGGTGGACGCTCCCAGGTGAGCGGGCAAGAGTCTCTGGACAGGCCGGTGGTCACAGCAAGTGACAGCTACAGGTAGGCTAGCAGGCAGGCAGCAGAGAAGCGCTCCCAGGTGAGCGGGCAAGAGTCTCTGGACAGGCAGGTGGTCACGGCACGTGACGGCAGAGCCTCCAGGTAGGCTAGCAGGCAGGTAGCAGGTGAGCGCTCCCAGGTGAGCGGGCAAGAGTCTCTGGACAGGCAGGTGGTCACAGCACATGACGGCGGAGCCTCCAGGTAGGCTAACAGGCAGGTAGCAGGTGAGCGCTCCCAGGTGAGCGAGCAAGAGTCTCTGGACAGGCAGGTGGTCACAGCACGTGACGACGGAGCCTCCAGGTAGGCTAGCAGACAGGTAGTAGGTGAGCGCTCCCAGGTGAGCGGGCAGACTGATCCATAGACAGACTGGCAGGGCTGGTAGGCAGACTGTCGGACCGCAGATAGATAAGTAACAGGCAGGAATCTGGCAGGTGACTGGCAGGTGACTGGCAGGTAACTGGCAGGTAACTGGTAACGGGACCTGAGGGCTGAAGCAGAGTTGAAAGGATTTGCAACAACATTGCTCGGGCACCTCCATTTTGGAGGAGTTGCCTTATATATGGTGAGGTCCTCCGGCCATTGGCTGGGGACTCCTTAGGACGGCACGCGCGGCCCCTTTAAGAGAGGGGGAGCGCGCGCGCGCCCTAAGCACAGAGGCCGGGAAGCAGCGCGCGCTGCCAGCAGAGCGGGAGGAAGCCGCCGGGCACGGAGCGGAGAGGTGAGGGGAACGGCGTCCCTGCCTAGCAGGAGGCAGGGACGCCGACGCTACAGTACCCCCCCCTTTAGGCCCCCCCTTTTTTAGGCCAGAGAGAAATTTAGCAAGGATGAGAGGGGCATGGATGTTCTCCCGGGGCTCCCATGTTCTCTCCTCAGGACCAAACCCCTTCCAATCTACCAAAAAAAAGGTCTTTCCTTTTACCCTCTTAGTGGCCAGAATACTCTCTACCTCAAAGACGTCTTCAGTGGAAACCGGAGCAGGAGGAGTACCTGGATTGTTGGAAAAAGAGTTAAAGACAACAGGTTTGAGGAGAGATACGTGGAAGGAGTTGGGAATCCGTAAGGTGGCCGAGAGTTTTAATTTGTAGGCCACTGGATTAATTTGCCTGAGGCTTTCGAAAGGACCGATGAAGCGAGGACCTAACTTGTAGGAGGGTATCTTGAGCCGTATATGTTTGAAAGAGAGCCAAACCTTGTCTCCCGGACGGAATTGAGGCGGATCCAGACGTCTCTTATCAGCATATCGCTTCATCCGCTCGGAGGACTGAAGAAGTGCAGACCTAGTACTCTCCCAAATGGTAGAAAACTCGCTGACAAGATACTGCGAGGCAGGTTTGTCCACAGAGGCGGAGACGGGAAACGGAATCCGCGGGTGCTGGCCATAGACAATAAAGAACGGGGACTTAGAAGAGGATTCGCTCTCATGGTTATTATAAGAGAACTCGGCCCAAGGAAGGAGGTCCACCCAATCAGAATGGTGGGCATTAACAAAGTGCCGGAGATAGCTGGTAAGGATCTGATTGATCCGCTCCACTTGACCATTGGACTGAGGGTGGTAAGCGGAGGAGAAGTCCAGGGTGACGTCCAGCAGTTTACATGTGGCTCTCCAGAAGCGTGAGGTAAACTGAACCCCTTGATCCGACACGATGTGGAGGGGTAGGCCATGGAGACGGAAGATATGGCGGATAAAGTCCTTAGCCAGCTCAGGTGCAGACGGAAGACCAGGCAGGGGAATGAAGTGGGCCATTTTAGAGAAGCGGTCCGCGACCACCCAAATGACAGTACACCCGGCAGAGACAGGAAGATCAGTAATGAAGTCCATAGCGATGTGTTGCCACGGGGCAACAGGTATGGGAAGCGGCAGGAGATGACCAGCTGGTAAGTGTCTGGGAACTTTGTTGCGGCCACAAGATGAACAGGCAGAGACGTAGTCTACCACATCCTTACGCAGGGTAGACCACCAGTAATGCCGGGAAATGAGTAGGAAGGTCTTTTTTTGGCCGGCATGGCCAGCTAGTTTAGAAGAATGACCCCAGCAAAGAACTCTCTCACGGTCTGGAGGCGCCACGAACGTCTTGCGGGTGGAAGACGAGTCAAATCCAAGGGGGCCACATTCATCACCTTGGAGGGGTCGATAATGTGCATAGGCTCCTCCTCTTGGTCAGAGGACAGGAAGGATCGGGACAAGGCATCAGCTTTGACATTTTTGTCCGCCGAGCGGAAATGAAGGATGAAATCGAAGCGGGCAAAAAACAAAGACCACCGGGCCTGACGTGGATTAAGTCTCTGGGCATTTTGGAGATATGCCAGGTTCTTGTGATCCGTGTAGATGATCACCGGGTATAGAGCCCCTTCAAGCAGGTAACGCCACTCCTCCAGCGCCAATTTAACGGCTAGCAGTTCTCGGTCTCCTATGGAGTAATTGCGCTCAGAGGAGGAGAAGATTTTAGAGAAAAAGCCGCAGGTTACCATTCTCCCGGAGGAAGACTTTTGGGTGAGCACCGCTCCGGCTCCAGAGGAGGAGGCATCAACCTCCAGGTAGAACTGTTTGTTGCAGTCCGGACGGTGCAGCACAGGGGCAGAGGAGAAGGCTTGTTTCAGGGAAAGGAAGGCCTCCTCAGCTTCGGATGACCATACCTTGGGATTTGCTCCCTTACGGGTGAGCGCAGATATGGGCGCAGTCCGTGACGAGAAGTGAGGAATGAAGAGACGATAGTAATTAGCGAAGCCCAGGAAACGCTGTATCGCCTTCAAGCCCTCCGGACGGGGCCACTTTAGGACAGCAGAGAGCTTCTCGGGATCCATTCGCAAGCCTGTCTGAGAGATAACATAGCCCAGGAAAGGAAGAGAGGTCTGCTCAAAAAGGCACTTCTCGTATTTAGCATAGAGGTGGTTCTGCCTGAGCCTAAGCAGGACCTGACGAACATCCCTCTGGTGTGTGGGAAGATCCGGAGAGAAGACCAAGATGTCGTCCAGGTATACCACCACGCAGGAGTAAAGAAGGTCACGGAAGATGTCGTTGACCAGTTCTTGGAAGACGGCGGGAGCATTGCAGAGACCGAAGGGCATCACACGGTACTCATAGTGTCCGTCCCGGGTATTAAATGCAGTTTTCCACTCGTCTCCCTGACGGATACGGACCAGGTTATATGCTCCACGTAGATCCAGCTTGGAAAAGATCCTGGCGCCTTTAAGGCGATCAAATAACTCAGAGATGAGCAGAAGAGGGTATTTATTTTTAACCATGATCTGATTATAGTCAATACAGGGGCGAAGCGAGCCATCTTTTTTTTTGACAAAGAAGAATCCGGCTCCAGCTGGGGAAGTAGACTTCCGGATGAATCCCCTGGCCAGATTCTCCTCTATGTACTCAGACATGGCCCGGGTTTCTGCCGCAGACAACAGATAAATACACCCACGGGGTGGAGTGGCGCCGGGTACCAGGTCGATCGGGCAATCATATGGCCTATGAGGTGGCAATGTCTCTGCTTCCTTCTTACCGAAGACGTCAGCATAGGGCCAGTAAGGAGCCAGAAGACCTTGTAAATTAGCTGGGATATGTGGAGGACGAACCGGACGAACCGGAACCAGGCAGGTCTTATGGCAGGCCGGCCCCCACCGGAGTACTTCACCGGAATGCCAGTTCAACACGGGTTCATGTGTCTGGAGCCAAGGTAGACCTAGCAATAGGGAGTGGGAGAGTCCGGACAACACATGGAAGGAGATTACCTCAGAGTGCAGCATTCCCACCTGCAGGGTCACCGGAAGGAGTCTTCCATCCACGGAGGCGACTGACAAAGGTTCAGCCAGAGACTTGGTGGGAATATGGTATTTCTCAACCAGGGACTGAGAGAAGAGGTTTCCAGCGGATCCAGAGTACAGGTGGACGAGTTCAAAGTGACGGTTCTCTCCCCAGGAGATAGATACAGACAAAGTCAGGGTTGGAGAGGACTTATTTTTGTCTAGGGCGACCTCTCCGAGCGGTCCTAGACACTGGAGTTTCCCGGCCTCTCCAGGCAGGAACGAATCAGGTGCTCCTTACTGCTAGTGTTGAGCCACCCCCGTAGTGTTCGAGTTCGGTTCGGTTCGTCGAACACCCGTGTGTTCGCCGAACTGTTCGTCGAACTGTTCGCCGAACTGTTCGTCGAACTGTTCGTCGAACACCTTCGAACACCGTTAAAACCAATGGCAGGCAAACAAAAACACATAGAAACACATAGAAAACACCTTCAAAGGTGTCCAAAAGCTGACAAACTGCTCAGAAGACACAACTAACACATGGAAAAGTGACAAGTACATATAGTCATGCGAAAAGAAAAGAGGTGGAGGAGTAAAAGGAGGGGGAGACACAGATATAGGCATGTCATGCCCTTCTAAAATCCAAAAAGTGAGAAGCCGACACGTTCAGTCCGCTCCTGCCCGTGCCACCTCCGCGTCGCCGGGTTTGTGCCAGAGCCGCGGTGAACCCTGACGGCAAGCCCCCCTCTCCCAATACTGGTGACTGTCCGCTGGTGGGTCGAGCGAGCCCCCCTGTGGTGGAGGCAGCTCTAAGCTTTTTAATTTAAATTGTCTCTCTAATTTGAATGAATACACTTTAAATCCATTTACAAGGATCTATTGGAGGGCAAGTCTCATGCCAGCAGCCGCGTAATTCCAGCTCCAGTAGCGTCCACTAAAGCTGCTGCAGTTAAAAAGCTTTTATAAGGATCGAGCTCGGCTGTCCACCGCAAGGCATCCTACTGCCAGTCCCAGCCCCTATGCCTTGGGGTGCCTCCTGATGCTCTTCACTGAGTATCCCGTGGTCCCGAAGCATTTCCTTTGAAAAAATTAAGTGTCCAAACTACAGGTGGTGTAGCTTGCTTAACAGCCGGGATAATCCGCTGACTAGCAGACACTGCTACTAGGCACAAAGTATTTCCTGGGCTAGATGCAGTTAAAAATTTGTAATTAGATACTCTCGTTGGATGCTGAGAAAGCATTCCATAGAGTCTCCTGGCACGCCATATATGATTCTCTTAAAAAGCTTGGGGTAGGGGTCTAGGGGACCCTTTTATAGCCAAAATCACGGCCCTGTATCGCAATACGTCACCTAGGCTGAAGATAAATGGAACTGTAGCACCCTGAGGGCTCGGTTGCTACAGAGGTATTGCACCTCACCCAGAGGTGTGATATCTCACTCTCAGGTAAGGATGTAGTGTGGATCAGGACCCGACACCTGCATGCATTACACCACATTGCCATGGGGCAGGGCGACCAATATGCCCCTGAGATGGGCACGACAGTCCCTGTCCCTGGCTGGAGTGGGGGGAGGGAACACTGAGGAAGGAGAACCCTGTAGTGCAGGAGCAGGGAGGAAGCAGTTCCTGGGTGCATTGAGAAGGGAGTATAAAAGGTGGGCACCATCTTAGTTCAGTGCAGAGAAGTCTGAGCAGAAGTGGCAGGGAGCAGGGGCTCTGCATGAGCTCTGCTCCGGAGGCGGGCCTAGTAACAGAGGCCCAGGCCTGGAAGAGGGAGAAGGAAGGAAGAGGAGCGGAGAAGGCTCCAGGAACGAGGAACGAAGGGATCCCAGTGGTGCGGACGGGCGAGTCGCCACCGCACGTCCGAATCCACCTGCGTGGAGGGGTCAGGCCAAAGGGGGAGACCGGTCCCCGAAACTAGTGGAGGCAGGAAACGACCCTCAGCTAGAAACAGGAGGCTGTGACATTTTATGTGGCGCAGCCCCTCGCTACACCCGCTAGGAAGGCACCACATAGGGTCAGGGAAACTGGCGCCAAGTTTGCCAAGAGGAGGCCCGAGGCAGCCGGACAGAAGGGTTGGTAAGAAAGGCCAGACAAAGGACACACAAAGGGGGTCCTGTGAAGCGCTCCAAAGTTATCTGGGAGTTGTCTGAGCCCCTCACCTGGTGAGCACAGTACAACGTGGGCAGCCGTTACCTGCAGACGTGGTCTGGATAATAAGAACTGTGAGTAAAGGCCCTGGACTGCATCACTGACTCCGTGTCGTTACTGCTGCTGCCCTGCACCATCACCCCCATCCTCCGCATACACTGCCCTGAGGCTATACTCCTCCTGTGGGGAGTTATGCTACGCTCTGCTGCACCCACAACACCAGCCTCAGCGGTCTGCCCTGGAGCGGCGGTTCACTCTGACCGCAATCCACGGGTGGCGTAGTCGGACATTTAAACATCAAAACCACATAAATAGTTCCGCCACTGGTTTGACCGCCCTGAGCCACGGAACCGGGTCGCCGCCACGGAGACTACAACCACCAGCATCCACCAAAAAGGGTCCGGCTCCGGGTGTCCCAAGGCCCAGGTGGCGCTTCAGAACATTTTCATCACCTTTCACAATCACCAATGGGACAAGGCAGGGATGTTCTCTGTCCCCTCTCTTATACATCCTAGTGACGGAGCACCTGCTCTCATCAATTCGCCATAACCCCAATATTAGGTGGATTGAGGTGGGAGGCACCGAGTACAAGTGCTCTCTATTTGCTGATGATGTCCTAGTATATATCACTCAATCACATATATCCATCCATGCTGTTATGGCTGAAATAGATCACTTTGTTACATGGTCAAATTTTAAAATCAATGCAGCGAAGTCTGAGGCCCTCGATGTCTCCCTCCCCAAATCCATATAGGATTCCATCCAGTCCAACTTTCCCTTTGCCTGGCCCTCACAGGGTATCAAATACTTAGGAATTCCTATTCATAGAGACCTCTCCCATCTATGTTATCTTAATTTTGGGCCCTTTATTGAACAACTCCATACAGACCACAGTTGGCAAGTTAGAACTGTAAGATTCACTACGTGAACCACTGGTGTTTTGTGGAAAAGCACATATAAACTGTGTTCCAAATTATTATGCAAAAAGTGTTTAGGAGTGATAAGGGAAGAATTTGTTTGTTTGTCAGTTAAACTCATTGATGGTGATGTGTGTCAGGGCTCTTTATATCACTGTAAGCAATTGCAGACACCTGTGCTAATTAGTTTGGCAGGTGTGTCCAATGAAAGGCAAGACTACTTAAGAAGGCTGTCTCACATTATTAAGCAGCCTACATTTTCTGCCAAAATGGGAAAGAAAAAGGATGTGTCGGCTGCTGAGAAGCAACAAATTGTGGAGTGTTTAGGTCAAGGCATGACTACAATCAACATTGTGCGATGATCAGGATGAAGTGTCTTGGCAATCAAGAAGTATGTAGCTGATTCACAGTACACACGTGTGCGTGCTGATAAGGGCAAATTGAGGACTCTTTCCTACAGGCAATTACGTCAGGTTGAAAGAGCAGCGGCAAAAAAGCCTTGTCATAGCAGCAGACAAGTTTTTGAAGCTGCTGGTGCCTCCAACGTCCCCCGAACAACAAGATGCAGGGTCCTTCAGAGGTTTGCAGCTGTGCATACGCCATCCTGTCGACCTCCTCTATCCACTTCACACAAGCAGAAACGGCTCCAGTGGGCCAAACATTACATGAAGACTGATTTCAAAACTGTTTTGTTCACGGATGAGTGCCGTGCAGCGCTCGATGGTCCAGATGGATGGAGTGGAGGATGGCTGGTTGATGGACAACCCACGCAAACACGGCTACAGCACCAACAAGGAGGAGGTGGAGTAATGTTTTGGGCTGGAATCATGGGGAGAGAGATTGTCGGCCCCTTTAGGATCCCTGAAGGCGCTAAAGATGAACTCCATAATGTATGTGGATTTTCTCAAACACCACTTCCTGCCATGGTTCAAGAAGAAGAACCGTGTATTTCACAGCAAGATCATTTTTTTGCATGATAATGCACCATCTCATGCTGCACATAAAACATCTGCATCTCTGGCTGATATGGGCATAAAAGGGGACAAACTTATGGTGTGACCCCCATGCTCCCCTGACCTCTACCCCATTCAGAACCTTTGGAGCATCATTAAAAGGAGTGTCTATGATGGCGGGAGGCAGTTCACATCTAAGCAACAGCTCTGGGAGGGTATTCTGTCCTCATGCAAAACAATTGAAGCAGAAACCATACAAAACCTGACAAATTCAATGGACGAGAGAGTTCAGAAGCTCCTTTCGAACAAGGGGTCCTATGTGAAAATGTAACATCACCTAGAATAAAGTTTTGAGTTGAAAACTGTTTGATTTCAGTTTCTAACAACCTGCTAATGCTTATAATTTCAAAAATGACCATTTTTTTGGTCTTTATTAAAATGAAAAGGTTGATCGAAAAGTTTGGGGGATCTAAGAGTGTGGCAACCCAGTAGTCATGATTACTTCGAATTCTGACAATATGAGGGTCATGCTGCAGGTAGTGCAGCAAGAAGGCACTTATGTGTCTTGCGCATCTCGGAGCCCCAAAATTATTTTCCGAGCTAGATGCAGCTAAAAATTATTATTAATTTTAAATCTGGTGAAGCTTTAGTATAGATGGCCTAATAGGATCAATGCTGCACACTGCTACAAAGCCCAAATTATTTTCCAGTCAAGATACAGATAAACATGATTAGTAATTTTAAATCTGGTGGAGCTTATTATAGATGGCCTAATAGAATCAGTGCTGCACACTGCTACAAAGCCCAAATTATTTTCCAGCCAAGATACAGATAAACATGATTAGTAATTTGAAAGCTTAAAACGGTTGGTAGGGTGATTTTAACCAATCATCAAGCTTTTACTCTCCCCAGGATGACACAGGGGTAGAAAAGTCGTTTCGGATCCATGATTTGTTCATCTTTATGAACGTGAGTCTGTCTACATTATCAGTGGAGAGCCGCGTGCGCTTATCTGTCAGCACACCACCAGCAGCGCTGAACACACGTTCAGACAGAACGCTGGCTGCGGGGCATGACAAGATCTCCAAGGCGTAAGTGGCTAGTTCCGGCCATTTATCCAGATTGGAAGCCCAAAAAGAGCAAGGGTCCAGTGACACAGTCATGGCTTCAATGTTTACTTGGAGATACTCCTGTACCATCGTCTCTAGGCGTTGACTGTGTGTCAGACTTCTTGTCTCCTGTGGCCTTGCAAAGGATGGGCTAAAAAAGTGGTGAAATGATTCCGCAAAATTGATGTTACCAGCAGATACTGTGGTTCTGTTACGGTTTGAGTGCTGAACACTTGACGGTCCCACGGTTGGCAAGTTGGAACTGTGAGATTCACTACGTGCACCACTGGTATTTTGTGGAAAAGCACATGTAAGATTCTGCAACAGTCTCTGCTGATACTCCTGCATGCGTGCATCCCTTTCTATGGCAGGAATAATTTCTGCAAATTTACTTTTGTACCGGGGATCTAACAGTGTGGCAACCCAGTAGTCAGGATTATTTCTAATTCTCACAATTCGAGGGTCATGTTGCAGGTAGTGCAGCAAGAAGGCACTCATGTGTGTTGCGCATCCAGGAGCACCAAGTCCCTGTTGTGTTGGTGGCGAGGTAACAATCATGCTTCCTTCCTCTGTCCTCTCCCCCCAACCTCGCACAACAGAAATGTGATCAAGGTCTCCCTCATCTGATGAGTCTTCCATCAGTTCGTCCTCCACTTCTTCCTGGGCTCCTGCACCTTCCTCACTAGTTTGGCTGCTACCATGCGCCCTGGTAAAACCATCTCCCCCACCCTCACATGCCTGCCGCCTTGGTGCTGCCGACCGTCTGGACCTTGCAGATGTTAGCCCTTCCGCATACACTCCTCCTCCTCTACTTCCTCCACCTCCTCTTGTGCCACCACCTGACTCCGAATTCTGTTTAACATGTGCTCCAGCATGTAAATCACCGGAATAGTCATGCTGATAATGGCATCGTCAGCACTAAACATCTTCGTCGCCATTTCAAAACTGTGCAGAAGGGTGCATAGGTCCCTGATCTGAGACCACTCCTCCAGCGTGATTTGCCCCACCTCTGGATCTCGTTGGCCCAGGCTATACGTCAGAACGTATTGCACCAGGGCTTGTCGGTGCTGCCACAGTCGCTTCAACATGTGCAGAGTTGAATTCCACCGGGTAGGCACATCGCATTTTAGCCGGTAAAGTGGCAGGCCCAACGACTTCTGTAGAGATGTAAGTCGCTGAGCTGCGGGATGCGAACGGCGGAAGTGAGCACACAGCGACCATGCCCTCTGCAGAAGGCCATCTAGTCTGGGATAGTGGGCTAAAAATTGCTGGACAACCAGGTTCAACACGTGAGCCATACAAGGCACGTGTGTGACATTGCCCCGGCGAAGGGCCGCACACAGGTTTGCAGCATTGTCGCACACGGCCTTCCCTGGTTTCAGGTCCAGTGGAGACAACCATTCATGAAATTGGTTCTCCAGAGCTGACCACAACTCGTCAGCTGTGTGACTCACATTTCCCAGACATTTCAATGTAAAAACCGCCTGATGACGTTGAGCCCTACTGCCAGCATAGTAAGGAGGTGTGCAGGATCCCTTCTGCGCAGTTAGAAAGCTTGTGGCATGACCAGACAGGCTTTGGTTGCAGGTGGAAGACCGAGAGGAGGTTGAGGAGGCAGAAGCAGTGGAGGAACTTTGACATAAAGAGGATTGACGCACAACTCGTGGGGACGGCAAGACTTGGACAGCAGCCCCTTGTCCTGCTGTCACCATAGTTACCCAGTGCCCAGTCAGCGACATGTAACGCCCCTGTCCATGCCTACTCGTCCAAGTGTCTGTGGTGAAATGCACCCTGTCACACACAGAGTTTCTCAAAGAAGCGGTGATGTTGTGTGCGACATGCTGGTGGAGCGCAGGCACACCTTTCTTTGAGAAGTAGTGCCGAAAATCCTCTGTGTCCACCAGGCGGAAAGGCAGCATTTCTGTAGCCAAGAGCTTGCAGATGGTGAAATTCAACCTCTTAGCTTTCTCATGGCGAGGAGGAAATGGTCTTTTACTTGTCCACATCTGAGGGACTGAGGGCTGGCTATTGTGCTTAGACGGGGTTGATAAGGGTGTCATCGGCAAACTGCCGGTCTGTGAGGAAGATGCAGGCGGACATGTTAGGTTACCTTGATCCAAAGGTGGTGATATCGATGTCGGACAGCGCTCAACACCAGCTGGTGTTACCACCTCCAAAGAAAATGATGACCTGCCAATCACGCTGGCTGTTGCGGGTAAAGAGGTGGCAGGTCTGCGCCCCAAAACAGGTGTGACTGCTGTCCCCCCAGTCACAGAGGATGAAGAGGCCGCGGATGCACAAGACATGGCAGACGGTGGTTGGCCCGGCCGGCTAGGCCGCATTGTAGCACACTGAGCTTCCCACTGCAACTTATGCTTCATGTCCATGTGCCGGTTCATGCATGAAGTACTCAAACTATGTATTTTTTGGCCTCTACTTAGCTTTTGCTGACAAATGTTACAGATAACACGAGTTGGGTCATCTTTATCGATCTGAAAAAATGCCCAGGCTATGCAAGGCTTAGCACCCATGCGACCTGAAGAGCCACCACGACTTGTGGTGAGAGGCAGAGTTGTGTTTGAGGATGCAGTTGTTGACGTGCTTCCAGTACTACGTCTCTGTCCAGGAAGGCGCAACCTGACCTCGTCGTCACTAGCATCTTCCTCCACCTCCTCTGCTGACCTCATCTCTTGGCTGACTGTGGGTTGACAGTAAGTGGGATCTCCAACCTCATCCTCATCACCCTGTGCGTTATCACACCCGTCGTCCTCAGAGCCAACCTGCTCCTGCCCTGACAAAAAACTAAAGTTGTCGCTCCAATCAGGTATTTGAGTCTTATCATCGTCTTCCTCATTGTCTCCACCAACAGGAGTTACAGTTTGGGAATGAGGGTCTACATTATGGTCAGAACCTTCTGCGTCTGGTCCTGGATCCGACTCATAAAGATTCTGGGCATCAGTGCAGATCATTTCCTCGTCTGGATTCACAGAAGCGCTGGAGTCGACCTCTGATTCCCAGGCTATAGTATGAGTAAACAGCTCTGCAGACTCAACCATCTGTTCTACCTCATACTCAGACGGGCAGCTGGAGATTTGGGAGCTGTGAGGAAGCAAGTGCGATTGGGGTGACACCTTTGAGGACTGGAGTATTTGTGATGTTGAAGTTGATGTGGAGGAGAGCCCACTTAAAGGAGCACTTGATATCCGTTGAAGCACCTGCTGTTATTGTGCCTCATCTGGAATTTGTAGCGATTGGCGTGGCCGTAAGAAAGGGATCTTATCACATTGTCCGCTAAAAGAAGTAGACATTTTAGTTTGGTTGGAAGATGGTCTTTCTTCTGCAGATGTTACTGTTGCTTTAACACCTACCCCACGGACACAACCTTTTTTCCCCTTCCCAACACGCCTATTCCCCTTTCCACCAGCAGCAGGCCTTTTTCCACTCATTTTGGTGGTTAACTAATTCACAACTCTGGAGTTGTTTGCACAAAAAAACAATGGATGGGAACCGAGCAGAGCTGAGTGGCCAAACTGTGGTATTAGTCCAAAACTATTGGCTGGGTTAGATGCAGAAAAAAATTATATTCAATTTGCAACCTGATGGAGGTCAGTATAGATGGACTAATAGAACAAGTCCCACACACAGCTAGAAGCCCAAATATTTTTTCAGAGGTAGATGCAGAAAAATTTTTTATTCAGTTTGCAACCTGATGGAGGTCTGTATAGATGGATTAATAGAACAAGTCCCACACACAGCTACAAGCTCAATATTTTTTCAGAGGTAGATGCAGAAAAAAAATATATTTAGTTTGCAACCTGATGGAGGTCAGTATAGATGGACTAATAGAGAAAGTCCCACACACTGCTAGAAGGCCAAATATTTTTTCAGAGCTAGATGCAGATAAAAATTATTTTTAATTTGCAACCTGATGGAGGTCAGTATAGATGGACTAATAGAGAAAGTCCCACACACTGCTAGAAGGCCAAATATTTTTTCAGAGCTAGATGCAGATAAAAATTATATTCAATTTGCAACCTGATGGAGGTCAGTATAGATGGACTAATAGAGAAAGTCACACACACTGCTAG
Source organism: Phyllobates terribilis (assembly GCF_046119375.1). NCBI lineage: Eukaryota > Metazoa > Chordata > Amphibia > Anura > Dendrobatidae > Phyllobates > Phyllobates terribilis. The sequence goes on from NW_027362761.1 coordinate 1,016,326,853, forward strand.
AAGGCCAAATATTTTTTCAGAGCTAGATGCATATAAAAATTATATTCAATTTGCAACCTGATGGAGGTCAGTATAGATGGACTAATAGAACAAGTCCCACACACAGCTAGAAGCCCAAATATTTTTTCAGAGGTACTGTAGATGCAGATAAAAATTATTTTTAATTTGCAACCTGATGGAGGTCAGTATAGATGGACTAATAGAGAAAGTCCCACACACTGCTAGAAGGCCAAATATTTTTTCAGAGCTAGATGCAGATAAAAATTATTTTTAATTTGCAATCTGATGGAGGTCAGTATAGATGGACTAATAGAGAAAGTCCCACACACTGCTAGAAGTCCAAATATTTTTTCAGAGCTAGATGCAGATACAAATTATATTCAATTTGCAACCTGATGGAGGTCAGTATAGATGGACTAATAGAGAAAGTCCCATACACTGCTAGAACGCCAAATATTTTTTCAGAACTAGATGCAGATAAAAATTATATTCAATTTGCAACCTGATGGAGGTCAGTATAGATGGACTAATAGAACAAGTCCCACACACAGCTAGAAGCCCAAATATTTTTTCAGAGGTACTGTAGATGCAGATAAAAATTATTTTTAATTTGCAACCTGATGGAGGTCAGTATAGATGGACTAATAGAGAAAGTCCCACACACTGCTAGAAGGCCAAATATTTTTTCAGAGCTAGATGCAGAAAAAAATTATATTCAGTTTGCAACCTGATGGAGGTCAGTATAGATGGACTAATAGAGAAAGTCCCACATACTGCTAGAAGGCCACATATTTTTTCAGAGGTAGATGCAGAAAAAAATATATTCAGTTTGCAACCTGATGGAGGTCTGTATAGATGGATTAATAGAACAAGTCCCACACACAGCTAGAAGCCCAATATTTTTTCAGAGGTAGATGCAGAAAAAAATATATTCAGTTTGCAACCTGATGGAGGTCAGTATAGATGGACTAATACAACAATTCCCACACACAGCTAGAAGCCCAATATTTTTTCAGAGCTAGATGCAGAAAAAAATTATATTCAATTTGCAACCTGATGGAGGTCAGTATAGATGGACTAATAGAATGATGCTATGCCCAAAAGATTTTACTTCACTAGGTGCAGTAAAAAAATTGCTATTCTATACACAGGTGGTATATCTTGCAACACAGATAGGCTACTCCACTGACTAACACACTCTGCAATAGGCCAAAAAGGATTAGCTTTGCTAGATTCAGCCAAATGCTGTGAAAAAAACTTGCACAGCACTGGCACAGACCTGCCTGGCAAAAACTGATAGGAACTGATGTAACCTAGTCCTGAAAAGGACTCCAATTACAATTAGTCTTTACTCCCACAATCTATCTATTTAAGAGCACAGACCTGCCTGATAAAAGTCGTAGGAAATGCTGTAACCTAGTCCTTAAAAGGACTGCAATCACAACTATTCCCTACTCCCAAGCTATCTGTAGATTTGTGCGAAAATTGGCTTGAAATTAACAAGGTATAGCGCACACAGCAACAGCGGTGCCGTCTAACACGCAGCTGCAGCAGTGAGAAAATGGTGGCGACGGGGAAAATGGCTTGGTCTTATAGGGCAAGGACATGTGACATACACTGCCAATGACACATGCCCTTGCTTGTGTGAAAAAAAGCACTTCGCTCCGTGTGTGCGCTGCTGATAGGCTGACAGATTGCACCTCCCCACTGTAAATGCGGGAAAGAGAAAAAAAAAATGGAGATCTTCATTGTTCCTGCAGAGATCCATCCCCTGCCCCTCCCCCCACCCCGCTGTACACTCAAACTGCGTATTAACATTAATTTTCATCATTACTGAGAAAAAATCCAGTTATGATTTTGGTGCACGAACAGTTATCGAACATAACCTCGAACAGCCGAATTTTTCTCAAATTGTTCGTGTTCGCCGAACGGCTCGAACACCGCCCAAAACAGCTCGAATTTGAGATTGGCGAACAGTTCGAGTAGAACAACGCTCATCTCTACTTACTGCCACAATAGAAGCAGCTCCCCTCGGCTCGGCGTGACTCTTGGCGAGATTTGACCAACTTGGTCTGGTCGATCTGCATGGACTCGGGTGAGTGCGCCCAGGGAGTGACAGAAGAGGAGACAGGTTTCTGGAAAGTAGGAGCTAGGCGGGGAAACCTTCTCTCACGGGTGGTCTCTTTGGTACGTTCTTGAAACCGGATGTCAATCCGGGTAGCCAGAGACACCAGGTCATCCAGGGTGGTAGGAATATCCCGACCGGCGAGCTCATCTTTAATCCGACCGGAAAGATCCTCCCAGAAGACGGACACCAGGGCCTCATTATCCCAGGCAAGCTCAGAAGCGAGGGTGCGGAATCGTATGGCATATTGGCCCACGGTGAGACTCCCTTGGCGGAGACGTAGCAAAGAGGAGGCAGATGAGGTCTTTCGTCCCGGTTCATCGAAGACCCTACGGAAAGCAGTGAGGAAAGACGACAGGTCGGACACCAGGGGATCCCCTCTCTCCCACAGAGGGTTAAGCCATGCCAGTGCCTCCCCAGTGAGATGGGACATGAACAATGCCACTTTGGCTCGGTCAGAGATAAACTGGTGGGCCATAAGTTCAAAGTGCAGGGTGCACTGGTTTATGAAGCCCCGAGCTTGAGCGGGGTCACCTCCGAAGCGAGGAGGTGCAGAAAGCCGGGGACCGAGGCAGGAGGCCATGGTATTGGTGGGCAACGGCGCTGCCGGGTTGCGAGTCATGACATTAGCGGTGGTTGCTGGTGGAGCAGTCAGAGTGTCCAGGCGAGAGTTGACATTCCGCAGGTGGCTCAGGATGGACTCCTGTTGGAACCTCTGACTGGACAGTTCATGGCATAGGTCCGAGAGCGAGGGAGTTTGGGTGCCACCGGGTTCCATGGCCCGAGCAAACTGTAACGGGTCTGGGAGGTGGAACCTCTGAGCAACTATACAAGGGGGCAGTCCTTGTAAGGAAGCGGGTGGCTCCCAGGGAAGGCGGGCAGGTAATCACGGCTAGTGACAGGGACAGTCTCTGGGTAGAAGGGCAGGAGGTCACGGCAAGTGACGAAGACAGTCTCTGGGTAGAAGGGCAGGAGGTCACGGCAAGTGACGGGGGCAGTCTCTGGGTAGAAGGGCAGGAGGTCACGGCAAGTGACAGGGGGCAGTCTCTTGACAGGCGGGTGGTCACGGCAAGTGACAGCAGAGCCTCCGGGTAGGCTAGCAGGCAGGTAGCAGGTGGACGCTCCCAGGTGAGCGGGCAAGAGTCTCTGGACAGGCCGGTGGTCACAGCAAGTGACGGCTCCAGGTAGGCTAGCAGGCAGGTAGCAGAGAAGCGCTCCCAGGTGAGCGGGCAAGAGTCTCTGGACAGGCAGGTGGTCACGGCACGTGACGGCAGAGCCTCGAGGTAGGCTAGCAGGCAGGTAGCAGGTGAGCGCTCCCAGGTGAGCGGGCAAGAGTCTCTGGACAGGCAGGTGGTCACAGCACGTGACGGCAGAGCCTCCAGGTAGGCTAACAGGCAGGTAGCAGGTGAGCGCTCCAAGGTGAGCGAGCAAGAGTCTCTGGACAGGCAGGTGGTCACAGCACGTGACGACGGAGCCTCCAGGTAGGCTAGCAGACAGGTAGTAGGTGAGCGCTCCCAGGTGAGCGGGCAGACTGATCCATAGACAGACTGGCAGGGCTGGTAGGCAGACTGTCGGACTGCAGATAGATAAGTAACAGGCAGGAATCTGGCAGGTGACTGGCAGGTGACTGGCAGGTAACTGGCAGGTAACTGGTAACGGGACCTGAGGGCTGAAGCAGAGTTGAAAGGCTTTGCAACAACATTGCTCGGGCACCTCCATTTTGGAGGAGGTGCCTTATATATGGTGAGGTCCTCCGGCCATTGGCCGGGGACTCCTTAGGACGGCGCGCGCGGCCCCTTTAAGAGAGGGGGAGCGCGCGCACGCGCGCCCTAAGCACAGAGTCCGGGAAGCAGCGCGCGCTGCAAGCAGAGCGGGAGGAAGCTGCCAGGCACGGAGCGGAGAGGTGAGGGGAACGGCGTCCCTGCCTAGCAGGAGGCAGGGACGCCGACGCTACAGCAACCAAGTATTAGGCTGAGGGTGCCAATACTTTTGCCCTTTTTTGGAGTTTTGTGTGAAATCATCAATGCTTTGATTTTTGCTTCATTCTCTTTTGTGTTTTTTCCTTGCAAGCAAATTAAATGAAGATAATAATACCAAAGAATTTGTGATTGCAATCATTTTCAGGAAGAAACTGAGTATTATCTGACAGAATTGCAGGGGTGCCAATACTTTTGGCCAGCACTGTAACTAGTTAACAGCGGTGGGTAGATCACAATTCCACCTGCGGCTGTTGCGGGCACATGTCAGCTGGAGTCCGCGCTGAACAGGTGGTGACAACGTGGTGCGTACTATTATGTCTACAAATGTCTACAAATGTCTACAAATATGTCAAGGGCTGTCACATTGTAGAAGGATCATCTTTATTCTCATTTGCACAAGGAAAGACTAGAAGCAATGGGATGAAACTAAATGGGAGGAGACACAGATTAGATATTAGAAAAAACTTTTTGACAGTTAGGGTGATTAATGAGTGGAACAGGCTGCCACGAGAGGTGGTGAGTTCCCCTTCAATGGACGTCTTCAAACAGAGGCTGGACAGACATCTGTCTGAGATGATCTAGTGAATCCTGCTTTGAGCAGGGGGTTGGACCAGATGACCCAGGAGGTCCCTTCCAACTCTACCATTCTATGATTCTATGATTCTATGATTCTATGATTCTATGTACCACGTCGGAAAGGGGTTAAAGGGATCCTATCATGTTACTAACCTACAGATATAGGCTTAACCTGCATGCTCATAAGGTTACAATGCTGTCCGGCCAACTTACTGAAAGCGTGCCAAAGGGGAGAAAATGAACTTTATTCCTCACAGAAACCGCTGACTTTCAGTCATTGAGGCATGCTCAGAGCGGCTACAGTCAGCGCTCAGTACACAGTGAGTTTGGCCTGTCATTTGCACAGACAGTTCACTCTGCAGTGCATCAGTGCAGAGCGAGCTGTCATTGAAAGCGCTGGGATATCCTTACAGCCGCACACAATGTTGCACTTAAACCCAGGTTGATAGCATTTAGGGACATGACAAGTCCCCTATAATTAATAAAAAAAAATTAAATGAAGATTAATATGAAGTAATTGATATTACTTTTGCAAACATTTAAATCTTCTTTAGTTTTGTGATTTTTTTTCCAAGACTGTATTGCTTTATGAGCACAAATATATAAAATATTTGGAAAAATATGTTTACTGTAAGTCTATAATCCTTAGTATATGGGTACTGTATTTCCTATCTATTTGGTCTCCTTTTTCGCTGTTAGCCATACTTAAGATTTGACTTGTTTACACAATACAGTAAATACAGGAAATAAAGTAATGCATGAAGACGTTTCATGTTTTACTTGTACTGATATCAGAAAAGTAACTGCATGTTTTATAGCTACAGTTAATCATTCAATGTGAGCATTAAGAAAAGATTGTCTTCCAGCCTCTGGCAGAATTTGGATCTTACGGATGCCTTGCTCATGATACTTACCACTGTCCAGTGACCTGGAATTTCATCCAGGGTAAGACAATGAATTATACTGCAAACTGTAATGTCTTTTAAATCAAATATAGAATGCACAAACGCTACAAATCTTAAAGCAACACAACATATATGGGGCAGCAGAGAAAAAAATAGAAATAGATGGGGAGATGGCCATAGAACAAAGTGAAAAAATGTTAATAGCGTATTTCGTGTTATTCGTCCTTTAAGAAATACTATAAAGTGGTGCTTTTATACTGATTGCACTAAACTCATTTTGTGTCTGCCTGCCATTTAAATTGGTTGCTTTATGGAGACAAATTAAAAAGAATTAGCCCAGTGATCAGCAGAACTAAACCAGTCTGGCAGTATATACTGTAACACGATTGGCTAAGTCTGCCCATACATAGTGTTTCCATATCACATGGCAGCCATTTAATAAATTGATGGGCTGAGCCTGCTGCTGCAAGAGACTCTGTTTGCTAAGGGCTCTGGATCAGGGACCAGCTGTAAGGTGGGAATTTGGCCTACATCTATTTCCGCGCCCCTAAACACCTTACATAGGGGTCACTGGGTGTGAGCATGTAGCTGCACTCTCTTTCTCCCTATTTCCTCTCCCTCCCTCTCTTTCTCTCTCTCACTCTCCTTATTCCCTCTATTTCTATCTCTCTCTTTCTAGACTAAAGGCCCCGTCACACATAACGAAATCGCTAGCGAGATCGCTAATGAGTCACGGTTTTGATGACGCAATAGCGATCTCGTTATGTCTGACAGGGAGCAACGATCAGGCCCCTGCTGTGAGATCGCTGATCGTTACAAAGCTTCCTGGACCATTCCTGGGTCGTTGCACTCCTGCTGGGCAGTGTGCATCGCTGTATTTGACACCTTATCAATGACCTCGTTAACGATTCAGAACCGAGACATGTAGGCGTACATAAATTGGACTTTTCTGCGCTCCTCGTCCCTGATTGGTGGTCACTACTGCGTCCTTGTTCTTTCAGATCCCACCAGTGTTCTCCGGCTGTGACTCCACTTTGAAGAAATCAGGCATCTTTAGCGAGGTAAGTATTGTTTAGGGTCTCAAATGAGTTTCCATTTTTTAATAGAGACGCAGTAGAGATCCCATCTGACCAGAGACGCAGTGTTAAACCAAGGCCACCCAATCAGAACGCAGTGGCGTCCACCAATTGGAGATGAGGGGGGCGCGGAAAAGCAATTTTATGCACGCCTTTCCGACACAGTACAGTCCCTATCAAGGTGTGGATCGTTGAAATAGCTGCTGTGTGAAAGCGTCCCAACGACCACCGAGATCGTTGGTTAGATCGCTGGGGCGGCCGACATCGTTGGAAAGTTCTGCATGTTTGACATCTCCCCAGCGATCCCAAAACCGTGACGCAATAACGATCTCGCTAGCGATCTCGCTAGCGATCTCGTTATGTGTGACAGGGCCTGAACTATAAAATCAGGAACTAAAACACTAGTGTCCATTTCTCCTCCCCAACTCAGGGCTGGCCCTATAATTAACCCTATCACCCTTGACTAACAGGAAACTGCATCCTACATGAGGGTAAAAACACACACTAAAAAAAGATTCACACACAATCTAACAGGTATCTTCAGATAGGGTGTTACACCACCTTCTCCAACACACAGCTTAAACATACATATGCCTGAATAGCACAAATAGAAAGGAAATTTTTCAATTGATAAACTCTTTCAGCCAAGACTCCACAGCACTGGGGACTGGTTGACCATCTGATATATATGACTGGCTTCCTGACTCTCCCCCTACAGATGATTTTAGGGGAGAGAAGGATTGGGTATTTGGAACATCAACATCTGCTACTTTTGTTTTCATGGGAGATATGCAGCTGCCAGAGAGTTGGCTTTCTCCCTTCTCCCTGAGCCGAGCAAAGTGCATGGGGGAACAGGAGAGATAGCTTTCTACCAAACATTCGCCCAACACCTGTTATATATATGGCCAGCTTTAAGTCTTTTATATCTATAGGGAGTGTGAAGGATTCATACTAGTGTGGGTTACCAGGGCCATGCGCAAGGCAAGTATTGCATCCCCAAACTTGGTAACAATGTCCTGAGTGTCCTGTTAAAACAAATAATGCCATTTGAGCATTCCCTTTAGAAAGTAGTAATGCCCTCATAATACCCCCTTAAAAAGTAATGATGACCTCCAATTATTATGATCAGACTCTTATTAGAGTTTGATCAGAATGACATTTTTTCTCGACCATGGAGAGGAACAAAAACAAGGTTTCTCCACCTTCTCCATTCTGTCAGTCTGTGAAAATCGGACCACCTCAGATGTCATCCGAATGTGGTCTGATGTTTTTCACAGACCCATAGACTTGTATTACCGATTTTGATCTTTCAATTGGATCAAAATGGGACTAGTCTCTGATTTTTTTTTTTGGACCACTTGGTCCGAGGAAAAAATTGGACATGAGCATAGCCCCATAAAATATCATGGGTACGAGTGCTGTTAGGCAAAACTACTGTTACTCGTACGCCGCTAGGTTCAGATAGGGGCGAGACAAGTTATATGAATTCTTTGGAATCCTGGGGGAACCGTTACTCAGGGCGACCATAAACCATGTGCTGCAGCTTCTCTCAGGCACACAGGGGTATTGACCCTCAGGCACAGACACGTAGGTTGTTTCACTTGCTGACCAGACACACTTGACAAGAGTCCTCATAAATGGTAGAACAGTAGCATTTAATAAGAAGCCGCACAGCCAGTGGAAGTTAAGTCTTATGAGCAACAGGATCCAGTGACAAACAGTACAGTTTCCTTAACAGCACAGCAGTTCACAGTCTTTCTAGTAGTACAGGACAGCACAGTTCTAATGCAAAGGCACAATAAAGAACACAACATTCTTTACAGCACAGTGAGATGGAGGAGTGGGGAGGGTTTGCTGAGGGAGATAATCCCTGTGACACCATTTCTTACAGTCTTTATCTCTCTGCTTGACAATACTCTGCGCTGCTAGTTCAGGAACTCTACCTGACCTGGACTTCACTCCTAACTTGAATCCTTTTCACTTGCAGAGGCCTTCTGTGAGATACAGAACACAAACACCACCTTTCTCTTCGGTTCCAGCCAGACAGTAAACAACTTACCCACAATCCCCCTGGGGCTCTGTTAAAACACTCCCCTTCTCCTGTGACTGTGTTAATCCCTCTAGTTGCTGGATGCTTCTGGAGCACAACACTTCCTGTCTCATGTGCTTGTGTTACTGCTAATAGTTGCTGGATGCTTTTAAAGCAACAGCACTACTTCTGCATGTCACACTCTGCAGCAGCACTACTTCTGCATGTCACACTCTTTCCTCCTTTTTGAATGTCATCCTCGACATTCGTCTTAATTGGTCAATATGACCAATTCTGAGACAGTGGTGAAAGTAGGATAGCTTTATATACAAATTGTCATTGACAAATTGGTATAACATTCATAATCATTGATAACAACCTATTCTTACGACCTTTTTCTTGTAGGACTAGTGATGAGCGAGTATGTTTTGTTAACCCTTTCGCCGAGTATATTCGGCCGAGCACTGAGTATTTATAGCGTGCTCGGGCTTTAAGTTTTCGTCGCTCCATGAACCTGATTTGCGACTGTTTGACAGATTTAATACATGCGAGGAATGCCTGTTTTTCCTCACAAAACATACTCGCTCATCACTATGTAGGAAGCTTGTAAGAAATAAACAATTAACACAATTAAAACAATCAGCAGCTCTTCAACTGTAGCTTTTGGTACGTCTTCAACCAGCTCTCTCTATCTATGCTTTAACAGTTCTTTGTTTCTACAAAGTCTTTTAAGAAAAATCAAAGCATGAAAACAAGTCTTTCTAGTAGGCAACATCTTCCATACTCCCTCTCAGTGGTTAATACCACTCAAGTGGGCTTACCTGTTCTGCAGGCAGAGATACCTGTTTCCAGTCGATAGTCCTTGGCACTTGACTCGGCTCACCAAGTGTCTCATAAGTCAGCATCATGTCCTCCTCACTTCTCGAGTCGACATCCTCCTAGTGGGTTGTTCCTCATATAGGTTCTTCGGTTGCAGGAGTTTCTTCCGCCGCACTCATTTCCCGTGCTTCCTTAGATGCTCTTGGAGCTGCCTCTGTAAGTTCTTGTACTTCTCCTGAGTCCCTTGTTTCTGCATGGTTTGGTAATTACGCTGCTCCTGAGTGTTAATCGGTCTCTTCAGGGGCCGGTGTTTGATCATCAGATCTGAATTGGACTTCATCTGTACTCCTTGGTACAAACTCTGGAGCCTCAGGACTTTGTTCACTCTCCTGAGGATGGTACATCCCTCTCCTTGCCGGTCCGTGAAATACAATGGTGTGTTCTTCTCCATCGGAACTTTCAAGGGCACCTCCAGAGCTTCAGTCTGTGGTGGTCCCTTAGTCGATCTCGGACGATATCGGTCTACTTCTGGGAAGTCTTGTTGTGGTGGGAGATAATCACAGGGTATTAGTAAATTCCGATGGATTATTCTGGTTTTCTTGTCTCCTGTTTCCAATCGGATTTTATACACTGGGCTGTCATCAGCTTTCCTCCTTACGACCACATACACCTTGTATTCCCAGTATGAACAAAGTTTTCCTGGACAGCCTTTCTCACGTACGTTCTTGATTACTACTCGGCTTCCCGGTGCCAATTCTGCTCCATAACATTTTCGATCATAGTACTCCTTACTCTTGCTCTGTCCTTGCGTAACCATTTTGGACTCTATGTTTTATGCCTCTGCCATCCATTTCTTCCATTTCCGAACGTACTCTGGATACGTTTTGTAAGTCTCTGACACCGGAGTATCGAACATGATGTCGATTGGCAGTCTTGGCGATCGTCCATATAATAGGAAAAAGGGTGAGTAACCCGTTGCATCACTCTTTGTACATTTATAGGCATGTACCACTTTTGACAGAGAACTCTTCCAGTCATTCTTCTCATCAGCTGTTTAAGTACGCAACATCGACAATAATGTCCGGTTAAAATGTTCCACTTGTCCATTACCCTCTGGGTGATAGGGCGTTGTGTGGGATTTCTGAATTCTACAGTACTTTCCTAGCTTGGCAAAGAGCTGGTTCTCAAATTCTCTTCCTTGGTCATGGTGTAACCTCGTAGGGAACCCAAACCTCAAATCAAAATCACTGAAGATGTTCTCTGCCGCTGTCCGACCTGATTTATTGGTGGTGGCATATGCTTGAGCAAATCGAGTGAAATGGTCCATCACCACCAAGATATATTCGTAACCACCCTTGCATGCCTCGAGATGTAGAAAGTCTATCGAGACCATCTCAAACGGATACGTAGTTTGGATGTTGCCCATAAGTGCCCAGGTTGATGAGTTGGGACGTTTATCTTTCAGACACCTACACCCTCCCTGGTCACGTACCTCTCAATATCTCTCTGCATGTACAGCCAGAAGAAACGTTCACGGATCAAGTTGGTTGTCCTTTCCACTCCCAGGTGTCCCATGTTTTCATGGAGTTCTTTGAAGACCAACCTACGGAATACTCTGGGTCGTACCAACTGCCGGTTTTGTCCTCCTTTACGATACAGTATACCGTCTTCACTGAGGTAGAGCTTCGTCCATTCTTTAATTAAAACAGATATGGCTGGTGACTCATTATCTCTCTTGTTTACTTGGAAACCGAAACTTAAGTAGTATTCTATCCATTATCTGATCTTCCCGTTGTGCTCTATGGATTTTCCCTTTTGGTAGTTGTTGAATAGACCGGGGGTGATCTTGTTCTCTCGCTTTTATGGTGGTTTCCTCCGTCAACGGACATCACAATGGTGTGTTTTCCTTCTGATAACCTTGTACTGCTTGGGTAGTGCTCTCAATTGCTTCCAGACTGACTTCCTCCGAGCATTCTTGCATGAACTCCTCAGGCTCTAGTGGCATTCTTGACAATCCGTCAGCATCCGCATTGCTTTTTCCTGGCCTGTACTTGATGCTGAAATTGAAGTCAGCTAGTTCAGAGACCCATCTCTGACCCGTTGCATTCAGTTTGGGCAAAGGGTTGTTGTCAGTGTATACCTCAAACTCTTTGCTGTAGTAGAGTTGATCTCTAAATCATTCTCAGATAGCCCATTTCAGTGCCAGGAACTCCAATTTTCCAGAATGTAGATGGTAATTCTTCTCGGCATCTGTCAATGTTCTAGAACCGTAACCGATGACTCTCAATTTTCCATCTTGATGCTGATACAGGGCAATTCCCAGTCCAACTTGAAAAGCGTCACAATGAAGAACAAATGGTAAATTGAAATCAGGATATCCCAAGATGCGTGGTTTTACCAGGTAGTCTACTAGTTCTTCCAATACCTCCTGGTGGTCTTCTTTCCAGAGAATGGGCTGTTGGGACGAAATGGCGTTGTTTCTTTTAAGCCCGGTCCTACCTGCATTATTCTTTTTGTCTGTGGGTGTTGTTGTCTCTGTCATCCCCATCAAGAGGAGGTATAATGGGACGGCAATCCTGGAGAAGTTCCGAATGTAAGTATGATAGTGGGAGAGGAATCCTAATATCTGCCTCAACTCCCTGACGGTAGAGGGCCGCTTGCCTTTTAAGGCCAGTACTGGATCAATTTCTGCTGGGTCCATGGTATATCCTTCTCCGGACACAATTTTCCCTAGAAATCAGACTTGCCTTTTGAACAGTTCACACTTCTTTGGGGTCAACTTAACTCCGTGTTGTTGATACCGGTGTAATACATCACATTTTTCGCCATGGCGTTGGGTATGGCAAGCGATGTGGCAATTGCATCCACCACCAGTGTCCCTGACTTTTGTTTCGTGATGACCTCACTGATTACATTATAACCCAGGATAGGATCCTCTGCCACGTTCAGATCACTGGTCACGAGAAAAGGTACCAAGAGCTCAATGGTGTTGCTGTTCTTCATGGCCCTGAGTTAGAAAGTCACTTCCACCCAGCCTATGAAAGGGATTTTGGTTTGGTTGACGGCTTTGCCGTGGAGTTCCACTGGTCCCAAGAGTTCTTTTAGTGACTGAAGGCAAGTGTGTGGCAGGTAGTGCCTTCTCCATTCTTCATTTAAAAGGCTTGCTTGGGCTCCTGTGTTCCACAGTGCTTTTACTAGGAGTCCATCTAGCTGGCACTGTATAAAGCACCTTTCACCGATTAGGCTGATGAGGCTATCTTTACTGACAGAGGAATTCTCCTCCCAGGAGTACTTTGTTTCACCTCCGCACTGGGCATTAAGTACCTGATGTCCCTGTCTCCCTTGCAGCTGTTGTAGATGGGAACACACTTGGGGATAGTACCGACGCAGCCGTTTTACCTCATGCGTCGTTCTGGGGTTTGGTGAGATTTGGATTTGCTTCTGGGCCTCCTCCGTGTCGCGGTTACCAGTCGTCCTGCACTGGCAACCTCCTTTCTTTTAACCCAAACGACCGTGACCATTGGCACTCCTTGGCATAATGTCCTTCCTCACCACATCTTAGACAGTGGACACATACCGTACTCTGATTTGATGAACGGCACGCTTCACAAGCCGGGTATCTTCTGTTTTGGAACCAACTCCTGGGTCTGAGGGATACAGGTTCTGGCCTGGAATGAAACAACTTTTTCACCTCAATCAACCCGTCTCGCAGTTCTCCTATTACTTCCTCCCAGTCAGCGCTGGCAGGACTCTCTTTTGTCGGTGATTTAAGGTTCCATCTCGGAGGTGGCACTGGAGGGTCTCTATGATGATCTTCGGACTGGCCACTGGGGGTCTCCAACTTCAGCTGACTCAGTTTGGTAATTTTAGGAGCAGAGCCTTTCTTTAACTTCTGTTTACTCTCCGACTCCAAACTAGCGGCCTCATTCATTTTTTCAATTAGGACTTCGTCCAAAATGCCAGGATCTTCTAGGTACTGTTTCAGCTGTAACTTGATATCTTTGCTGATTAATCCCATTCCCAATGATCTCAAGCACTTCTTCTGGACTAGTCCAGCATCAAACTTCTCTTCTGCTTCTACATCTCTGGATGCAAACAACAGTCTATCCTTCATTTCAATTGCTCTGAACAAGAAACTTTGGGGTGATTCATTATTTTTTTGCGAGAGGTTAATGAGTTGGTTGAACAATTCTGAAGTACTCTCTTCTTTATAGTGCCCTTTTAAAATCTTCAGCTGTGGCAAGGTCAGTTGACTCTTCATTTCTAGCATACTACGGAGGTTCAGTCCTGGGCTGATCGCTTTCACCACCCCCTCAACAATCTCATCTGGCTGGTAGCCTTTCTGTAATCCTGCATTGATCCGGTGCAACAAGTTCATATAAGACAGTTTCTCTTTCTGTTCATACTCTCCAAACTGTCCCAGGATCTTGAATTCTTTCCTTATGGTGATTTGTGGTGTTAGAGAGGACTGTCTCCCTGATTTATCTAACCTGAGCAGGTTAAAGGTCCTGTCTGAGTCAGTCACCCATTCAGAGGTTTTGGTCGATTCCTGCAGGGCAGTTGTTAGGGCTTATGAATTGTTCTTTCAATTCCTGTAGTTCAATCCATAGCTTCCCGCTTTTGGTAATTGGTGCCGCCCCTCCATCCTCCAACTTCAAACTGGTTAGAAACTGTGTTAGTTCCTGGAGGCATGTCCCCATGACGTCTTCAGCTTCTTTCTCCCCCAGCTCATTCATTTTTGCATTAATGGCAGCTAACAGTTGTGTGCTTTAGAAATCTGTTCTTCTGACATCTTCATATGTTCTGCTACTGTTCTCAATTCTTCACAGGTTAACTGAAGAAGCAGATCACTAATTCTGTCCATTTGTATTTCCACATCTATTGCTTCTAGTGAGTTTTCTTTAGGGCTGGTCCCCTTTAACTGGTGTAGCAGAGTTTAGTTGAGGTGCTGTGCTGTTGTGTTTTTCCACACATGTTTCCTCTTCTCCCTCTACATGCTAATTCGCCCCCAGGATTCCCCGTACAGGCCACCAATGTTACTCGTACACCGCTAGGTTCAGATAGGGGCGAGACAGGTTACGTAAATTCTTTGGAATCCTGGCGGAACAGTTACTCAGGGCGACCATAAACCACATGCTGCAGCTTTTCTCAGGCACACAGGGGTATTGACCCTCAGGCACAGACACGTAGGTTGTTTCACTTGCTGACCAGACACACTTGACAAGAGTTCTCATAAACTGTAGAACAGTAGCATTTAATAAGAAGCCGCACAGCCAGTGCAAGCTAAGTCTTATGAGCAACAGGATCCAGTGACAAACAGTACAGTTTCCTTAGCAGCCCAGCAGTTCACAGTCTTCCCAGTAGTACAGGACAGCACAGTTCTAATGTAAAGGCACATTAATGAACACAGCATTCTTTACAGCACATTGTGATGGAGGAGGGGGGGGGGGTTGCTGAGGGAGATGATCCCTGTAACACCGTTTCTTACAGTCTTTATCTTTCTGCTTGACAATACTCTGCACTGCTAGTTCAGGAATTCTACCTGACCTGTGCTTAGCTTCACTCCTGACTTGAATCCTTTTCACTTGCAGTTGCCTTCTGTGAGATACAGAACACACACACCACCTTTCTCTTCGGCTCCAGCCAGACAGTAAACAACTTCCCCACAATCCCCCTGGGGCTCTGCTAAAACACTCCCCTTCTCCTGTGACTGTGTAAACCCGTCTAGTTGCTGGATGCTTCTGGAGCACAACACTTCCTGTCTCATGTGCTTGTGTTACTGCTAATAGTTGCTGGACGCTTTTAAAGCAACAGCAATACTTCTGCATGTCACACTAGGAATAACACTCTTCCAATATCGTTTTTGTGCATGACAACAAAGAGCCAGAGAATTAATGTGTAAGAGAATGAGATAAATATGAAATGATATATAAATCAAGAATAGAATATTAAGAGATACTGAAGTGAAGAAGAGGGATGCAAAGTAAATGATGGAAGAAGAAAGAATACAGAAAAGGAAAGTAAGAAAATACAGAGAAGGAAAGTAAGAAAAGGAGCAGGAGACCCAGAAGAGTGGGAAGTCTGAGATGTGAGGAAGACAGCTGAAAGACTACAGAGATGTAGAAAGAAAGAAGACAGAAAGGGATGGAAATAAGAGAATGTAGAGACAGGAAATTATGGAAAATCAAGGGTAACATCACCTAGTAATAGAAAAAATGAGAGAATATGAAGACAAACCCAGCACAAAGAAGGAAATTAGTGACATAGTTTGTGAGAGGACAATAATGCAAAATTAAGTCAAATATTAGATTAAAGAGAAAGGTGGAAAGGGACAAAACATCAAACAGGAAAGGCGAGAAAGCAAGAGAGACATCTGTTTTTGGAGCCCTTTAATGACATATCACAGCCACATAACCATCAGTCATTGCTGGCCACTTCACATTCTTTGTCATGCACCAAGTTGTCCCACTACCATTGGAAAAGTTTCACCACCCCCTCCCCAAATTGCGTGTGGTTGCTGCACCCCTGGCGCCAGCTCTTGGAGGAGAGGAGGGAGGAGGCCGGGGCACAGGAGGCAGGCACTCTGCCGGGGCACAGGAGGCAGGCACTCTGCCGGCGCACAGGAGGCAGGCACTCTGCCGGCGCACTCAGCACATTGAGCTCTGCTCACAGGCACAGGCAGCAGCTCCTGGTACTTGGCAGCGTTCAGCCGCATCTCTAGCGGCGGCGACAGCGAGGTGACTGCTCTCCTGGTGGCTGGGGAGGTGAGAGGGATCCTGGCCGCGCTCTGACCATTCCCCTTTGTGTCTCCTCCAGCAGATGATGATGAGGATGATGAAGGTAGCCCTGCTCTGTGTGTTTGCAGCAGTGGGCTGCAGTGGGGCTCTGGCAGCGGCTGCAGCAGCGACGGGCAGGTCGGAGAGAGGCAATTTTCTGGATGATAAACAATGGCTCACCACTATTTCCCAGTATGACAAGGACGCCGGGCACTGGAACCGATTCCGGGATGTGAGTGCACCTTTTCCTATGCTAGTCATTGCACGATGCGGCGGGCAGTGGGCACTGTGAGCAGCTGGTAGGAGGTGGGCACCACGACCATGACAAATGCGTAACTTTTGTGTTGCCCTGTGTAGTGCCGATGCTCTGCCACTGCCTAATGAACCCTCCTCCTTTCATGATAAACTTCAGTGCCATGATGATCCTGGGTACATGCCAGGGGGTACAATGTATCTAATCCTTCCAATGTATGCATCTGATGTCCAAACTTGTGCCATTTACTGGGTTGGCCTGCTGGCCAGCATGATAGATGCCATAGTTTTTGGTTAGGAGGTGCCTCTGACTTCCAGGCCCATAGTTCTACCTGTATTTTATGCAATCATTGCCTGTCTGCTGTTTTACATATGTGATCAGATGAAATGCTAATTCTTGTAAGGAAATGTTCACACTAGGCAGTATGGAGCAGATGTAGAATGCAGCACATAGGTGTTATCAGACAGTACTGAGTGTGCATGGAGCCTAAGGGCTGGGTACGCAATGTGACACCCAAGGAATCTGACTTGTGTGATGCCCTCAGCCATGTAGCAATGTATTACACAGACCAAACTACACCATGGCGCATGTTTGCCGCAAGTTTCAACAACAGTCAAAAAAGAGGTGACAAAGGCAAAAAATCCGTCCTTTTCGTCAAATCTGCGTTTTGTAAGCTCATCAGCCTCTTTGTAATGTTACATGAAAGCGTCTTATCAGTTCTCTATTCCTTTTGATTTATGCACCGTTGGGTCTGTGAAATGAGGACTGCAGATTTGGAATTATTAGTGATATCTTATAGTTATGTTTCCTGAATTCAGTTTTTTTATTAATAAAAAGTTTTAGAAAACTAGGAAAAGTGAAAGTGTTACAATGTAGTGGAATATTTATTATTATTACTCTTGGAATCTAATTATTTTCCCCCAAAAAATGACTGATCCCAAAACAATGGATTCTGGGCTGACTAATGGTATATATCATTCTCCCCCTGAACATTTATCAGGCGTGCTCCAGAGTTTTCCTCAGTCAGAATTCATTAATACTACTATCGCAACTTCTACATGCAACTGTCGGCCTATAATTTCCCTGTGGGCAGTGTAAGGTAACAGTCTTGCTACTGTGGAAGAAATTTTCTATTTGAACCATAACAAAAATATCATTCCTAAAAAAAAAACCCTTCTAATATCAGCTGTTTCTCTAAAACATGACAATTGTCTGTTTAACACCTACAGTCAGATCTTCCAGGTTGTCACTTTAATTTCTGATGTGCCTATTCAAGCCGAACGCAGCATCACTTTTGGATTGAAGCACTACATATATTAAGCAGTCAGGGTAATATACCCAGCTGCACGCTGGCATAAAGGATGACAGGGCACATGGTGAGTCATGGCTCATGTTGATGTCATTCATAGTTTTTAGACTCATCATGATCAATGTTAATTGTGCCTTTGATTGACATTGAGCAAAAATGTTGAACAATTGGAATTTGTATTATAATCAAGCATCTGAATTGCTTCTACGTCCCTGGATATTTTACTAGAAAGCTGGCGTGGAGTCGATGTTGTGTGTATTCCAAAAAGTTCTAGATTTTAATTCACAAGAACGGCATGTAAACAGTTTATGACAGCCTGGCAGTTACCCAGCCGAACCGCGTACTGTATGCTACCATACAAGAAGCCTGGCAATGCAGCCATATTTATGGCACTTATAAGACATTGTTTTGGAGATTACATTTGTAACTTTTGTAACTGGAAAGTTGCTGGTAACCGTCTTCAAGGGATTGTCCAGGACTGTGGTACTGATAATCTATCCTTAGGATATGTGATCAGTATCAGGGGTGGCTGTACACCCAGCACCCCAACTGATCAGCTTCTTACAGCTTTGGTGATAGCTGGATGCAACAATGTACAAAACCAGGACAGCACAGTTCCGTACTTTATCTAGTGGTCTCTCCGGCGTACTGGTTGTTAATCTACCCAGTGTCTAATCTCTAGGGACAAAGTCAGATATACCTAGTGCAGCTCCATTTCAACTCTATGGGAGGACAGAGGTAACCACTCACAGTTCTTGGATATCTCAGACTTTCAATGAAGTAATACAATGTGTGTGCGACTACCACTCTGTTCAAACAGGGGACATGGAACTTCGATATTAAAATCCATGAGAGCCTCAGTAGTAGGCCCACGGAGATCAGGCACTCACCACCTATCCTGTAGTAATAAAATTGCGATTTTGGGGACACCCCTCTACAATAAACAAAGTAATAAAATCTTATTCTGGAAATTTAACCCCTTTACCCCCGAGGGTGGTTTGCACGTTAATGACCAAGCCAATTTTTACAATTCTGACCACTGTCACTTTATGAGGTAATTACTCTGGAACGCTTCAACGGATCCCCCTGATTCTGAGATTGTTTTTTCGTGACATATTGTACTTCATGATTGTGGTAAAATTTCTTCGATATCATTTGCATTTATTAGTGAAAAAAACGGAAATTTGGCGAAAATCTTGAAAATTTAGCAATTTTCAAAATTTGAATTTTTATGCCCTTAAATCAGAGAGATATATCACACAAAATACTTAATAAATAACATTTCCCACATGTTTACTTTACATCAGCACAATTTTGGAACCAAATTTTTTTTTTGTTAGGGAGCTATAAGGGTTAAAATTTGACCAGCGATTTCTCATTTTTCCAGCAAAATTTACAAAACCATTTTTTAGGACCACATCACATTTGAAGTCACTTTGAGAGGTCTTTATGACAGAAAATACCCAAAAGTGACACCATTGTAAAAACTGCACCCCTCAAGGTGCTCAAAACCACATTCAAGAACTTTATTAACCCTTCAGGTGCTTCACAGGAATTTTTGGAATGTGGAAGAAAAAAATGAATATTTAACTTTTTTCACAAAAATGTTACTTTAGACCCAATTTTTTTTATTTTCGCAGGGGTAACAAGAAAAAATGGACCCCAAAATTTGTTGTGCACGCATATATCCCATATGTGGGGAAAAAACACTGTTTGGGCGCACGGCAGGGCTCGGAAGGGAAGGAGCGCCATTTGACTTTTTGATTGTAAAATTTGCTTGAATAATTAGCGGATGCCATGTTGCGTTTGGAGAGCCCCTGATGTGCCTAAACAGTGGAAACCCCCACAAGTGACCCCATTTTGGAAACTAGACTACCCAAGGCACCTATCTAGATGCATAGTGAGCACTTGGAACCCCCAGGTGCTTCACAAATTGATTCGTAAAAATGAAAAAGTGGAAAAAAAAACACTTTTTCATTTTTACAAATCAATTTGTGAAGCACCTGGGGGTTCCAAGTGCTCACTATGCATCTAGATAGGTGCCTTGGGTGGTCTAGTTTCCAAAATGGGGTCACTTGTGGGGGAGCTCCAATGTTTAGGTACACGGGCTCTCCAAACGCAACATGGTGTCCGCTAACAATTTGAGCCGATTTTCCATTCAATTTGTTAGCGGACACCATGTCGCGTTTGGAGAGCCCCTGATGTGCCTAAACAGTGGAGCTCCCCCACAAGTGACCCCATTTTGGAAACTATGCCCCTCAAGGATTTTATTAAGGGGTATAGTGAACATTTTGAACCCAGAGGTACGACACAGAATTTGATAACATTAGGTCATCATATTGAATTAGTTGTCATTACTCTTGAGTGCAAGTGCTCGCTACTTGAGTTTGCATCGGGTACTCAGGTATGCACCATGTATCACGGGTGCTCAAATGAAATGCTCGAGTCCCCACCCACATGTTTCATGGTTATTAGACACCCCAAGAAAAACATGCGGGGATCGCTCGTGCATGGCAGGCAATCCCCGCGAGGTTTTTTTGGCCGTGAAGCATATGGGGCGGAGACTCGAGCACCCAATGCAAACTCAAGTAGCGAGCACTTGCATTCAACACTAGTTGCCATATCGTCATCTTTTTTTTTTTTTTTTTTACTTTTGAAAAAAAAAACAACCCCTACCCTAACATTAGCACAATCCCAACCCCAGCCCTAGCGTTTATTTTTTACGCCGTTCCTAGTGCGGTATAAGTGATTAGACGACTTTATACTTCGGGTCGGTGTGATTACAGCGATACCAGAATCATATCAGGTTTTTATGATTGACAGCTGTCAGACACTTAAAGACACATATTTTGTAAAATCTAGTTTTTGCATCGCCATATTTTGAGAGCTATAATTTTTCCATATTTTGGCCTACAGAGTCATGTGATGGCTTGTTTTTTGCGGGATGAGTTGACGTCTTTATTGGTGCCATTTTCAGGCATGTGACATTTTTTGATCGCTTTCTATTCCAGCTTTTGGGAGGCAGAATAAACAAAAATCAGCAATTCAGGAATTGTGTTTTTTTTCATTTTTTTATTCTACTCCGTGTGTGGTAAAATTGATAAGGTAGCTTTATTCTTTTGGTCAGTATGTTTATATCGTTTTTCTATGTTTTGGCGCTTTTACACAATAAAAGCTATTTTATAAAGAAAATTATTTTTTGGCATCGCTTTATTCTGAGAGCTATAACTTTTTTATTTTTCGGATGATGGAGCTGTATGGCAGCTTGTTTTTTGCGGGACAAGATGACGTTTTCAGCGGTACCATTTTTATTTATATTTGTCTTTTTGATCACGTGTTATTCCATTTTTTGTTTGGCGATATGATGATAAAGCATTGTTTTTTGCTACGTTTTTTTTTTTTTTTTACCGTGTTGACTGAAGGGGTTAACTAGTGGAACAGTTTTATAGGTCAGGTCGATACCAAATATGTGTACTTTTATTGTTTTTTTCCATAATAATATTTATTGATGGGTACATTATATTTTTATTCTTAGTGGATTATTTTTTTTATTTTTTTTTAAATATTTTTACAATTTTTTTTTTTTTTTTTTTTCACTTTCTGGGAGTTTTTTTACTTTTTTACTTTGTCCCACTATGGGACTTTAACTTTCTTTATTCTGATCACCTGCATAGCATAGGGATGGAGCACCATCCCTGTGCTATGCAGGCAGTCTGCACTGCACAGTGATAAGATTGTTTTGTCATGCACTGCGCATGACCAAACAATCTTCCTGCTGTCTGGTGACCCGGATGTTGTCATGACGACATCGGGTCATCATGGCAACACCCGGGAAGCCGCGGCAGACAGCGCTGGAGGCCGGAAGAGGAGGTGAGTATAGCGATCACCTCCCCTAAGCCACCGCAATGCTGCGATCGACTTCGATCGCAGCATTGCGGGGGTTAATGTGCCGGGAGCAGAGCGGGACCACTCCCTGCACATAGTATCGGGTGTCAGCTGTGACAAACAGCTGACACCCGGCGGCGATCGCGCCCGCACAGCCTGTGTGCGCGTGCGATCGCGATGACGTACTAATACGGGTCAGGCTCTTAAAGCCCAGGGCACAGATGCTTATTAGTACGTCATGGGCTTTAAAGGGGTTAAAGGGGTTTTCCCACGAAAAAAAGTTGATTTTAATCAATAGATCTTGGAATAATAATAACTTCCACAATTGGATGTGTTTAAATAAAATGTTCCTGTGCTGAGATAATCTTATAAATGTGCCCCTGCTGTGTACTGTGTAATGGCTGTGTCTGACTGTGTACGGAACATGGTCTGATCATACCACAGCTCCTGGGCAGGGAAGGAAGCAAAAGAGTAAATTGATATTACAGCAGGGGATCACAGCTGATTCTTTTTCTGAGGTAAAACATTTTACTGCCTGTTTTTACACAATGTTTTACTTTAAAGAAAGAATTGTGCTGTAATGTCTGTTTATTCCTCCCTCCCCGCCCAAGAGTTGTGGTATGATCAAACCATGTTCCTGCATGGTCAGACACAGCCATTACACAGCAGGGGCTCATTTATAAGATTATCTCAGCACAGGAACATTTTATTTAAACACATCCAATTGTGGAAATCATTATTATTCCAAGATCTATTGGTTAAAATTAACTTTTGTTTGTGGGAAAAACCCTTTAATGCAATGTTACAAGGCATATGCTGAAAAAAAACTATATGATTTTACAAAGGCAGATGTTTAGACCTTTTATCAGTCAATACCAAGAAGTACCCTTTTTGGTAGAAATGAAAGCTTACAAAGGCTCTCGTAGCCAGCGAACACTTTATATTCTTGTTTCAGGATTTATTCCTCACTTTTTCTTCTTTAGAAATATTCTTTGGTGATCATTTTACATGCACAACTTCTTTAACTGGAACCTGTCAGCTGGTTCATGCTGCAAACCATGAGTAGGTTGAGCCAGAGACTGTTTTCTGCATTGTAAACATCTATGTTTTATAAGGCCTTGTTCACACGTTGAGTATTTGGTGAGTTTTTTTACCTCAGTATTTGTAAGCCAAATCCAGGAGTGGGTGATAAATACAGAATTGGTGACGTGTTTCTATTATACTTTTCCTCTGCTTGTTCTACTCCTGATTTTGGCTTACAAATACTGATGTAACATACTGACTAAATAATAAATGTGTGAACGTGGCCAACTCTGAAAAGTTGGAGCATTTGAGAGAAGAACATAAAAAGGAAAGTCCACACTAGCTTCTCCCACCTGCCTAGGCCTTATTCACACCTCCATGTTTAAGCACATAGGTGAAAAAATTGTACCATTTTTTCACATACGTGTTTTGACACAGACATGTGAACGAGACTTTATACATATAGAAATATAGTTCACTCAGTCTAGCTGAATGGGTGAGGGAAAAGGCGTTAGGGATATGTCGCAATCTAAATGATGTTTTTCTCTGAAACTTCGGCAAGTGTATGTGTGCAGCGTGTGCATGTACAGCAGGCTGTCACAAAATTTGCAAGGGAGTGATTACATCACGCTCACTGTGTAGTGACTATAACAGCTCCCTGCACGCCCCAATGACTAGAAGTAAGTGGCTGCAGGGAGAATATAACTTTATTTTCTTCCTGTAGCCGCGCTTCATGTAAGCCTGCCAGCCATTATCTAAATACTAATTACCTGCAAATTATCACTATATCTGCTGGTGAATAGAATGTTTGGAGTTGACAGGTTCCCTTTAAAAGTCTGAGTCCTTAAAAAAGTAACATTTTTGATTAAATTAGTAACACTTTTTACTATGAAAAAGTCAGAAACTAACTACTAAAGGTATATAAATGATTTACTTAGAGGTAATCTGTTAGATGATACATGCTGCCAGATCCACAGGCAGCATGTATTAGACTGGCTGCCTGATTTCAACTAGGCATGTTTAAGGGCTCTTTCACACGTCAGTATTGTCGGTACGTGTGGTGACAGTTTCCACATGTACAGGAGACACTGACACATGCATGGGTCTGTGCACATGTCAGTGTGTTTCCATGGACTGTGTGATCCACACATAGACATGTCTGTTTTTGGCCAGCAGCATGGATCACACGGACCCATTCAAGTCAATGGGTCCGTGTAAACACGTGCCGCACACGGATGCCATCCGTGTGACACGTACCAGCGTTTGGGAATCAGCGGTACAGTTAGCGCTGTTCCCAAGTGCCTTGTGCTGAACGCTGCCCTCATCATTGTCCCCTGCCGGTGCTGCGATCAGCACCAGCAGGGACAGTTATGAGGGTAGTAGTGTCTACTCCTGCAGTTTCCACCTGTAAAAATAAGAATAAAAAAATCCACATACTAACCTGTCCTAAGTGTCCCCCGCTGAAATCCATGCGACTGCTCAGCAGACAAGTCGGGGAGATTGACTCCTGCAGCGAGTGGGCCCCGGAGCTGCGCTCAGTGAGTGACAGGGCACCGCTCGCTGAGCGCAGCTTCGGGGCCCACTCGCTGCAGAAGTCATTCTCCCCGGCTCCTCTGCTGAGCGTTCGCATGGATTACAGCAGGGGACACTTAGGACTGGTTGGTATATGGATTTGTTTTTTGTTATTCTTATTTTTACAGGTGGACACTGCAGGAGCAGACACTACTACCCTCATCATTGTCCCTGTTGGTGGTGATCGCAGCGCCAGCAGGGGACTATGAAAATATCTGGACGTGTGAAACCGGCCTTACTTTGAAACGCTGTGACTGACTGGTCTCTCCTTATAGGTGCATGCAGGAACAGATCTATCACTCCAGGGCGAGGAGAAGCTGCCAGGTACCCACCTGTCCAAATAATCTCTCATGCAGCTCTGTCCCCAGCAGCTGTTAAACTATGTTTTTCTCTGAAGCACTGCAGTGTTTCAGAGTTAAACATATGTAGCTGAAATCAAGCAGCTGCAGTCTGATGCATACTGCCCGTGGATCTGGCAGCATGTATCAGATGTTAGGTTCCCTTTAAGTTTGTTACAAGTTGTGTTAAAGGAGTTATTTGAGCTTTAAAACTTGATGGCCTCTCCTCCGTGTAAACCATCAATATTAGATGGTGGGTTCCAACTCTCAGGATTACCAGCAAACAGCTGTTTGAATGGGCCACAGCGCTTGTGCATGTGCTGCAGTTTTGTTAACTTTCAAGATCCCTGCTGTCCAGTCAAAGATCGGATTGTAGGAGGCCCTGACCACCACTGATCTAATATTAATAGCCTATGACAAGAATAAGCCATCTCATTTTAATGTTTCTATAACCCCTATAAAATATTTTTAACCTGGAATTTCAAACCACCATGACTCGTATTTACTAGTCACTTTATAAATTTCTAGGATTGCTCCGGCATATCACATCTTCGAGTTGGTGCTTAAAACTACAGAGTGCTTACACGTGCAGCACTTTATGTAGCTTGCTTGCTCTCTCCACAGCAGCTTCTTCTCTACTCCGCCAATGTTAAATTCCTCACAATGCATCACAGCATACTGCTTCTCTTAGCCACGTCTCTTGACATCAGGATGTTTTTATAGTATCCCAGAAACCTTTATGCATTATTATGGCCTACTGTCACAGTTAAAGAGTATCAGTTCATAAAACAAAGGGTTTAGTCTCCTTGCCATGTCTGCTGTGCCACATTGTTTCAAAATGCAGCCACAGCATATTGTTTCCCTCTAGTCTATCGTCTCCCTCTTGTAGGCTGCTAATCTTCTCCTACAAGGAGGTAGCCACACCACTTTTCATTTACAGAAATAAACGTGCTAGCTCCACTTTGTGGTAGCAATCATCGACCTCTCGCAAGCAGGTAGGCTGGTCTTCCTCACCTGCGAAAAGCTACACCAAAACCTTTTATGGCTGGAGCTTGCAGCTTTATTCCTCTGTATCCCTCTCTATTGCTTTGGGGTAACTTGCCATGTGTAGAAAATCCTACTCCCCCCAACTGCTAGATGTAACATGGACATTCTGTTGGGCTCCAAAGCTTTCCTTCTGCCAGGATTTCCATTTGCATGTGTTTGATCTCTTCTGTTGTGAAACAAGAATCTTTTCTAAACTCTGAACAGTCCAATGGACCTGGATGCATTTTCTAATGGTGCACATGGTCACTAGCAACTTTTAAAAACCACAGCTCAGCCTTTGTTACTGGTAGTGGTTAGTAGGCCTGAGGACTCTACTCCCAAGAAAAATGTCACCTATGCAGTGTTCCTCCTAATGGTAACACAATATTTCACACATCCGTCACACTTCTGTCACAGCATCACACATTACATGGCAGTAAATTATATTACAGCACCAATTCTTAAAATGTGTAAAATATTAAGAAAGGAATATAGCCATAAGTTGCTCACAGCAGAACATAGAACACATCAGAATTTGGAAGTTAGACATTTTTCCATTTAGTTTGAAAAAATTAACTCATTAAGAAATTGATGGCAGTAACAGATCTCAAAAAAGCTGGGACAGGGTTACCAAAAGGCTGTAAAAGTAAGTGGTGCTACTAAAAGACAGCTGGAGGGTCAATTTTCATATAAAGAGCATGTTAGAGAGGCAGAGTCTCTCAGAAGCAAAGATGGTCAGAGGTTCATCACTGTATGAACAACATGCCTGTAAAAATTGTGGAACTATTTAAGAAAAATATTCTTCAGCATAAAATTGCAAAGACTCTGAATATCGCATTATTTACAATACAGAATATCATCAAAATATTCAGAGATTCTGGAGAAATCCATGTGCGCAAGGGACAAGGCAAACATTCAATATTAAATGCTCATAATTTTCAGACCCTCTTTTGGCACTGCATTAAAAAAAGATAAGATTCGGTCATACAAATTATTTCATGGGCTCAGAATTACTCTCAGATATCATTGCCTGTGAATACAGTTTGCTGTGAAATCCACAAATGCAAGCTCTGTCATGTAAAAAAGCCATATAGCAACACAATCCAGAAATGCTGCGTTTTTCTCTGGGCCAAAGCTTATTTAAAATAGACTGAGGCAAAATGTAAAACTGTTATGTGGTAGGATGAATCAATATTTTACATTTTTTATAGAGATCAAGGATGCCGTGTACTGCGGATTCAAGAAGAGAGGGACCGTCCAGCTTGTTATCAGCGCACAGTTCAAAAGACTTCATCTCTGATGGTAAAGAGATGCATTAGTGCATAAGTCATGGACAGCTTACACATCTTGAATGCTGAGCAGTCTTATAGAGTTTTTATCCCCATCCAAGCAATGTCTATTTCAGGGAAGGCTCTGCATATTTCAGCAAGACAATGCTAAACCGCTTACTGCAACCATCACAACATCATGGCTTCACAGTAGAAAAGTGTGAGTAATGGACTGGCCGCCTGCAGTCCAAATCTTTCACCAACAGAAAACATTTGGCATGTTATTGTTAGGAATCGTGGTTCTGTGCTCCCATCTAGGAATGGAGCAGGTCCAGTGCTACGCTACTCCAGTCGCAAGCACTGCCATTGTCCTGACCCTGGAGGCGGAGCTACTAAGCGTGCAGGGAAACTGTCCCAATCTTGTGGAGCGTCCCGTTGTGGTGTAATAGGATGTGTGAAGACACAGGACGTCATGTCTCTCACTGATTTCTCTGCCCGTGGAAGACGGGACGCTGTCTTCCCCAGTTGCCAGGCAACGCAGGACGCTGTTGTGTCTGGCACTGAGCAGTGGTAGGTTTGTGTCCAGTCTGCTCTTGAAGCTAGCAGGGAGTGGCTGTCGGGAGATGATTGGGAGGTAATCAACACCTGATCATTAGGCAGGTTATTTAACCCTGCTCCCTGCTCAGTCCTTTGCTGGTTATTGCAGTTCCAATGTGCTTGGTGGTGTGTGGTGCTAGCATTAGTTTTTCTGTCTTTTCAGGGGTTTTCTCATTTTCTCTTCTGGTTTTACTTTCTGGGGTTCTTACAGAGGTACTCACCTAGTTCTTGACTAGGCACCAGCCGTGTCACCAAATGCCAGCTGTCTGGTGGCAGTGGGCCTGGGAAGGGCTCTGCCAAAGTTCCCCTTACATTTACTGGGAGCTGGGTGAAAAGTATTCCCGGCCCTCAAGGGCTCTCCTAGCTGGGCAACTTGTGCCAAGTGCGTCTGTGGCTGCGACTTTGATGGTTTGATGCCGGTCTTGCTGGGTTCCTCTGCAGAGCGCATAATAGTTATATAGTGAAAAATCAGGCAAAGAAGACCCATGACTGTTGAGCACTTTGATCCTACATTACACCACAATAGGACAACATTCTTCTCCTAAAAAAGAAGAGGGAAGGCTACACAATGGAAGACATGGCCCTGTCCCAACTTTTTAGAGATGTGTTGCTTCCATCAATTTCTAAATGAGTTGCTTTTTTTAAATTAAATGGAAAACTTTCAACTTCTGATCTGTGTTCTATATTCTGGTGTGAATAAATTTGGTTGTAAGAGATTTCCAAAACAATGCATTCTTATCTTTACATTTTATACCACCCCAACTTTTTTTGCATTGAGCTTGCCATATATATACTGTATGTATAACACACTGCATAACTAACTGTATTAGGCATAATGCCACCCAGTAACAGTGGTTGGCTTATGATATACACAATATTTAAAGGAACGTAAAGGATCATGTCCCCAAATGGTTTTAACCTGCAGATATGGAATTAGTCTGCAGGATAATAGTGTTCTAAAGCTGCCTAACCACGGCGCTTAAAGTTTGGCTACCGGGAGAAAATTAACTTCATTCTACTCCTGCGGTTCTCAGTGATAGAGGCATACCGGCACGGCTACAGTCATCACTCAGTACATAGTGAACAGTGGCTGTAAGCATTCTCCGGCATATTGACTGACAGCTGTCTCTGCAGTATATCAGTACAGAGACGGCTGTCAATCAATGTGCTGGGGCGTGCTTATAGCCACCGCTAACTGTGTACTGAGTGATGACTGTAGTCGCATCAGCACGCCTCTATGATTGAAAGCCGGTAGCTTGAGGGAAGAATAAAGTTAATTTCCTCCCAATAGCCGGGCTATAAAACGCAATTAACCTGCAGATTAACCTCAAATATGGAAGTCAGTAGCATTTGTTGACATGACAAGTTCCCTTTAGATAACACAAAGCATAACATATGCATAGAAATGGAATTTGCAGAACAATAAAGCAACATCAGTACTCAGGTCATGTCTACACCATAATAGGGTGAAGTTTAACCCACTTAAACAGGAAACTTATGTCCGTCGTTGGCAGTTTAATACGTAACAGTTGGGTTCTTATAGCATCTATCCTTAATGGTTGTTAGAGGGGTGATGTACCCATATTCAATCTGCTTACATGGAAGACACAACTCATGAATCGGAAGGACAACATGTGCAAGGAGTTTGTATGTTCTCCCTGTGTTTGCGTGGGTTTTCTCCGAGTTCTCCGGTTTCCTCCAACACTACAAAGACATACTGATAGGGAATTTAGATTGTGAGCCCCAAAGGGGACAGCGATGATAATGTCTGTAAAGCGCTGCGGAATATGTTGGCGCTATATAAAAATAAAGATTATTATTATTACTCCTACACTGCCGATAAATAGCAATAAATCTTGTGATAGAGTCTCTTTAACCCCTTAACAACATCTGACGTACTAATACGCGTCTGTGCCCTGGGACTTAAGAGCCAGACCCGTATTAGTACGTCATCGCGATCGCGCCCGCACACAGGCTGTGCGGGCACGATCACCGCCGGGTGTCAGCTGATTGTCACAGCTGACACCCGGTACTATGTGCAGGGAGCGGTCCTGCACCGCTCCCAGCACATTAACCCCTGCGATGCTGCGATCGAAGTCGATCGCGGCATTGCGGGGGCAAGGGGAGGTGATCGCCGATACTCACCTCCTCTTCCGGCTTCCAGCGCAGTCTGCAAAGGCTTCCCGGGTGTTGCCATGACGACCCGATGTCATCATGACAACATCCGGGTCACCAGACAGCAGGAAGATTGTTTGGACATGCGCAGTGCATCTCCAAACAATCTTCACACTGTGCACCGCTGACAGCCTGCATGGCATAGGGATGGTGCTCCATTCCTATGCCATGCAGGCGATCAGAGAAAAAAAAGTGAAAGTCCCAGAGTGGGACAAAGTAATAAAGTGTATAAACTGTCTGAAAGTGGAAAAAAAAAAAAAAATTGCAAAAATATATAAAAAAACTAAAACAATTAATCCACCAAAAATAAAAATATAATGTACCCATCAATAAATATTATTATAAAAAAACAAAAAAAAAAACAATCAAAGTACACATATTTGGTATAGCCGCGTCCGGAACAACCTGACCTATAAAACTGTCCCACTAGTTAACCCCTTCAGTGAACACGGTAAAAAAAAAAAAAAAAAAACGAAGCAAAAAACAATGCTTTATCACCATACCGCCAAACAAAAAGTGGAATAACACGCGATCAAAAAGACGCATATAAATAACAATGGTACCGCTGAAAACGTCATCTCGTCCCGCAAAAAACAAGCCGCCATACAGCTCCATCAACAGAAAAATAAAAGTTATAGCTCTCAGAATAAAGTGATGCTAAAAAATATTTTTTTCTATAAAATAGCTTTTATTGTGTATAAGCGCCAAAACATAGAAAAATGATACAAATGTGGTACCGCTGTAAACGTACTGACCCGAAGAATAAAGCTACCTCATCAATTTTGCCACACGCGGAACAAAATAAAAAAAAAACAAAAAAAACAATTCCTGAATTGTTGGTTTTTGTTTATTCTGCCTCCCAAAAATCGGAATAGAAAGCGATCAAAAAATGTCACGTGCCTGAAAATGGCACCAATAACAACGTCAAGTCATCCCGCAAAAAACGAGCCGTCACATGACTGTCTGCCAAAATCTGGAAAAATTATAGCTCTCAAAATATGGCGATGCAAAAACTAGATTTTACAAAAAATGCGTCTTTTAGTGTGTGACAGCTGTCAGTCATAAAAACCCCATATGATTCTGGCATTGCTGTAATCACACCGACCTGAAGAATAAAGTCGTCTAATCACTTATACCGCACAAGGAACGGCGTCAAAAATAAACTCTTGGGTTAGGATTGGGCTAGGGTTAGGGCTGGGTTTGGGGCTAGGGTTGTGCTGGGGCTAGGGTTGTGCTTGGGCTAGGGTTCTGCTGGGGCTAGGGTTGTGCTATGGTTAGGGTTGTGCTAGGGTTAGGGCTGGGGTTGGGATTTTTTTCAAAAGTAAGAAAAAAAGATGACGATATGGCGACTAGTGTTGAGCCCAAGTGCTCGCTACTTGAGTTTGCATCGGGCGCTCTGGTATGCATTGAGTATCGTGGGTATTTGAGTGACATGCTCGAGTCTCTGCCCCATATGCTTCGCGGCCAAAAAACTTTACGGGGATTGCCTGCCATGCACGAGCGATCCCCGCATGTTTTTTTTTGGGTGTCTAATAACCGTGAAACATGCGGAGCAGGGACTCGAGCATGTCACTCGAGCACACGCTGTACATGGTGCATACCTGAGTACCCGATGCAAACTCAAGTAGCGAGCACTTGCGCTCAAGAATAATGACAACTTATTCAATATGATGACCTAATGTAAACAAATTCTGTGCCGTACCTCTGGGTTCAAAATGTTCACTATACACCTTAATAAAATCCTTGAGGGGTATAGTTTCCAAAATGGGGACACTTGTGGGGGAGCTCCACTGTTTAGGCATATCACGGGCTCTCCAAACGCGACATGGTGTCCGCTAACGAATTGAATGGAAAATCGGCTCAAATTGTTAGCGGACGCCATGTTGCGTTTGGAGAGCCCCTGTGTGCCCAAACATTGGAGCTCCCCCACAAGTGACACAATTTTGGAAACTAGACCCCCTAAGGCACCTATCTAGATGCATAGTGAGCACTTGGAACCCCCAGGTGCTTCACAAATTGATTCGTAAAAATGAAAAAGTGAAAAAAAAAAACACTTTTTCATTTTTATGAATCAATTTGTGAAGCACCTGGGGTTCCAAGTGCTCACTATGAATCTAGATAGGTGCCTTGGGAGGTCTAGTTTCCAAAATGGGGTCACTTGTGAGGGAGCTCCAATGTTTGGGCACACAGGGACTCTCCAAATGCAACATGATATCCGCTAACAAATTGTCGGCTCAAATTGTTAGCGGACACCATGTTGCGTTTGGAGAGCCCCTGTGTGCCCAAACTTTGGAGCTCCCCCACAAGTGACCCCATTTTGGAAACTAGACCCCCCAAGGCACCTATCTAGATGCATAGTGAGCACTTGGAACCCCCAGGTGCTTCACAAATTCATTTGTAAAAATGAAAAAGTGAAAAAAAAAACACTTTTTCATTTTTATGAATCAATTTGTGAAGCACCTGGGGTTCCAAGTGCTCACTATGAATCTAGATAGGTGCCTTGGGGGGTCTAGTTTCCAAAATGGGGTCACTTGTGGGGGAGCTCCAATGTTTGGGCACACAGGGACTCTCCAAATGCAACATGATATCCGCTAACAAATTGTCGGCTCAAATTGTTAGCGGACACCATGTTGCGTTTGGAGAGCCCCTGTGTGCCCAAACTTTGGAGCTCCCCCACAAGTGACCCCATTTTGGAAACTAGACCCCCCAAGGCACCTATCTAGATTCATAGTGAGCACTTGGAACCCCAGGTGCTTCACAAATTGATTCATAAAAATGAAAAAGTGTTTTTTTTTTCACTTTTTTATTTTTACGAATCAATTTGTGAAGCACCTGGGGGTTCCAAGTGCTCACTATGCATCTAGAAAGGTGCCTTGGGGGGTCTAGTTTCCAAAATGGGGTCACTTGTGGGGGATCTCCAAAGATTGGGCACAGAGGGGCTCTCCAAGCGCAACGTGGTGTCCGCTAACAATTTGAGCCGATTTTCCATTCAATTTGTTAGCGGATACCATGTTGCATTTGGAGAGTCCCTGTGTGCCCAATCATTGGAGCTCCCCCACAAGTTACCCCATTTTGGAAACTAGACCCCCCAAGGCACCTATCTAGATGCATAGTGAGCACTTGGAACCCCCAGGTGCTTCACAAATTGATTCGTAAAAATGAAAAAGTGTTTTTTTTTCACTTTTTCATTTTTACGAATCAATTTGTGAAGCACCTGGGGGTTCCAAGTGCTCACTATGCATCTAGAAAGGTGCCTTGGGGGGTCTAGTTTCCAAAATGGGGTCACTTGTGGGGGAGCTCCAAAGTTTGGGCACAAAGGGGCTCTCCAAACGCAACGTGGTGTCCGCTTACAATTTGAGCCGATTTTCCATTCAATTTGTTAGCGGATACCATGTTGCATTTGGAGAGTCCCTGTGTGCCCAAACATTGGAGCTCCCCCACAAGTGACCACATTTTGGAAACTAGACCCTCCAAGGCACCTATCTAGATGCATAGTGAGCACTTGGAACCCCCAGGTGCTTCACAAATTGATTCGTAAAAATGAAAAAGTGTTTTTTTTTTTCACTTTTTCATTTTTACGAATCAATTTGTGAAGCACCTGGGGGTTCCAAGTGCTCACTATGCATCTAGAAAGGTGCCTTGGGGGGTCTAGTTTCCAAAATGGGGTCACTTGTGGGGGAGCTCCAAAGTTTGGGCACACAGGGGCTCTCCAAACACAACATGGCGTCCGCTAATTATTCAAGCAAATTTTACAATCAAAAAGTCAAATGGCGCTCCTTCCCTTCCGAGCCCTGCCGTGCGCCAAAACAGTGTTTTTTCCCCAAATATTGGGTATCTGTGTGCCCAGGGAAAATTGCACAACAAATTTTGGGGTCCATTTTTTCTTGTTACCCCTGTGAAAATAAAAAAAAAATTGGGTCTAAAGTAACATTTTTGTGAAAAAAGTTAAATGTTCATTTTTTTCTTCCACATTCAAAAAATTCCTGTGAAGCACCTGAAGGGTTAATAAAGTTCTTGAATGTGGTTTTGAGCACCTTGAGGGGTGCAGTTTTTAGAATGGTGTCACTTTTGGGTATTTTCTGTCATAAAGACCTCTCAAAGTGACTTCAAATGTGATGTGGTCCCTAAAAAAATGGTTTTGTAAATTTTGTTGGAAAAATGAGAAATCGCTGATCAACTTTTAACCCTTATAGCTCCCTAACAAAAAAAAATTTTGGTTCCAAAATTGTGCTGATGTAAAGTAGACATGTGGGAAATGTTATTTATTAACTCTTTTGTCTGACATATCTCTCTGATTTCAGGGCTTAAAAATTCAAATTTTGAAAATTGCAAAATTTTCAAAATTTTCACCAAATTTCCTTTTTTTTCACAAATAAACGCAAGTGATATCGAAGAAATTTTTCCACAATCATGAAGTACAATATGTCACGAAAAAACAGTCTCAGAATCAGGGGGATCCGTTGAAGCGTTCCAGAGTAATTACCTCATAAAGTGACAGTGGTCAGAATTGTAAAAATTGGCTTGGTCATTAACGTGCAAACCACCCTCGGGGCTTAAGGGGTTAAACAGGATTGTGCACTACATTTTTTTTTATTTTAAACTGAGTATCTCCTCCGATTGATGGTGCTCCAATGATTCTGGAAGTTTTTCTTTTTTTTCTGTGGCCAGTGCATTAGAGGAGAAAAAACATATGTGCATAGATAAGTGCTGTGGTATTTGCTCAGTTGTTCAGTTGGTCGAAGGGAAAATTTACTAAAGCCCCCGTCTCACATAGCGAGATCGCTGCTGTGTCACGGTTTTGGTGACGCAACAGCGACCTCACCAGCGATATCGCTATGTGTGACACTTTGAAGCGATCAGGCCCCTGCTGTGAGGTCGCTGATCGCTGCAAAGTGTCCTGGACCATTTTTTGGTCGTTGCCCTCCCGCTGGTCAGCATACATCGCTGTGTGTGACCAGCGGGAGCAGCGATCAGATTCTTTCCACGATGTCGCTGCTCCCCTGATCGTTGGTGAGCCTGCCTGTTTGACAGCTCACCAGCGACCACATAGCGACGCAGCAACGATCCCTGACAGGTTGTATCGTTGTCGGGATCGTTGCAGCGTCGCTAAGTGTGACGGGGCCTTTACTGGGGAAGCGCTGTACCATAATCACTGGAGCAGCGCTAATCTGAGGAGGTGCTCAGTTTAAATGAAAAAATCCATTGAAAGGTCCTCTTTAAATGGAATCTGTCATAAGATTTACTCTTACTTACCTTCCACTATGAAGGAGTAAAAAATCCAGTGAAAGGTATTCTTTAAAGAGAATCTGTCAGGTCATTTTTGCGTACCATACTAACTGTATCCTGAAATAAGGCTTGGGCAGCTCTTTCAGGATCTGTAACTTGTATTGCTGTACATTGCCCCGTTGTGTTGCTGTAAGCCCCGGAAAATTTATAGTCGCAGTCCGGCAAGTCAAACGTATGTAAATGCAAAATTAATATTCACCCCTTCCTTCGCCCATGATCCCGCCAACCCCTCCGCGCTGGCGTCAGTGATTCAGTCAGACTGCCGTATTACTCGCCCTAGGATCGCATCGCAATCCTCGGACTGGCCGTCTACTCTCCTGACCTGAGCATGACAGCTGCATAGAAATAAAACAAGCAGGCAGCCAGTCCGAGGATTGTGATGCTATCCTCAGGCAAATAGTACATCAGTGTAACTGAATTACTGCCTCTGGCGCAGAGCGGTGGGTGGGATTAATGGCAGGGGAAGGGGTAAATATTAATTTAGCATTTACATACCGCCACTATAAATTTTCTGGGGTTTACATCAACACAGTGGGGCAACGTACAACAATAAACATGCCCACACATCCTGTAAGGGCTGCGCAAGTCCTATTTCAGGACACTGTTAGTATGGTATACAAAAATGACCCGACATTCCCTTTAATGGTGAATCTCAAACTACTATAAATACCTCCATCCCATTATTAATTAAAACTTTACTATAGTAAGCCTAAGGCCGGGTTAACATTGTGTTTTATCCTTATGTCAGTGGCTCTGTTGAGACCTTTGCCTTATGCCCTTGAAAACGAGATTCTGGAGTAATCATGCAGGAGTCACTGTGTGCTCTGTCAGACATCATTTTCGGTCGTATACGCCTGTTTGAGGTGAGCTCCAAGATGTGGTCAGTTGTGTCTTGGAGCCTGCTTTAATGAGACATCCCCAGATGGAGCCACAGTAGTGAGGGTAAAACATAGCCTAATACAATGACCACGTTCCATTACTTCATGGGTATCCGTAAACTCCTAAATATTTTGGTAAATTGTCTGAAAACTC
This sequence comes from Phyllobates terribilis, assembly GCF_046119375.1. Taxonomy (NCBI): domain Eukaryota; kingdom Metazoa; phylum Chordata; class Amphibia; order Anura; family Dendrobatidae; genus Phyllobates; species Phyllobates terribilis. Next base: position 1,016,362,902 of record NW_027362761.1, read on the forward strand.
TCCCTTCCCCACAGTGTATGGCTTTGACACTCTTGACTACCATTCCTCTTTGTAAAAGGCATCTAATTCAAAAATCCTTTGTTCACGATTTTGCATTCCCAGCAGACATAAGACTGACCCAAAGAGATGTACTCTTCATTAGGGCATCATAAGAGGGGTCCTTCCTTATGACCCTGTGAGCCAGAATGTATAACATGAACATGGCATTCTTCAGAAGACAGAAAAGACCAAAAACAGATCCTATTCAATTTCTTAGTAGTATTTTAATATTCTAAATCTGTATTTTATTTTGATATAACTTGAAAGGAGAACAAAAACACAAATATGAAACTGGCACTAATGTACGTGGTTCCTAAATCCAGAACCCTTAATAATGAGGTCTATTTAGCCATCCTTGATTGTGTATTGCTCTGAAAACAAAGCCGTGTTGAAGAAGACAAAGCCATTGCAGATATCTGCATAATGATTACCGCTCAGTTTTCACAGCTGAAACTAAAACGTCAATGGCAGCAGCTGGGCTCTACCCAAGGACAGTGAAATAACATAGGGTGATGCTAGAAAAAACAGTATAATATATATATAATAATATAGTATTAATGTAGCTACCAAATCATTAGCCGGAATAGACCTATCAAGCATAGACCTACACTTATCTAATCTGATGAAGTAATCAGCTGTCGGTGTCGTAATGCCATGTTGCAGCTTTGAACATAAGATAATAAAAAGCTGAGTAAATCTAATAAGCTTAAATGCAGTTTAATGCAAGATCACTGTAAAGAACATTAAAGCTTAATTATCCCAAACTTTTATATCAGTGAAACTGTTTTGTGTTTAAATAAAAGTCTTTCCCAGGAATATACCTATTTTTATATCAAACCCCGATCCTGCCATGCTTTTTTCATTGTGGTTCTTATGGCTATCCAATATAGTGCAACATGGACTCCTTGCACGAGCCAATATGGATATCAGTGCTTTACGTGATTATTTTTGTACTTTTAGTGTAAAATTCACGTTAATCAATCAGTACAGTGTTTCTCATGACTGTAAAGAGGTTTTTCCCTTTCAATTAAATTTCTCCACTGGCTGCAGTTTTCTCGAAAAATAAATAAACCGTGGTGTACTCATCGTCCCCGGGTCCAATGGGTGCGGTGCTAACTTTACCTTGGCAGCACAGCAGCTAATCTGTTCACACATTGCGTTTTTTCAGCGTTTTTTTTCTGCAGCATAACCTGATCTTTTACCAGGAGGTTTGATCAGGAATTTTCTTGCCTTTTTGCTTGTTTTTTGGTGCGTTTTTTTTCATTTTCCTTTTGTCTTTTTATGCATGTACATCAAGTTTAGTGAAAAAAAAAAACAACTCATTCTGGTTTTGGCACAAAAAACGCTGAAAAAACGCTGAAAAACCTGACACCTGCATTTTTTTGCATTTCTTTTCACCACCCATTACTTCCAATGGGTGAAAAACGCTGAAAAAACGCTGAAAGAAGTGACATTCTCTATTTTTGCAAAAAAAAGATGCAAAGCACAAAATACTGATCAAGCAAAAACCAAGGTGTGTGCATGAGATTTCTGGAATCTCAGACTTTGCTGGTACTGTAGAACGCAGCTGAAAAATGCATAAAAAGCGCATAAAAAAAATGCTGAAAAAACACAATGTGTGAACATAACCTAAGGGTACATTCCTTCTACTGATCCATATATATCCCAAAATATCTTCAAATATGGGTTTTATATTCTTATTGAAGCTCTTCTGATTGACCCACCATAGACTTGTGACTCTAAGTCAGAATGTGTGATAGTAGACAGGTGAAAAATATGCCAATGATATTGCATGTAGAGGCGCCAAAAACAGAATTTTGTTCCCTTTGTTCAGTGTGCATAGGATAGTGAAAGAATGACTGAACTTATCAATTACAGTAGATGCTGGAAGTGATTACCCCCAGTGAGTATACAAATTGTGCCCTCCTTATGTTCAGAAATACCATGTGCACTGACACACAGTTCTGGTTATCCCTCTCTTTGCACAACTCACACTCGGAATTGACTCTGGGGAAGTGATTTTAGTATACGTCAACCTGCAGATGTGCGCCTTTTCTCTTAGATTTCCTGTAGCTTCTCACAATCCTCTCCGAGATGTCTGCAACAGTGATGAGTGTTTGAAAAGTGATTTTCTGTTCTCCTTCAGTTTGGAGTTATGTCGGTTCTGCTCTGGATCATGTTTGCAGCATTTTTCTGGAATGGAAAGGAAAGGTGTAGAAAGTGACCAACGAAACAGTTGTGTATTTCTGTGAATGAGTCTGTGCACATACAAGACAGCATGTTGGACACAAAACTACTGACCTTGGAAAAAAAATCACTTGCCTGGCAGGAAAGGATGTGATGGATCTCAATTGTTTACCATGTATAATTTATCATGACTAAATCAACACATATACATAATGCATCTCAGAAATCATAGAAATCAGATAAATGATTCTTGTCATTCTGCTCCTCATTTCTATCATGAATCAATAACGGGAGGGAAATAGCTTTGTTTAACAGTTAAATTAACAAGAGAATGACTGTTCAAACAAAGCACTGCTACAGGAAATACAGTATAAAACATGCAGTAACATTGCTTATCAGTGTACCTGCAGCCATGTTGGTTCTCATGTGAAAGCCAACAAGAGGCTAAGCTTCATAGAATATCATGATTTTACCTGTATAGTCTAATACAGCTTTATTGCATTATATAATACAAGTGATCAGACAATTACAAACAAAAAGTTTAAAAGAAAAGTTTTTAAAAATAAAAAAATCCAAAGATTCAAATCACTCCCATTTCCTCCCATTAAAAATAAGGATATAAAAAGAATTGCAAATTTCATATTGTCCGTTCCGTAGAAGTCCAGTATATCTAAATATAAAATTATATAAATCCATAGAGTAAACATCGTAAGACAAAAAAAAAAAAAAATTGGAATGCAAGAATTGCTGTTTTTCGATTGCCACACCTCTCGCAAAAAGTGCAATAAAAAGCGATCAAAACATGTCAGTTCGTCATGCAAAAAAACAAGCAACCACACAGCTCCATCAATGGAAAAAAGAGTAACGGTATGTGCCCACGTAGCGTTTTACAAGCGCATTTGATGCGGAATTTCCGCAGCGGAAACGCAGCGTTTTTGATGCGCACAAAAATCCGCAGCATGTCAATTAATTTTGCGTTTCCGTATGCGGAATTGCCTTTGCAATGCAATAAAAAACGCAAGGCAATTCCGCATGTCGAAAACGCGTGATAAACGCTTGCGCGTTACAAAGTCTGAAAAAAATACCACAAAGCTAATTTTTTTAATTGAATCTCTAAATTTTTGTTTCACTACTAAATAAAAAAAAATATACAGGTTTGATAGTGTAGTAATCATGCTAAACTGAAGGATCATGTTAGTTGACTTTTAATGCACAATGAATGCCGTAAAAATAAAGCCCAAAAAACAATGGCAGAATTTTTCTTTTTTTTTTGCCATTTTATCGCATTAGGATTTTTTTTCCAATTTTACAGAACATTTTATTGTACAGTGAATAGTGAAATTCAAAACAACAACTTATCCCACGAAAAAGCAAGAGCTCATATGACTTATCCGAAAGAAAAATAAAAAGAAGGGGAAGAAAATAGCAAAAAAGTGAAAATTGGCCACAGAAGGAAGGGGTTAAGCAGATAATAGCAGTTTTATATGCAAGGTCCAGATTATGTGACCATGTTGTGGCTTTAGAAGGTGGTCCATTATTTGTATTGTGTTAATAGTAATGTCGGTAGTGTGGTATTAAAAGCACTTTTCACAGATGTGATAATATTTATTTGCCTGTCACTGGGGATTATGTAAATGATGGTTAATGAACAGCTACATATTAACTTTTATCATACTTATCATGCATATCATTACGTTGTATACAAATGCACATTTATCTTCATTACATTGCCCAGATGGTACACTCTCAGCTCCATTCTGGTGCCATAAGCAAGTCTAAATCATACTATTTGCCAGATAATCTAACATCCTAGAATCAATTGCTTTGCCAACATGGCACATCGATATCTATACCCTTCTCATAGACACATTACACCAAGCATATTGTTCACGTGCTACAAACATATTTTTATCCTGCTATCTTTGGTGGCTTACACTAAACCAGACTTTTTTTGCCATAAATATGTTCCTACGACAGTACTTTTACTGTACTCTGGCTTATATTATTATTAATTCACTAGTGTCATTAAAGGGAATTAAAAAAAAATGCTATTAACCTGCAAATATGGGATTAATCTGCAGGTTAATAGCATTATTAACCTGCTCGGCTCCCGCACTTAGCCAAATGCTGCAGGTAGAAAATTAACTTTATTCTCTCCAGCAGTGTTTCGGCTTCAGTCACGGGGGCGGCACCAGCGTGGGTTCAGTTGCCGCTCTGAGTATATACTGACCGGCACTGGCTGACACTGGCTCTGCATTGGGTCTGGCTGTCAGTCAGGACTGGGGACACGGTTACAGCGGCTGCTCTGTATACTGAAAGCGGTACCTGAACCTGTGCCGACGCCGTCGTCGTGACTGAAACCAAATTCTACCGGGGAGAATAAAGTTAATATTCTCCCCGCAGTATTCGGCTGCGTGCAGGCGCCGTGCAGGTTATTAATGCTATTAACCTGCAGATTAACCCCATATCTGCAGGTTTTTCTGTTGACAGGTTCTCTTTAACCTAGATCTAGGTCCACTGACAATTATTTTGTTGGTATATGCAACAGTTGTGGACTTCTTTGTTTGTATGAAGGAGGACTTTATGCTGATCTGACAGTAGATAGCGATGTTGTGTAAAGTTTCCTTGTTTACTGTATTGTAAAAGAAAAAAGTCTCTCTTGTATCTTTCTGTTTTGTTCTAACTTCCTGGTGCAGTACTGTGTTAATGTGCATTTTTTTCTCTACCTCATGTTCTGAGAAGTAAAAGCTTGTTATCCCATGTAATCTGCTCGGTGAAGTTCCTACCGCAACTGTGGGTATCCAGAAGCAGTGCAAAAGGTTAGGGGCCCAGGCACCGAGGACCCCAGACACCCAGGACATCGGAACTCTCAGATAGACCCTGGTGAATGCAGAAGAATTCTTCAGTACAATTCTCTCCAAACAAGTAAGACAAGTTAAAGATGACAAGTAGCACAGAGCTAAAACTCACAGTAGTAAGTAATCACTACAGATAGACCTGATGAGGATAATCAGACATGGGATAAGAAAAATAGACAAGCACGAGATACCATCAGCCTATTTGTGGATGATGCTCAATTAATCCACATAAGGAATGAGGATACAGCAAAGGGAATGTGGGAAGCACTAAGAAAGCTACATGAAAGACCCCACTTAAATCACAAGTTATTTCTGCTAAGAAAGCTTTACAGTATGAGACTAAGTGCAGACAATGACCAGCAGAAGCATATATTCTCTAATATGGAAGTGATATCACAGCTGAGATCAATTGGTAAAGATATTAAAGAAAACCATGTCGCAGCAATATTATTATTGTGCAGTTTACCGGATTCATATACTGCTTTGATAAATGCACTAGAGACAAGACCTGAAGCCGACATTACATTAGAGTTTGTGAAGACCAGACTCATAGATGAATACTGAAAGTGAAGAGAAACAACTACAAGCAGACACAGAACCAAGACTTTCAATAAGAGAAAACAAAGGAAAACCACCAATACGCCTTTCATACAAGGCAAGTGCAAGTAAAATTTATGAGCCTACCTCTTGGGAAGACATATCTCGACTTACTGAAGAAGAAGCCAATAAATGGATAGAGGCAACAGAAATAAAAATAAAATCCATGCATGACTCAAAAACATGGACACTAACAGAATTACCAGAAGGAAGAAAAGCTATAGGATGTAAATGGGTTTTTAAAGTAAAGTACCGAACAGATGGCACAGCTGAACGATACCGAGCAAGACTCGTAGCTAAAGGTTATTCTCAAAAATATGGAGAAGACTATGATGAAACATTTGCTCCAGTTGTCAAACATACTACAATGAGAACTTTGTTTGCAGTTGCAGCAATGAAACAAATGGAACTGAAACATCTGGATGTAAAGATAGCATTTTTGAATGGAAGTTAAACAGAAGATATTTACATGGAACAACCTCCAGGATTCAAAGATGAAAGTAACCCAAACATGGTTTGCAAATTACAGAAAAGTATATACAGTTTAAAACAAGCTGCTAAAGTGTGGAATGATAAAATCATGGAGGTGCTCACAAATGAAAAATTTAGAAAGGGAAAAGAAAGGGATAAAGAGGACTTACTAAAAATCCTGAATCAACATTTCGAGATCAAAGACTTGGGAAATGTGAAACAGTACTTAGGAGTATAGATAGAAAGAGAAGAAGATGGAAGTTTCTTACTTAATCAAAATCACATGATTCAAGACATAACCGAAACATTTGGATTGAAGGATGCAAAACCAGTAAAGTCTCCAATGGAAACTAATTATCTTAAAGAGATGAGTAGTGAAAAAAATGTGTTACCAAATAATGAAGAGTACAGAATGGCGATAGGAAAATTACTGTATCTAGCGACTGTTACAAGGCCAGACATTGCAGCATCAGTAGGAATTCTGAGTAGAAAAGTGTCCAAGCCAAATAAAGCGAATTGGAATGCTGTGAAGAGAGTAATACGTTATTTGAAAGGAACCAGCAATGTTAAACTGAAACTGCCTAAAAGTGATAAATGCATTTTAACTGGATACGTTAATGCAGATTGGGCTTGAGATCCAACTGACAGAAAATCTACCAGTGGCTATGTTTTCTTTCTCTCAGGTGGACCAATTAGTTGGACTAGTAAAAAACAATCAATAGTAATGCTGTCGTCAACAGAAACAGAATATGTTGCAGCAGCACATTAAAGTCAAGAAGTTCTATGGTTAAGACAATTGCTAACAGACCTAGGACAAGCACAGTTGTAACCAACAAAAATAAATGAGGACAATCAGGGATGTCTTGTTCTTGCTCAGATGGAAAGAGTTAACCCAAGAACCAAGCACATTTATATGAAGTATCATTTCTTGAGGGACCATCAGGAACAAGGAATCCTGAAATTAGAATATTGTCCAACTGAAGATATGACAGCAGACATTTTCACAAAGGCATTGAATGCTGAAAAACATCAGAGACTAATGAAAAAATTTGTTTTGACTGAATAAGTCCTTACTGTTGAGAAAGGGTGTTGGTATATGCAACAGTTGTGGACTTCTTTGTTTGTGTGAAGGAGGACTTTATGCTGATCTGACAGTAGATAGTGACGTTGTGTAAAGTTTCCTTGTTTACTGTATTGTAAAAGAAAAAAGTCTCTCTTGTATTTTCTGTTTTGTTCTTACTTCCTGGTGTAGTACTGAGTGACTATGCGTTTTTTCCTTTACCTCATGTTCTGAGAAGTAAAAGCTTGTTATCCCATGTAATCTGCTCTGTGAAGTTTCTACCGCAACTGTGGGTATCCAGAAGCTGATCTGTGAATTCATGTCAGATCTAAGTAAGCTTGGACTGGAAGCAAATAGGCATATAAACTAGAATGACACATGAGAGCTGGACTGCTCTGATCGCAGTTCTGTCAAATGCCAGATGAGCTGGTATTAAAAGAGGGCTGCTTGGGTGCCCAAAATTTGGAAGTGCGAGAGTATTGTAATGTAAGCCAAGTTAGTATTTGTAAGCCAAGGAAAAACAAAAGCAGTCATACCAAAGTGAATCGTAAGGCTGGATATGCATTTTATGTGTAATCAGCTGACCGTAATTCCTCCCGACCTCTCTATTAAATGCATTTTTGGCTCAGCTAAGAGTGTTTTCTGATTGGGGAGAAGGTAATTTGCTGTTAAACACCTTTGCAGCCTACTGTATCTCTCTTAACAACAAAATGATCGGGCGTGTTTACATCCAATCCAAATGTTTAGATTCTTTGAGCGTGCAAACATCTCTTAGCATATGAGATGGCTGGTTGGTCCTGCCAAAATTAGCAGGATTGGCTGCCATTATACTAATATATATCACCAACTTTCAATGGGCATTGTGTCATCCATAGCAGATGGAATTCTCAAACCGGTGCAATTAGTTGAAGATGTACAAAGATGAACAAACTTTCAAAAGCTTCATATTAATCAAAGAGTTTGCATGAGAAATCTGGTATAAAAAACTGAAAAGACACAACATTTTTGAGCAACGCAAGGTTGATTAAAAACTTTGCAACTTTTCGTGTTTTCACGCCAGATTAGGCCAGCTTTGCCAAAATGGACATAGGGCATAACAAGGCATGGCATCATCTACATTTCTGCGGTGTGGCATACCTAACGCCACAAATCTTACACCAGTCTATAACTGGAGTAAGATTTGTTGGAAACTCACGGAGATGCACGCTACTTTTAAGTCATGCTTGATTCATTAAGAGGCATGCACTTCTTTATGAATCAGGCACATCTGACTAGACCTCGCCCCCTCATTAAATTGGCATGAAAAACGCTAGCCTTGAGGAATCCAGGGTCAATGTCTTTTTCATTTCCAGGCATAATTGTTAATGAGCTTGTTCATATGAGCTACAAGTTTCGTTTGGTGAAGGAGCACTTTTCTGTTTTCATTGCTGAGAATCTCTTCACCAACTCCGAACTTCAAAATTGAATTACAAATGAAAATTTGATTTCTATTATTTTAATCCTTTTTCTGACATTTCGCTTTATGCATGAGTATGACGTGTACATCTTGAAAAATGTCACTTTCAGTGGGCTACATTCATGACAAGTCATAAATATCTATCTATAATCTCACACTGAGAAAGTGATTAATGGTGCTATTATGGCTACTTTATATGCTACAAATGCACAATTACAAGTCAAAAGGGCAATAAATCAGGTAATTCTAGATATAAAACACAATACTAATAATTCCATTTATATAACACCAACATATTCCGCATCGCCAGGGTGTGAAAATATCCAATGTATATCAACATGATTCAATATATTGGGAAAATAACATTATGCACGTTCCAAATATTCCTAGAAAAGGGACAATATAAGATAAATAATAAAATGCCCAATGCAGAAATCAATTGGAAGAGCATTCTTTAGTCATATATATGCTATTAAGTATGTAGGGCATATGTAGAAAGTCATTTCAGCAGAGTCCAGTATAAAAATGTAGCTAAAGTGTATGTTGCTGAAAAGAGTAAAGGAGAAAATTCATCTGCATGTATAATTAAAGGGGTTGTCTGGTCCAAATCGTTAAGTCTGCAGTCACTCTGTGTGACTGCAGACTTATGAATTCCCCAAGTGCAATCACTGTGGGCTATGGGGATTCTTCGGTTTCTGAGCTGGGACTGGTGAGTATGTATACGTTATACATATTCCTGACTAGAGCCTGTCCAGTAGGCACGGCCTCGCTCCGTACACTTTTATAGAGCGAGGCCACACCCCGCCTAGTGACGCGGCCGTCCAGTGGGTATGGCTGACTAGAGTGCGTGGCCTCGCTCCATACAAGCGTTATCGATTTGGACTGGACAATACCCTTAAGGTGTGGTTACCAAACCCAATACAGCAGTATGATAGACTACATAGTCAAAGACTGCGAAAACTGCACTCTGCATGTCAACCATATATCAGTAAAACACATGAACCTTTGAAAAGGAAATCAGTTTACTGTGCTGGGCACCATCAATAATCCAGATATATGTTTTATTGGTGTTCTCAAAACTGCTGATGTAAACCATCACATAATTCCTAGAAATATAGAAAAAACACCAGTATATAATAATGCACATCCAGGGTAATATCAAGAGTATATATATTGTACATGCACAACTTGAGTAATATCAAGAGTGTATGTATATACACTGGGTACAGAAAGTATTCAGACCCCTTTAAATTTATCACTCTTTGTTTCATTGCAGCTATTTGCTGAATTCTAAAAAGTTCATTTTTTTTCTCATTAAAGTACACTCTGCACCCCATCTTGACTGAAAAAAACAGAAATGTAGAAATGTTTGCAAATTTATTAAAAAAGAAAAAATGAAATATCACATGGCCATAAGTATGCAGACCTTTTGCTCAGTATTGAGTAGAAGCACCCTTTTGAGCTACTACAGCCATGAGTCTTCTTGGGAATGATGCAACAAGTTTTTCACACCTGGATTTGGGGATCCTCTGCCATTCTTCCTTGCAGATCCTCTCCAGTTCCGTCAAGTTGGATGGTGAACGTTGGTGGACAGCCATTTTCAGATCTCTCCAGAGATGCTCAATTGGGTCTAGGTCAGGGCTCTGGCTGGGCCAGTCAAGAATGGTCACAAAGTTGTTCTGAAGCCACTCCTTCCACTACTTTGGCCAAGTCTGAGGTCCGGACCACTCTGGAAGAGGTTTTCATCCAGGATATCTCTGTACTTGGCCGCATTCATGTTTCCTTCAATTGAAACCAGTCGTCCTGTCCCTGCAACTGAAAAACGCCCCCATAGTATGATGCTACCACCACCATGTTTCACTGTTAAGATTGTATTGGGCAGGTGATGAGCAGTGCCTGGTTTTCTCCACACATACTGCTTAGAATTATCACCAAAAAGTTCTATCTTCGTCTCATCATATTTCTCATAGTCTGGGAGTCCTTTGTTTTTGAGAAAACTCTATGCGGGCTTTCATATGTCTTGCACTGAGGAGAGGCTTCAGTCAGGCCACTCTGCCATAAAGGCCTGACTGGTGGAGGGCTGCAGTGATAGTTGACTTTGTGGAACTTTCTCCCATCTCCCTACTGCATCTCTGGAGCTCAGCCACAGTGATCTTGGGGTTCTTCTTTACCTCTCACAACAAGGCTCCCACTATTGCTCAGTTTGGTTGAACGGCCAGGTCTAGGAAGACTTCTGGTGGTCCCAAACTTCTTCCATTTAAGGATTATGGAGGCCACTGTGTTCTTAGGAACCTTGAGTAATGCAGAAATTCTTTTATAACCTTGGACAGATCTGTGCCTTGCCACAATTCTGTCTCTGAGCTCTTTGGGCAGTTCCTTTGAGCTCATGATTCTCATTTGGTCTGACATGCATTGTGAGCTGTGAGGTGTTATATAGACAGGTGTGTGCCTTTCCAAATAAAGTCATATCAGTTTAATTAAACATAGCTGGACTCCAATGAAGGAGTAGAACCATCTCAAGGAGGATCACAAGGAAATGGACAGCATGTGACTTAAATATGAGTGCCTGAGCAAAGGGTCTGAATACTTATGACCATGTTATATTTCAGTTTTTCTTAATTAAAAAAGTTACAAAAAATTCTACATTTCTGTTTTTTTTTCAGTCAAGATGGGGTGCAGAGTGTACTTTAATGAGAAAAAAAATTAACTTTTTAGAATTTACCAAATGACTGCAATGACACAAAGAGTGAAAAATTTAAAGGGGTCTGAATACTTTCCGTACCCACTGTGTGTGTATATATATATATATATATATATATATATATATATATATATACATATATATACAGGTTGGGCCATTTATATGGATACACCTATGTGCAGCATCTGAAACAACGGAAACCGGAAGCCTGTGCTAGCATTTCTGCTGCAGTGTTGCTATCAGTGTGTCAAGAGTGGATGCAGAGGGTTGCATTGACAATCCAACACAATGGGAAGCACTTTGAACACATTTTATAAATGGTCATAAACTTGCAAAAAACTCATGAAAGAATAAAGTTATGTTAAAACCAAGCACACCATTGTTTTTATTATGAAATTCTCAATAAGTTTAATGTGTCACATGACCCTCTTCCCATTGAAAAAAATAAAGTTGGATCCAAAATGGCCGACTTCAAAATGGCGCCATGGTCACCACCCATCTGGAAAAGTTTTCCCCCTCCCATATACTAATGTGCCACAAACAGGAAGTTGATATCACCAACTATTCCCATTTAATTTAGGTGTATCCATATAAATGGCCCACTCTGTATATACACTGTGTGCAGAATTATTAGGCAAATGAGTATTTTGATCACATGATACTTTTTATACATGTTGTCCTACTCCAAGCTGCATAGGCTTGAGAGCCAACTACCAATTAAGTAAATCTGGTGATGTGCATCTCTGTAATGAGCAGGGGTGTTGACTAATGACATCAACACCCTATATAAGGTGTGCTTAATTATTAGGCAACTTCCTTTTCTTTGGCAAAATGGGTCAGAAGAGAGATTTGACGGGATCTGAAAAGTCCAAAATTGTGAGATGTCTTGCAGAGGGATGCAGCAGTCTTGAAATTTCCAAACTTTTGATGCGCGATCACCGAACAATCAAGCGTTTCATGGCAAGTAGCCAACAGGGTCGCAAGAAGCGTGTTGGCCAAAAAAGGCGCAAAATAATTGCCCATGAATTGAGGAAAATCAAGCGTGAAGCTGCCAAGATGCCATTCGCCACCAGTTTTGCCATATTTCAGAGCTGCAACGTTACTGGAGTATCAAAAAGCACAAGGTGTGCGATACTCAGGGACATGGCCAAGGTAAGGAAGGCTGAAAAACGACCACCTTTGAACAAGAAACATAAGATAAAACGTCAAGAATGGGCCAAGAAATATCTTAAGACTGATTTTTCAAAGGTTTCATGGACTGATGAAATGAGAGTGACTCTTGATGGGTCAGATGGATGGGCCAGAGGCTGGATTAGTAAAGGGCAGAGAGCTCCACTCCGACTCAGACGCCAGCAAGGTGGAGGTAGGGTACCGGTATGAGCTGGTATCATCAAAGATGAACTTGTGGGACCTTTTCAGGTTGAGGATGGAGTGAAGCTCAACTCCCAGACCTACTGACAGTTTCTGGAAGACAACTTCTTCAAGCAGTGGTACTGGAAGAAGTCGGTATGGTTCACGAAAAACATGATTTTCATGCAGGACAATGCTCCATCACATGCAGCCAACTACTCCACAGCGTGACTGGCCAGTAAAGGTCTAAAAGAAGAAAAAATAATGACATGGCCCCTCTGTTCACCTGATCTGAACCCCATAGAGAACCTGTGGTCCATCATAAAATGTGAGATCTACAGGGAGAGAAAACAGTACACCTCTCGGACCAGTGTCTGGGAGGCTGTGGTGCCTGCTGCACGCAATGTTGATCGAAAACAGATCAAGCAACTGACAGAATCTATGGATGGAAGGCTGTTGAGTGTCATCATAAAGAAAGGTGGCTATATTGATCACTAATTTTTTTGTTTTTTGTTTTTGCATGTCAGAAATGTTTATTTCTAAATTTTGTGCACTGATATTGGTTTACCTGGTGAAAATAAACAAGTGATATGGGCTTATATTTGGTTTTTATTAAGTTGCCTAATAATTCTGCACAGTAATAGTTACCTGCACAAACAGATATCCAAATCTAGCCAAATCTAAAAAAACCCCACTCCAATTTCCAAAAATATTAAGCTTGGATATTTGGGTTGATTGAGAACATAGTTGTTGATCAATAATAAAATAATCCTCTAAAATATAACTAATAATTCTGCACACAGTGTGTACATATATACACTGTGTTTATATATATATATATATACACTACCGTTCAAAAGTTTGGGGTCACCCAGACAATTATATAAAAAGTATGAAATCTCATACTTTTATTTATCAAATGAGTTACAAAATAAATAGAAAATATTGTCCAGACATTGACAAGGTTAGAAATAAAGATTTTTATTTGAAAGAATAATTTTCTCCTTCAAAGTTTGCTTTCGTCAAAGAATGCTCCCTTTGCAGCAATTACAGCATTGCAGACCTTTGGCATTCTAGCTGTTAATTTGCTGAGGTAATCTTGAGAAATTACACCCCATGCTTCCTGAAGCCCCTCCCACAAGTTGGATTGGCTTGATGGGCACTTTTTGCGTACCATACGGTCAAGCTGCTCCCACAACAGCTCAATGGAGTTGAGATCTGGTGACTGCGCTGGCCACTCCATTACAGATAGGGAAGAAGCAGGCAGCTGGTATTCTAAATAGGTCATTCATAATTTGGAGGTGTGCTTTGGGTCATTGTCCTGTTGTAGGATGAAATTGGCTCCAATCAAGTGCTGTCCACAGGGTATGGCATGGCGTTGCAAAATGGAGTGATAGCCTTCCTTATTCAAAATCCCATTTACCTTGTACAAATCTCCCACTTTATCAGCACCAAAGCAACCCCAGACCATCACATTGCCTCCACCATACTTGACAGATGGCGTCAGGCACTCTTCCAGCATCTTTTCAGTTGTTGTACGTCTCACAAATGTTCTTCTGTGTGATCCAAACACTTCAAACTTTGATTTGTTTGTCCATAAAACTTTTTTATAAACTTCCTCTGTCCAATGTCTGTGTTCTTTTGCCCATATTAATATTTTCCTTTTATTGGCCAGTCTCAGATATGGCTTTTTCGTTGCCATTTTGCCCTGAAGGCCATCATCCAGGAGTCGCCTCTTCACTGTAGATGTTGACACTGGCGTTTTGCATGTACTATTTAATGAAGCTGCCTGTTGAGGAGCTGTGAGTTGTCAATTTCTCAAACTAGAGACTCTTTACAGGATGAAAATGGAGAAATGGTAAGAGAGGATGTTGAGAAGGCCGAACTTTTTAATTCCTATTTTGCATCTGTTTTCTCTCAGAAACAAAATGTAACATCAACTGATCTTCACTGTCCTTTTAAAGGAATAGAGGAATCCAAGTTATCTGTAAACAGAAAGATTGTGAGGGAATTTTTAGCTAACATAAAAGAGTTCAAGTCTCCAGGTCCAGATGAATTACACCCCAGAGTACTGAAGGAGATCGTAGAAGAAATTTTAGAACCACTCTCCATAATCTTTGAAAATTCTTGGAGAACAGGAGAAGTCCCAGAAGACTGGAGAAGAGCAAATGTTGTTCCTATCTTCAAAAAGGGGAAGAAGGTGGACCCAGGGAACTATAGGCCGGTGAGTCTGACTTCTATACCAGGAAAGATCTTTGAACAAATTATTAAACAACATGTATGTAAGTACATGGATAAGAATGAAGTGATTAACCAGAGTCAGCATGGGTTTGTAACTAACAAGTCATGTCAGACTAACTTAATTTCCTTCTATGACAGAATCACTGACTGGGTGGATCAGGGAAATGCTGTAGATATAGTATATCTTGACTTCAGCAAAGCATTTGACAAAGTATCTCACACCATCCTTATTGAAAAAATGACCAAGTATGCAATGGACCAGGCAACTGTTAGGTGGATTCATAACTGGCTTAGTGATCGGACTCAAAGGGTGGTTGTAAATGGCTTCACATCCAGCTGGATGAATGTCTCAAGTGGGGTACCACAGGGCTCCGTCCTGGGACCTGTATTGTTCAACATCTTTATCAATGATTTAGATGAAGGAATTGAGGGTAAACTGATTAAATTTGCTGATGACACAAAGCTAGGAGGGATAGCTAATACTAGAGAAGAGAGAGAGAGGATTCAAAAAGACCTAAATAAACTGGAGCAGTGGGCAGCAACCAACAGAATGGTTTTTAACAGGGAAAAATGCAAAGTACTACATCTGGGCAATAAAAATGAAAAAAGCATATACAGAATGGGAGGAATAGAGCTAAGCAACAGTACATGTGAAAAAGACTTAGGTATACTAATAGATCATAGACTGAACATGAGTCAACAGTGTGATGCAGCAGCAAAAAAGGCAAATACAATTCTGGGATGTATTAACAGAAGCATACAGTCTAGATCACGTGAAGTCATTATCGGTCTTTACTCCTCTTTGGTCAGACCTCATCTGGAATACTGTGTACAGTTTTGGGCACCACATTTTAAAAAAGACATAGACAAACTGGAGCAAGTTCAGAGAAGAGCGACCAGAATGGTGACTGGTCTGCAAACCATGTCCTATGAGGAACGGTTGCAGGATTTGGGAATGTTTAGCTTGCAAAAAAGAAGACTGAGAGGAGACTTAATAGCTGTCTACAAATATGTCAAGGGCTGTCACATTGTAGAAGGATCATCTTTATTCTCATTTGCACAAGGAAAGACTAGAAGCAATGGGATGAAACTAAATGGGAGGAGACACAGATTAGATATTAGAAAAAACTTTTTGACAGTTAGGGTGATTAATGAGTGGAACAGGCTGCCACGAGAGGTGGTGAGTTCCCCTTCAATGGACGTCTTCAAACAGAGGCTGGACAGACATCTGTCTGAGATGATCTAGTGAATCCTGCTTTGAGCAGGGGGTTGGACCAGATGACCCAGGAGGTCCCTTCCAACTCTACCATTCTATGATTCTATGATTCTATGAATGTACTTGTCTTGTTGCTCAGTTGTGCAGCAGGGCCTCACACTTTTCTTTCTACTCTGGTTAGAGCCTGTTTGTGCTCTCCTCTGAAGGGAGTAGTACACACCGTTGTACGAAAACTTCAGTTTCTTGGCAACTTCTCGCATGGAATAGCCTTCATTTCTAAGAACAAGAATCGACTGTCGAGTTTCACATTAAAGTTCTCTTTTTCTGGCCATTTTGAGAGTTTCATAGAACAAACAAATGTAATGCTCCATATTCTCAACTAACTCAAAGGAAGGTCAATTTTATTGCTTCTCAAATCAGCCAAACCATTTTCAGCTGGGCTAACATACTTGTGCAAGGGTTTTCTAGGGTTTTCTAAACATCCATTGGTCTTCTTACAGTTAGCAAACACAATGTACCATTAAAACACTGGAGTGGTGGTTGTTGGAAATGGGCCTCTATACACCTATGTAGATATTGCAATAAAAACGAGACGTTTGCAGCTAGAATAGTCATTTATCACATTAACAATGTATAGAGTGTATTTCTTATTCATTTAATGTTAGCTTCATTGAAAAAAAATGTGCTTTTCTTTCAAAGATAATAAAATTTCTAAATGACCGCAAACTTTTGAACGGTAGTGTATATATATACAGTACAGACCAAAAGTTTGGACACACCTTCTCATTTAAAGATTTTTCTGTATTTTCTTGACTATGAAAATTGTACATTCACACTGAAGGCATCAAAACTATGAATTAACACATGTGGAATTATATACTTAACAAAAAAGTGCAAAACTACTGAAAATATGTCTTATATTCTAGGTTCTTCAAAGTAGCCACCTTTTGCTTTGATGACTGCTTTGCACACTCTTAGCATTCTATTGATGAGTTTCAAGAGGTAGTCACCGGAAATGGTCTTCCAACAATCTTGAAGAAGTTCCCAGAGATGCTTAGCACTTGTTGGCCCTTTTGCCTTCACTCTGCGATCCAGCTCACCCCAAACCATCTCGATTGGGTTCAGGTCTGGTGACTGTGGAGGCCAGGTCATCTGGCATAGCACCCCATCACTCTCCTTCTTGGTCAAATAACCCTTACACAGCCTGGAGGTGTGTTTGGGGTCATTGTCCTGTTGAAAAATAAATGATGGTCCAACTAAGCGCAAACCGGATGTAATAGCATGCTGCTGCAAGATGCTGTGGTAGCCATGCTGGTTCAATATGCCTTCAATTTTGAATAAATCTCCAACAGTGTCACCAGAAAAGCACCCCACACCACCACACCTCCTCCTCCATGCTTCATGGTGGGAACCAGGCATGTAGAGTCCATCCGTTCACCTTTTCTGCGTCGCGCAAAGACACGGTGGTTGGAACTGAAGATCTCAAATTTGGACTCATCAGACCAAAGCACAGATTTCCACTGGTCTAATGTCCATTCCTTGTGTTCTTTTGCCCAAACAAGTCTCTTCTGCTTGTTGCCTGTCCTTAGCAGTGGTTTCCTAGCAGCTATTTTACCATGAAGGCCTGCTGCACAAAGTCTCCTCTTAACAGTTGTTGTAGAGATGTGTCTGCTGCTAGAACTCTGTGTGGCATTGACCTGGTCACTAATCTGATCTGCTGTTAACCTGCGATTTCTGAGGCTGGTGACTCGGATAAACTTATCCTCAGAAGCAGAGGTGACTCTTGGTCTTCCTTTCCTGGGGCGGTCCTCATGTGAGCCAGTTTCTTTGCAGCGCTTGATGGTTTTTCCAACTGCACTTGGGGACACTTTCAAAGTTTTCCCAATTTTTCGCACTGACTGACCTTCATTTCTTAAAGTAATGATGGCCACTCGTTTTTCTTTTATTAGCTGCTTTTTTCTTGCCATAATACGAATTCTAACAGTCTATTCAGTAGGACTATCAGCTGTGTATCCACCTGACTTCTGCACAACAGAACTGATGGTCCCAACCCATTTATAAGGCAAGAAATCCTACTTATTAAACCTGACAAGGGCACACCTGTGAAGTGAAAACCATTTCCGGTGACTACCTCTTGAAGCTCATCAAGAGAATGCCAAGAGTGTGCAAAGCAGTCATCAAAGCAAAAGGTGGCTACTTTGAAGAACCTAGAATATAAGACATATTTTCAGTTGTTTCACACTTTTTTGTAAAGTATATAATTCCACATATGTTAATTCATAGTTTTGATGCCTTCATTGTGAATGTACAATTTTCATAGTCAGGAAAATACAGAAAAATCTTTAAATGAGAAGGTGTGTCCAAACTTTTGGTCTGTACTGTATATATATATATATATATTTATATATACATATATATATATATATATATATATATATATAATATATATACACTATATATGACATAACAGCAACAAAGTATACAAAGAGGAATTCTTAGCAATAATTTATGGTAAAGCCAATATACTTTCATACAGGTTATATCAAGTATAATGTACAGTATATGGACCGGTAACCCTAATAAATAGAGCTAAACTTGAGGGAAATCTTATCCTATACAATGAGTTCCATTATGAAGTCCATATGGAAAAATCAGTCCCCACATGTATAAACCAGCTTCCCCAGAGGCTGATGACCAACTTATCTTTTAGGATTTTTTTAATTGGTTAGGTAATTGGTTGTGTAATATTTCTAAATGATTATATCTTGTATTTTTAGGACCATATTAGATTAGCTTCAAAAGCAGTTCTGTTTAATATGGTTACTGTTCCATTTAAATAATATTTGATATTCCATATGAAAGTGTATTGGCGTTAACTGTTGGTCCATGTGACTAGTGTTGAGCGAATTTGTTCGGCATTTCAAATTCGGGCGCGAACAAGCCGGAACCCCGAATACGAACCCGAATTTGAAATGCCGAACAAATTCGCTCAACACTACATGTGACGCAACACAGACTCTAAATGAACTGAAGGGATTACTGTATATATCTCATTTCCAGCAAATGGAAATTAAATGATTTTATATAAATCATGTATATATAAATATATATATATATATATATATATCACATGTATACAATAATATAGTGTCCATCTGCCACTATTAACCCCTTCATGACCTTGCTATTTTCCGTTATTGCGCTTTCGTTTTTGCTCCCCTTTTTCCCAGAGCCATAACTTTTTTATTTTTCTGTCAATATGGCCATGTGAGGGCTTGTTTTTTGTGGGACGAGTTGTACTTTTGAATGATATCATTGATTTTACCACATAGCGTACTGGAAAATGGGAAAAAAATTCCAAGTGCGGGAAATGGCAAAAAAAGTGCAATTCCACAATTGTATTTTGTTTTTTTATTTACCATGTTCACTAAATGCTAAAACTGACCTGCCATTATGATTCTCCTGGTCAATACCAGTGCACAGGTACCAAACATGTATAGGTTCTTTTTTATTTAAGTGGTACAAAAAGTCCAAAGTTTGTAAGAAAAGAAAAAGGTCACCATTTTTTGAGACCCGTAAGCGTCTCCATTTTTCAGGATCTGGGGCCAGTTGAGGGCTTATTTTTTGTACGCCGAGCTGATGTTTTTATTGATATGATTTTGGGATAGATACAATGTTTTGATCACCTGTTATTGCTTTTTATTGCAATGTTGCGGTGAGCAAAAAAACCTAATTCTGTCGTTTTGATTTTTTTTCTCGTTTTCCAATTACCGATCGGATTAATTTACTTTATATTTTGATAGATTTTACATTTCTGAACTTAGCGATATCAAATATGTGTATTTTTTTTGTTTTATTTTGAATGGGGCAAAAGGGGAGTGATTTGAACTTTTGTATTTTTTAAATTTTTTTAAGATTTTTTAAAACATTTTTTTTTACTTTTTACTTGCTTCAATAGTCTCTTTAGGAGACTAAAAGTTGAAATCATTAAATCGCCTGTGCTGCACACAGCAGGGCCTCAGCCCTGCTATGTGTAGCATAAATCATGATCTCCTATGAATGCTGGCCATGGGTCGGCGTTCATAGTAGGTTCACAATGACAGGCATGGGGGTCTTCTGCAGACCACCGGCTGTCATGACAACCCATCGGCACCCCGCGATCTAGTGACAGGAGGGCCGATGAGCGGGTCTTGTGACATGCTTCCAGTTAGCACGTGTTAAATGCCACCGTCAGAGATTGACACCCGTGGCTGTTGGAAGCACATGAAAGCTGATAATAATAATAATTTTTGTTTTTATAGCGCCAACATATTCCGCAGCACTTTACAATTTTAGGGGGGACTTATACAGACAATACAGAATAAGCATATCTCATATCAAAAGGAGTGAGGGCCCTGCTCGCAAGCTTACAGTCTATGAGGAAATGGGGGAGACACAAAAGGTAAAGTGTACATATACAGTATTGTATAATGCAGCCTTGATATACTAAATAGGATAAATAATAATACAGTCATGGCCAAAAGTTTTGAGAATGACACCAAAATTATATTTTCACATGATCTGCTGGCCTCTGGTTTTTATTGGTGTTTGTCTGATGTTTATATCACATACAGATATATAATTGCAATCATATTATGAGTACCAATAGGTTATATTAACAGTTAGAATGAGTTAATGCAGCAAGTCAATATTTGCAGTGTTGCCCCTTCTTCTTCAAGACCTCTGTAATTCTCCCTGGCATGCTCTCAATCAACTTTTGGACCAAATCCTGACTGATAGCAGTCCATTCTTGCATAATCAATGCTTGCATTTTGCCAGAATTTGTTGGTTTTTGTTTGTCCACCCGTCTCTTGATGATTGACCACAAGTTCTCAATGGGATTAAGATCTGGGGAGTTTCCAGGCCATGGACCCAAAATCTCTATGTTTTGTTCCATGAGCCATTTAGTTATCACCTTTGCTTTATGGCAAGGTGCTCCATCATGCTGGAAAAGGCATTGTTGGGCGCCCAACTGCTCTTGGACGGTTGGGAGAAGTTGCTCTTGGAGGACATTCTGGTACCATTCTTTATTCATGGCTGTGTTTTTAGGCAAGACTGTGAGTCAGCCGATTCCCTTGGCTGAGAAGCAACCCCACACATGAATGGTTTCAGGATGCTTTACAGTTGGCATGAGACAAGACTGGTGGTAGCGCTCACCTCTTCTTCTCCGAGTAAGCTGTTTTCCAGATGTCCCAAACAATCGAAAAGGGGATTTATCAGAGAAAATGACTTTGCCCCAGTCCTCAGCAGTCCACTCCCTGTACCTTTTGCAGAATATCAGTCGGTCCCTGATGTTTTTTCTGGAGAGAAGTGGCTTCTTTGCTGCTCTCCTTGAAACCTGCCCTTGCTCAAAGAGTCTCCGCCTCACAGTGCGTGCAGAAGCACTCACACCAGCCTGCTGCCTTTCCTGAGCAAGCTCGGCACTGCTGGTAGTCCGATCCCGCAGCTGAAACAGTTTTAAGATATGGTCCTGGCACTTGCTGGTCTTTCTTGGGCGCCCTGGAGCCTTTTTGACAACAATGGAAGCTCTCTCCTTGAAGTTCTTCATGATGCGATAGATTGTTGACTGAGGTGCAATCTTTGTAGCTGCGATACTCTTCTCTGTTAGGCCATTTTTGTGCAGTGCAATGATGGCTGCACGTGTTTCTTTAGAGGTAACCATGGTTAACTGAAGAGAAACAATGATACCAAGAACCAGCCTCCTTTTAAAGTGTCCAGTGATGTCATTCTTACTTAATCATGACTGATTGATCGCCAGCCCTGTCCTCATCAACACCCACACCTGTGTTAATGGATCAATCACTAAAACGATGTTAGCTGCTCCTTTTAAGGCAGGACTGCAATGATGTTGAAATGTGTTTTGGGGGTTAAAGTTCATTTTCTGGGCAAATATTGACTTTGCAAGTACAGTAATTGCTGTTAAGCTGATCACTCTTTGACATTCAGGAGTATATCCAAATTGCCATTACAAAAAATGAAGCAGTAAACTTTGGAAAAATTACTATTTGTCTCATTCTCAATACTTTTGGCCATGACTGTACATGGACTGGTCGCCAGCCAGTATGTGTACTGTCCTGACTGAGGCTATTAAGTACATAGATGGTATGAACCTGAAATTGAAGAAGATTTTAATATGGGCCAAAACTGGGATGGACAGATAGTGTGTTGAGGTGATAGGCCAGTCTAAAGAAATGGGTTTTTAGGGTCCGCTTGAAACTGTGGGTATTGGGAATTAATCGAACTGTCCTGGGTAGTGCATTCCAAAGAATTGGCGCAGCATGCGAGAAATCTTGGAGACAGGAGTGGGAAATTAGGATTATGGAGTATTTTACTTTAGCTGATCAGATCTGCTGTCATGTGCCAGGAAAGATGCGGGCTCAGCGCCAGGGCCTGCATCGAATGCGGGGATACGACCTTGGATGTACCTATACGTCCAAGGTCGTGATGTAGTAAGGTAACAAAAGATAATATGTGCATAATGTTAGTGGTGTATGATACTGATATGACTCTTCTACTGAATACATAATACAGCGGCAATAAATAATGTATGGTGGCTGTAGTACCAGAAGGAGTGCTGTTATGGTAAAATTTGTGATGTCACAGATGTGACACAGAAATGTTTTGATATGTTCAGTTTCATTTCACACACCATTACACTACATAAGTATTTTGTACTGATTATTAGTCACAATGTCTTTTAAGTTATTCATCCACATTGCACAGGTTATCGCATTATTTTGCATGCCATACACCTGTGCAGTTTGACATTGCGGTGGTCACATACATTTTTTCATTTGTTTTTTATGTTCACTTTTTTACTTCTTTGACATCACAAACTTTGCATTAACATCACTCCTACTTGTATTATAGGAAAACTAAATGGTTGTTATATTATCTATTTAGTACGTGGTCCGAATCTGTTTCATACAATGCATTTACTACCATTTTGGATTATTGGTGTGTATTTTAAATGTCTTTGAGAAAAGAAAGGATTTCAAGCACCCTACTGCCAAATATATCCTCTAAGCTAACTTGTAGATCTTGGACAGTCTTATAACCTCCTGAATAGTTTTTTTCTTTTTTTTTTTTGTTTAAAAAGGCGTATGTACATCACTCATAGGGTAACATTAGACGCAAGTTAGCCATAGCTTAAGACCACCTCTTGGGACCATTAATCTACCACTGACAGTATCAATAACTGTGATGAACCTGTAGCCGCCATCTTGGTAATGATAAATCATATCCAGGGATGGCCACACTTCAGCAGCCCCCACCCTTGGGACCTTCTGTTAAAACGTCAACTAGATAGTTTCCCCCCATCCAGGCTCCTGTAAGATAAGAAGCCTACTTAACACTTGAATGCTAGGAGCTTCAAAGACTTCGAGAGGAAACACAGCCAGCAGGGAGGGGTGCTTCGTCTATCTGTACCTGACCATTTGTCCCATAGGACTAGTTTCTTTGTCTGTCACAAGCATGGAGGCATAAGATATAGAAACATGAAAAGTACACGCATGTTGCATGGGATGGGCCAATAAAAAAATATCACGGCGTCCCGGAGCCATTGCGCACACAAGCCTCCGCGGTAGACGTTTGTACGTGCTCTGGAAGCCAAGATATAGCGCGGAGCCATTCCTGAGGACCGTATGGTATCATAATTGATATCAAAAGGTCGGTTGCGGCGGCCCGAATCCATGGGAACCCCTGGGGGTATCATGAGACCATCCCAGAAGAAGTTATTGGGTTCCATAGAATTTGGGCTTCTGATCGAAGTTAGACCTGAGGGTGGAGACTGAGCCAGCTGACCTCACCAGCAGTGGGCGGGACGGGGCAGGTAAGATAGCAGGACAGACAAGAGACAAGTCAGTCTTGACCCAAGAGTGGTGTGCTGAACATCTGAGCACCAGCTGAGGCCACCAAGGGGAGGAGCAGTTTGACCATGCGGTGGTAGGCCTCAGCCTGTAACAAAGAACCGTGCCTGCGATCGCAGAATCCTCTCCCTGCGTCACAAGAAAATCAAGAAACCGGTAACTGATATGCTGTGGTGATTCTGTGTGTTGTATTCCATTGTTGTATAGTTTAGCCTGACCTTATACCTGTGTATATTTAGTTGTATATCGTGTATCTAGTGTATTATTATAATCAATTACCTCAAGTAATTGTGGGCCTGCCTTTTATTCTGCATAACGAACGCACGTCCGTGTGAGCTCGGCTCAAGCCAAAAACGCTACCCAGGGTTGGTTCCTGACCCGATATAGGCCCATTCACGGACTGGGCGTATATCTAAAATAGGGACTGGTGGCAGCATACCAACTGGGGATTGGGGAAGGCTGGTAGTGACGGTCGGAGGTTCAGATATATATATATATTCCTGGCGCGGCCAAGGAAGATATATATACCGCCCTCACTACAGAGGGCCCCGATACCCAGTAGGTTACAGGACAGTCTCCCTGGCGACCGCTTATCCTAGGTGCAGTTCCTTGACTGACCTGAGGCTAAGAGGGCGCTAGCGAGTTGTGCTGTGTAGTGACGTTACGGTTTAGTGACGTTGAAGGGATAACACACTACCGTGTTCCCTGCGCTGGTTGCAGCTTCCTGGCACTACTTTCTCTAGGTGCAGTACCTTGACTGACCTGAGAGGTAAGGGGGCGCCAGAGAGCTGCACCCACCGGCCGGCTTTCATCACATTGGTGGCAGAGCGGTGGGATTGCAGAATAATAGTGTTGTGGGACCCCTACTCCCAGGCACTAAAGACTGCCAGTGGTAACTTCCACTGCTGGAGTCGTAAGGTCAGCCCAACGTTAGACGGTCAGGCTAAAAGTATAACAAGGTGTGTGCAAACTCAGGGTTGCAGCGGTGTCGGTTACCAAGATGGCAGACGGCACCAGGAGCAAGACCCTGCAAGAGGCTAATGCTACGGTCCGTGTGGCAGGAGGGGAGGACATTGTTACTCATGGCGAGGAGGAGTCCAGCCCGGGCACCTCAGGGAGCCAGTCCCCAGTATACGGTCCCGCAGTGGGCTGCCCACCACCTACCCAGCCCAGCCTGTCCAGATCACAAGCCCTTTTACAAGCGGCTATGGCAAGTCTCCAGTCTCATGGCGATGCCGTCTACAAAACCCTCCTGGCAGCATCAGAGAAGGCAGCGGAGGAGGAGCGTGCAGAGCGGGCTGCGGAGCGGGCTGCGGAGCGGGCTGCGGAGCGTGAAGCTGCAGAGCGCCGGGAGGCTGCGGAGCGTGAAGCTGCAGAGCGCCGGGAGGCTGCGGAGCGTGAAGCTGCAGAGCGCCGGGAGGTTGCGGAGCGTGCAGAGCGAGCTGCGGAGCGCCAGCACCAACTGGACCTGGCCCAGCGGGGGCTTCCGCTAGAGCAACCAACCCATCAGGAGACCAAGTCGTCCAAAGTCCGAGCTGAGGACTTCCCTCTACTGGAGAAGGATGGGGACCTGGACTCCTTTCTGGTGGCATTTGAACGGACCTGTCTTCAGCACCATCTGGCCCGGGATCAGTGGGCCAGATACCTGACCCCCCGTTTGAGGGGTAAGTCCCTGGATGCCTTGGGGGACTTACCTGCCGGGGAGGTACAGAACTACGACTGCATCAAGCGGGCCCTGATCCGGCAGTACAACCTCACTCCCGAGTCGTACCGCCAGAAGTTCCGGAGCCTGCTGCGTGGCCCCAAGGACACCTGGACCGATCATATGCGGGCGCTGTTGAGAGCCGCAGAGCACTGGACCTCGGGTCTAGCGCTTACTACCCGCCAGGAGGTCCAGGAACTGTTTGTCACGGAGCAGTTCTTGTGGAACTGCCCAGAGGACCTCCGACAGTTCCTCCGTGACCGAAAACCAACAGGGGCTTCTGCTACAGCCGCCCTGGCAGACGAGTATGCCAATAACAGGGCGCCTGAGCTGAAGAAGTCTGCCAGCAGCACCTGGAGAGGGGGTAAGCCCAGTCATGCCCCTGTTTCCCCGGCCCCTAGAACACAAGGGGTGTATCCCCCTGTTGCCCTCTCCAGGCAAGGACCAGACGTAAGACGTTGTCATCTATGCAACAAACCAGGACACTTTAGGGCTGAGTGTCCCCAGCGCCAAAAGACCCCATCCCAGTCCCAGAGAGCGCCCAATGTTTTGTGTGTGGGAGGGGGTGGTGGTAGGTCCCTGGACAACATCCAACCCGTCACCATAGGCCGTTCTGCGGTCATGGGACTGCGGGACACGGGCGCTGAACGAACACTGGTACGGCCTGAGGTGGTGTCCCCCCAGGACTTGGTACCAGGAAAGACTCTTTCCGTCTCCGGGGTTGGAGGCGTGGAGCCGGCACTTCCCGTTGCCATGGTGTATTTGGACTGGGGTGCCGGAAGGGGGATGCGGGAGGTGGGAGTAACGCCAAATATTCCCGCAAATGTTTTATTAGGGACCGACTTGGGGCGTCTAGTATCGCAGTATGTACCCTCTGAACCCCCAAGTTCGGCCCCCCAAGAGTGTATTGATTTGTCTGCTGCTAATGCCAACCATGTTGTATGTAGTGTGTGTCCTGCTGAGGAGGAGGGAGTGAAACCTGAGGGTAACACCTGCACAGACACAACACAAACAGGGTTAGTGAAAGCAGGTGGGGAGTGTGGGGATGCCCGCAGAGGTGCTCAGCCGGCGTGCCGTGACCTCTTGTCCTCCGGTGAGGGAGGGGGCGGGCAGGATTCTGTAGAGGGAAGCTCAGGGATGGAGAGGGGGGCAGCTACCGGCAGTGTAGGGCTCCCAGGGGTATCCAGGCTGCTGAGTATAGGCCCACTGCAGGGGGAGGAACAGGCCATGGGAGGTGGGGGTGTCCCAAGAGAGGAGCCGCCAGGTAAGACCCCAGGGCAGGAGTTCCCCACATCCGAGATGTCCAAAGGCCTAGGAAGCCTGCCTGATCGGGCGGCTTGGTCAGAAACAGAGGGGAAGCAGGCACTACCCACGGTCACAGCGGTCATAGCCGCTGTCACCAGGAGTGGGAGCGCCGGAGCCCAAGGAGCCTTGCAGAGGTCCGACGGCTTCCCCACTTCTGACCAAGTGTCTGCCGGGTCAGACAGCGGCCAGGTGACATGCCCGGAGGGGCTGACGGAGGATGTGGCAGTTTCGTCGATTCTGGCCACATCAAGTCAGGAATTTCAGGCTGCGTTGGAAGCAGACGACAGCCTGAAAGCTCTCAAGGAACAGGCGGCACAGCCTCCCATGGAGTCAGACTGCGAGCGTGTGGTCTGGGACCAGGGACGGCTGTACCGGGTAACGGTCCAGCAGGGTTCACCGGAGGCGTGGCCCAGGGACCGACAGTTAGTGGTACCCTATCCGTTCAGGGCGGAATTGTTGCGGATCGCACACGAGATTCCGATGGCCGGACACCTAGGGATCGCTAAAACCAAGGCCAGGATAGCTCAGCATTTCTACTGGCCTGGGATGGGAGCCGCGGTGGGTGCCTACTGCCGTTCGTGTGACACCTGTCAGAGGGTGGGGAAGGCGGGGCCGCGCCCCAAAGCCCCACTGGTAACTCTGCCAATCATCGAAGAGCCTTTCTCGAGGGTCGCTGTGGATCTTATTGGACCTCTGTCCACTCCCAGCCACTCCGGGAAATGCTTCATACTCACGGTAGTGGACTATGCCACCCGGTACCCGGAAGCGGTAGCTTTGTCGTCCATTCGGGCCGACAAGGTGGCTACCGCCTTACTGGAGATCTTCTCCAGAGTGGGTTTCCCCCAAGAAATGCTCACCGACCGAGGGACCCAGTTCATGTCGCGGCTGGTGGAGTCCCTCTGTAAGCAAATGCAGGTGCAACATCTGGTGGCCAGCCCGTATCACCCACAGACTAATGGCCTGTGTGAGCGGTTCAATGGCACCTTAAAGCAGATGCTTAAGATGTTGGTCGACTCCCACGGGAGAGACTGGGAGCGTTACCTCCCACACCTCCTATTTGCTTACCGGGAGGTTCCGCAGGCCTCAACGGGGTTCTCCCCCTTTGAGCTCCTGTACGGGCGACGGGTACGGGGCCCCCTGGCTCTGGTGAAGGAAGCATGGGAAGGGGATTTGGCCACCCCCGAGGTGTCGGTCATCGAGTATGTCGTGCGCCACCGGGACAGGATGATGGCCTTGGCAAAGCTGGTGCAGGACAATATGGCCCAGGCCCAGGCCGACCAGA
Organism: Phyllobates terribilis; assembly: GCF_046119375.1. Lineage (NCBI taxonomy): Eukaryota > Metazoa > Chordata > Amphibia > Anura > Dendrobatidae > Phyllobates > Phyllobates terribilis. The sequence continues at coordinate 1,016,391,274 of NW_027362761.1, forward strand.
AGCGGTGGTACGACCAGAATGCTTGTGAGAGGACCTACCAGGTGGGTCAAAAGGTGTGGGTACTGGTCCCCGTACCACAGAACAAGCTTCAGGCAGCCTGGGAAGGTCCCTACTTCGTGCACCAGAAACTCAATGCCGTCACCTATCTGGTCACCCTGGATCACGCCCGTGGAAGGAGGAAGGCCTTCCACGTGAACATGATGAAGGCTCATCATGAGCGGGAAGCGACTGCCCACCCAGTGTGCAACCTTCCCGAGGAAGGAGAGGTAGAAACCCTCCTGGATCTGCTCACCCAAGCCAAGGCGGGTGGGTCCATCGAGGATGTGGGGGTTGGCCACCAGCTCACGGAGGACCAACGGTCCCAGCTGGGGACCACCCTGCACCCCTTCCGGGGGCTGTTCAGCAGCCTGCCCGGACGGACTGAGATGGCTGTCCACGACGTGGACACTGGCGATCACCCGCCGATCCGGCGTTCAGCATATCGGGTCTCTTTCGAGGTGCAGGGAAACATGCGCCAAGAGATAGACGAGATGCTGAAGCTGGGGGTGATCCAGGCATCCAGCAGCGCGTGGGCCTCGCCTGTAGTCCTCGTACCAAAGAAGGACCGAACTACACGGTTCTGCGTGGACTACCGGGGGCTCAACGCTGTAACGGCCACCGATGCGTTCCCCATACCACGCATCGATGACCTGCTCGATCGGATGGCCGGGGCTAAGTACCTGACCATCATGGATCTGAGCCGGGGGTACTGGCAGATTCCTCTGACCCCCGCGGCAAGGGAACGCTCTGCCTTTATCACCCCTTTTGGACTGTACGAGTCCACAGTGATGCCATTCGGCATGAAGAATGCCCCTGCCACTTTTCAGCGGATGGTCAATACGCTGCTTGAGGGACTTGAAGGGTACGCGGCTGCGTACTTGGACGATATTGCAGTCTTCAGTCCCACTTGGGAGGATCACCTAGAGCACCTGCGGCAGGTGCTCGGTCGGATCCACCGGGCAGGCTTGACCATCAAGCCGGAAAAGTGCCAGCTGGGCATGAGTGAGGTCCTCTACCTGGGTCACCGGGTAGGCGGGGGGGTTCTGAAGCCAGAACCGGGGAAAGTGGATGCCATCGCATCCTGGCCCACTCCTAGGACCAAAAAGCAGGTGATGTCCTTCTTGGGGACCGCCGGGTACTATAGGAGGTTCGTCCCACACTATAGCACCCTGGCCAAGCCCCTGACGGACCTCACCAAGAAGAAGCTGCCCGTCGCAGTCGACTGGACAGTCGCCTGCGAGACAGCTTTCGGGGCACTCAAGGCCGCCCTAAGTAGCTCCCCTGTACTGCAAGCTGCCGACTTCGACCGGCCGTTTGTGGTACAGACCGACGCCAGTGACTTTGGCCTCGGTGCTGTGCTAAGTCAGGTCAACACGACAGGCCAGGAACATCCTGTCTTGTACCTGAGCAGGAAGCTACTGCCCCGGGAGGTGGCTTACTCCACGGTGGAAAAAGAATGCCTGGCAATTGTATGGGCCCTGCAGCGTCTGCAGCCCTACTTGTACGGGAGCCATTTCACCGTGGAGACGGACCACAACCCCCTCAGCTGGTTACACACGGTCTCTGGGTCGAATGGCAGGTTGCTACGCTGGAGCCTCGCTCTCCAGCAGTACCACTTCTCCATTCGCCACAGAAGAGGCCGTGACCACGGTAACGCTGACGGGTTATCCCGGCAAGGGGAGGGTGCAGAAGGACGCACGGGGGAACACAGGAATGTGCTACCCCCTCGCGCCCTCGTATAGGGGGAGGTGTGATGAACCTGTAGCCGCCATCTTGGTAATGATAAATCATATCCAGGGATGGCCACACTTCAGCAGCCCCCACCCTTGGGACCTTCTGTTAAAACGTCAACTAGATAGTTTCCCCCCATCCAGGCTCCTGTAAGATAAGAAGCCTACTTAACACTTGAATGCTAGGAGCTTCAAAGACTTCGAGAGGAAACACAGCCAGCAGGGAGGGGTGCTTCGTCTATCTGTACCTGACCATTTGTCCCATAGGACTAGTTTCTTTGTCTGTCACAAGCATGGAGGCATAAGATATAGAAACATGAAAAGTACACGCATGTTGCATGGGATGGGCCAATAAAAAAATATCACGGCGTCCCGGAGCCATTGCGCACACAAGCCTCCGCGGTAGACGTTTGTACGTGCTCTGGAAGCCAAGATATAGCGCGGAGCCATTCCTGAGGACCGTATGGTATCATAATTGATATCAAAAGGTCGGTTGCGGCGGCCCGAATCCATGGGAACCCCTGGGGGTATCATGAGACCATCCCAGAAGAAGTTATTGGGTTCCATAGAATTTGGGCTTCTGATCGAAGTTAGACCTGAGGGTGGAGACTGAGCCAGCTGACCTCACCAGCAGTGGGCGGGACGGGGCAGGTAAGATAGCAGGACAGACAAGAGACAAGTCAGTCTTGACCCAAGAGTGGTGTGCTGAACATCTGAGCACCAGCTGAGGCCACCAAGGGGAGGAGCAGTTTGACCATGCGGTGGTAGGCCTCAGCCTGTAACAAAGAACCGTGCCTGCGATCGCAGAATCCTCTCCCTGCGTCACAAGAAAATCAAGAAACCGGTAACTGATATGCTGTGGTGATTCTGTGTGTTGTATTCCATTGTTGTATAGTTTAGCCTGACCTTATACCTGTGTATATTTAGTTGTATATCGTGTATCTAGTGTATTATTATAATCAATTACCTCAAGTAATTGTGGGCCTGCCTTTTATTCTGCATAACGAACGCACGTCCGTGTGAGCTCGGCTCAAGCCAAAAACGCTACCCAGGGTTGGTTCCTGACCCGATATAGGCCCATTCACGGACTGGGCGTATATCTAAAATAGGGACTGGTGGCAGCATACCAACTGGGGATTGGGGAAGGCTGGTAGTGACGGTCGGAGGTTCAGATATATATATATATTCCTGGCGCGGCCAAGGAAGATATATATACCGCCCTCACTACAGAGGGCCCCGATACCCAGTAGGTTACAGGACAGTCTCCCTGGCGACCGCTTATCCTAGGTGCAGTTCCTTGACTGACCTGAGGCTAAGAGGGCGCTAGCGAGTTGTGCTGTGTAGTGACGTTACGGTTTAGTGACGTTGAAGGGATAACACACTACCGTGTTCCCTGCGCTGGTTGCAGCTTCCTGGCACTACTTTCTCTAGGTGCAGTACCTTGACTGACCTGAGAGGTAAGGGGGCGCCAGAGAGCTGCACCCACCGGCCGGCTTTCATCACAATAACATTTCTTAGAAACTAGCCACATAATATCTGTAGCTGTGGAATGGTAAGTAACAGCCAGTCCTTGTTAGCCAGCTGTGAATATTCCATTTATAAGGAAATTATATTTTTTAAAAATAGCAGTAAGAAAGTGAGACAAGAATAGAATTATTTTTCATTCTCCGTGTTGTTTTGAACTGTAACTGTGTGGGAAGTCTGACAGGTAGTAATTAAAGACCATTGCTGCCTGGTGTTAGGTTTGCTTCTCAATAATATGACTGTTTAAAATGTTTCTTCTTTCTGTTTTATGATTAAACAATGTCCTATTCCCTTGTATAACTTCCGAGAATGTTTCCAGATATAATTACTTGCCATTTTATTTCATTTGACTGTAGTATAAAATTAAAACATTCTCCTTTTGACTGTCAAATCCTGTGTGAGAAGATTATCACTTCATATATATGGGGATTTGACCTTTCTATCATTATCACAACTATGGTTTCTTTATTGTTATCAATGAATGCAGGTATATACTATTAAAGTCACAGGAGGCACAGATAAATGGAATCGATTATTAACTTTTAAGCCCCACTATACAGACCTACAGTGGATATAAAAAGTCTACACACCCCATTTAAATGCCAAGAAAATTATACCAGGAAGAATAATTTCAAAACTTTTTCCATCTTTAATGTCACCCTTAATCCATTGAGAAACAAATTGAAATCACATTGAGGTAGAAAATAAGAATAATACATAATATAATTGGGGATGTGGTTTTGTTCAGAATTAGCCAATCACATTTTGTCATCTTAAATAGTACTCAGTACACAGCTTCCATCATTTACAGTAATTCTCAGTAATCCCATACAAAAATTTGCTATTCTACTAGGATTTTCCTGACATTGTCTTAGTTCCATTTTACAGCAAATGCCATAGTCTATGAACAGCTTACAACACAGCAAAGGGGAGCCACAAAGAGGCCTACAGCAAAATTGAAGGAACTTCAGGAATTTCTGGCAAGTACTGGTTGTATACTGCATGTGAAAATAATCTCCATATTCTTCATATGTCTGGCCCATGGGGTAGAGTGGCAAGACAGAAGCCTTTTCTTACAAAGAAAAATATCTAAGTCTGGCTATAGTTTGCCAAAACCTACATCAAATCTGCCAAAGCATGTGGAAAAACATGTTATGGTCCGATGAGACCAAGGTTGAATATTTTGGCCATAATTAAAAAAAAGTATGTTTAGTTTAAAACCAAATCTGCACACCACCAATAAAAACATACCCACAGTAAAGCATGGTGGAGGCAGCATTATGCTTTGAGGCTGTTTTTCACCAGCTGAAACTGGAGAGTTAGTCAAGGTGGAGGGTATTTAAACCGCTCCAAATGTCAGTCTATTTTGCATCAAAACCTAGAGACCTGTGCTAAAAAGCTGAAGATGAACATTAATTTCACCTTTCAGAGCAAGATTGAAATTAAGCATACTTACAAATCAACAAAATAATTTCTTGGCCAGAAGATCAAAACTTTGGAATAGCCCAGCCAGGGCTTGCAGGGCCCAACCTTGCAATCTGACAGCTTTGAAGCGCTACTGCAAGGAAGAGTAGGCAGCGATTGCCAATTCTACAGTAGATGTGCCATTCTGATAGACACCTACTCTTATATGACTGAATGCAGTCATAAATTCAAAGGGCACTTCAACAAATTATTAGTTTAAGGATGTGTATATTTATGCATCCACATTACTTTATTTAATTTTTTTTTCAGACCCAAAAAGATTTCAGATTATTTTTCAATTGAGTTGTACCGATTATAGGTAACATTAAAGGAAAAAGTTGTGAAATGATTCTTCTTGGTATGATTTTGTCACATGGTAAAAATTGTCATTTTAACAGGGGTGTGTAGAGTTTTCATATTCCCTGTATAATTTCTGAAACACTAACTAGATTTATGAATTAAATGCCTTCTAACATACAGTATTTCTATTACACAAGAAACACCTGCTGTATTTTTTTTTGTTTAGGGACAGTCTGACCGTTGATTCTCGTCACCTCTGAATTGCAGCTAGTATAAAAATCTTGGATATTTACTGCCCATTCTTACTCCATAAAAAACAATATTTGTATTTATACCCTGCCAACATATCCCATAGCACTTTAAAATTCAGCGGAAATATCTACAAACAATACCAGACATTGCAGAGTAATACATAGTTCTACAATTCAAACAAGAAGAGTGAGGGCCCTGCTCAGAAGAGCTTACAATCTATGAGGAAATAGGGATGACACAAATGGTAAAAAATGCCTGTATTGTTTGGTCCGCACCAAAACCATAAATATTGGAGAGCATTCATTGTATGTAAATCGGGCTGCAACACATTGTGCCTAACGAATTGTAACTTTTTTTTAACCACATAATGCACACAGACAAGGTACTGTATTATTCATGCTTACCCTTCCCTTTTTCTCTTCCATCCTCTGCAGCTGTTTTACAGCTACTATACAGTTCCTGGATGACTTTTGGATCCAGTTTAGGAATTGTGTACTGTTAATTGGGAGACCTGCGTTTTTGGGGAATGGGGTATCATGCCATTACGTCAGTGGTTTATTTTCATATTCTACTCTCTTTTTTCACTGCATTGTTTACTATGTCAGAGAAGTGATGGTCGTTTTTTTGTTTTGTTTTTTCTTCCTTTTTGCTTCATTCAAGCAAGTAGCTGTTTTCCTAGGATGTTGTGTAACACTAGATTCTTTATAATTCTGTTTAAAGTAGCTAAACCTTTTTTGACCTGATTTGAATGGAATTTTTTTCTTAATTCTAGTTTGTTTGTTTTTCCTTTTTTTTATTTTTTAGTTTCAGCATTTTAGTGCCACTTTGTGTTGTTGAAACACCGAATACTGTTTGGGTTTGTCAGGAAAACATTTTCAAATGTTCTGTAAAGAAGTTGTACAGTACTTTATAATACCCCCCCCCAATGTATCCCCCTGGGATCCACCATCCACCGCTCGCTTTCCCAATGAATGCGGAGAGGCAGAGCACGCGGTGGATGCCGGGTGTGACGCGGGGGGGGGTAACCCCACCCACAGCCTGGCATCCACCTGGAACGCGGAAGACAAAGACCCCCTGCTGCTGCCAGCACTTGTCGTGACGTCAGCTGATGTCAGAGCCGGCTGCAGCCGGGGTTCACGTGATGCCTGTGAGTTGCCAGTGATAGCGCCGCTCACAGGCATTATCTGCAATGGAAGGTATTTACAAAAATCCTTAGGGGCCCCGGGGGATACATTGGGGGGGGTAATATAAAGTACTGGACAACCTCTTTAATGTTAAATTATATTTGCTCATCATGAAAAATGATTATTGTTTTCACAATTGTAGACATAATGCATGTTACTTGGACTTCCCCAGACACACGATAGTGTGGACAGCTTCTGTGAATGCTTACAGACACTGCCAGTTATGTATGGAAAAAAGCCATCTTGCTGCCTAGTCAGTGAAAAGAGGATGAAAGGAAACACAGTGAAGTAAAAATATTTACTTTAGATTTACTCTGCCAACCTAATTTACATCAGAAGGACCAATCAGTATGTGACTTGCATCTAGGAGGATCTAAAACATAGCCAGATTCTCTCTCCTTATATCATTGTGTACTTTTATGGTAGCATAGGGTGTCCCTTAAACTTGCAATGTAACCATTATTTATGTAGTACCACATTTTAGGTTGTATTGGATTGGAATTTATTGCTCAGTTCCCTGTGCTTTAGAGGGTTGACTGTAGCAAGTATAGCACTGGGCCTCTTTAAGTCATAGTTATAGAAGTACTACCATAAATAACCTCCACCTATTTAGAGTGTCGCCTCTATAAATACAATTACTGTACAGCCACTTTTTGATAGAAAATAGAACAAAACACCAAAGAAGAAGATAGCGCACTTTAGATCTCTTATCTGCAATGATCATTTAAAAGCAACCTTTCATGTAATAAAATGCTATTAACCTGCAAATATGGGGTTAATCTGCAGGTTAATAGTGTTCAAAAGCCATGTGGCTGCCACACTGTAAGGGGGGCTAACAGAAAGAAATAAATTTTTTTTCCTTCCGGAAGCCTTTGGCTTTGTCATACAGGTACGTCCGGTGTAACTTTAGTCACTGCTCAGTACACAGAGAATGGCAGGTGTAACCACGCCCCGGCACTGACTCACAGCTGACTCAGCAGTGCATCAGTACAGAGGCGGCTGTCAGTCACTGCCAGGGTGTGGTTACAGCTGCCGCTCACTATGTACTGAAGCTGTGCCTGCTGTGCCTGTCTGACTGAACACTGGAGGCTGCCGGAAGGAATAAAGTTCATATCCTCCTGGTAGCCAGAATACCAGTGCAGAGGCCACACAGCTTTAGAAGTATATTAACCTGCAGATTAACCCCATATCTGCAAGTTAATAGCTTTTTGGGACATGACAGGTTCCTTTTAAAGGTTGTATGATATTTAACACTTAAGAAGACCTGTCACCAGGTCAAAAGTGGCCAGTTTTTTTCTTTTATTCCTGCTGCTCCCCTGAGTATTCCACTTTTTTCTTTAAAAAATCTGCTATATGATTTCACAGATTAGGACTTTTTTTATTTAGTGCGCCCAATATGCTAATACTTATATAGTCTTTACAAGGGGGTGTTGCTCACAGTATTCTTTAATCTGCTGTGCATAGTTACCCTTTGACCAAAATTTCTTTGGTACAGACCAAAAAAATGAGCAAATTGATTTTAGTAAATAGTCTAAAAAGTAGAATACTCAGAATGCTCTAGTGGCAGATCCTCTTTAGTAGAATATCTGTAGAACAGGCCATCAATGAACTATCAGTGAGTATCTGAGACCCCTCAATTAAATAAGGGCAGTGATGCAATGTAGCTTCTTTTTCTTAAAATTGATGAGGGTCCAAATGGTTGTACCGCCACTCTAATGCAGAGTCGGCTGTCAGTCAGTGCCGGGTGCACAGTCACAGCCGCCACACACTATACACTGAGCGGTGACTGAAGCCACGCCAGCCCACCCCTATGACTGAAAGCCCAAACCTGCCAGGAGGAATAAAGTTCTTTTCCTCCCGGCAGCGGGGCTCTCAGTGAGGCGGCGGCAGGATGTCATAATGCTATTAGGCTGCAGATTAACCCCATATCTTCAGGTTATAGCATGTTTTTACATGACAAGTTCCCTTTAAGGTCACCAATCACTACACAGTGAGAGCGCTGTAATCACTCCCTGGCACTTTGATTGACATCCGGCTCTGCAGTGTGTGTGGGTGAAGAAGTCAGTCAAGGTTCAGGGGGCGTGAACTCTCCCACTAAATGGGTAGTGAGCTGTCACTTTCATAGCCCCCTGCACGGGGAGAATACAACTTAATTTTCTCCCTATAGCTGCTCTTTCAATTATTCAGTCAAACATTCTAAAAACTCTATTAACCTGCAGATTAACACTATGCAGGTAAATAGTGGTTTTTGTACATTCATTATAAACCTATTTGTTATGTTAAATTAATTTTAGTGGAAATAAAAAAATGTAGCATCTGAGGACTTGAGGGCTCACTGATGTTAGAGGTGGGCATCTCTATATTCACAAACAGCTGAGATCTCAACTAAAACTGACAACTGGAAAGATGTGAGCACCTGGACAGAGCTGCATTAGGCCCCGTCCCAATGTAAAAGAGATGGAGACAATTATGAATTAGCTGCAGAATGATGGTCCATAGAGAAAACAAGCCTTGATGCCCCTGCTAGAAGGAAGCGCTGAACAGGGATAGTAATGGCAGCCACATACAGGGAGGAGGTAGAATTTATTGACCAGGCATAGTGCTTTTTAAGCGCTCTGCCCTATTGTTAGCTGGTAACTATAGCAAAACATATCAAGTTTATAACAGCTATATGTAAACACAAGAGCATTTTTTAAATAATTATAATTGAAATCTTTATATTTTGATTGCGTTATTAAATTGTGGGCAACCCCAATATAAATGATCTGGTTACTTCCAATTAATAAAAAAACAGGTCTACCAGAGCTGGAGCTATTGATACTAAGTGGCACTGTGGCACTGTATATGATGTTCATAAGCTCTACTAAGTCATGACATTGTTCCAAAGTCTTGTGAAAATGTTTGAGGAGGACAAATAAGATGCAAGATGAGGTTCTCTTGAAAATCTGATTGATCTATTCATAGTTGCCAAGGATAATTCTTTGTATTTTAGTTAATGTACTGACATGCTGCATAAAGTTTGCAAATTTGTTAAAATAGTCCAGGATAAGAAAAACATGGCATCACACATTTCTATAGGTTGTCCGTGGCCATCATTAGGTGTAAAGCTTTATCTATGAAAAAAAAACACCCAAGTGTTTGGACAACCCCTTTAAGGGGTTTTTGTATTGGGTAAATTCGTCATATTCTTGCCAATTTACTTGGGTTTATTTGTACAAACTTTGCCTCATTTAATCACAAATTCCTCCTCATAACCAGTCTAAGGATGAAGGCTTTTGTCCCTGGGCATCTTCAGTAACTAAATTTAGAAAGAATCTAATTTGGGCCAGAAAGCCTTACCTAAGCAATTCTCAGTGCAATTCTGCATAAAATTATTGAGAGTCTAAGAATAAACATTGTTAAACATTATAATAAAACATTTCCCACAATGGTGTTTGTTTCATGCAATATTATGGTTTATGAGACCATTTATTTCATTTTGAAAGATCCTTTAATATTATGGAGCTATTTACTCTGTGCAGTAATCAGCACAGATGGCTACAGTCAATCCCAATAAGATTTAGAAGGTAAGACAAGATAAATGGTAGATTTCCATATGTGCTAAGTAACCTTTCTGCTAGTAAAACAAAGATTATTGCTCACAGAAAGAAGATCAAGGCAAGATGAAATGGCATTATCTTCTTTACAAAAAGATTATGAGGCCAATCTTTTGAGAAGTGTATTACAGTTCACTTTACTTTTCATCACAATGATTATAGACTTTAACCTATTGTAGCTTGTACTGGATTGTGTGTAGATGTGCTGAAGTGCATTCGGCTCATTTACTATACTGTATATGTGACACTGAGTGTCAGATGTGAATATATATGTATATATATTTCACTATTTTATATATTATATATATTTTTTCTTTCTATATATAGCGCTCAGAATAAGATTTTAATCAATGTACTTGCATATACCGGCTTGTGTGTGGACATGCTTTAGTGCATTTGGCTCATTTACTATACATATACAGTATGTGACACGGAGTGTCAGATGTGTGTGTGTGTGTGTATATATATATATATATATATATATATATACGTATAGATGTATATATATATGTATATCAATTTTATATATTTTATATAGCCTCTATATATAGCGCGCAGAATATATGTGTACACCCCCTTTTGAAAAGGCTGAGTTTTATAGAACATTTTGTTAACCCATAACATGAAAGTAAGGTTAATAAAATAACTTTCATTATAAAATTTTCTGTTTTTCTCAAATTAGTTGATGCAAAATTCAATATACCCCACATCAAAAACAACTACATGTAGTATTTTGCACAGCCTCCTTGATTTTTAAGGATAGCACCAAGTCTTCTAGGCATGGAATGAATAAGTTGGCAACATATTGCAATATCTATCTTTTTTTCCATTCTTTAAGAGCGACCTCTTTTAAAGCCTGGATGCTGGATGGAGAGTGGCGCTCAACTTGTCTCTTCAGAATTCCCTCCCCTATCTTTTTCTCTCACCCTATCAATGGAATCTTTGTATTATTCCTAGAGAATTTTTTTTTTCATTGTAAAATTATACACATCTTCTCTGACATCAAGCCCTTCACTACTACAAGATACTTGTATTTGTTCACTGTCTCTAACATAATGTCTTCCCACTATATCAAGCTAGGTCTTTTCAAAACTGAACTTTTTATGTGTTCACACTCTACTAACCTATTTTATCTGTGATTTCCACTTTACTGTGTGGTACTATGATATCTCAAAAATATCTCCAGAATCCAAATTTTCCTTACCTTCGAAAATGCATAAAGCTAGGGATCCTTGTAGCTCTGATGATCTGATTATCAATGGAGGTGGGATTATAGCCTTGGTTTAAATAACCAAGATAGGTTAAATGCTCAGCCCTGTTTGGCTGGAACACGTGCAATTATATTTGAGGGCATGGCTGTAGACAATGAAATTTTTAATGGGTTTTCAGTGGAATCTCTCCCATCTGAGGTATATAGGTCAGTCAATTGGTTTACAATACATGGATGTCTGGATGGAACCATTTTAAAATTTTATGATGGTATCCAGAAAGTTAGTTTGAGTGGTCCAATGTCAAGTTTATGGTGGGATGAAATGTATTGAATGTTTCATGGAATTGTATAAGTTCTTGTTTTGACTCAGTTCAGATTATTAAGATGTCATCGATGTAACGGAAGTAGGCCAATGGTTTGATGGAGCAGGATGCTAAAAAGTTATTTTACAGTTTAGCCATCAAGACGTTGGCATACTGGAGTGCCATTTTGCTGCCTATAACAGTTCTTGTGTGTTGTTGACATAGCTCCTCGTGGAAAGAGAAAGAGTTATGCGTGAGGATAAATCTGGTGAGTGTTAATACTGACACAGAAGGGATCTCATTGGCTTCAAAAAACATTTGGCAGGCGGTTTAGAATATAGAGATTCCACATGAATTGTGGCTAAGATAGCACTTTTGGGGAGAGGACCTATTGTAGATAGCTTAGGTCCATGGCAACACTCTATGAAAAATTTTCAGGATGGGTAGAGAATGTCTTTAAATTGCTTAATAGCCAGATATTTATAGGACACCACAGACCTTTTGATAAAAGCTATCTACAATAGGCCCCTTCCCCAAGGGTGCTATCTTAACCACCATGAATGTGGAATCCATTTATTCTAATATCCCACATGAAGATGGACCAACCGCCAGACACATATTTCTTGAGGCCAATGAGCGAGATTCTTTCTGAATCTGTATTAAAACTCACCAGATTTATCCTCACGCATAACTTTTTCTCTTTTGGTGAGCTGCTATATCTACAAATTATCAGAACTACTATGAGCAGTAAAATGGCAACCTCTTATGCCAACCTTTTCATGGCTAAACTGGGAAATTATAGATTTAATTCATTTAATCTGTCCATAAACTTGACATTGGCCCACTCAAATACATAAATTAACTTTCTGGATAGCACCATAAAAATTCAAAATTGTTCAATCTAGACATTCTTGTGTCGTAAACCAATTAACCGGCCTACGTACCTCAGATGGGGCAGCCTCCACATCAAAAAGTCCATTGCCTACAGCCATGCCCTCAGATATAATCATATCTGTTCCAGCTCAGAAAACAAAAATGAACATTTACCTCTACTCTAACCTACTGTATCCTCACCATCCCTTGTAGACTGTGAGCTGTCGCGGGCTGGGTACTCTCTCCTCCTGTACCAGTCGCTGACTTGTATTGTTCAAAATGATTGTAATTGTTTGTGCTATCTATACCCCTTTCATATGTAAAGCGCCATGGAATAAATGGCGCTATAATAATAAATAATAATAATTTAACCATTTTAAAAAGTCATTTTTAAACTAAGGATACCATCCCATCTCCAATGATGATCAAATCATTAGAGCCACAATGATCCCTAGAAGTCAACTTCTTCAATATGGAGAAAAAGAAAAAAATACAGTGGTGGCCAAAAGTATTGGCACGCCTGCAATTCTGTCAGATAATACTCAGTTTCTTCCTGAAAATGATTGCAATCACAAATTCTTTGGTATTATTATCTTCATTGAATTTGCTTGCAAGGAAAAAACACAAAAGAGAATGAAGCAAAAATCAAATCATTGACAATTTCACACAAAACTCCAAAAATGGGCCAGCCAAAAGTATTGGCACCCTCAGCCTAATACTTGGTTGCACAACCTTTAGCCAAAATAACTGCGAACAACCGCTTCCGGTAACCATCAATGAGTTTCTTACAATGCTCTGCTGGAATTGTAGACCATTCTTCTTTGGCAAACTGCTCCAGGTCCCTGATATTTGAAGGGTGCCTTCTCCAAACTGCCATTTTGAGATCTCTCCACAGGTGTTCTATGGGATTCAGGTCTGGACTCATTGCTGGCCACCTTAGAAGTCTCCAGTGCTTTCTCTCAAACCATTTTATAGTGCTTTTGGAAGTGTGTTTTGGGTCATTGTCCTGCTGGAAGACCCATAACCTCTGAGGGAGACCCAGCTTTCTCACACTGGGCCCTACATTATCCTGCAAAATTTGTTGGTAGTCTTCAGACTTCATAATGCCATGCACACGGTCAAGCAGTCCAGTGCCAGAGGCAGCAAAGCAACCCCAAAACATCAGGGAAACTTCACCATGTTTGACTGTAGGGACCGTGTTCTTTTCTTTGAATGCCTCTTTTTTTTTCCTGTACACTCTATGTTGATGCTTTTTCCCAAAAAGCTCTACTTTTGTCTCATCTGACCAGAGAACATTCTTCGAAAACGTTTTAGGCTTTCTCAGGTAAGTTTTGGCAAACTCCAGCCTGGCTTTTTTATGTCTCGGGGTAAGAAGTGGGGTCTTCCTGGGTATCCTACCATACAGTCCCTTTTCATTCAGACGCCGACGGATAGTACGGGTTGACACTGTTGTACCCTCGGACTGCAGGGCAGTTTGAACTTGTTTGGATGTTAGTCGAGGTTCTTTATACACCATCTGCACAATCTTGCGTTGAAATCTCTCGTCAATTTTTCTTTTCCGTCCACATCTATGGAGGTTAGCCACAGTGCCATGGGCTTTAAACTTCTTGATGACACTGCGCACGGAAGACACAGGAACATTCAGGTCTTTGGAGATGGACTTGTAGCCTTGAGATTGCTCATGCTTCCTCACAATTTGGTTTCTCAAGTCCTCAGACAGTTCTTTGGTCTTCTTTCTTTTCTCCATGCTCAATGTGGTACACACAAGGACACAGGACAGAGGTTGAGTCAACTTTAATCCATGTTAACTGGCTGCAAGTGTGATTTAGTTATTGCCAACACCTGTTAGGTGCCACAGGTAAGTTACAGGTGCTGTTAATTTCACCAATTAGAGAAGCATCACATGATTTTTCAAACAGTGCCAATACTTTTGTCCACCCCCTTTTTTAGGTTTGGTGTGGAATTATATCCAATTTGGCTTTAGGACAATTATTTTTGTGTTTTTTCATTGAAGACAAATTAAATGAAGATAATAGTACCAAAGAATTTGTGATTGCAATCATTTTCAGGAAGAAACTGAGTATTATCTGACAGAATTGCAGGGGTGCCAAAACTTTTGGCCACCACTGTAATTGTTAACCTCTGATGGTGACCTACAGCCCACAGCTTGAAGTGCTTAGAAAGCTGCTAGAAAACTTTACCATATCTTATACAAGGATGCCAGACTTAAAATAACATTCAAAGATCCTCCCTTGCTATGTTGAAGACAATCTCCAAATGTAAGAAATATCATGATCAGTAACTCAATACCATCTGATACACCAAAAGTAACTTATCCTTGCAATGTAAAGAGTAGTAAAACCTGTTCTCATGTAAAGACCACAGACAAAATACAGATCCCCAACACACAGCAGGAGTTTAAGATTCCTGGTACAGTCACATGTTTTTCCAATGTGGTGTACTTATTCCATGCCTGATGAAGAGACCTAAGTAGTCTGGAAAGCTTGCTTTGCACCATTAATTATTCTACTTTTGTTACCAATTAAAAGGTATCATAACTAAAAGATTATTTTGTTTCTAATACTGAGTGATGACAGCAAACAGTTGCTGCTTTTGATTTACTAAACACAAGGAAAACAGGAACATCCCTCTGCAGAGTGCTCCACTCATCCACTTAAGGCTGATAAAGGACCAAAAAGTTTATTGGAAAAGTGCTTTTATTTGTACATGATTAAAGTTAAGGGCAAGCGTTTATAAATGGTACCCAAAAGCAAACTGTATATAAGATTAAGCACTAATTCTTTGTTAAGCTGGAAGATTATGTCCCTGTCTTGTGAGACTATCTAGTATCCTGCTGTCCATAATACCAAAAGATTAGCATTTTATGTGTTATTTAGCCTACAATCTTCAATTATAGCCAAACCCTTCTACCAGTTTTGCCGCATATGTTGCACACAGATTATCCGTCCCTTGATGCATACCTTAACACATCCACTTTGAATGTAATGAACTAAGAGAATTTCCAAACACTCAATGTGATTTTTTTTCTCCAATACCATTTAGGTGGAACAATATATATGTGATACACCAAATTCACAAAATAATTACAATTTACAAAACCCCGGTAGGAGTGGGGCGATGCTGCGGGCATTTTCTTCATCTGCTCATGCTCCGGCGGCCATTTTCCCTAAACCCACCGCAGGGCTATGTACGGGATAGAGAACCTCCTCTCACCACCGACTTCTTCTGAGGATGGAGCTCGCAGCATCGCCCCACTCCCACTTCCACCCCCACCGCCCAGGTCATCCTGATTCAGCGACCCTTCTTCTGAGGATGGGGCCCGCAGCATCGCCCGACTTCTGCTGCTGCCGTCGCCAAAGTATCTGTGGCCCCGCTCCACCGATGACCCCCCAGGTAAAATACTGTAACTTCGCATTATTTGGGGGTAAAAAATTGCATCTTATAATCCAAAAAATATGGTAGTATACAAACACAAACATGTATATATAGTGTTAGGAGGATGGTTGCAAACAACTTTATTATAATGGAACGCAACTGACCCCGGGGTCCGCAATGCAGCCTGGAGGACTGCTGCCGAACACTTTCTGGGTGAGAAGGAAAGCAGCCAACTTAAATGATAAACCCTTCCTTGTTACTGCACACGGGAACGGGTATAGCGGTTCGCTCAATCTCCGTTAACGGCACGGGAGATGTGCGACCGGGGAAGTAGCTATAGTCCTGTTAACTACACAGGGACTACGCAGTGGGTGCTAGGATGCATGTGTGACTCATGCCGGCGTGTAAGCGCTCTCAGCCGGCGTGCTACCGGACTGAGGATAATCGCTCCACGTGGCTCACAGGCGGCACCGGGAATACGGCGTTTGCAGACTGCTCGGGGTGTATGGCGACCCCCTAGTCGGAGCCAGTCTGTACGGCCAAGCTATCTGCCTATTTCCACTAGCCTGCCTATTTCCACTACACCTGCCTATTTCAACTAAAGCACACGTGGAGCTCTATAGGCCAAGCATCCACACAACAGCATCAATGCTCAATGATCAGAGCGCGCCGCCATGTTTGTGGGCGGGCCTTTTAAAGAATAAGCCCTGCCCACCGTCGCACCATTGGTGACGTCACCCGCGACCAATCAGGCGGTGCCAGGTCACCGGATCAGCTGACTCCCAAACCACCAATCATGGTCCACCATGTCACGGGCATGCTCACTACAGAGAAACCTGGACTTAGGCTTTAACAGCCCTGTCTCCCTCCGCAACCTATGCTTCATGTTGCTAGGCACAAAAGCCCAAGAGACAACCTGTACTTCTCGTGGACCAGCTAGGCGTTGGGACTGACGACGATGGACCAGAATGGGAGACCACAGAAGGTTCTGAACCCATTTCGAATCCAGCAAACGCCCGACGCCTAACATTATCCCCCCTTCTAACATCCCCCTCCACTTGGTGCTCATTTTCCTCAACGAGCAGGGAAGCATGAAAATGGTCCACCGGTTCACAGGGATGATCCTCAGGTCCATGGCCCATCCAGTGTACTGGGTAACCTTTTTTCCCACAAACCATTTTAGACCCCATAATAGCCTGCACCTCGAGATTATCACCCCTGGTGTCTGTAGCAGGTTGGGGTTCAGTGAGTTTTGACAGGTGAACGGGTCTAAGGAGCGACATATGGAAAGTGTCGTGACTCCTCAGGTGTCGTGGTAACTGTAACCGGTACATTACAGGGTTTACTTGGGCCAAAATTTTGAAAAGACCAATAAAGCGGGGGGCAAACTTAGCAGGTTCCCCACATACTTTAGCATTGCGAGCCGTGAGCCACACTCTGTCGCTCGGATAGAATACGGGAGCAGGACGACGAAGAGTGTCTGCCGACTCTCTATCTGTGGAGTCCGCCACGGGTAACGGGTGGAGAAAGCCAGCCGGACTTTGATGGGAAGATTTATCTCTCGCACAGAAGGCACACGCAAGAGCATATTCCTTAACGTCCTGGTGCCACCGGGGCCACCAATAGGACCGTTGAAGGGACTTTGTTGTATGTTTGACCCCAAGATGGGCTCCGATCTTAGGGACATGAGCCCAGGAGAGCACCTCATTTTGTAGATTAGGGGGAACAAACGTCCTCCCTGGAGGAACCTGGTTCTTTTTGACATAATCTGACAAGACCTGGGTCTCTGGGACAGACAGAGGATCTGTGCCGGGGACCACATCGGTAGAAGGGTCAGAGACTACCCTCCGGGTGACTGTAACCATACACTGAGACACACAATTCTCACTCCAGGAAGAAATTCTCCCCGTATTCCAGTCAATGTGTGGAGTGTGACAACGTAACCATGGAAGACCCAATAACACCTCATATAATCCACCGGGAATAATAAGAAAGGAGATAACCTCCCGGTGACCCTGAGGAAATGACATGGTGAGGGGAATCGACTGGTGGGTGATTTTCGTGTCCAGGAGTGAACCGTTGACTACCCTAATGTTCATTGGAATTGGCAGTAATTCTATAGGGATGGCATGCCTCTGGGCAAACGTAGATGACAAAAAATTGCCATTGGCGCCAGAATCCACCCACGCCTTGGCAGTAACCGCGGTTGCTCCGAAGGACAAGGACACCTTATACAATAATTTGGAGGAGGAAGACCCAGAATCTAACACACCTCCTCCAACGGTGGTTAGACAAACTCGTTTACCCGACTGCTTGGAACCCTTATTAATGGGGGACTCCAAGAGATGTGCAGGTCGGGAACGAGAAGAGCTAGACTCAGTTCGGGATATATCCATAGCCTCAGGCTCCGGGTCGGGAGTCTCGGGTTTGGAAATGGGTCTAGAGAAGGATGGTGTCAACCGATACTGAGGTCTGGCGACCTCCAGCTCTAACTTGTGTTCTGCATGACGCAAATCTATTCGGTTAGCGAGAGATATTAACTCCTCCAAGGAGGTTGGAATCTCTCTGGTAGATAGAGCATTTTTAATATGCCCAGCCAGACCCTTCCAGAACACCAGGATTAAAGACCGCTCAGACCAATCCAATTCAGCCGCTAAGGTTCTGAATTGGATGGCATAGTGGCTTGCGGTGGCCGAACCCTGGATCAGCGCAAGAAGCTTAAAAGCCGTATCATGCGTGACCTGAGGACCAAGGAATAAACACTTTAGGGCTTTAAGAAAAAGACCCGCATTAGCCACTACCGGGTTATTTCGCTCCCACAGAGGAGTAGCCCACTCCAGAGCCCTGTGGGAGAGTAACAAGATGACATAACCCACTTTGGTTCTTTCGGAGGGGAACCGTGCCTCCCTCATCTCCAAGTGAATAGAGCATAAATTAATAAAACCCCTGCAGGATTTACTGTCCCCAGAAAATTTTTCTGGGAGAGCAAAACGGGGTAATGGGGCAGTTGCAGCTGTCGCAGCATTCATCGCAGCCGAGTTAACCAGACTGGCTGCTTGATAAGCCGCCTGGGTAGCTACTGCCGTGATATCAGCTACCGGGTGGACTTGTTCCAGAGTCCTAAATCTGGTCTCAAGCTGCTGTATATAGCGCTGCAGTTGCTGATTGTCAGCCATGTTCGGCAAGACCCTGGCGCTCTGATACTGTTAGGAGGACTGTTGCAAACAACTTTATTATAATGGAACGCAACCGACCCCGGGGTCCGCAATGCAGCCTGGAGGACTGCTGCCGAACACTTTCCGGGTGAGAAGGAAAGCAACCAACTTAAATGATAAACCCTTCCGTGTTACTGCACACGGGAACGGGTATAGCGGTTCGCTCAATCTCCGTTAACGGCACGGGAGATGTGCAACAGGGGAAGTAGTTGTAGTCCTGTTAACTACACAGGGACTATGCAGTGGGCGCTAGGATGCATGTGTGACTCACGCCGGCGTGTAAGCGCTCTCAGCCGGCGTGCTACCGGACTGAGGAGAATCGCTCCACGTGGCTCACAGGCGGCACCGGGAATACGGCGTTTGCAGACTGCTCTGGGTGTATGGTGACCCCCTAGTCGGAGCCACTCTGTACGGCCAAGCAACCTGCCTATTTCCACTAGCCTGCCTATTTCCACTACACCTGCCTATTTCAACTAAAGCACACGTGGAGCATCCACACAACAGCATCACTGCTCAATGATCAGAGCGCGCCGCCATGTTTGTGGGCGGGCCTTTTAAAGATTAAGCCGTGCCCACCATCGCACCATTGGTGACATCACCCGTGACCAATCAGGCGGTGCCAGGTCACCGGATCAGCTGACTCCCAAGCCACCAATCATGGTCCGCCATGTCACGGGCATGCTCAGTACCGAGAAGCCTGGACTTAGGCTTTAACAGCCCTGTCTCCCTCCGCAACCTATGCTTCATTTTGCTAGGCACAAAGGCCCAAGAGACAACCTGTACTTTTCGTGGACCAGCTAGGTGTTGGGACTGATGATGATGCTGAGCAGCATCAGCCCTGGCTGAACCAGAATGGGAGATCACAGAAGGTTCTGGACCCATTTCAAATCCAGCAAACGCCTGACATCTAACATATAGGAATATGTACAACTAGACCTATATATACATTGTGTGCTGATATATTAGGCAAGTGAGTATTTTGACCATATCATCATTTTTATGCACATTTTCCAACTTGTATAAGCCTGAATTCTTATTGGTTTTAAGCAGATCAGTTTATGTGTTTTTATGTAACGAGGGAGGGTGTGGCCCAGTGATATCAACACCCTTTATCAAGGCCAGTACCCTCCCTAATGCACATCACCTTATATGTTTTAAACTAATAAGAATTTAATTTCGTACAGCTTGGAGTTGGAAAATCTGCATAAAAATGATGATATGGTCAAAATACTCACTTGCCTAATAATTCTGCACATGCAAGGCACAAATTATATGTGACAAATATCTATCTATTATCTATTATCTTTGCACATCTTTAACACATAAAAAACAATAATTTCTTGAAAGTATTTTATTCCAGTACATGTCACACAGATGGTATACACGTATATATGGATGGTACACACGTATATATGGATGGTACACACGTACACTTAGATGGCCAACAGAAAACCACATGGATAGTAATAGTGGACCATCTCACGTTTTTTTAAGTGGATTTGTGAAGGGGGCCTAAGACTGCTGAAGACAGTTGTGCTGATAAGAAGAACAGTTAGAGGAGGAGAAAGGTGTTGACCCTTTCACTGCCAGCATTTGTACTCCAGAGGAGTACATTCTGATATCAATGCAGCTGAAGGCAGGCTGGCAGCTGAAGGCAGACTGGGAAAAGCATGGCCAGTTACATGTAATTTTTATTTTCCAGCAATGAAGACAATCCAATAATAGCGTGCTTTACAAATTTACACAACTTTTTATGATGTTCAAAAATATTTGAAAGAAAAAAAAAAGTCTAGTTACTCCCTAAAGGAGAAGGCTTCGCAAAGGTGCTCTATATAAGAATTGAAAATCTTTCTAACGAAGTTTTCAATGGATGTATGCTTTAATAAAGCAGCTTCAACTATTTTTTTGCAGGTGCTTTACTACTAATCTTTAATTTGAAATAAACAATAAATTGAAAAATGTTTTCTGCTTCATCGTACTATAAACATTCTTTTTTTTAAATTAAGGAAATTAATGTTAATGCGTTATAGCACAGGCAGCAGTTAATCTCTCAGAGGCGGTGCTTTTGATACTATTTGATAATTACATTGAATCTCATATGACCGCAGGATGAAATTTCCTTTTAAAGCTGCAATTCAAAATCTGTCCTTAGTTAGTGTGTATCAGCGCTGTAGTTGAAATTCTTAGATTTTCCAATAGACATTTCCTCCTCTAGCCTAATCTAATGTGCCATTCTTATTTCTGCTAGTCCAATCCTTCTGGGACTGTTTAACTTTTCATTCTACGGTAAATATATTTTATTTCAGCAGTGTCCATCATAGTAAAATATGCTCTGTTGCATTCTTTCAGCTTCCAGCATGTTTCACCTGTATGAAATGAGAAAAAATAGACCCGCTTTTATGAATATTGACTTATTTTATGTCATATTTAAATCTTATGCAGCATTATTTTTATTTAATTTTGTGAGAGATGTATCCTATTGCATCACCGTTTGTTAAATTTGTTGCATTTTCTAATAGAGCTCAGCGCTTCGGCTTTAAATTTGTTTTTCTTGTTATATGTACAACTTTAACAAAGGACAATTTAAAATAAATAAGTTGGTTTTTTTTTGGTTTATGTTGAGGCTTACATCTGATGCCAGCATGCTCGTGGAATGCTGATGCTTTATGTCTGACCTTTTAAAAGGCACATTTTATAAAAAAAACAAACAAACACATTTGCCCTCAGCAACCATCAAATGTACTATATGCACTGAACGGATAATCATACACCTACACATAAAAATGTGCAGGACACAAATTCTTAAAGTAAAAGCAAATACTTTATTGATTTAAATGCACAATAAAAAAACCATAACAGGCAAAACTTACACAAGACAACAAAGTGGCTGAACCTAAAAAGGGTTGATTGTGACTTCTAGGATTGCTGCTTCCAACAGGTGGCTCTATGGAGTCCTCTTCCTTTCTGAAGAGGCAATTTGCATCCTAAAAATGTACAAACTCTCTGTCCATGCTCTATAATCTAAAATGGACATTCAACATGTACTGTATGTAAAAGACAATGAGCAAGTTTTGCTAAATGGCTTCAAACCAGCGATACCCGCAGTGAGTATGCTACCATCCAATGATTGTTCCATACTCTTCTAATAATCTCCACCTTATCAGGGGAGTACTGTATATCTCTTCTTTACATGTCCTGTTGGGGTATTGCAGTACGTAGAACAGTTCAAGTTGTGACCTGTCGATTAAAATACAAAAATATATAAATTCATATTACCCAACCCTTCCTTTCTTACCCTGAAAAATAAAGACATTAAGAGATACAAGATCTTAAACAGCTCCATCAATGAAAAAACGAAAATGTTATGTTTCTCAGAAAATGGCGACATCAATCTATTTTTGTTTCAGTAATATTCCAGTACACTGGTAGGGAAGCATGATATACTCGAAGTTCAAAATGAATTCCATTCTTGCCAACAACATCTTTAATATGCAGTTAATAATGAATTGGTTTCAAATGTTTTTCTGGTGTCAGAGACTATTTCTACTATTGATAAAAGAGGGGATTTTGAAGTTATTTTAGTGTATTATTTGTTAACAACTTTTTTTTAACATTCACCAATAATACTACTGGGTGTATAAAAATATAAATTACTTTTTTTTTTATTATACACTCATTTTCTATTAATCTTTAAGCATCCTGCTTGATGTTGACCTGATTTAAAGACTTTTTTTAAATTATCTTGGCGCAAATAGTTGCATGAACTAAAGCAGAATAAGGCTTTTTCAGATTTACATAAGAATCAGAGTTAATTTGTTATTTTAGAATTGTTCTTGGTTGGAATAGGGAAAATTAAAATGTACGAAATATGAGATTGGAATGTTGTAAGAAATGCCTGAAGTGAGATACATAAGCAACTCCACACCATTACACCAACAAGTGACTAGACGTTTGTCGTGTATAGTCATCCTACCTGATGCTCTCTAGTTTTCCTACTGCTGTTTCCTCCACTCCTTCTGTTGAAAAAAGCCTGGGATAGGCCGAAACGTCCTTTGGAGCAATGAAATAAAAGACGTGAGTGCCGGGAATCACTTCCTTCCTGTTTCCTCCACTTAGACCAGCATCCTGGCCTTCCTGAGTCCAAGATGGCCAACACTACGGTGTGCAGGAGCAAAGTAGTAAGTCTGAACCATTACTTCACTGTCTTTCCTGTGCTGTGGAGGCATGGATCAGAGTTACAACTCCTCCATATGCCACAGCAGAAGCCATCTTGGATGCAGGAGGACTGGAACACCATTACCAAAAGGAAGTGGGAGACAAATGGAGAGTCTAAGGTAGGGTGATTATAGGAGACAAATACTGTATATATGTTTTAGTGTTGGGGTGGATGTTCGCTTTAAAACTATGGATGAGACATAGTTTTATTTATTTAGAACTGTACCAAAACTAATCATTTTGTTGCCTATAGTAACCATTGCCTTGAAAAAGTATTCATACCCCATGAACTTTTTCACATTTTTTCACGTTACACCCACAAACTTAAAAATATTTTATTGGGATTTTATGTGATATACCAACATAAAGTAGAAAGTATTTGTGAAATGTAAAGGAAAGGATACATGGTTTACTAAATATTTTAAAAATGTAAATCTGAAAATTGTGACATACATTTGTATTCAGCACACTGTAGTCTGATACCCCTAAATGAAATCCCTAGTGACCAATTGCTCCCAGAAGTAACATAATTTGCTAATTGAGTCTACCTGGAAAAGTTCACGGGGTAAGAATACTTTTTCAGAGCAGTTTAAGAAGTGAAATCTGAGATCTGATTGGTTGCTTTGGATGCGAGTTTATCAGCTGACGAGTCCATAGATGTATCCTGGGTAATCTAAATGTCTGGATGGCATTAAATCATTTAAAAAACGATGATCCAATGGGAATCCCGTAGCTAGATCTTATATCGATACATTCGTTTAACAGCTTTGCCTTGGCTTTTAGCTGTGAGCGGATGGATTTTACACAGTTTTTTTTAAAAAAAGGATATGTTTTACGAGATTTCCATTTAGTGAATGATTTTTCTAATTTATTGAATTTAGTGAAAGATCAGGTTCACTTTAGACATAGCTTATCCTGAAAGCTTCATATAGTTGGACATTCTCCCAGAGACTATGTATAAAATAAATGTGCTGTATATATAAGTGTTAGAGAAGTAATAACACTTCATCTATTGAGCAATATACAGTGCATTGTGAAAGTATTTGTCCTCCTTGAACTTTTCTACCTTTTGCCACATTTCTGGCTTCAAACATAAAGATATAAAATTCTAATTTTTTGGGGAAGAATCAACAACAAGTGGGACACAATCGTGAAGTGGAATGACATTTATTGGATATTTTAAACTTTTTTAACAAATTAAAAACTGAAAAGTGGGGCGTACAATATTATTCGGCCCCCTTGAGTTAATACTTTGTAGCGCCACCTTTTGCTGCGATTACAGCTGCAAGTCGCTTGGGGTATGTCTCTATCAGTTTTGCACATCGAGAGGCTGAAATTCTTGCCCATTCTTCATTGCAAAACACCTCGAGCTCATTGAGGCTGGATGGAGGGCGTTTGTGAACAGCAGTTTCCAGCTCTTTCCACAGATTCTCGATTGGATTCAGGTCTGGACTTTGACTTTGCCATTCTAACACCTGGATACATTTATTTTTGAACCATTCCATTGTAAATTTTGCTTTATGTTTGGGATCATTGTCTTGTTGGAAGATAAATCTCCATCCCAGTCTCAGGTCTTTTGCAGACTCCAACAGGTTTTCTTCCAGAATGGTCCTGTATTTGGCTCCGTCCATCTTCCCATCAATTTTAACCATCTTCCCTGTCCCTGCTGAAGAAAAGCAGGCCCAGACCATGATGCTGCCACCACCATGTTTGACAGTGGGGATGGTGTTTTGAAGGTGATGAGCTGTGTTGCTTTAACGCCAAACATATCGTTTTGCATTGTGGCCAAAAAGTTCGATATTGGTTTCATCTGACCAGAGCACCTTATTCCACATGTTTGGTGTGTCTCCCAGGTGGCTTGTGGTAAACTTCAAACAAAACTTTTGATGAATATCTCTGAGAAATGGCTTTCTTCTTGCCACTCTTCCATAAAGGCCAGATTTGTGCAGTGTACGACTGATTGTTGTCCTATGGACAGACTCTCCCGCCTCAGCTGTAGATCTCTGTAGTTCATCCAGAGTGATCATGGGCCTTTTGGCTGCATCTCTGATCTGTCTTCTCCTTGTTCGAGATAAAAGTTTAGATGGACCGCTGGGTCTTGGCAGATTTTCAGTGGTCTGATACTCCTTCCATTTCAATATGATCGCTTGCACAGTGCTCCTTGAAATGTTTAAAACTTGGGAAATCTTTTTGTATCCAAATCCAGCTTTAAACTTCACCACAACAGTATCTCGGACCTGCCTGGTGTGTTCCTTGGTCTTCATGATGCTCTCTGCACTTGAAACAGAACCCTGAGACTATCACAGAGCAGGTGCATTTATACGGAGACTTGATTACACACAGGTGGATTCTATTTATCATTTAGGACAACATTGGATCATTCAGAGATCCTCACTGAACTTCTGGAGTGAGTTTGATGCACTGAAAGTAAAGGGGCCGAATAATATTGCACGCCACACTTTTCAGTTTTTAATTTATTAAAAAAGTTTAAAATATCCAATAATTTTCATGCCACTTCATTTTTTTTACTGGTAGAATGCTTTCAAATTTTAATTTTTTTATTCCGGTTTCTAATGGATCATATTGAGTACTCATCATTTTTCAATTATGTCTTATTGCCTCTTCTGGATAATTGTAATTGGTTAATTTAATGTGTATTATTTAGAGAGTAGAAACTGCATATTTGCGGAAGGGGTTTGCTAAGCTAAGAGCTCTATACGACAGTGCAGAGGACCACACAGGCTCTCGATCTTCCATATGGGCTACAATAGAAGAAGAGGAAATAGCACAAATCCTTTTTTGTGTGATGTGTTTAGAATTTTACAGAAAAAAGCCACATTATACCATTGTTGTTATGTTCTGCTACCAGAGCTAAGGAAAGAGAGAAGATCTGTCCCTACGATAGAACTCAGCTTGATCCCTACGATGTAACAGGGAACCTGATCCTGCGATCAGACCTGCTAAAGTCCTCAGCTAGTCTGAACGGAGACCTATAGATGTGGGGAAGGAATCCCTACAAGTGCTAGGGACTGGGAGGAAAAGGGACACCTCCTAACAGAAATAGTAGCAGACAGACGAACAAACAAAATATATAGAACACAGAGGTCCGTAGACCAAGCAAACTAACAGAGTTAGATACTGAGCACAGGCTAGCTAAAGAGTAGTAATACAATGAAGTCCAGCAAAGCCAGAAGGGCGGAGCAGGATTAAATAGGCCAACAAGGTCATGTGACCAGCAATAGAAAAAACCTAAGAGCAAGGTTCTAACAATTGTGTGAATAGGAAATAGATATACAGTAGAAGCCTTACACAACTCTAAAGCATCCTTATTATTAGCTTTGCATAATGTAGCCATGTGCTTGAGGCACAAAGGATTGAAATTATCTGGAAATAGAATGGTTGAATGATTTTCCATTCAATTTGTTAGCGGACACCATGTTGCATTTGGAGAGTCCCTGTGTGCCTAAACATTGGAGCTCCCCCACAAGTGACCCCATTTTGGAAACTAGACCCCCCAAGGCACCTATCTAGATGCATAGTGAGCACTTGGAACCCCCAGGTGCTTCACAAATTGATTCGTAAAAATGAAAAAGTGGAAAAAAAATACTTTTTCATTTTTATGAATCAATTTGTGAAGCTCCTGGGGGTTCCAAGTGCTCACTATGCATCTAGATAGGTGACTTGGGTGGTCTAGTTTCCAAAATGGGGTCACTTGCGGGGGAGCTCCAATGTTTAGGCACACAGGG
This sequence comes from Phyllobates terribilis, assembly GCF_046119375.1. Taxonomy (NCBI): domain Eukaryota; kingdom Metazoa; phylum Chordata; class Amphibia; order Anura; family Dendrobatidae; genus Phyllobates; species Phyllobates terribilis. The sequence continues at coordinate 1,016,418,320 of NW_027362761.1, forward strand.
GCTCTCCAAACGCGACATGGTTCCAATTTGTTAGCGGACACCATATCGCGTTTGAAGAGCCCCTGTGTGTCTAAACATTGGAGCTCCCCCACAAGTGACCCCATTTTGGAAACTAGACCCCCCAAAGCACCTATCTAGATGCATAGTGAGCACTTGAAACCCCCAGGTGCTTCACAAATTGATTCGTAAAAATAAAAAAAGTGTTTTTTTTTTCACTTTTTCATTTTTACGAATCAATTTGTGAAGCACCTGGGGGTTCCAAGTGCTCACTATGCATCTAGATAGGTGCCTTGGGGGGTCTAGTTTCCAAAATGGGGTCACTTGTGGGGGAGCTCCAATGTTTAGGCACACAGGGGCTCTCCAAACGCAACATGGCGTCCGCTAACAATTTGAGCCGATTTTCCATTAAATTTGTTAGCGGACACTATGTCGCGTTTGGAGAGCCCCTGATGTGCCTAAACAGTGGAGCTCCCCCACAAGTGACCCCATTTTGGAAACTATACTCCTCAAGGATTTTATTAAGGTGTATAGTGAACATTTTGAACCCAGAGGTACGACACAGAATTTGATAACATTAGGTCATCATATTGAATAAGTTGTCATTAGTCTTGAGCGCAAGTGCTCGCTACTTGAGTTTGCACCATGTACTGCATGTGCTTGCGTGACATGCTCGAGTCCCTGCCCCGCATGTTTCACGGTTATTAGACACCCATGGCAGGCAATCCCCGCAAAGTTTTTTTGGCCGCGAAGCATATGGGGCGGAGACTCGAGCATGTCACTCAAACACCCACGATACTCAATGCATACCCGAGCACCCGATGCAGACTCAAGTTACGAGCACTTGCGCTCAACACTAGTCACCATATCGTCATCTTTTTTTCTTACTTTTGAAAAAAATCCCAACCCCATCACAACCCTAACCCCAAACCCAGCCCTAACCCTAGCCCAACCCTAACCCGAGAGTTTATTTTTTGCGCCGTTTCTCGTGTGGTATAAGTGATTAGACGAATTTATTCTTCGGGTCGGTGCGATTACAGTGATACCAGAATCATATCGAGTTTTTATGACTGACAGCTGTCACACACTAAAAGACGCATTTTTTGTAAAATGTAGTTTTTGCATCGCCATATTTTGAAAGCTATAATTTTTCCAGATTTTGGCAGACAGTCATGTGACGGCTTGTTTTTTGCGGGATGAGTTGACGTTGTTATTGGTGCCATTTTCAGGCACGTGACATTTTTTGATCGCTTTCTATTCCGATTTTTAGGAGGCAGAATAAACAAAAACCAACAATTCAGGAATTGTTTTTTTTGTTTTTTTTTATTCTCTTCCGCCTGTGGTAAAATTGATAAGGCAGCTTTATTCTTAGGGTCAGTACGTTTACAGCGGTACCACATTTATATCGTTTTTCTTTGTTTTGCACTTTTACATAATAAAAGCAATTTTATAGAAAAAAATATTTTTTAGCATAGCTTTATTCTGAGAGCTATAACTTTTTTATTTTTCGGTGATGGAGCTGTATGGTGGCTTGTTTTTTGCGGGACAAGATGACATTTTCAGCGGTACCATTTTTATTTATATTCATCTTTTTGATCGCGTGTTATTCCATTTTTTTGTTTAACCGTATGATGATAAAGCATTGTTTTTTGCTTCGTTTTTTTTTTTTTTTTTTCCGTGTTCACTGAAGGGGTTAACTAGTGGGACAGTTTTATAGGTCAGGTTGTTCCGGACACGGCGATACCAAATATGTGTACTTTTATTGTTTTGTTTTTTTTATAATAATATTTATTGATGGGTACATTATATTTTTATTTTTGGTGGATTACTTTTTTTATTTTTATTTTTTAATATTTTTAGAATTTATTTTTTTTTTTTCACTTTGTGACAGTTTTTACACTTTTTTACTCTGTCCCACTCTGGGACTTTCACTTTTTTTATTCTGATCGCCTGCACAGCATAGGGATGGAGCACCATCCCTGTGCCGTGCAGGCTGTCAGCGCTGGACATGGAGAAGATAGTTTGGAGATGCACTGCGCATGTCCAAAAAATCTTCCTGCTGTCTGGTGACCCGGATGTTGTCATGATGACATCGGGTCGTCATGGCAACATCCTGGAAGCCACGGCAGACAGCGCTGGAGGCCGGAAGAGGAGGTGAGTATCTGCGATCACTTCCCCTTGCCACCGCAATGCTGCGATTGACTTCGATCGCAGCATTGCAGGGGTTAATGTGCTGGAAGCGGTGTGGGACCACTCCCTCACATAGTACCGGGTGTCAGCTGTGACAATCAGCTGACACCCAGTGGCGATCGCGCCCGCACAGCCTGTGTGCGCGCGCGATCGCGATGGCGTACTAATACGGGTCTGGCTCTTAAGTCCCAGGGCACAGACGCGTATTAGTACGTCTAATGTTGTTTAGGGGTTAAAATAGCTTTTTGGTTAAAGGGAATAGAGTGAGTGATGACTAAAGAGACAAAAATATTGTGATTGAAAATTGTATTTTTATTCATATCTGCATGGAACAGGATTATTGTTTCTTCTTTACATCTACTAAACAAAACAGACATATTCAGAGGAGCATTAAAAATGTAATGTAATTGTCTTTTCACCGACATAAGACATATTTGTCATGACAGAGCATTTGTACCTCAGAAAGGAAGCATAAAAGTTCACTGAACAATGGGAAACCACTTGACTGCTTTGGAATGTGCATTTAGATTTTTTAATAGTCCGGATATTTTGAAGAATTTCTATATAAACAGCTAAATGCATAAATGGAATTTCTGATAAAGTAAAGCCCGCTTAATGGAAATATTAATATTCTTTTATTTTACTCTTTCTTTTTTCCATTCCAAGCAGAGAGAGGTGATTTTAGGGTAGCCAGTGTAAAGTGGTTAGCTAAGTGTGCTTTTAAGGCATAAGCTGCCTCCTACCACCTCTTTCTTTGACATCACACATGGATGTCTTTTTTGGCTCACCTGACATCCTCACTATGCACCGAGGCTTGTAGTGCCAAGTATGACTCCGACATAGTGACTAGGCACTGTGTAGGCCCCTAGCAGTGCACGTCAAGTTGTCATGTTATGACTTCAGAGGCCTACTGTTTCATGTCTTCATGGTCTACTCAGCAGCCGAAGCCCCAGCATTAAGTGAAGATGCCAAAAAATCTGAAGAAGAGATAGTGTGCCTGGTGCAAATAAAAGAGGCTATATGGAGCTTTATGGAGGACACCTTATTCTGGCCCTACATAAAACAGTACAATAGCAGCCATCTGGTGGCTGGAAGTTAGAAAACAAGTAGGTTTGGAATTAGTCTAAAGAACATGCATAGAGTCAGAGGGACAGAAAAATACTAGGTTCAACTTCATAATCAGGGGCTATTTTGATATCTTTACAATGAGCCCTACCACTAATGATTAACATTGCAGCATTTAGATTTCAGCATTAATTTTTCAAAAGCAGAATGTGAAATGAAAACTGTGCTGTGATTGGTTACTATGGACAACAAAAACAGGTTTTTATAGTTGGATAGTTTTATAACTTTCCCTCTAGTTATTAGAAATTTGTACAAATTATTGCAGGGTCCTTGGTAAGAATGCATATTTTTTCATCTATCAATACAGTACGTACACGAATGAACACTGTATCCGTAAGTAATGACACTCAGGACTAAAGAACGAAATCTGTAATGGGTTTTTTATCCTAAAGCAGACCAAACACAAAGTACAGACCAAATACTTGTTAAAAAATGTCAACACAATGACTACAGTACAATTGATTTTTGTCCTTGTATACCCGATTCTCCAACACACCAATCTCTTTTGTGTCTAATAAAACATGCGTTTTGTTTAATATTTAATGTAAGTACATAATGCAGCTTGATACTAAAGTATAGAATATAACATAAGTGTAATAGGCAATAAGCGTAATAAGCAGATATAGATGATATCACAATTTGCGAGAAAGGTTATCTGGTTTTAGAAAACATGTTTTCATACATTGTTAGGAAATTTTGAATTTAATAGAGTGATCCTGCCCAGGATCCTCATCTCTTGGCCAGAATGAAAAACAACAGCTACATTCTTTTACAGTATCTTAAGAATCTGTCAAGCATTACAAAGGCAAGCAACTAGATTGAATGGACACTGGGTAATGCTTAATTTGCCCTGAGGTGGCCCTATATGGAAGTTAAATACTTACTACCTGGTTTGTCTGCTGATTACAGTTGCTTGACTGATTGCTATGTGTTGGAGGCTTAGTAAATAACTTATTGTTAAGGAATATTTTAGAAAGTATAAATTGTAGAACCTGCAGTACATTTTGACCTCACTTAGCTGAAATACTAGATTTACCTCTGGCTGTAAGATAAAATTGGATGATTTTGCACTTGGTTTTGACTACAGAAGGCCCTAGGGAAACAGTATTTTTTTTCCTTCTGGAGAACAGTTTATCTATTAGTTTAGCACAAGATATATTTTGTTCCTGTCCTTCAATTGGCTACTGAAAAAAACACAAAATATTACTATAGTCAGAGCTTATTACTAGGAGAAAGTCTTATGGTACAGCAGGTCTCAGTTGTATTTTGCAATCCAGGTTTCTAATTTTACCTAGCTCACAAAATCGAACCCCTGATGTCTGATAAAAAGTATATTATTACTCTCTCGGAGCTACACTTAAAAGATGAATCCCTTTGGGAAAAGGATATTCTATTAGTTAGTTTACCGATATCATTTTATTTCGATGACAAATAGCAGAAATATTGTAGCTTCAAAGAAATATGCATTTTAATTAAAATTATGATAAGCTACTGCTGGTAAATTTGATTTATGTCTCTTTATATTATATTACTTAGCATAGAACCCAATTTGTTTTCCCAACTTACACCTATTTTTTTTATACTCTCATAGTTCAATTACTTTTGAACACAGTGCATAATTGTTTTAGTTTAAACCTTGGTCAGATTATTGTTTGCCTGAACAAGTACATTGGTCCAGTATGCGAAGCTAAAGATTTTATAGGGAAGTCTAGATTTGAACAAGATACTACAGTTCTTATATACGTGTGTGTTTGTATATATATATATATATATATATATATATATATATATATATATATTTATATACAGTACAGACCAAAAGTTTGGACACACCTTCTCATTTAAAGATTTTTCTGTATTTTCATGACTATGAAAATTGTACATTCACACTGAAGGCATCAAAACTATGAATTAACACATGTGGAATTATATACTTAACAAAAAAGTGTGAAACAACTGAAAATATGTCTTATATTCTAGGTTCTTCAAAGTAGCCACCTTTTGCTTTGATGACTGCTTTGCACACACTTGGCATTCTCTTGATGAGCTTCAAGAGGTAGTCACCGGAAATGGTTTTCACTTCACAGGTGTGCCCTGTCAGGTTTAATAAGTGGGATTTCTTGCCTTATAAATGGGTTGGGACCATCAGTTGTGTTGTGCAGAAGTCTGGTGGATACACAGCTGATAGTCCTACTGAATAGACTGTTAGAATTTTTATTATGGCAAGAAAAAAGCAGCTAAGTAAAGAAAAACAAGTGGCCATCATTACTTTAAGAAATGAAGGTCAGTCAGTCCAAAAATTGGGCAAACTTTGAAAGTGTCCCCAAGTGCAGTTGCAAAAACCATCAAGCGCTACAAAGAAACTGGCTCACATGAGGACCGCCCAAGGAAAGGAAGACCAAGAGTCACCTCTGCTTCTGAGGATAAGTTTATCCGAGTCACCAGCCTCAGAAATCGCAGGTTAACAGCAGCTCAGATTAGAGACCGGGTCAATGCCACACAGAGTTCTAGCAGCAGACACATCTCTACAACAACTGTTAAGAGGAGACTTTGTGCAGCAGGCCTTCATGGTAAAATAGCTGCTAGGAAACCACTGCTAAGGACAGGCAACAAGCAGAAGAGACTTGTTTGGGCTAAAGAACACAAGGAATGGACATTAGACCAGTGGAAATCTGTGCTTTGGTCTGATGAGTCCAAATTTGGTTCCAACCACCGTGTCTTTGTGAGACGCAGAAAAGGTGAACGGATGGACTCTACATGCTTGGTTCCCACCATGAAGCATGGAGGAGAAGGTGTGATGGTGTGGGGGTGTTTTGCTGGTGACTCTGTTGGGGATTTATTCAAAATTGAAGGCATACTGAACCAGCATGGCTACCACAGCATCTTGCAGCGGCATGGTATTCCATCCGGTTTGCGTTTAGTTGGACCATCATTTATTTTTCAACAGGACAATGACCTCAAACACACCTCCAGGCTGTGTAAGGGCTATTTGACCAAGAAGAAGAGTGATAGGGTGCTACGCCAGATGACCTGGCCTCCACAGTCACCAGACCTGAACCATATCGAGATGGTTTGGGGTGAGCTGGACCACAGAGTGAAGGCAAAAGGGCCAACAAGTGCTAAGCATCTCTGGGAACTCCTTCAAGATTGTTGGAAGACCATTTCCGGTGACTACCTCTTGAAGCTCATCAAGAGAATGCCAAGAGTATACAAAGCAGTCAGCAAAGCAAAAGGTGGCTACTTTGAAGAACCTAGAATATAAGACATATTTTCATTTGTTTCACACTTTTTTGTTAAGTATATAATTCCACATGTGATAATTCATAGTTTTGATGCCTTCAGTGTGAATGTACAAGTTTCATAGTCATGAAAATACAGAAAAATCTTTAAATGAGAAGGTATGTCCAAACTTTTGGTCTGTACTGTATATACACATATATATTTATATAATGCAATCTTTAGAGCAAAGCGTTTAGGCTACAAAATTCTAATTAACAAGAATGCAACTATAGGTAAGTTCGACTATTCATAAAACGGGTGTTCAGCGGACAGTTGACTGTAAAGGGGCATTACTCAACAAAGAAAGCCCCTTCCCATTTCATATTGTCAGCAATGGCACCACATGGAAGAGAAATATCACATGACCTAAAAATGAAAATAATTTATTTACACAAGAAAGGTGAAGGCTAAAAGAAGATCATAAAAGCATTACTTATCAAGCAGAATACTGTATGCTAATTAATACAAACATTTTAGCAAGGATTGAACTGCATCCATCTCACAGAGACATTCAGGCCGACCATGGAAATTAACACCTAAACAAGAGAGTCTTCTGATAAGAAATGTTGAAGAAAATCGACATGCAAGTTCACTGCAGTTAGTTTAAGAAGTAGAAAGGCAAACTGTGGTACATGTTTGCCGTGACACAATACGACATACACTGGAGAAGAATGCATGGGTGTAGACCACAATGCCTCTCCTAAAGCCCTTGCTCAAAAAAGCATATCAACAATTTACCAGGGCCCATGCTGAAAAATATGAAGACTACTGGGACTATATTCTGGAAAGGTGTGGAGTTCAAAGTAAAATGCATGGTGCCTACAGTGCAAAATGGTATTGGCAGTGTCCTTATAGGGGGCTGCATGAGTGCTGCTGGTGTCGGGAAGCTACATTTCATTGATTTTGTTATGTTTTCCCAGATGCACTGGTCTGCATCAAAATAGAAGATATTACCAACACTATGTGCCATTAGTAGACGTGCACTTTTCCAACATGACAATGATCCAAAACACACATCTAAGGCCACTGTTATGAAGAACAGAGTGAAATTGATTTAGTGGCCAAATATGTCACCTGATCTGAACCACATTGAACCACCTATAGGGAATTCGGAAGAGACACATTGAGCATCACTCTCCATTCAGTATCCAGGCTCTAAAAGGGGTCATTCTTGAAGAATGGAAAATATGTATGTTGCAATATGTCACCAGCTTGTTCATTGCATGCCTAGAAGTCTTGGTGCTGTTCTTAAAAATCATAGCGGTCATACAAAATACTAGATGTAGTGGTTTTTCTTGTGGGGTATATTCATCTTTGCATCAACTAATTTGAGTAAAACTGAAGATTTTGTAGTGAAAGTTATATTATCAATCTTACTTTCATGTTATGGGTTAAAATGTTCTCGTTAAAATTTTGTTTATTGTTCTTGTGTTGAGTGAGATATTGATTAAAATCTTTCTTTTCAAAGGGGGTGTACTCATTTATGCTGTATATATATATATATATATATATATATATATATATATATATAAATACCAATATTTATACGCGCATATAAACATGTATAAATATATATGTATATGCATTTATGTTGCGTAAAAAAATAGATTTGTTGTCTACATTCATTCTATAGCTTATCTCGTGCATATCTTGATTTAAAGCCTGTATTATTATAATCTACAGCAGAAGCTGAGGTCTGCCTATCATCATTGTCAGACAGTCCCCTGGTATCATAGTGCATCTTAAATATTGCAGTGGGACAGTTACCTTTTCATACCTGAAACAGTGACAGCGCCGCCTCTATGACTGAACGCCGAACGCTTCCGGGAGGAATAAAGTTCTTTTCCTCCCAGCAGCAGGACTCTAAGTGCAATCACCTGGCTATTTCAGAATGCTATTAACCTGCAGATTAACCCGATATCTGCATGTTAATATAGTTTTTTTTCAGGTTCCCTTTAAGTCTTATTAAGGGTTTCTTGGCTTACCTTCTCTGCCGTTTTGAATATCTGGTATATAGGCTATTCTTTTCAGAATATAAATCACCAGACTATCTCTGGGCAGATATTGAGACATCAAGGAAAGCTGGGAGATTTTAGCTCTGAAGCCTGCAGAATTGTGAATACATCTTACAGTAAATTCTCTGGAGGACTTTTAAGTGAAACCTTCTGGCTAGCGGGATTTACCCTCTCAACAGCTCATGAAAGATAACTCTTTTCTTCAACTTCAGGAGAGAATGACAAGAAGGTTCAACTTTACATTTTATAGCATATTGGGGTTGTATTAAAATAATCTAGGATGAAAAGTAAAAACATATAGATAATTCATGGCCACATCTATGATTTTTGTAAGGATTAACATCACTTTTACTACTTGAATGGAAAATACTTATGCTCGTTAGAGGAGAGGTTAAAAAGAAAAAAGCTAGAAAATTTGCTTTACAGAATGGCAAGAAAAAGAAAATCTACCACATTCTGTATTGTTTGGATGACACAATATGTGCAATCTTTTATTTAATTCTAGTTTTTTTCACGGAAGCACTTTAATTTGTGAGACACAAGGTCAAGGTTGGAGTTTCAACAGCAATGTTTTTCTCAAGGAGGTACCAAACAATAAATGTACGAAGAAAACACTTTAGTGTTTTGAAATATTGTATCATACAGGCAAAGCACAAAAAAGTAGAAAAGAGTAAAAGAAATTTAGAGGTAACATTACTGAAATATAATTAATTTTAGATTTGGCTTCTTCAGTGGCAAACAATGACTCAAATGTTCATGGGTTTTAAATGGTTAATTTACCCCCTTGTACCTTTTTATTTTAACATTGTTTAATTCATTCTTATTTCTTTCAATGATCACAGTGGCAGCCAGCTCATCTGAAGTCTCATTAATTAGTTTACGTTACTGCTTGTATTCATCTTACTATGTATAATAAGGGTAAACTGGGCTTCTACTAGGACTTGTTGATTATAATTATGATGAATAAGTTTTGAACAGATGGACTAAAGTCTCTAGACAGGATGAAGAAACAATATTAACTGCCAAGTTCAAAGTAGCCTCATTAAGATAAGTCCTTACAAGAACATCTTGTTATGTGGTTTATACCCTTTCATGGTTTTGTTTTTGACTGGAGAAGTCATTGTCAAAACATTTGAATTTTAGGGGTACCTATCTTTATCTTGACCCAATGTCTCACTTGTTTTTTCATATGTTGTTTAAATTAGTGGCACAAGAAGTAGCATGGTCAAGTTACAGGAGATTCTGTTTCTCTCAGGTCTCCCCCTATTGGCCATTTTTACCGATAATATTGATAGGAACACAAGTGAGCTTACTGAGTTAGAAAGTGTTTTTTCTAATATGAGGTGGATATTTCATAGTAATAATGTTTGTTAATTCATTGTTTATGGAGGTTGCTAAGGAAAGTTCAGAAAAAAGTTGATAGTGAAAAGAATGCAGAGCAGAAAAAGATATAAGGAACGAACAGAAGATTTACATGACTTTTACAGTGATAGATAAACATGCTTTCTTCAAAAAACAGTACTTAAAGTGGCCATACATGTGTCTGATATGTCAGTTCTAAAGATGAGCGGATTGATCCGCAGAGAATCGAGCTCAGGTTGAATTTGATGAAATTTGTGATTTTATGTGAATTCGACCAATTTGAGATTCGATTTGTAGTTCGCAAATAAAAAGCAAACTTGTCCAGTAACGTTTCCCACACTGCTGAAGCATCAGAGACTGGGCTAATGTTATTTTGCATTGCCGCATGGGCCTCTCCATAATGTCCTGCAGCTATGACATCTAGCAGATTATCATATCTCATACAGCGGTGGTTACCAGCGGAACACAATTTATATGGAAGAGTTGTATCCCGTCTACTGTAGTGTGTAAGCTCTTATGATCAGCAAGGTCATCTAGCTCTCTCTCTGTTTCTCTACCATAGAGTGTAAACTCATGTGATCAGCAGTGTCCTCTCTCTCTTCTTTAGAGTGTAAGCTCTTATTATGATCAGCGGGATCCCCTCTCTCCTATAGATCTTATGGTCAGTGGGGTTCTCTCTCTCTCCCCTCACCCATGTGTATTTTCCGAGCAATTACAAGCTTTCATGTATTGAAATTCGAGTGAATTTATTTGCCATAAAATTTAATTTTGGGTGAAAATTTGGCACAAATAGTGAATTCAAATTTCAAAAGATTCACTCACCTCTAGTCAGCTTAGAGTAATTTATTATAAAGGGCTGAGCTGCAAGACCATATGTAAATTATAGGTTTGATCTTATCATTAAAAGTTATCACCTATTCAAAGGATAATTTACACATCAATGATATTCCCACCAACAATCCAAAGAACAAGGCTCTAAAATGCGTGACACTGCTCCATACATTCTCTATGGGACTTCTGGAGATAGCCAAGCACAATCGAGTCCATGTATTCTGTATGACAGACTCCTAGAGAATCAGTGGAATAGTGGCACATATGAATTCCCATAATTTCATTTTCACAGGGCATTTCAAAGCCCCATTTTTGGAATTGGTGGTGGCCCCTTTGGTAGATACCCACCAATCTGCAAGATATCACCTTTCAAAACCAGGGGAGAAGTCCTGAGGAGATAATTTGCATATTCCCACTGCATTTTGGGGTAAGTGAAGAGTCTCCGCGAGCTCAAAGAACACTGGATTTTGGCTGTTGGAGCTGAAAAGAGGACATCGGTAAACCGCGCGCCTACCGGCGCACGCATTTTGAAGCTTTTTTTTTAAGCTTTTTTCACTGTTTTCAGAACATTAACAATAAGAACATGGAAGAGTCCAGGAGCCATTTGGTGAACTGCATATCCTGCTACATGTTCACAGACTTGCCAGTGGAAAAGCCAAACTTCACATGCCAGAAATGCAAGCTTGTGTCCCTGTTGGAGGAAAAGTTGCGAAATCTAGAAGAGAGGTTAACTACCTTGAAAATCATTAAGGAAGGTGAAGAGTTCTTAGACAGAGCAGAATTATCTCTTCATGATTCAGAAAGAGAAGAAATTCGAACTGCACCTGAGGAAACAGAGGAATGGAAGCATGTGACCCACAGAAGCAGGAGGATCGAGAGGCAGTCAGCACCCATACTGCTCAGGAACCAGTACCAGGCTCTCACGCAGGAGAACCATGAAGAAATACAGCAAAATAAGACTTTGCCAGCAATGAATAACCTTGTAAGCCCTCAAAATCCTCCTGGATGGAGAAAGAAGAATGTTGTGAAGAAAAAACGGAGAGTGGTGGTCATGGGGGATTCCCTGTTAAGAGGAACAGAGGCCGCTATCTGCAGACCAGACATAACCTCAAGAGAAATGTGCTGTCTTCCAGGAGCAAAAATTAAAGATGTGTCTGACAGGATATCAAGACTCTTCAGACCTACAGATCACTACCCATTCCTGCTAATACATGTGGGGACAAATGACACCGCAAGAAAGGACCTGGAAACCATCTGCAGTGACTTTGAAGACTTAGGCAAGAAAGTGAAAGAATTGGGAGCGCAGGTGGTCTTCTCATCCATCCTCCCAGTGGATGGCCATGAAACAATGAGGTGGAATAAGATTCTACAGGTGAACAACTGGCTACGTCGATGGTGCCGTCAACAAGGATTTGGATTTCTGGATCACGGAATAAATTACCTATACGATGGACTACTTGCTAGAGATGGGGTGCACCTTACGAAGACTGGAAAACATGTATTTGGAAGTCGCCTTGCTACACTCATCAGTAGAGCTTTAAACTAGAACAATGTGGGAAGGGAAGCAAAAGGCCAGAAAAAGCCTGACAAATACTATTGAGATCTCTGCTACTGGAAGTGGAAAGGAAGAACAAAGACAAAACAATTTAAATAATAAAAATATGGGAGGAAGAGAAACCAATCACAAACTAAAATGTTTTTATACAAATGCACAAAGCATGGGCAACAAACAAGGAGAATTGGAACTACTAATGCAGGAAAAGGAATATGATGTCATTGGAATCACTGAAACTTGGTGGGACGATACACATGATTGGAATAAAAGGCTAAAAGGATACAACTTATTTGCAAGAAACAGACTTGATAAACGAGGAGGAGGTGTTGCATTGTATGTTAGAAAAGCGTATATCTGCACAGAGATTGAAGCTTCAGAGACTGGGAGTTCTGTGGAAACTGTTTGGGTAAGAATACAAGGAGAGAACAACGGAAAGGACACCATTGTAGGCATTTACTACAGGCCACCTGGGCAAGCTGAAGATATGGATGAACTCTTTATGTATCAAATGACCAAGTTCTCCAAAAAATATGACGTAGTGGTCATGGGAGATTTCAACTATCCAGACATTTGTTGGGAATCTCTCTCAAGTAAAACTAACAGGTCAAGCAAATTCTTATCCTCTCTTGCTGACAACTTTATCTTCCAAAAGGTAGGGGAGAAAACAAGGGGATCTGCTACTTTGGATCTAATCCTTATAAACAGGGAGGAAATGGTTGAGGAGGTAAAGGTGGCTGGGACCCTAGGAGGCAGTGATCATGCTATTATAGAATTTTGGATAACTAGAGGAGGAAGACATGTGAAGACTCAAACTTCAAGGTTAGATTTTAGAAAGGCAGATTTTAAGAGACTCAGAAAGAGAATAGGAGGGATCCAATGGCTGGATGTCCTTAAGGACAAAAATGTCCAGGAAGGATGGGAAATTTTTAAAAATGAGATTCTCAAAGCACAATCGTTAACAATCCCGAAAAGTAGGAAGAATGGGAAGCATTTAAGGAAACCAGGATGGATGAACACAGAACTTAAACACATGCTAAAAAGAAAGAAAGAAATGTTTATTAAATGGAAAGAGGGAGGCATATCTAAAGAAGATTATAATGCAGTCTGCAGATCCTGCAGGGCACGTATCAGGTTAGCTAAAGCTGACAATGAATTAAGGCTTGCAAGAGATGTCAAAAGCAATAAAAAAGGATTTTGGGGGTATGTCAAAAGTAAAAGAAAAGTCAAAGATGCTATAGGATTTTTACAGGATGAAAATGGAGAAATGGTAAGAGAGGATGTTGAGAAGGCCGAACTTTTTAATTCCTATTTTGCATCTGTTTTCTCTCAGAAACAAAATGTAACATCAACTGATCTTCACTGTCCTTTTAAAGGAATAGAGGAATCCAAGTTATCTGTAAACAGAAAGATTGTGAGGGAATTTTTAGCTAACATAAATGAGTTCAAGTCTCCAGGTCCAGATGAATTACACCCCAGAGTACTGAAGGAGATCGTAGAAGAAATTTTAGAACCACTCTCCATAATCTTTGAAAATTCTTGGAGAACAGGAGAAGTCCCAGAAGACTGGAGAAGAGCAAATGTTGTTCCTATCTTCAAAAAGGGGAAGAAGGTGGACCCAGGGAACTATAGGCCGGTGAGTCTGACTTCTATACCAGGAAAGATCTTTGAACAAATTATTAAACAACATGTATGTAAGTACATGGATAAGAATGAAGTGATTAACCAGAGTCAGCATGGGTTTGTAACTAACAAGTCATGTCAGACTAACTTAATTTCCTTCTATGACAGAATCACTGACTGGGTGGATCAGGGAAATGCTGTAGATATAGTATATCTTGACTTCAGCAAAGCATTTGACAAAGTATCTCACACCATCCTTATTGAAAAAATGACCAAGTATGCAATGGACCAGGCAACTGTTAGGTGGATTCATAACTGGCTTAGTGATCGGACTCAAAGGGTGGTTGTAAATGGCTTCACATCCAGCTGGATGAATGTCTCAAGTGGGGTACCACAGGGCTCCGTCCTGGGACCTGTATTGTTCAACATCTTTATCAATGATTTAGATGAAGGAATTGAGGGTAAACTGATTAAATTTGCTGATGACACAAAGCTAGGAGGGATAGCTAATACTAGAGAAGAGAGAGAGAGGATTCAAAAAGACCTAAATAAACTGGAGCAGTGGGCAGCAACCAACAGAATGGTTTTTAACAGGGAAAAATGCAAAGTACTACATCTGGGCAATAAAAATGAAAAAAGCATATACAGAATGGGAGGAATAGAGCTAAGCAACAGTACATGTGAAAAAGACTTAGGTATACTAATAGATCATAGACTGAACATGAGTCAACAGTGTGATGCAGCAGCAAAAAAGGCAAATACAATTCTGGGATGTATTAACAGAAGCATACAGTCTAGATCACGTGAAGTCATTATCGGTCTTTACTCCTCTTTGGTCAGACCTCATCTGGAATACTGTGTACAGTTTTGGGCACCACATTTTAAAAAAGACATAGACAAACTGGAGCAAGTTCAGAGAAGAGCGACCAGAATGGTGACTGGTCTGCAAACCATGTCCTATGAGGAACGGTTGCAGGATTTGGGAATGTTTAGCTTGCAAAAAAGAAGACTGAGAGGAGACTTAATAGCTGTCTACAAATATGTCAAGGGCTGTCACATTGTAGAAGGATCATCTTTATTCTCATTTGCACAAGGAAAGACTAGAAGCAATGGGATGAAACTAAATGGGAGGAGACACAGATTAGATATTAGAAAAAACTTTTTGACAGTTAGGGTGATTAATGAGTGGAACAGGCTGCCACGAGAGGTGGTGAGTTCCCCTTCAATGGACGTCTTCAAACAGAGGCTGGACAGACATCTGTCTGAGATGATCTAGTGAATCCTGCTTTGAGCAGGGGGTTGGACCAGATGACCCAGGAGGTCCCTTCCAACTCTACCATTCTATGATTCTATGATTCTATGATTCTGTTTGATAAAAAGAAAAAAAAAAGAAAAATGGCCCATATACCATTAGTATTAAATACCTAGAGGCACAAATACACTGTGGCCAATGTACAAACATATACATACACTGTGTGTCTGCACACTGTGATTAATGAATCCCACTATTGCAATATGCGTAGAAATCGTCGGGCACTTAGTTAACATTTTTCATCAAAAAGCATAAAAGTCATTCAACAACGACTTATCTTTTAGATAAGGCATAACTTTTAATGATAACAGAATGATGAGAAAAGAAATCTGTCGTGTTTTTTCTCATCCTATTTAATCCTTGCAATAGAATAGGTCATCTTACATTCACCTTATTTAGCTTTTAATACATATGACAAAGGAGTCTCAATATTTGTTTCCTTTATCTTTCATGAAATCACCTGATTCTCAGGGTGGTTTTTACTTTGTAGGATCACATTCCAATATTTGCTGTTGAGTCTATTGATTATATGTTATTCCTCTCTCTAGGCATACTGTATGTGTTTGGTGATAGAAGTCCTTGTGCATGTCATTTTGTCAGCAATTTTACTGATAATGTTTTATTGACTAGAAAATGTGAATTGTCAATTGTTGGGCATAGTAGCCAGGAGTCAGACCCCTACAATGCAATATTGATAATTTTTTTAAACCATATCATCTGAGCAGAAAACACAGTATTTTCACACACTGTGTACAATAGGCCCTATGCCAGTAAAGAGGCCTATCCAATTAAGTAAATGGACACTCCCAAAATGGAATATGCTACTAAAAACATGGAGTCAAACATCCAACATTATATAATAACTTAATTTTTATTAGATCATGGACAAAGATTGGCAACAAGTATAACGATACATGTAAAATGTAAAAAAAAATATAACAAGCATGTAGTCCACACAAAAGCTATTGGAGAAGGAAACAGAAAAATGTATTCTATTGTGGATATAGCAACCATATGTATGTTGCAGTAAAGTCAAATAGACTTTTGCTGAGCAACTAAATAGAAGATACCAACTAGTGACCTCAACATATTAGTTAAGAGATTTCTTACCCATATCTCTCCCTGTGGGACCCACTGGTTGCAGTCCCGATGCGCATTTCAAGTGGGCTTCCTCGGGGAATCATGCGTCAGGGCTGCAAGCAGTAGGTCCCACACGGAGTGATATCGATAAGAAATCTCTTTACTTATATGTTGAGTTCACTAGTTAGTATTTTCTATCTTCAATTTAATTACTCAGCAAGAGTGTATTTGACTTTACTGCAACATACCGTATTTTTTCGACTATAAGACACACTTCTTTCCTCCAAAATTTTGGAGGAAAGTGGGGGCTGCATCTTATAGTCTGAATATATATGTATACTATGGCTGTGGGGGGGTGGGGGGAGTGGCAGCGGGGGATGAGTGGGGCACAGGAGGCAGCAGCCACCTGCTGCAGCCTACACTGTGATCGCTACTAAAGAAAATGAATATTCAGTGCTCCCCACTGGTGAGCAGTGAATATTCATTTTCTTTTATAGCGCACACACTGTACCCGCAGTGTGGCTCCTGCTGCGCTCTGCGGTCATGTGTGCCCGCTATTAAAGACCATGAATATTCACTACAACCCACTTCCATGGGTTGTAGTGATTATTCATGCTCTTTAATAGCGGGCACACATGACTGCCGGCTACAGCAGGAGCCGCGCTGTGGGTACAGTGTGCGCGCTATTAAGGAGAGTGAATGGTCACTGCTCCCCACGCACATAGGCCCGTGGTGGGGAGCAGTGACTATTCCTGCAGAGCATCTCACAGTGTGAGGGCGCAAGGCTCAAACAGTGAGATCAGTGTCGGCAGCAGAGCGGAATGCAGCGCTGGAGCTGAGAGGAGGTGAGTATAATTGTTTATTTTTTGTGTGTGCAGCGTGATGGCTATCAGGGGGTGCCAAGAATACCAGGATGGAGTGGGGCCAAGCATACCATAAAGAGGGATGAGGGGTGCCATGCATACCAGGAAGAGGGATGAGGGGGGCCATACATACCAAGATGAGCAATGAGGGGCGCCATGCGTACCAGGATGAGGGGTGAAGGGGCCATGCATACTTGGATGAGGAATGAGGCTGCCATGCATACCAGGATGAGGGATGGGGGTGCCATGCATACCAGGATGAGGGGTGCCATACATACCAGGAAGAGGGATGAAGAATGCCATACATACCAGGATGAGGGATGAAGGGTGCCATACATACTAGGATGAGGGGTGCCATGCATACTTGGATGAGGGGTGCCATGCATATCAGGATGAGGGGTGTCATTCATACCTGGATGAGGGGTGCCATGCATACCAGGATGGGGATCAGGGGGTGGCATGCAAAGCAGGATGGGGGATTGGGGTGCCATGCATACCAGGATGGGGATGAGGGCCACGTATAACAGGATTAGGGGGCCATATATATCCGGATGGTGGATATTAACAGAATTGGGGGACATTACCCCTATAACAGTGTCAGCAGCAGGCCCCCTCCCCCTTAACAGTGCATCATGACCACCTTTTTTGCTTACATTTTTTTCTATTTTCCTCCTCTAAAACCTAGGTGCATCTTATGGTCCGGTGCGTCTTATAGTCCGAAAAATACGGTACATATGGTTGCTTAATCCACAATAGGACTTTACCTGATCATTTCTTGGTGAATAGATATACATGCATTAATTGCCATTTCAATAAATATCATCATGTAGCACTGATACCTTAAAGTTGAGATTTTTGTATTTCCCTCTCCAATAGCTTTTGTGTGGACTACATTCTTTTTATCACCCGAGTCCCCTTGTTATTGTTTTTTTCTCTTTTACATGTATCATTATATTTGTTGCCAATCTTTGTCCATGATCTAATAAAAAATGAAGTTATTATATAATGTTGGACGTTTGACTCCATGTTTTTAGTAGCATAATGCGATATTGATAGTCTATCTTAAGGATATAAGTATTGTATAAGTATTATATTCCCAGAAACCCCTTTTACTTTTTGAAGTTGTCTGTTTTTATGTATTCTGCATTTTGCATATGTTGGCATCACGAGTTGTTCTGCTATTGCCTTAGTCAGTCATAACCAACAAATGAAGACGTTTTTATTTGTTAGATAATATAAAATCTGAAAATGATAATGCATGAATGTATTTGCAGAACTGACAGCTGGCCTTTCTGTTGCTTAATTTAGATCTTTTTCAGCCAAGCAAGTTGCTCATTAGACCAAGGAACCTGCCAAAAGCAGTGAGCCATGGGAAGGGAACAAAAGACATTGCAGTTCATTGTTTTGTTCTTGGCATCTGTCAGTAATTTTTTTTTTTAATAAAGACTTCTTAATTCTTGGTTTTCCTCAATTTTTTAATGAAGCATTTTGTTAAAATATAAAGTATACACATTCAATTCTCATCAGTGGTATAACATGTTACTCTTGGACCCAAAAGATAATGTTGGGAAAGGTCTCCACTAGAGATAAATGGATCTTTTAATATTCGAATTCGCCGGCTTTGCCATATTTTTCCCTAGAATTAGATTTACAATGATTACATTTGCACAGATTCTAGTATTGGACAGGAAGAAAAAGAAGGGGGTTGACAGAGAAAGAAAGTGATATTTTGTTTCAATATGATCAGCCTATTCCATTGAATCTGGAGATGGAATCAAACTTTGTTGTACACACTATGAGCCCTGTGCCCAACTGTACTCTGCTGGGAACTGCTGATCTCCAATGATCAGTGGTATGCTGACCACCACTGTACAAGGAATGAAAGGTCAATTTGTAAACTGGGATGTGATGTCATAGCTACTGGACATCAGCCCCCTCATTGATGCTTCACTAGTGTGGGAAATGGTGCCAGGAATCAAATTGTTCAAAATCATTTGGAACCACAAATTTCAGGAGATAGGACTTGAACTTGATCCTCCGTGGATCAATCTGCTCATTTCTAGTACCCGCTTGACCATTACCACCATCAGCACTCTGTCTATTTTAAAAATCGTGATTTTTAGTTTATTTTGCTCCTTTTCATTGGCCTCTGTATTCACTCATATACTGCTTTTCCTCTTTTTTTCAATATTAGCCAAGCTCCTCACCTTTTCAGTAAGTGCTACAATAGTTGTGCCTCTTCTTTGGAGCTTCATAGCACCTTGGTGACATTCACAGTACATGTGTGGCACATGTGTGCACTGCATGTATGGAGCAGCCTCAATGGCCGAGTTCTCTCCATACAGTGCTAGTGATCACAGAGTGTCAATGGTGTTATCATAGCAGTGGGGGGCCTGGTAATGGCAGTGTATTGTATAAGCCATCAAGTTATCTGAAGTACAAGTACCTTAAAGGGGTTTTCCCACAAACATAGTTCATTTTAATTAGTAGATCTTGGAATAATAATAAGTTCTACAATTGGATGTGATTAAAAAAATATTCTTGTGTTGAGATAATCTTATAAATGTGCCCCTGCTGTGTACTGTGTAATGGCTGTGTCTGACTGTACAGTGACATGGTCTGATGATATCACAGCTCCTGGGCTGGAGAGGAAGCAAAAGAGTATACAGACAGGACAGCAGGGGTTCACAACTGATTCTTTTTGTGAGCCAAGACATTTTGCTGCCTGTTTATAAGCAATGTTTAAGCCCACCGCAGGGAAATCAATGGAGAAGTGTGGGTATTCCACTCAACACCTACATTTTCTGACAGCTCAGGGCCCGCAGCTTCGCAGGGCCAGGACACCCCCTCCTCCCAGCCCAGGGCCCACATCTTCGCCCTACCACCAGGTTCCTGCAGCAGCGACCCTGCCTCCTGTGATCCCGCTCCACTGCAGCTGCCCCCCCCCTCAGTATGCTACCGTAAAATCAGACTATAAGATACACCACCATTTTATTGAATTTTTTTTTTACCATTTTCCTCACCAAATTTGGGGTGCGTCTCATGGTCCAGTGCGTCTTATAGTCCGCAAAATACGGTAGTTCATATATGCCGTTCAGTACCATAGAATATCTAATCAGTGACCAGGAATCATTAGTGACCATTTAATGGGAATTTCCATATCGATAAATTGTAATTAATATCAGGCTACGGTTGTTTATAGCATGATCATCCCATAAATTATGAACTCTGTGATATCCTTTCAAATATAAAGCAACAAAGCCAAAATATTATACATATTAATGAAGATAATACTAAATATTCTAAAAATATTACACCTCATTGACATATTTATAAATGCAAATGAGTGTTAATATTGCAATGATAGTAGTTCACATTGTGCATCATTTTAAGATTGATTTGTATTGTATTGAATGAAAATACAAAAATAAATAGATCTAAATTGTATGTGTTTATGAATTCCTATTAAGTGAAAAAAATAAATTTTACCCTAATAAAGCTGATCTAAAACAGATCTAGACTTGAAATACGAATGAAAAAAAAAAGCATTAAATGAACTCCATTATTTTATATTCTTGATTCTGACCCATAGCATGTAACCTATCGATACAAAAAGCTTCTCAGTTTTCATAAATTGTATGCAATTATCATCTCATCGTGGCTGATTCACCTATTCTAAAATTTGAAACTACATGGATCAACATGTTAGGCTATGGGTTGAACTAGATGGACTTAGTCTTCCTTCAACCTTAAAAACTATGTTACTATGTTATTATGTTACAATGGGGTTATTTTCTGTTTATACTCATGAAAATGGTGCGGCATTGGTAAGGTAAGGGTACAATTTTTGACGAATTTTGTTTTTATGTTTAGAGAACCCTTCCTTAATTATTAACATGGTTTCACTCATTAATGTTAGCCCACACAGGTATTTTAGATGCTTCTAACATTTACGTATTAATAAGACATTTAAACTTGAAAACTATATTACATTTAATAGCAATTTTGTTCTTTATATTCTAAAATCTCTGTGTGGGTTAATATACATTGGTGAAATAAGTAATGAACGCGTCATCAATTTTCTGAGTAAATATATTTGTAAAGGTGCTATTGACATGAAATTCTCACCGGATGTCAGGAACAACCCATCCAATCCACACAAGCAAAGAAATCAAACCATAAATGTCCATAAATTAAGTTATATTCAATACTTATTTCACCCACTGTATATGGGAGAAACCATGTTAAAAATGAAGGAAAGGTTATCTAAACATAAATGCACAATTCGTCAAAGAAATGTACTCACCTTTTTGATGTAAACCCAATGTATCCCAATTGTGGCTGAATCACCTGTTCTAAAAATGGAAACCACATAGAGATGATAATTGCAAACAATGTTTAAAAAAAGTGAAATCTTTTTTGGATCCATTAGTTACAATCATTTTCCCTATAGGTCAGATATTAAATAATGAGCTTTGTTAATATGGTTTTCATTTGTATTGCAGGTCTATATCTGTTAATATCATCCATCAGTGTTGAAAACCACATCCCAAGAGCGGCAGAATAAGCTTTATTAAGATAAAATTATTTTTGTCATTTAATATGAATTCAAAAATACATACAACTCATTCAATTTATTCATTTGCTCAATTCAACCAAACCAATTGATGTAAAAATGATATACAATGTGTAATATTGTAATGAATCTGTCACCTGGCTTTTGGCATCTAATCTGAGAGCATCATAATGTAGAGACAAGGACACTGATTCCAGTGATGTGTCACTTACTGGGATGCTTGCTGTAGTATTGATAAGATCACTTTTATCAGCAGGAGATTATCACTAGAGGGCTAGCAAATCTGCTGCCATGTAGTCCTCCATATTCATGAGCTCTGTATAACCCCGTCCACACCACTGATTGGCAGCTTACTGTGTACACCGTACATGAGCAGAAAGCTGCCAATCAGTGATGTGGGCGGGGTTATACAGAGCTCAGCATTCAGAGAGCTGGTAGGTCTGCAGCAGATGAAACAGTGATTTTATTAACCCCTTCATGATGTGGCCATTTTCCATTTTTTCTTTGTATTTGTTTTTTCCTCCCCTTCTTCCAAGAGCCATAACTTTTTTATTTTTCCGAGAGTTTGTTTCTTGCGGGATGAGTTGTATATTTGATTGACACCATTCATTCTACCACATGTATACTGGAAAACAGGGAAAAAATCAAAGTGCAAAAAAAGTGCAATTCCACTTTTTGGGTATACCTATTTACCATGTTCACTATATAGTAAAACTGACCTGGCATAATGAGTCTCCAGGTGAGTACGAGTATGCAGATACCAAGTATGTGTTGTTTTTTTTACTAAAGTGGTCCAAAAAAATTTTGACATTTGAACAAAAAATTTTTTTTTGCTTTTGTCGCCATTTTCTGAAAACATGTAACGTTTTCCTTTTTTGGAATATGGGACTGTGTCATGGCTTATTTTTTGCCTCTTGAGCAGATATTTTTACTGATACCATTTTGGGGTAGATACGATGTTTTAATCGCCTCTAATTGCATCTTATTGCAATGTTGCAGTGGCCAAAAAACTCAATTCTGGCGTTTTTTTTCTCTCGTTACGCCTTTTGCCGATTAGATTAATTTATTTTATATTTTGAAAAACCAGACTTTTTCAAATGCAGCGGTATCACATATACAGTATATATATTTTTTCATTGTTTTATTTTTAATGGGGCAAAAGGGGGGTGATTTGAACTTTAGTGTTTATTTTTTTAATTTTTTTTTCATATTTTTAAAAACTTTTTTTTCACTTTTTACTGTATTTAGTAGTCTCCGGAGGCTGCGATTATCCGATCGCTTCTGCTATACTTAGCAGTGCATCATCCCAGCCATCTGGGGCTGGCTTTCACAGGAGGATTGTAATATCAGGGTTCTTCAGCAGACTCCCAGCTGTCATGACATCCCATCATCGCCCCAGGATCACGTCATAAGCGCGCCGATTGGTGTGTGGAATGACGTGCACCCCTGTTGGCACGTGTTAAATGCCAGCTGTCAGAGATTGGCAGCTCCACTCCACCTGTGGCTGTTGAGGGCACATGATGGTTGATTAAATCAGCCATCATGTACAGGGAAAGATGTGGGCTTGGCTTGTCAGCCCATATCAAAGGCAGAGATATGACAAATGACTTAAGTTTACGTCATATGTCGTGAAGGGGTTAAAATGACATTAAAGTAATCCGGTATGTGACATATCACTGAAATCAGGGTCTCTGCTCCTACATCATGCTGCTCTCAGATGGGAAAATTATTAACACAAAATATTTTATTATGAATCTAATCTACTTTACAGAAGTGGAAACGCTGGTTTATTTATATATTTTTGTTATGACGTATAGATCATTTTTAGGCACCAAAATTTTTATTCAATGATTTGTATTTTCTTGTCTTGTATCATATTTGAGAAAGGCTCAATGTTAACCGAAATGTGTCACATGTATGATTCTCTCATTTAAATGAATCATGAATAATCTTTGAAGAATCAGTGCCAGTCATTATTCTTTCTTACGAAGAGGGACGCCATCCCAAGATACATGCCTCTCAAGATCTGGAGTTCGGATTGGATTTTCTTTTCACTTCAATAGAATTTTTGTGGAATTCCGTATAAATCCCACAAATAAAAAGCTATAGAGATGTTCTCCAAAAGCAGTTCTTTTATGGAAGACCTGTACATGCAGCTTCCAATATAACATTTCTCTTTTTTCTAGTTGCATTAATATAGAATATGACTGAAAAAATGCTTCATGGCTATGTATGACAAAGCAGAGCTGTAATACAGTTAGGTGCATGAACTCTTATTCTATAACACTGGGTAATTAGACAATGACATTCACAAAAAGGAACAATTTGTGAATACAAAACAGAAAATACTGTAAGTGCTGATGGTAAACTGAAGAAATCAACAAGAACTGGTCACATACGATTGGAGAGATGTATTGTTAAAGTATAATGTGGCACAATGATAAATTACCCAAAATGTTATGAATATCAAAGTATGCGAAAAAGTACACAACTAGCGACCTTGCATTTGCAATTTGTGGATGTAAAAATATTTATAGAGACTAGTGTAGTTGCAAAATGCTGAAGCAGAACTGTGGCCAGAATTAGTATACCTTTTTTAGATCCTTGGCTTAATATAAATCATAGAAGTAGTTTTTCAACTTTTTGTGTGTAAAATAAAATTAAGGGAATCTTTAAGTCTGGATAATGGTATTAACTTGTAGCATAGAGTTAATCTGGAGGTTAATAGTGTTCTGAAGATGCCGATCCGCAGTCCTAAAAGAGCAGGACCCGGAAAAAAATAAACTTTATTTCTCCTGGGAACCACCAGCTTTCAGTCATACAGGTGTGGTGGTGGACTACAGTCATCGCTCACAGTACAGTGAGCGGCGGCTATAAGCACACCCTGGCACTTTGATCACTGTCTCTGTAATGCATCAGAGGAGAGATGGCTGTCAGTCTGAGTGCCAGCCCATGCTTACAGCTGCCACTCACACTGATGTGAGCAGTGACTGTAATTGTTCCGTACATGCCTGTATGACTGAAAGCAGGCAGCTCCCTAGAGAACTAAATTTTATTTTCTCTCGGCTGACGCACTTACAGCAAATCCATGCACCTTCATAACACTATTAACCTGCAGATTACCTTTATATCTGCAGGTTATTATCATTATTATACATGACAGGTTCCCTTTAAGTGAATGCATGACAATTCTGCAACAGCGGGTTTGGAAATTAGCAATATGGCCTGATGACTCTGCCCCTTTTTTTTCGCTTTTAAAACCCCATTCTCATCTACTGTATTACCAGCATATTGTAATTTATCATGGATTTTCGGTGCAATTCTGAAACAAATCTCACTTATCTAAAATTACTTTTTGGGTATATTGAAATAAAACAGCAAGGTTGTATTCTGTGCACTTACCACAAAGCTGAACCTCTCTGCTGTGTACGGAGCTGCTATACAAAATCCTGACTGGTGGGTTGGCTTTTTTTCAGAGCGGCTGGTTTTATTTTGTTTGTGCAGCATGTTCGTGAGTCACTTTGCATAGATTTGGAGTGTCTGCAGTTCAGCAGCTTCAGGGCTGAGAAAGACTATAGAAGACACAAGAGAATAATTCCTACCTTCCCTTAATTGGGCAACAGAATCCAGCAATTATTTTTTCCGTGTCATCTTTAACTTTTTGGAAGAAAATAATTCAGTTTTTATCTGCCACCTTAATTGAAGAATTCATTATCTGCAGCTATTATCTATTGATGCTTTTCCAAGAAATCACATAGGGAGGTGTGACTATGTCTCATCCATCCAAAAATATAGTTTGTGGAGGATTTCACATTTTGTGAGGATATAAGGCTGGCCATATATAAGGCTGGACTCTCCGTAGTCCTGGAAGCACATGCACACTTGGCTGCATTGAGTGTGAATGCGTCCTCAGTAGAGAGAGGGGAATAAGCCATTGCTAGACACCACTGGGTCAGTCAGTAGAAATCTACCTGTCTGATCTTTAGTTCCCCCTACATCTGTCATTGTGGGAGAGTAAGCAGACCACATACGAATCGGATTGTAAGCTAGTCTGGCCAAAATCAGTCAGTCCAGTTGATATGCATCCATTGAGTATGGCTAGCTTTGGACACAAGAGGAGCTGAAAGCTATGTAACAGCATTTAATTAATAGGCAATGTTTAACCCTTTCCCGCAAAATGATGTGACTGTACATCAAGATTGCAGGTGATTTACTGTGATCTGACATACAATTACGTCAGAGATGGCATGGGCTCAGAAGTTGTTGAGCCATCTGCAGCAGGAGACGGCTATCATACACAGACATGATTTTGCGTCATCTCTTGAGACCAGACATATTGCCAGTCTCAGCACTTTAACCCCCCAGGTGCCACTGTCAGTAGTGACAGCAGCATATAAGGAATCTGACAGACCATTGACACTCCCACAGCACGATCACGGTCACGGGGTGCCGATGGTTACTGTGTCTACAGGGAGATCTGACAAAGACTTCCTTGTTTGCCATATCCATCAGCCAATCAGATCCTGCCGGTGACGGGGTCTGATTGATCAAAGGATCACAAGTGCAAGTCCACTGGTGGGGCCAATTAGTACTGTAAAAAAATGAAAAATATTTTTAAGTAGCTCTTTCAGTATGGCGGCCCAAAAACAAATTACTTTTCTTTACAAGTGTATATTTATTGTGCAAAATAATAAAAGATAAATAGAACTATAGAAATTTGGTATCACCGTATTCTTATAGACCCATCATAAAATGTAACACTTTATGCAGCATGGTTAAGCGTAAAATTTTAAATGCAAAACACATTGTGGCAAAATTGTTGTTTTGCTTATATTACTTTCCATAAAGATTTAATAAATGTTTGTTAATAATTTCATTTATTTAATAATTCTTTATCTAATGAATATGTATAATAACCACAACAGCAAATTAGCAATTACAGAACTAACAGGTCGAACTTGATGGACGCAAGTCTTTATTCAGCTTTACAAACTATGTTACTATGTTACTATGTTATGTAGACCTTTCATTGCTAAACATCAAAAAAACAAACTAGCAGCTTTTGAAATTGCATTTCTGTTTAGAAGCATTTACCTAGAAAAACACTTGTAATTGTTACATTTTTGTTCCTGTTTTAAAAAAGTAAAGTTAAGAGGAACATTTTATTGTGAAAAAGAGGATGTCAAATTACATTTTTACTAATCCATCCTCACTGTATAGTTATTTTTGGTGCAGCAGTGTCTAAAACTGCATTTAGGCAATTTTCAACTACTTTGCAGGCAAAGTATTGGATGAATTGTTTTGTATGTATGCTTTTAAGGAATCTGTCAATTTTAGAAATTGATGGTCTTTAAAATCATGAAGGATATTTGAGAGGTTTGGATGGAAAAGGAAAAATATTAAAGAAAAATACATGCTGCAGACAGCATTATTGTTGAGCAGAAAAGGCAAAATTGTTGGCACTCATGATTCAGCCACTTCTGCTAGATGTTTCTGAAATGCACACTGGTGAATGCCATCGATATCAACCCAAATCAATCTGATTTTTAGGGACATTCTTAAATTTTACAGTTTGTCCGTGGATAAAACTACACATGTCTGTATGGTGTACAAGGTGTGTAAACATAGCAAATATGAGACTATGTCTCTGGGACCTGAATATATAAAAATAGGTCTGAGAAACCGACCTACAAATAGTAGTCTACAAATCTCTAGAGCAAGGGAATGAATAATGTAGGTATCACTCTATAAAATAATTCTATTTAAACTAAGCAGATATGTTTTTGCTCATAGTGGTCATATTTGCAGTATTAATTATTGTGATGATGTGATATGGTGTGTGGGGTATCATTCTGTCTATGTTCATATTTTTACTGATTTTAGGAATGTTTTCTTGTTGCTCTGTATCATTCTGTGTATTCCTCATATTGTCTAGAGTCTAAGTTACCTTACAAAAGGTCCCATAATTGAATTAGCTCAGTTACCATCTGCAACCTGAATGTGTCCATGCCTCTTGATTAACTCCTGCTGACATTTCCTGACTGCCCATTCATGACCCCTCTGCTCCCTTTATGCCACAAATCACCCCCTGTTGTGCCTTGATCTGTGAGGCACTACTTTCAGGGACGGGACTGAAAACCATCCCACCTGTCTGCCTACCCCTGGATATAAATAGGGGGCCTGAGGAGGACAAACAGACAAGTAAGATAGATCCTTCTTGTGATGCTGAAGCTAAGGCCAGCACCCCAGAGAAACTTGGATAAACTCTGATTACCCTGGAAAATACTGCTAGAGGAACCTATATGGAGAAGTATCTTGAGCTACACTGCCATATCGATTTCTAAGCAGAGGATTGTGACTCTCATCTCCTGGGGCATTTATCCCATTACTGGACTGTATCTGTGTTCCTGGACTATTTCATCCTCTGTGTGGTAGATTGTTTTATGGACCTTTCGATTTGCATGTAATAAAGTTTCTTGGGACTGTTCACTCATCTCTCGCTTTGTTGATTGTGTGATACCGGAGTGGGACCTCGTGACAACTATATTTCATTTTTAATTAGTAGGTATTTTGGTTTCAACAGATAAAGTTTGCTATGATCTACAGATGTGTCCTTCCCAAAGTTGTCTTTCCACCTGACATAATGTCCAGTGCATCTATGATCTGATGTCTATTGGATGCCATATGTCAGACGTCTTTTAGCTATCTATACCCCATAGACTCACAAGTTAAAAAACTAATACATTTTTACTTATATATTTTTATTGGATGCTTTTCAGTGAATTCTATTTGTTGGTCTATAGTGATCTCTTAATGCTAAGCAAAATTTAAAGTAAAATAAAGAAACAGTGAGTCCATGTAATACTTCACAGTGCCCTCTTTAGATAGGACCTCTCACCAGGTCAAAAGTAGCCAATTTTATCTCTTACTTTATTCCCGCTGCTCCCCTGAGTATGCCATTTCTTGCTTTGTTAAAAAAAAAAAATCACCAAATGGTTCTAGATATATGTACTATTTTGTTTGGTTCTAATTTTAATGATCTTTACCAAGGTGACAATGCTCACAGGATAATAATGCAGAGGAGCTTAAAAAAATTCCCCCCAAAGGATCCTGGTAGCATCATTCCTTTGGTACAGGCCATTAAAATTAGCATTTAATAAAAAGGCTTATATGTCTAGAACTATACAGTGGTTAAAAAAAAAAAAAAGAATTCTCAGGGGAGTAGCAGGAATATAATAAGACCAAAAATTGGCCACTGATGACCTGGTTACAAGTCCTCTTTACAATAGGTCTTTTCTATAAGGCCAATCTACAAGAGCGCAACACAGGTGACCCACAGCTGAAAACCCTGACCCCTTAATAGGACTAATCTGATCTGACAGTACTACAGTTCCCAATGAGATTGCCAGTCAGGGGCAAATGACCAGCAACTAGGCCAAGACCTGCAACCACAAACCAAGCACAAAAACATACCCACATTGGCCTATAACTTGGAGCATTACCACACACTGCAGTATAGCAGCATGCTACGCTCCCTTATCGGGAATCTGTCAGTAGGATCAACCCTCCTAAGTGGTCTATTTGGGCATGTAGGTCATAGGAAGCTGGCCGATGTCTTAGTCCAGAGAAATCCAAGTTTTTCTTATCTGTAAATGAGCTGTTAAGATCTACGGGCAAGACACAGATCTGCATGAGAATCTGCCTCCAGGGCTTATTTTACATGAAAGGGGGAGTTACCAGTTTTATATGTAATGACTAACAATCTGCTCTCTCCTGATCTCACTGCAGAGCTGTGTATGGTTATACCTAACACATCTGCAGGTTCCTCTCATAGAACTTTAGCTTCCTTCTCATAGGCAGCCAGTGTTGCCGTACAGCGGAGCTGTGAGAGCTGCAGCAAATGTTTTTTTTTATTTAGCTTCCTATGACATGCCATATAGACTGCTTGGGAGGGTTGATCCTACTGACAGCTTCCCCTTAAACTCTGGACTACAACCCTTTGCAGAAGCTATATAGCCGCACAGATAATGCTATATGTATAATAAAAATGACAACAATTTGCCATATACTGTCTATATTATTACCTAACATTTTGTTAAAGGAAAGTTTTGACCTGTGATATCGACATCAGAAGTTTTTTATAATGGGGGTCTGGGTGCTGAGCCATTCTGGAAGGAAAGCAGTTCTTGGCTGAATGCTTCTGCTTCATTTTAGAAATGCCAATGCAACATTCTTGTGTCTGGCCCAGTATGTCAGAGGTGATGTTACAATAGGTTAGCTTTGGTTTTCTTTTGACTTCAGGTAACCTTACTAACAGCTAAGTAATCTACTGAAAACATTCAAACCCTAATTCAATAAAGACTTGTAAGTTTCACCCTGATTTTGATGAGGGAGTGGGGTGAAATCAGAGACTTCTGATTCATTAAAAGACACATAACTTTTAATGAATAAGGAGCGTCTGATGAGTGACATGCACCTCTGTAAGCCTCACCACAAATCTTACTACAATCAGGAACTGGAGATTTCTGGTGTCATGAATTAGATGAACTGTGATGCCGCGACAAGGTCACACTCCTGTCCCGCCCCAGCTCTCCCCATTTTGGCAGAACTAGGAAAAACTGGCTTAAAACAACATTTTTGAGCAACTATTTTCAAATTAATTTATGCCATAATTCTGGTGACATTGCTTTGATGAATTCGGGCGTAATGGTCAACTTGCTGATAGAAATGTATGGTCTTCGCAGAATGGATAAGGCTGTTATTAACAATGCTTTCAGCGTTATTATCTATGACATCAATGTTTGGCTGTTTTCATGGCAATTATAGTGTAGTGTTCACCCCTTATCCTCTACTGAAAACTGAAGGAGATTAT
The DNA here is from genome assembly GCF_046119375.1 of Phyllobates terribilis. Taxonomy (NCBI): domain Eukaryota; kingdom Metazoa; phylum Chordata; class Amphibia; order Anura; family Dendrobatidae; genus Phyllobates; species Phyllobates terribilis. Next base: position 1,016,448,997 of record NW_027362761.1, read on the forward strand.
TAGAAGTCAGTTGTTTGAATCAGAATTTGTTGGAATTTGTTACTAAACACATTCATTATACAAGTCATGATTCCACTGAGAACAGAAACATGACATGTGTGAACCGAGCATTCCATTAAGTAATTTCTGAAAATTCTCTGTGAATTTTACAGCAAGTTTATATGCTGTTTTAATATTGTTTCAACATTTTTTTTTTTTGCTTGGTGAAAAGGTCTTTATAACGCGGCTTTGTAGAGTTCAGCATGATCAGAATTTACTTTACATGCCTTTCTTACCTAGTTATAGATGATTTGCAGGTCATATTGATGAGAGCTGAAATCTATGTGTCATTAATTTTGGTCCAGGTTGTATAACGGTTGTTTTTCTTTGCTCTAATTAGCAGGTTGTTTTATATTGGTGACCTATTTGTATTTTTAAAGCGCAGTCATCGGTTAGGAAAGATTAGTCTTTAGACATCCCAGTACATAATCTAATAATCATGAATTGATGTGACCTTTTCACTTTGCATTTGCACAGCTCAACTATGCACTTTTTATCCCAGACAAAATGTCAGTGAGTGGGCCTGATGATCTTTGTTCCATTTGAGATCAATATGGATAAGAAGCTCTATATATTATTAATATTTTTCTGTTTTCTTGTCTTTAAAACATGTATTGATTACTGTTTTCCCACAATACAAACATAGATTAATCGTTATTTAAAGGTGCACTGTGAGATAATACAAATAAGAAAGGTTCCATTTGTCCATCAACAGGTTCAGTCTCCTATTTTAGGGTCTGTAGTTGTATTAGTGCTTAAAAATAATTCTCGATGATGATCTTGCTCTTTAATGCTCTTTAATGCTTATAACATGGGGCTGATTCAACATGGGACCAGTTTTAATGAAGGGCTCACTGGAGTATGATGCTCCTAATTAATTTGCCGAATTTCTTAACTGGCATGCGTCTTCGCACCAGAAATGTTCTCCATTCAGGGATTGGAGTACATTAATAGCAAAATTTACACTGCAAAAGAACATAAATTTTAATGAATTTGATGGGTGGGCTTAACGTATCGCCATCCCACCCATGTTCTATCCGTTTTGTCAATGATGGACAGGACTGACATGGAAACACCAAATGTCTCAACATTTTTTTGTGCAACTTCCGAGCTCTGTAACATCTTCATGAATCAGGCGCATCCATGATGTTTTGGCAAGATATAACAAGCATATTAAATATTGTATGCCTCCATCTATTTGGAAGAACTTATAAGAGTTCTGTTTTCTCCTATTCTCGGTTTAGAAATGTTAATATCTTTTAAATATTGAAAGAGTATCCGTCATTTTAATTTTTATTTCATAAATCAATAGTACAAGTGAAAATAAGCAACTGTGTGATATATCTTATCAGAAAATCAGCTTCTTTCTCTGCCAGAATTGATAATTTATTATGAAAAATTCTCAATTCTGAGGTAAAATCTGTATTCTGTGAAGACTTTCCCATTACTGAGAGGAGATGGCAATTACTGTGGATAAGATGATGTAGATAGGAGGAAGAGGAGGAGGGAGGAGCTCTGCCACTAGCTCCTCCCTCCTCCTCATCTACATAGAATCTTATCAGTAGCTGCCGCCATCTCCCATCTCAGTAATGGGAAAGTCTTCACTGAATACAGATTTTACCTAAGAATTGAGAATTTTTCATAATAAATTATCGATTTTGGCAGAGAAAGAAGCAGAGTTTTCTGATAAGATATATTATACAGTTGTTTATTTTCACTTGTACAATTGATTTATGAAATAAAAATTAAAATGACAGTTACTCTTTAAGCAATTTTTAAATATTAAATTTAGGATTGGTGCCCTTATTCCTCTGCATAAAACACCAGTCAGGAAAAGAGAGAAAAAAATGCCCTCCCCCCAGCTTTTACTTCCATTTGCAGGACCAGGCTTCAGAAATGAGTGCAGGAGAAGGACAAACATTAGTCAATGGCAACAAAACTGTGCTGGCCCCTTCCATTCACTTACACTGTTCTGACAGATAAATTACAGGCATTAGTCCTGATGTCATAAAGTACCTGTCATAGTAGTCAGTTATTTTAAACAAATTTACATAAAGTTCACTTTCTGTCCTTTCTTCAGATGTTATACTATTGTTGCTTTATTGTACATGTCATTCTTTGTCCTATTAAAGAATTGGTCATACTAATTACAATAATAATTATAATAATAGTAGCAATAATTATATTTTTATTTTCTTTTGGAATTGACTGACATTTTTCTATATATTATATATAATATATATATATCATATATATATATTTTTTTTATGTATATTTTATACACATGTACAAAACTAGCTAATGTGACCTTTTTAGCTATTTTGTTCTAAAAAAAATTGAAAATATAAGTAACTTAAACAAGACACTAAACAACTGAAATACAGTTTAATCTATTAGGCTAAGTTCACACTCAGTTTTTCTTAGTAGTTTTTGATCGTATTTTATTTTCTAGTAGTTTTTCTAAAATCCTCTCAATATAAGTATTTTCATGTTTGTGTTTTATCCATGATTGTAAAGTTAACATATCTGAGTTTTTTTGTGGAATATTTGTCACAGATCAAAGTCACAAATATAAGTGCTTAAAAATCATAGATGGCACATAGATTCCATCTGTGAGCCATTAGTGGACTGTCCGTTTTTTAACATTGAAATGGATAGGAGAAGCTTTGGCTTTTTTTTGGCACACTGATGAAAATCGTTCAATATTTTTCACGTACAAGGAAAAAATGGATGTTTCAATGAGGCCTAAGAGTAACCTTGAAAGAAAGGTCATTTGGCCCTCATTGTCATGACCAGTTTATAGTTGATGTATCAGTACCATAATCTTTATTCTTTACCTGTAATGCACTCAACCATCACAAATAAAATTCAGGTATATGTTTAGTTGTAGTCCTCTCTCTGTACCTAAAAGTTTGTTAACACACAATTTTTTATTTTGTTTGAAAGCTAAAGAGAATTGATAGAAGACATTTTGTTATGGATATTTCAGGACTGGAAATAAATACATGGCATGTCGTGGGCCCACGCTTAGATTAAAATTCAATTTAGTAAAAATATCATTATAACAGTTCAACAGCGCAACATGAAATGAATAGCTATTATATGAGATGTAGTGTTCTAATTATTGTCACAAGAGCTATGACTTGAAGGCAAAGCATAGCTGGCATAATGCCCCCGGACACCACTTAAAGTAAAATCAAATATTAACAAACAACAAGAAAAGGCAATCCCTCGACATGAGCAAATTCTCTTAAATACGGAGAAGGACAGTTGTGCTTGTCAGCATGTTAGATGATTTAAATGTCTCTCCAGTAGTCTTTCCTCATTTCTATTGACAGATTTATTACCATCCTTATTCACAGTACCTTTCTTCTGATAAGTCAATAAAGATAGAAATATTATGGCAATGTGCAATTTTCATGATAATTGCATTATATTAAAGTTGATGTTAACCCCCCAGGCTTACCTCTGTAAATAATGTACCTTAGTGTTCTATTATCTGTGCATGAAAATCCCATGTGGTGACATTTATCAGTTTGAAAGATTTGTGATACATTTACATGTATTTTCTGTTTATTAAAGAAGGAAAGAAGAATTTATTGCCAAGATAAGGCTATTTTATATGAAAAATGCTGCCGTTTCTCAAAGTATCTTACAGCTGTTATTAGTTGTAGGAGAAAGTCATAGTTCACCTTATTATTGTAGACCCATGTTATTATCATTCTTTCCATTATATCATTTACGAGCCCCCGAGAGTTCAGTTTTAAAGGAAACACATTGACCTTAGCGACCTGAGCTTGCCAGGTTTTCCATGCATCATTTCGAAAGACAGTAAATAACTGGTAAGAGAGCAACAAGCTGATGCTTCTTTCTTTCAGTGTGATTTTTTCATCATTCTGCAGATTATGTTTATTGAGAAATGGTATATCATTATGATAAGTGACTTCTCCTTTATGCATGAAGGCTCCAATTATGAGTTATTTTCTTAAAGAATATGGACACCATAAGAGGCACTTTTTTAATTTAAGGCAGATATTTTGAGCTATTAATAACTTTTGCAAATGGGTTTTTGGTGCTTTCTCATTCCCTGTTCATTGCTGGTTGGAGAATGAGATTAATGGGGTATTCTCACATTTCAAAGTTATCCCCTATCCATAGCGCATGATCATGCGCATGATCAACCACTGCTCCATTTATTTTAGGCTCTTTGGAATCCCAGTATTCAGGATCACTTGGGGTTCTAGCAGTTGAACCCCCATCTGTTGGACATTTATCTCCAATTCCATTGACGTGCGTCATGACCTTACATGAGCATGCACAGAACCATATCAGGACTCATCAAAGCTGAAAGTCTCAGCTGACCATGAAGATGTCGTGGATTTCAGTGCTCATGGCGGTAGTACGAAAATGCGCCAAGAACTGTAAATATGGTAGTGAGGGGCTAGAGAGGTGAGATAAAAAAGTGAATATAAGCATTACTCATCTTCAGTATTTACCACTATGTCTGCAGGTAAATACTTTTTTATTTTAATAGCCCCAAAGGTGCTCTTATCCTTTAAAGATATCCTGTCATGTTGGATAACACTATTAACCTGAAGATATAGGGTTAAACTGCAGGTTAATAGCATTAGGAAGGTACTAGGCCGCAGTACTGAAAATGCAGCACCCGGGAGAAAATTAACTTTTTTTCTCCCAGGAGCTGTCGGTTTTCAGTCATGCAGACATACCCACCGCAATTACAGTCACTGTTCGCACCGCCCAGAGCGGCGGCTGTAAGCACGCCCCATCACTGACTTACAGCCATGTTATGCATCAATGTAGACCCAGCTGTCAGGGCATCTTACAGCCTCTGGTTTCAGTACAAGCAGCCTGATACCTCCATAATGCTATTAATGTGCAGATTAACCCTATGTCTGCAGGTTAATAGTGTTATTGGACCTCACAGGTTTAAATCCACCATGTCTTCTTAAGGGTTAATTTTTTAGGATTGCTTCTCAAAGGTTCCTTCTGTATGGTTCATTCTGTAGGATTCATTATAATAGGTAGAGTATGAGATAAAAAAGCTTTCAGCCAATGGAAAACAACAAAGACAATAGTATCTGATGATTATTTATTACTTTTAAGCAGAAACATTACGGTGGCCAGAGGTCAAGGGGGAGGGGATAGTAGTGATCTACTGTTTTCTATTTCCTCCCATCAATCTTAAACAAGCTGTGGGCCACGGAACAGGGAGCTAAGAAAGCCCTAGGTAGTTGATCATCTATTTAAATAGGAAGCTTCTGTTGGATTAAGTCAGGGTACTACTTCTTCTGTTCATTCGCATAGGAACTGAGCTGCATTTCTTCACTAAACAGTAGAGATCAGCGGATTTGAAATTCAAATTTACTGGTTTCACCAAATGTTCCTAAAAAGTCGGATGCTTCAGTGAATAAATTAATGCAAATCTCAAAAGTAGAAAGCTTGTAATTGCTTTCCATGTGATGGAAAGAAGCGAGAGAGAAGAAAGAGGACCTCATTGACCATAAGAGCTTACACACTACAAAAGACAGAGACTTATCCAGTAAATCTGGGGATGAAAATCGACTTTGCCGTACAAACTGTCATCCATTGGAAATCGTTGGTCTGTGAAGGCCCAGGTACTGACCACCACTATGCAAAGTATCGTAATCCGCTGGATGTCATAAATGCAGAGTATTATGGGGAAGCTCGCATGGCCACACAAGAATACATTAGCTTGCTCTCTAATGCTACTGCAGCATTGGGAATGGGGACAGGCATTTCGAATGACTGGAAATAGTACCGAATGCTCAAAGTTGCATGAAACCACAAATTTCAGAAAACTGTCAAACTGACTTGACTTAACCCTTATTCTCCAAGGGATACGTCCACTCATCTCTACTAAAGAATGTACAAAGCTGTGCCATTTCTCTCTGTATACTGATTATATCCAGCCGCTGAGCTTATGACAGGTAATAATTGTGGATACAGAGGTTTGGACCCTCACCAATCAAAAATTGATGACCTATCCTAAAAATAGTTCATCATTATCCAAGTAGTGATCAACCCCTTAAAAGATTAAAAATCCTTAAGGTTTTTTTTTAAGATGTTTGATGAAATGTTTCCACTAGACAACAAATAAACATTTCTGCAAATCATAAATGTATAAAATAGGATATACCGTATTTTTCGGATTATAAGACGCACTTTTTTCCTCCAAATTTGGGAGTAACATGGGGGTGTGTCATATAATCTGAAGGTAGATTACTGGGGAGGTCGGCGGCAGGTGGCTGCTTCAGGAAGCTGGCAGAAGGAGGGAGGCGAAGCTGTGGTGCCTTAGCGCTCATTATATGTCCCCTTTCACTGGTGCCGACATCTAATGAGCGCCCAGGCTCCGCATCATCGCCAGACTCCTGCCGCTGGCCTCCTGAAGCAGCGACCCTGCCTCCTGTGACCACGCTCCACCGCCACTGACCCCCTTCCGGTAAGCTACAGTTAAAATGGACTATAAGACGCACCACCATTTTTTTTAAAAAAGTTTTGGGTGTGTCTTATAGTTTGGTGTATCTTGTAGTCCGCTATATATGGTACTTGTCTTGTATAGATCAGTTAATTACTATATTTCTATAAGGATCTGCAACATCTGCAAGGAGTTTGTATGTTCTCCCCGTGTTTGTGTGGGTTTCCTCCAGGTTCTCCAGTTTCCTCCCAAAGACATACTGATAGGGAATGTAGATTGTGAGCCCCAAATGGGGACAGAGCCCATAAAGTCTGTAAATTGTCTGAATTGTAAAGCGCTGCGGAATATGTTGACGCTATATAAATAAAAGATTATTAAAAAAGATTATTATAAGAACGAGATCTCTGTTTGCTCAATAATTTTGGTGGGCCCTGGTGGTCCTAGAATTTGCTTAATATAGACTGGATGACTTATGTGGCATTTATTGAACTGGTGAATAGGAATCTATCCTTTTATTGTATTTGTTAAGGTTTCTTTTCTACAGGACTTTGACATTTCTTACATAAGAAATCTTCCTTTTCCCTTCTAAGAGCTCCATTATATAATATTTCCCCCAAAAATTACCATTCAGCATCTAATTGTTTTTTTATTGCATGCATCTAATAACTCATCTATTACAGATTATGTCTGTGATGTAGTCAAAGTATAACTAATAAATTATCATGTGCCAGAATAGTAGGAAAATTACATCAGAAAATGTGTCCAGATAAACCGACCCACGTTTATTAATGCATTGAACCATTTTTCTATCAGTTTTGTTTTGCTTTTGCAAGGGGACTGGCTAAGCAAATGCATCTAATTACATCAGTATTACTTGCCAAAACTGGGGTGCTTACATAACAGGCTAGACCTACAGGCTTCCCTCCAGTCTAAACATTTATTGCAGATGGTGCTAATTACAGCAGCTTTACAACAAAACAAGGGTGTCACAAGAACACTTTTGAAACCTAAAGCCCCCAATATGTTTGAGGATTCTCCTTCAGCATGCTAATTCTAAAATGCATAAATTCTGTTCAGATTATTTTTTTCTGCAGCACATGAGGAATTTTAAAGCTCTCATTTAAATATATTTAGTATCATGCATAAAACATTGCATGAAATCTGTAACATCTGTAAAAAAAACAGACATATCGTTCTTACCAGTTATAATCGTGTGAATGATTAATAATTAGGAAAAATAAAGCTAGAAAAATGAAAAAAAAAAGCTGTATGAATCATTCTTCAAGAAAAGAACAAGTACTGTTTGTTTTTGTATGTTTCCAAATACAAGATTTTCACTCTTACTCAGGTCTTGTTGATTTTGTCTAACCTTGCTCTAATACGTCTGCAATATTTAGTGGACATAAAGTGAAATTAAGTGCATGTACAGTTCACTTCTGTTGATAGATTTTACCATCTGTCTCTGTATTTCAAAATACTCTCTTGAAAACGGCATTGAAACCGAAGACTGTTCAAGTGATGAACAATGAACTTCCCCTTCAGAAAATAGAAAAAGTGCCTTAGTCTTATGTAGATTAAATGTATTATTTATAAATTATACTATAGATTTCCTTGTGATTCTAAAATAATCTGTATTTTTATTTCCCTAAACCATGTCTGAAAAGGTTACTCAAATATTGCACGTTTGCGGTAATTTATCTAGAACAATCTTATGATGGGGTTGAGATTTTTGGGCCTCTTTTTTTCATGTATCTACTGTATATTGGATTGTTTTATTTGTTATATTATTGTCAAACTTTACACAAACCAGATATTGAAAATGAAATAAACAGACTTAGCCATAAGAGATTGACCCAACAAGAGAATTCATGTCGTATCATGAAGCTTATGTAACTCCTCACTCTTAATATATCAAGAGGACTAAATGTGGAAGCCTTTTTATTGGATATGGTTTTTTTTGGAAGAAAGAGAACTGACACTAGCGAAAAGGTTGATGAAAGTTGCACAATTACAATCTATAAAAATTTTCAAACAGTAGCAAAATCCCTAAAGTCTTTGAAACTGTATCACAGATGCCACTAATAGGTGTAAAATACCATTTACCAATAATGCAATTATAAAAAAAAATTCTAGTAATTATTTCTTATATCACTGCTTTAGCCTAGTCTGTTTTTCATGTGGACTGACTCTACAATTGTCTCCTACAGAATTACTGACATTACTCCGCAAAAGCTAATTCTCTCCATCAGTCTACAACCTTACTAAAGTGACAGGCAGCTTAATATAGTTGGATGTCAGTGGCGTGAAGACAGAAAGGGAATTGAACACATTTAGTTTACAGGGAGAAATTTTCTTTTAATTTTGAGCATTTTCGATTTAAAGGGAACCTGACTGCTGATACATACTACCTGATCCATGGGCAATATGCATCAGACACTGGCTGTACAATTTCAGCCATGTATATTTAACCTCTAAAATCCTGCTGTCCAGAGAAAAGCATACTTTAGAAGCCAATGGGGACAGATCACACAGAAGATTTAGTTGGACAGACAGATAAGCATCTCCCCGCCCCCTGCCAGTGACTCACAGGTCTCTCCCTTTACACACACATAGGTAGAGACCTATCACTCAAGGGGATCAGGCGGGGAGAAGCCAACAGTGATCCGCCTGTTCTACTAGTAAATTCAAACATGCCTGGATGAAATTGTACTGTATAGCCATTGTCTGGTTGATACATGCCTGTGGATCAAGAAGCATGTATCAGCTGTCAGCTTCCCTTTAACAAATTTTGGAAGTTTCCCTTATTCTTATGTATACTGTATATGAGGGTATATAATTACAATATAATGATAAACACAATTATAGATCAGAGACTTAGAGCAAATCCAGATTTAATGATTTGTAAAATCATGTACGTACATTGGTTATATTTTGAGGCAACATTGTAAAAGTTTGAAGTTATTACTGAAAACTATTTATTAGCAAGATAGATTTTCAACTGGGACTTCTAAAAATTGTAAAGAAAGCAGGATGTTCCATGCAAAGAAAAGAGACTTCCTGTCAAGTGAAATGTTTTCAAATTATATAACAGTTGAGGTGAAAGAGAAGAAGCGAAAATCAAAAATCAAGGTGAAGCAAAACTAAGATAGGAAAAGAGTATAATGAAAAGCAACAGTGAAATCATTATAGTATTAATGCCAGCAGAGTAATTTCTAGCAGCACAAATTAATATATTATGTATCATTATTTTTCTCATTTTATTTATTTATTTGATTTCTCATCAGGATATCTGAGGGATAAAGTCGGTGTAGGGAGATTTATAGGTCATGCAATGTTCCTCTAGGAATTTAAATATGTAAATAACTTCTTCAGAAAGGAAGAGTTCAGGAGCTCCAGTGCCATCTTTTGGAAGAAGGAATTCTAAAGTCAATATTGACTAGAGATGAGCGAATCGATCCACGGAGGATTGAGTTCAAGTGGAATTTCCTGAGATTCGTGGTTTCACGCAAATTCGAACATTCAAAATTCAATTTGCGGTTCACAAAAAAACTTCCACCATTTCCCACACTGGTGGAGCATCAGAATAATTTTGCATTGTTGTGCAGGCCTCTTTATAATGCCGTTCAGTTTTCACATCTTACCTTGTACAGTGGTGGTTAGTACTTGGGAAATCAAAAGTCAGCGGCTCCCAGTGGAGCACAATTTTTATGGAAGAATCATTTTCCATCTCTAAAGGCACTGAGTAATTCTCTCCTATACAGTGCAAGCTTTTATGGTCAGTAGGGTCCTCCATCTCTTTCTCTTATCTGTAGAATAGAATATAAGCTCTTATGGTCAGCATGGTCCTCTCTCTTTTGTAGTGTGTAAGCTCTTATGGTCAGCAGTGTCCTCTCTCTCTCTCTTGTAGAGATAAATGAGATCCTCTCTCTCTCCTGTAGTAGAGTATAACCTCATACGGTCAACGGGGTTCTTGTTCACTCTCTTCTGTAGTGTGTAAGCTCTTAATAATGATAACAATAATAATAATGATGATAATAATAATACTAATAATAATCTTTATTTCTAAAGTTCCAACATATTCCACAGACATTTCAGAGGGGTATTGTACCGACAATAAAGACATTACAGATAGGGATGAGCGAGTATACTTGTTACTATTCGGTACTCGCCGAATAGTACTGTACTCGGGCTACTCATTACTCCCAGAGTTTCCTTGTGATTACTCGCTAGGAGTAAAGAGTACAATGTAAGTCAGTGAGAAATGCGCTCCCCGTTCCCTGATGTATGCTCCCCGCTCCCTGGTGCTTCGCTCCCCGCCCGGTCCTAACTTAGGATCGGGATGGGAGGCAGCGGGGGAGCGTATAAAATTGCCCAAATCGATGGAAACAGTGATCAATTAAACGTCAGGCAGGCAGAATATATAGGCAGGCACGGTATATAGGAGGGTGCATGAAAAACATAGTAGGGCACTTGGAACACGCTAGTGCCCTCCGATTTACATGCACCCGTGTCTTTAAAAAAGCCGGCCGGCAATTTATCAGCGGCAGACTCCGGTACCCGACAATATAGAACAGAAAGAATAGAGCACCACACATTGATTAGATACATAGAAACATGACAGTCTCTAGCGGAGGTTAAGCAGATGGCTGGGGCAGATGTTTGAAGCCTGGGAAGGGGGTAATACCCATGGAGCTTCCCAGGCTACTAATATCAGCCCCCAGCTGAATACCTAGCCTTTAATAGCTATTAAAATGGGGGACCCCCAAAAAAACGACGTAGGGTCTCCCTATTTTAATAGCTAGCAAAGCCTAGGCAGACAGCTGGGGGCTGATATTAATAGCCCAGGAAGGGTGCCATGAATATTGGCCCTCTCCCAGGATGCGCCTTTTCTGGGGTGGCTGAGGACTGGTGTTTCTAGCCTGGGAGAGGGCGAATATTCATGGCACCCTTCCTGGGCTATTAATATCAGCCCCCAGCTGTCTGCCTAGTCTTTGCTAGCTATTAAAATAGGGGGAACCCCACGTCATTTTTTTTTGGGTCACCCATTTTAATAGCTAGTAAAGGCTAGGTATTCAGCTGGTGGCTCATATTAGTAGCCTGGGAAGCTCCGTGGGTATAATTGGCTTCAAACATTTGCCCCAACCGTCTGCTTAACCTCCGCTAGAGACTAAAATTACGGGGGATCCCACGCCAATTTTTTTTTAAATAAATCCTTTATTTTAACACTAAATGACACGTACAGTACCCAACACTGTCACTGTACTTATTATATATGTGACTGACATGTTTCTATCTATCTAATCTATGTGTGATGCTCTATTCTTTCTTTTCTATATTGTCGGGTACCGGTGTCTGCCGCTGATGAATTGCGGACCGGCTTTTTTAAAGAGAGGCTTTCCAGTATTGAGATTCACACAGATTTATTTACCACAAATGTAATTTTTGGGGAAAAATTTTGCAAAGTCAGTGAATTAGAATTTTATTATAATCTGCTCATCTAAAAAATTGACTCTTTAAAGGGCCTTGCTGACTGCATTATATAGAATAAGAAACCAAGCCAGAAACTTTACAGACACTTGTGAGCAGTGCTATTATTTTCCTACCATTAGATCCCTGTTTTTTTCTAGATAAAATAAAGTAAACTTATTGGTAGCAATGGTTCTTTTCCATATCCTGCAACACAACATAATTGTAATAGAGTGCACAATCTATTTTCTCTACCTCAAAAATCAGATACCCCACTATTATTCTTTTAAAAAGTGGTGAGAAATCAGGGTACCCAAGGTAAACCCACACATAATAGTAAAAAGAACATACAAACCCTATGCAGATATTAAGAACTAAACAGCATGCACAAATTCTACTTACCTGTCACAAATCATTATGTGGTTTAAAATATGCTGCAATGTCAATTTTTGACTTTATACAGTGGGTCAAATATGTATTGAACACGTCACCAAATTTCTAAGTAAATATATTTCTAAAGGTTCTATTGACTTGAAATTATCACCGGATGTTGGTAACTACCCATCTAATCCATATAGGCAAAGAAATCAGACCATAGACTTCCATAAATTAAGTTACATGTAGTAATGAGAAATGACACAGGGAAAAAGTATTAAACACTCTTGCAGAAATTTAATTAATACTTTATACAAAACCTTTGTTGGTGATAGCCGCTTTACAATGCCTTCTGTATGGAGAAACTAGTTGCATGTATTGCTCATGTGTGATTTTTCCCCATCCTTCTACACAAACACTTTTCAAATCCTGAAGGTTCCATGGGCCCTTCTATGATCTTTAAGCTTTAGTTTCTTCCATAACTTTTTTATTGGATTTTGGTTAGTTGATTGGCTCGGCCATTCTAGCAACATTATTTTCTTTCTCTGAAAACCAATTGAGAGTTTCCTTGGCTGTGTGCTTGGGATCATTGTCTTGCTGAAATGTCCAACGTCATTTCATCTTTATCATCCTGGTAGATTTTTATCAAGAATAACTTGGTACATTTGTCCATTCATCCTTCCTTCAATTACATGAAGTTTGTCGGTGCCGTCTGCTGAAAAACAGTCCAACATCATGATGTTTCCACCTCAAAACCTCACTGTTGGTATGGTGTTTTTGGGGTGATTTGCAGTGATTTTTGGCCTTCAAACATGGTGTGTATTATGGCATCCAAAAAGTTCAATTTTGGTCTCATCTGACCAGACTATATTCTCCCAGTGTTTCATAGGCTTGTCTACATGTTAAGCAAACTTTAAACGTGCTTGAACATGCTTTTTATTCAGCAGTGGAGTCTTGCATGGTGAACGTGCATACAGGCCATGGAGGCTGAGTGCATTGCTTATTGTTTTCTTGAAACAGTTGTACATGCTGATTCCAGGTCTTTCTGTAGCTCTACAGAGGTGGTCCTTTGCTTTTGGACAACTCTTTTGATAATTCTACTCCTCTGTCTGAAATCTTTGAGGGAGCACCTGGTCATAGCCAGTTTATGGTTAAATTATGTTCTTTCCACTTCACGATTATGGCCCTAAGAGTACTCATTGGAACCTTCAGTAGTTTAGAAATGCTTCTCTAACCAATGCCATCAGAATGTTTTGCAACAATAAGGTTGTGAAGGTCATGAGACAGCTCACTCGTTTTACCCATCATGAAATGTTTCTTGTGTGGCTCCTTGGTAATGAGACACATTTTTATAGGCCATCAGTTGAACCAGCTGATATTATTTTTCACTAAGTGGCGGGATTGCTTTCTAATTACTGATAGATTTTAGCTGGTGTCATGACTTTACATGGCTTTTTGCACCTCTCTTTCTTCATGTATTCAATACTTTTTCCCTGTGTCGTTTGTCATTATTACACATAACTTAAATTATGGACATCTATGGTTTGATTTCTTTACCTGTGTGGATTGGATGGGTTCATACAGACATCTGGTGAGAATTTCATGTCAGTAGCACCTTTAGAAATATATTTACTTAGAAAATTGGTAACGTGTTCAATACATATTTCATCCGCTGTGTATCAAAAATGTAAAGCAAAATGTTACTTAAATTATTCAGTGGATATATCTTAAAGTTATTTCACTAAGAAACAAATTACAATCAACAAGTAAGTTATGTTGATAGTTCTACAGTTGCCCCTTGTACACAAACACATTTTTTCGTCCTTTTTGCAGTAGCTAGTTTTTATATTTAGAACTTAGTGCATTTCAGTTCAAAAGAATTATGAATTAAGAAATCAAAAAGCTGTTAAATTAGCATGCTGCAGGCAGTTTATCCAGAGAATATTACATTAATCAACCCTCTTGTGCAGGATTTGTGAAACACAATGGAAGTAGAAGTTCAAGAAAAATGTCTTTGTTAGAAATAAAAGATAAAGGAACATTTGAAATCAAAACATACTGAAATCACTCACATTGTGCAGCACTGGCCATGGAATTGGTTCTACTTCTTAACTTCATTGATACAAAAATAGAATTCTGTTCTCATTCCAAAATCATGTATTAGTGTAACTAACCCCTTTGAACCATGGGTTCCATACTTTCAGAAATCAATTTTTTTCTTTTTGAACTAAGTGTAGTGATTAAAATAATTCTTCTGGGTCAAGCCCACTTTTTAACAATTGTTTTCATGACACTCTAAAATTACTTTGATATTGGTTATCTGAGCTTTTTTATTAACTTTTAATTTAAATGATACCTTCCAAAATGTCTTTGCCTTCTAGCTCCTGTTTATTATTTCTAATACTCCCCTCCAACGTAACTTGGTTATCACATGAGTCAGAAATATATGGAGAAAGCTACTTTTTCCACCCTTCTTTTAGGCCTTTGAAAGTTATCTTTTTTGATGGACTACAAAAAGTTGATATGACATACAGTTGAAAACAGAAGTTATGTAATAAAAATGCCTTAAAACATTCTCTCTCACTATTCTGGCATTTGGCAAATATTAAAAATTATGGTAATCCTAATTGACCTAAAACGGGAAAGGTTTATTCTGATTTCATGTCAGATATTCAGAAAAACATGCTTATGTGTATTTTTATATAGTGTATGTAAACTTCTGCTTTCAACTGTACATAATATTTTCAGTATATTGCTAGAAATTTTATTCCAGTGTTTCTTACCAATAGAAACGTCTTGACTGTTATGGCGAGACAATCCCTAACGACTTCATTAAGGATTAACTTGTGCAGCCAAGACATTACTCCTTTTGACCACATATCCTTATTCTGTATTACTCAAAGAGGATGTTTTCCTGTGGGTTCTATTTCAGACTTCATCTTTAAAAGCATTATTTTAAAATCTGTTCTTAATGCAATAGTCCCTTTATTTCAATTCCATATACTCTTTGCAATTCTAGAAATGCTTAAAATGTCTTTGTATACCTGTCTTATTGTATGCAGACCTTTAATGTAGAATATACATAATAATTTTAAATTTGAAAGAAAAAAGAACATTTTTTAAATAGTGATACTAATTCATCATTATCTCTTCGCCTGTTTTCTGTCTAGCTTTATATTTGGCAGCCAACTCATTATTCGATTTGTGCCTTCTTGAAGTCTACTTTATTTGTGCTCACATGGACTTTAGTGTTTCCAAATTTTTGTGGGCTAACTCGTCAATTGCAAGCTTTTTAAAAAGTCACAAAATTTGGCGTAGCTCTTCTCCAGACCCCCCTGATGTAGTTTTATGCACATCTTTTCAAAAGTTCATATGGTTTGGCATATTTTGAAAAACATGCAACTTTTTGTTCAAAAAGTCAAAATATGATTAATAGGAAAAAGGCCAATTTTTGAAAATGGTGCTAAATTCGTGAAGCACGTGCAACTTTTTTATAAATTTGCCGTAGTAAACATCAGCGAATACAGCATGACAAAACTAGAAAGTGACTTAAAAAACCCAGCAAATGATGATATGGGGGCCTGTATCTTTTGCTAAATCAGACTGAAGTTTGAAAAGTTTAGTCAGTGTGCACTTCTCTCGTATTTTCTATCATACCAGATGCATCATTATGAATGTAAGAAATTCCGTATAGGTGTTACCTATTCATATATGGTTTGAAAATTTTATTATTTTAAAACTTTGCCAGATAGTTCAGTCATGCAGCCGAATATTGTAATATAGCTCTATATTATATGTTTTATAGCTAAACAATGTAAATATATCATTTTTGATCTAGGTTGTTACCATATTATTTTTATTAGTAGTTTATTTTAAGGTAATGTTTACAAAGCTTAGGCCAATGTAAAATGATTTTTTAGCATTAGCATTATTGCACACAGATATTTTCCTGAGCGTATGAATGGAGGATGAAATACCTCACTTATGAGCAATGCATGGGAGAGTCAAGCAAGTCAGCCGACAGAAATAGAACATTTAATTATACACACATATATAGTCAGTATACAATGTACATTAATTAGAGGGATTAATATATTAACTTTGAAGTTACATATATGTGGAGGTTGTGGCTCTGAGTCATTTACTTTTTTTTTACTTTAAGGCAAATATTTCACGAAGTGTCCATTCAGAATATTCTGCATTTTTAAATGAAAATAGAAAAGGTACAAAAGTCAAATGATTATTCCCATTATCATCCCAATCCTGTACTTTCTAACTTTTCTTAGTAGCCCAAGTAGAAAGTTAAATTTGGTTAAAAAAAAAAGTTTAATGTCTGCATGTGCAATATGCTAATCACATGTTTGCAGTCAAGGAGGTGGGGATTCTTAGTAGTGAAGTCTTGATGTTTGGACCTTAATCGTTTTGGCTTGATTGCTGTCTTTGAGGACAAGGTACATTATACCAAGCCCTGTCCTCAGTAACATCAATCAAGCCAGATTGGAAAGATTAGGGCATTGGTACCTTGTCCTAATGTGACTATCTTGCCTAAGGTGTAGACGCTGAGGAGAAAAGCTTAACTGCAAACAGGTAATTTGAATAGATCGAAAGTGAACATTAAACTTCTTTTAGCAAAATATGGCAGCTGCATAGTAGTGTAGGTGTTTTAAAGGGGAATCAACATCTGACACATTCCCTTTAAAGGTATACAATGGAACCATATTGATGATGTCACTGCATGAATTAATATAGATTTGGGGAACAGAGCACACAATAGGGTGATACCGTATGGAGGGAGATTGGGTAAGTGATGATTATGTTCACCTGGTGGAGATGTGACAGGCACAACTCCTATGTAGTAAAGAAGAAAAACAGCTGCTGCTGCCCTATCACTGATGGATAAATCCTCCAGGAAATATTGGATCCAGTTGGATGAAGCATATTAGGTGGGCTGCACTGCTGGAGTAAATTGATTATTCAACAATGATCATAATAAAAAAATTTTATTCACAAAGATTTTCAATGACGTGCCAGCTTCTTTATCAAGTGAAAAAAACAAATATACATTTTGAAATGCATTGTGAATAAAAAACATTTTATCATTTATCATTGTTGAAGAATCTATTTACTTCAGCAGCGCAGCCCACCTAATATGCTTCATCCAACTGGATCCAAGATGGATCCATACATTACACAAAGAACAGAAAGGGTTCATGTGATTATTGATAAAACATTTTATTTTTAACCCCTTTGAGACATCTGCCGTACATGTACAATGCTGCGGAAGGTGTGTTCCCGCAAACCGCCGTTCATGGGACTATTGCGCAGGCTCACTCGGAGCGTTGGCGCGATCATCAGTGGGCGTCAGCATTATAGCTGACACCCTGCAGAAATGCCCATGATCCGTTCTAGCACTGATCATGGGCATTTAACCCCTCTGATGCTGCTGTCAATAGTGACAGCGACATCGATTGTCATAGCAGAGGAAGGGAGCTCCCTCTCTGCTCCAATCGGCACAACATGATTGCGATCTCATTATGCCGATAGTCTCAATGGTGACCATGGGCTAAAAGATGGCCGCACTCAAGTATGGTGGCCTGTAGCTCCTGCTAAGAGCAGGACACACCTCATCCCTTTGTGCGATTGCCTGATCAAAAGCATTGCAGCGTATTAGATAAGCAATTAGGGCAGGGAAAGCTGATGTTCCATGGAAGAACAAAGTTAAAATAGTAAAAATAAAGTTTTTTAAAAATTGTAAAAAGTTGAATGTAAATAAAAATGGGACAGCTAAAAACGTCATCTTGTCCCACAAAAAACAAGCCACCATACAGCTCCATCAGCGGAGAAATAAAAATGCTATAACTTTCGGACTATAGCAATGCTAAAACAATTCTTTATTTTATAAAATTGTTTTCATTGTGTAAAAGCATCAAAATATAAAAACAAGACATAAATCTGGTATCACTGTAATCGCACCGACCCAAAGAATACAGCCGCCTTATCACT
Source organism: Phyllobates terribilis (assembly GCF_046119375.1). Lineage (NCBI taxonomy): Eukaryota > Metazoa > Chordata > Amphibia > Anura > Dendrobatidae > Phyllobates > Phyllobates terribilis. Next base: position 1,016,467,337 of record NW_027362761.1, read on the forward strand.
CATACCACACGAGAAACGGCGTAAAAAATGAAACCAATTTTTCACCTGCTGTCGATTTGTTTATTCTGCCTCCCAAAGATCGCAGTAAGGCTCGGCTCACATCTATCCTGTGCTCTACACTGAGCGCTAACACAGGGTGTAAATCTCTGAAATACGTGATTTAGACTGAACCCCCAGTGGAAGATTCTTTATATTGAGGCAATTGGAGACACTGTGGATGCCGTCTGGCCAATGATCTGGCGTGATCTGTCTTTTTAAATGTGCATAAAAGTGCGGTCCGCCAGGAAACCCTGATGTAAGTGTTCAACATAGAGCACAAGATAAATATAAATCGAAATGTTTTGTAAAATTTTCCCTGTAAAAGCTTTAACTCAATCCATAAAAAAAGCAAGTCCCCAATCAGGTCCGTAATCTGTTAACAGAAATATAGGGGGCTTCCACGTTACTGGTAACATAATGGCTCTGAAAAAGCGTTAAGGCTCTCACAAAAAGAAATCCAATTAATTATATGCCCCCGTGTCCAGATGTCCCCTTTCCTTCTGAGCCTCAGTGTGCCTAAACTGCATTTAGCGTCCACATTTTTGTCAATACTGTAGCAATGAGAGCCCACTTAATTTACGGGTTGTGTGTCAACAAAATTACAAGCTGGGCACGATGTATGGGCACTACAATCTACGTGCACTGCAACATACTGGGCACTACAATGGCAGATTTGTAATTTTCACTCAGCAACATCTATTGCTGTCTGTTTTTGGAAAGTACCCATAAAGTCAAAATCATCACTACACCTGTAGATAAATTCCCAGAGGGGTGTAATTTCCAAAATGGGGTCACCTGAGGGGGGATTATGCTCTTTTGACACTTGGGGCCTCTGTACAGGGAGTCCACAAACTATTCTAGGAAAATCTGTGCGCACTCCTTCCTTCCCTAGTCTCACTGTATGGCTAAGCAGTACTGTACAGACATATATGGCAGAAGTTATGTGACAACTTTTGGTGCCATTTTTATCAATTTTCCCATGTGAAAATGTAAAAGATGGGGCTAAAACTAAAATTTTGTAGTCATGTATTGGATTCTGCTGTTCTAGCACCTCAGGGGCTCTGCCAATGTGACATGACACCTGCAAACCATAACAGCAAAATCTGCGCTATAATATAACGCTCCTTCACTTCTGAGTTTTATACTGTGTCTGAAAAGTAGTTTTTTTTTTACCACATTTGGGGTATTGGCGTACACAGGTGAAATTGCACAACAAATTGTACCAATCATTTTCTCCTGTTTACCCTAGTGAAAATGAATATGAAAAAATATAGAAAAAATATGATGAATATGAAAAAATAAAAATTTTAGGGCTAAAGCAACATTTTTGTGGGAAAAATGTCATTTTTGTATTTTCATGAGTCAACGTTATAAAATTCTGTGAAGCACCTGCGAGTTCAAGATACTAGCTACACCTATAGATAAATTCCTTAAGGAGTGTAGTTTCCAAAATGGGGTCACTTGTCGGGGGTTTCCACTGTTTAGGCACATCAGGGGCTCTCCAAATGCAACATGGAGCCCACAGACCATTCAGTCAAAGTCTGCGCTCAAAAAGTTGCTCCTTCTTTTTGGAGTTCGGCAGTGTGCCCAAACAGTGGTTTCCCACTATACATGGGGTATCGTCATACTCAGAAGAAATGTTACAACAAATGTTGGGGTCAGTTTTCTCCTGCTACCCTTGTGAAAATGAAATATTTGGGCCAAATCAACATTTTTGGGGAAAAAATTTTTATTTTTTATTTTCACGGCTCAATGTTAATAAATTCTGTGAAGCACCTGTATGTTCAAAGTGCTCATCACAGCTCTACAAAAATTCCTTGAAGAGTGTAGTTTCCAAAATGTGGTCACTTGTGGGAGGTTTTCATTGTTTTAGCACATCTGGGGCTCTGCAAACGCGACATGGTGTCCGCTGTTTGTTCCAGATAATTTTGCACTTCAAAAGTCAGCCCTGCCCTGCCGTGTTCCCTAACAGTAGTTTTCTACCAGATACGGGGTTTCGGCGTACTCAGGAGAAAGTGCACAACAAATGTTGGTGTCCATTTTCTCCTGTTATCCTTTTGAAAATGAAACATTTGGGGCTAAAGCAACATTTTTCTGGATTAATTTAATATTTTTATTTTTTCCTTCCACATTGCTTTAATTCCTGTGAAACACCTGAAGGCTTAATAAACTTCTCAAATATGGTTTTAAGCATTTTGAGGGGTGCTGTTGTGATGTGGCCGCAAAAAAAAAATGTTTTTTTAAATTTTGTTGGAAAAATTAGAAATTGCTGATAAACTTTTAACCCTTCTAACCTCCTAACAAACAAATAACATTTTTCAAAAATGATGGTGATGTAAAGTAGACATGTGTCAAATGTTATTTATTTACTATTTTGTGGGATATAACTCTCTGGCTTAAGGGCATAAAAATCAAAAGTATGAAAATTGCTAAATTTTCAAAATTTTGGACAAAATTTACGTTATTTTTACAAATCAATACAAAAAATATCGACCTAAATTTACCACTACCATAAAGTACAATTTGTCACGAAAAAACAATCTCAGAATCAGTGAGATACATTCAAGCATTCCAGAGTTATTACTAGAGATGAGCGGTGTTCGACTAGAACTGTTCGCCAATCTCAAATTCGAGTTGTTTTGGGTGGTGTTCGAGTTGTTCGACGAACCCGAACGATTTGCAAAAAATTCGGCTGTTCGAGGTTATGTTCGATAACTGTTCGTGCACCAAAAGCTTGTCCTGCATGTCTGGCGCTATTTAGAGCACCAATCATGCAGGGATTGTCTGCCACTCACTGTAATGCCACAGCCATGGTTGTTGTGGCATTACAGTGATTGCCCAAATCGATGGGAACAGTGCTCACAGTGAAACATGAAAAGCCGGCAATTCAGCAGCGGCATACACCGGTACCCGACAATTTAGAACCGAAAGAATAGAGCTTCACACATAGATTAGATAGATAGAAACATGTCAGTCACACATATAAGAAGCACAGTGACAGTGTTGCTTACTGTACTTGTCATTTAGTGTAAAGGATTTATCAAAAAAAATAATAGTGTTTTCATGCACCGTCTCTTTAAAAAAGCCGGCCGGCAATTCAGCAGCGGTACCCGACAATTTATAACAGACAGAATAGAGCTTCACACATATATTAGATAGATAGAAACATGTCAGTCACATATATATGAAGTACTGTGACAGTGTTGCTTACTGTACTTGTCATTTACTACAAAGGATTTATTAAAAAAAATAATAGTGTTTTCATGCACCGTCTCTTTAAAAAAGCCGGCCGGCAATTCAGCATCTGTACCCGACAATTTATAACAGAAAGAATAGAGAATCACACATAGATTAGGTAGATAGAAACATGTCAGTCACATATATATGAAGTACTGTGACAGTGTTGCTTACTATACTTGTCATTTACTGCAAAGGATTTATTAAAAAAAATAATAGTGTTTTCATGCACCGTCTCTTTAAAAAAGCCGGCTGGCAATTCAGCAGCGGTACCCGACAATTTATAACAGAAAGAATAGAGAATCACACATAGATTAGGTAGATAGAAACATGTCAGTCACATATATATGAAGTACTGTGACAGTGTTGCTTACTGTACTTGTCATTTACTGCAAAGGATTTATTAAAAAAAATAATAGTGTTTTCATGCACCGTCTCTTTAAAAAAGCCGGCCGGCAATTCAGCATCTGTACCCGACAATTTATAACAGACAGAATAGAGCTTCACACATAGATTAGATAGATAGAAACATGTCAGTTACATATATAATAAGTACAGTGACAGTGTTGGTTACTGTACTTGTCATTTAGTATTAAAATAAAGGATTTATTATTAAAAAAAATTGGCGTGGGGTTCCCCGTAATTTTAGTCTCTAGCGGAGGTTAAGCAGACAGCTGGGGCAGATGTTTGAAGCCTGGGAAGGGGGTAATACCCACGGAGCTTCCCAGGCTACTAATATCAGCCCCCAGCTGAATACCTAGCCTTTACTAGCTATTAAAATGGAGGACCCCCCCCAAAAAAATGATGTGGGGTCCCCCCTAATTTAATAGCTAGCAAAGGCTAGGCAGACAGCTGGGGGCTGATATTAATAGCCCAGGAAGGGAGCCATGAATGTTGGCCCCCTCCCAGGCTAGAAACACCAGCCGTCAGCCGCCCCAGAAATGGCGCATCCATAGGATGCGCCAATTCTGGCACTTAGCCTCGCTCTTCCACGCTGCCCTGGTGCGGTGGCAGGGGGTAATAGGGTTGGGGTTGATGTCAGCTTATAATGCCAGCTGACATCAAGCCCAGGTTAGTAATGGAGAGGCGTCTATAAGACACCCCCATTACTAACCCCATAGTCAAAGTTAAAAGAAAACACAAACACCCAGAATAAAGTCCTTTAATTGAAATAAAGACACATTCCTTTATTGTTCTAAATTAAACCATACTTACCGTCAAGCCCATTCCAGCTGAAGCCAACGATCTCCTGCAATAAAAGAAAAATAATAAAGCAACCTCATCCTTACCTTTCCATGGTTCCCATGACAGCTTCAGCTCTGCTACATCGAGATAACAGGCTGGACCGCAGCAGAACGCTGCCATCCAGCCTGTCATCCCGCAGACACTGAGAAGCGCAGGCATGCTTGCGCTCTGCAGTGTCTGGCTGTGACGGCATAAAGATGAGACGAGTTCATGTCCAATGAACTCGGCGCACCTCATGCACGTCACTGACAGCGTGGGAGAATTCTCCTGCACTCAGCACTTCAGCGTGAGAATTCTCCCACGCTGTCAGTGACGTGCATGAGGTCAGCTGAGTTCATTGGACATGAATGAGCTCACCTCATGCACGTCACTGACAGCGTGGGAGAATTCTCACGCTGTAGCGCTGAGTGCAGGAGAATTTTCCCACGCTGTCAGTGACGTGCATGAGGTGAGCTCATTCATGTCCAATGAACTCAGCTGACCTCATGTACGTCACTGACAGCGTGGGAGAATTTTCACGCTGAAGTGCTGAGTGCAGGAGAATTCTCCCACGCTGTCAGTGACGTGCATGAGGTGAGCTGAGTTCATTGGACATGAACTTGTCTCATCTTTATGCCGTCACAGCGAGACACTGAGGAGCGCAAGCATGCCTGCGCTTCTGAGTGTCCGCGGGATGACAGGCTGGATGGCAGCGTTCTGCTGCGGTCCAGCCTGTCATCTCGATGTAGCAGAGCTGAAGCTGTCGTGGGAACCATGGAAAGGTAAGGATGAGGTTGCTTTATTATTTTACTTTTATTGCAGGAGATCGTTGTCTTCAGCTGGAATGGGCGTGACGGTAAGTATGGTTTAATTTAGAACAATAAAGAATTGTGTGTTTATTTCAATTAAAGGACTTTTTTCTGGGTGTTGTGTTTTTTTAAATACTTTACTAGAAATTCATGGTGGTCATGTCTAATATTGGCGTGACCCCATGAATTTCGGGCTTAGGGCCAGCTGATAATGCCAAGCTGGCCTTAACCCCTTTATTACCCAGTGAGCCACCGCACCAGGGCCCTGGATGAGTTGGGTACAGCGCCAGAAGATGGCGCTTCTATGAACGCGCCATTTTCCGGGGCGGCTGCGGACTGCAATTTGCAGCGGGTGGGGCCCAGAAAGCTTGGGCCTCCATGCGCTGCGGATTCCAGCCCCCAGCTGCCTAGTTGTACCTGGCTGGGCACAAAAATAGGGCGAAGCCCCACGCATTTTTTTTTTAAATTATTTCATGAAATTCATGGAATAATTAAGAAAAAAAGGGCTTCCCTATATTGTTGTGTCCAACCAGGTACAAATAGGCAGCTGGTGGTTGGGGGCAGCCCGTCCCTGCCTGCTGTACCTGGCTGGACACAAATATAATGCGAAGCCCCACATCAATTTTTTTTTAATTATTTCATGAAATAATTTTTTTAAAAAAGGGCTTCCCTATATTGTTGTGTCTGGCCAGGTACAAATAGGCAGCTGGTGGTTGGGGGCAGCCCGTTCCTGCCTGCTGTACCTGACTGGACACAAATATAGGGCGAAGCCCCACGTCAATTTTTTTTAAATTATTTCAGGAAATTCATGAAATAATGAAAAAAAAATTGATGTGGGGCTTCGCCCTATATTTGTGTCCAGTCAGGTACAGCAGGCAGGAATGGGCTGCTCCCAACCACCAGCTGCCTATTTGTACCTAGCCGGACACAACAATATAGGGAAGCCCTTTTTTTCTTAATTATTCCATGAATTTCATGAATTTAAAAAAAAAATACGTGGAGCTTCGCCCTATTTTTGTGTCCAGCCAGGTACAACTAGGCAGCTGGGGGCTGGAATCTGCAGCGCAGGGAGGCCCAAGCTTTCTGGGCCCCACCCGTTGCAAATTGCAGTCCGCAGCCGCCCCGGAAAATGGCGCGTTCATAGAAGCGCCATCTTCTGGCCTTGTACCCAACTCATCCAGGACCCTGGTGCGGTGGCTCACTGGGTAATAAAAGGGTTAAGGCCAGCTTGGCATTATCAGCTGGCCCTAAGCCCGAAATTCATGGGGTCATGCCAATATTAGACATGACCACCATGAATTTCTAGTAAAGTATTTAAAAAAAACACAAACACCCAGAAAAAAGTCCTTTAATTGAAATAAACACACAATTCTTTATTGTTCTAAATTAAACCATACTTACCGCCACGCCCATTCCAGCTGAAGCCAATGATCTCCTGCAATAAAAGTAAAATAATAAAGCAACATCATCCTTACCTTTCCATGGCTCCCACGACAGCTTCAGCTCTGCTACATCGAGATGACAGGCTGGACTGCAGCAGAACGCTGCCATCATGCCTGTCATCCCGCAGACACTGAGAAGCGCAGGCATGCTTGCGCTACTCAGTGTCTGGCTGTGACGGCATCCAGATGAGCCGAGGTCATGTCCAATGAACTCGGCTCACCTCATGCACGTCACTGACAGCGTGGGAAAATTCTCACGCTGAAGAGCTGAGTGCAGGAGAATTTTCCCACGCTGTCAGTGACGTACATGAGGTGAGCCGAGTTCATTGTCGGCTCATCTGGATGCCGTCACAGTCAGACACTGAGGAGCGCAAGCGTGCCTGCGCTTCTCAGTGTCTGCGGGAGGACAGGCTGGATGGCAGCGTTCTGCTGCGGTCCAGCCTGTCATCTCGATGTAGCAGAGCTGAAGCTGTCCTGGGAACCATGGAAAGGTAAGGATGAGGTTGCTTTATTATTTTTCTTTTATTGCAGGAGATCGTTGGCTTCAGCTGGAATGGGCGTGACGGTAAGTATGGTTTAATTTAGAACAATAAAGAATTGTGTCTTTATTTCAATTAAAGGACTTTATTCTGGGTGTTTGTGTTTTCTTTTAACTTTGACTATGGGGTTAGTAATGGGGGTGTCTTATAGACGCCTCTCCATTACTAACCTGGGCTTGATGTCAGCTGGCATTATAAGTTGACATCAACCCCAACCCTATTACCCCACTGCCACCGCACCAGGGCAGCGTGGAAGAGCGAGGCTAAGTGCCAGAATTGGCGCATCCTATGGATGCGCCATTTCTGGGGCGGCTGACGGCTGGTGTTTCTAGCATGGGAGGGGACCAATATTCATGGCTCCCTTCCTGGGCTATTAATATCAGCCCCCAGCTGTCTGCCTAGCCTTTGCTAGCTATTAAATTAGGAGGGACCCCACGTCATTTTTTGGGGGGGGTCCTCCATTTTAATAGCTAGTAAAGGCTAGGTATTCAGCTGGGGGCTGATATTAGTAGCCTGGGAAGCTCCGTGGGTATTACCCCCTTCCCAGGCTTCAAACATCTGCCCCAGCTGTCTGCTTAACCTCCGCTAGAGACTAAAATTACGGGGAACCCCACGCCAATTTTTTTTAATAATAAATCCTTTATTTTAATACTAAATGACAAGTACAGTAACCAACACTGTCACTGTACTTATTATATATGTGACTGACATGTTTCTATCTATCTAATCTATGTGTGAAGCTCTATTCTGTCTGTTATAAATTGTCGGGTACAGATGCTGAATTGCCGGCCGGCTTTTTTAAAGAGACGGTGCATGAAAACACTATTATTTTTTTTAATAAATCCTTTACACTAAATGACAAGTACAGTAAGCAACACTGTCACAGTACTTCATATATATGTGACTGACATGTTTCTATCTATCTAATCTATGTGTGAAGCTCTTTTCTGTCTGTTATAAATTGTCGGGTACCGCTGCTGAATTGCCGGCCGGCTTTTTTAAAGAGACGGTGCACGAAAACACTATTATATTTTTTAATAAATCCTTTACACTAAATGACAAGTACAGTAAGCAACACTGTCGCTGTACTTCGTATATATGTGGCTGACATGTTTCTATCTATCTAATCTATGTGTGATTCTCTATTCCTTCTATTCTAAATTGTCGGGTACAGATGCTGAATTGCCGGCCGGCTTTTTTAAAGAGACGGTGCATGAAAACACTATTATTTTTTTTAATAAATCCTTTGCAGTAAGTGACAAGTACAGTAAGCAACACTGTCACAGTACTTCATATATATGTGACTGACATGTTTCTATCTATCTAATCTATGTGTGATTCTCTATTCTTTCTGTTGTAAATTGTCGGGTACCGCTGCTGAATTGCCGGCCGGCTTTTTTAAAGAGACGGTGCACGAAAACACTATTATATTTTTTAATAAATCCTTTACACTAAATGACAAGTACAGTAAGCAACACTGTCACTGTACTTCATATATATGTGACTGACATGTTTCTATCTATCTAATCTATGTGTGATGCTCTATTCCTTCATGTCTAAATTGTCGGGTACCGGTGTATGCCGCTGCTGAATTGCCGGCCGGCTTTTTTAAAGAAAGCGTCTTCTGAGCAGTTTGTCAGCTTTTGGACACCTTTGAAGGTGTTTTCTATGTGTTCCTATGTGTTTTTGTTTGCCTGCCATTGGTTTTAACGGTGTTCGACGGTGTCCTAAGTAGAGATGAGCGGTGTTCGACTAGAACTGTTCGCCAATCTCAAATTCGAGCTGTTTTGGGCGGTGTTCGAGTTGTTCGACGAACCCGAACGATTTGCAAAAAATTCGGCTGTTCGAGGTTATGTTCGATAACTGTTCGTGCACCAAAAGCGTGTCCTGCATGTCTGGCGCTATTTAGAGCACCAATCATGCAGGGATTGTCTGCCACTCACTGTAATGCCACAGCCATGGTGGTTGTGGCATTACAGTGATTGCCCAAATCGATGGGAACAGTGTCAACAGTGAAACATGAAAAGCCGGCAATTCAGCAGCGGCATACACCGGTACCCGACAATTTAGAACCGAAAGAATAGAGCTTCACACATAGATTAGATAGATATAAACATGTCAGCCACATATATACGAAGTACAGTGACAGTGCTGCTTACTGTACTTGTCATTTAGTGTAAAGGATTTATCAAAAAAAATAATAGTGTTTTCATGCACCGTCTCTTTAAAAAAGCCGGCCGGCAATTCAGCAGCGGTACCCGACAATTTATAACAGACAGAATAGAGCTTCACACATAGATTAGATAGATAGAAACATGTCAGTCACATATATATGAAGTACAGTGATAGTGTTGGTTACTGTACTTGTCATTTAGTATTAAAATAAAGGATTTATTATTAAAAAAAATGGCGTGGGGTTCCCCTTAATTTTAGGCTCTAGCGGAGGTTAAGCAGACGGCTGGGGCAGATGTTTGAAGCCTGGGAAGGGGGTAATACCCACGGAGCTTCCCAGGCTACTAATATCAGCCCCCAGCTGAATACCTAGCCTTTACTAGCTATTAAAATGGAGGACCCCCCCCAAAAAAATGACGTGGGTCCCCCCTAATTTAATAGCTAGCAAAGGCTAGGCAGACAGCTGGGGGCTGATATTAGTAGCCCAGGAAGGGAGCCATGAATATTGGCCCCCTCCCAGGCTAGAAACACCAGCCGTCAGCCGCCCCAGAAATGGCGCATCCATAGGATGCGCCAATTCTGGCACTTAGCCTCGCTCTTCCACGCTGCCCTGGTGCGGTGGCAGGGGGTAATAGGGTTGGGGTTGATGTCAGCTTATAATGCCAGCTGACATCAAGCCCAGGTTAGTAATGGAGAGGCGTCTATAAGACACCCCCATTACTAACCCCATAGTCAAAGTTAAAAAAAACACAAACACCCAGAATAAAGTCCTTTAATTGAAATAAAGACACAATCCTTTATTGTTCTAAATTAAACCATACTTACCGTCACGCCCATTCCAGCTGAAGCCAACGATCTCCTGCAATAAAAGAAAAATAATAAAGCAACCTCATCCTTACCTTTCCATGGTTCCCACGACAGCTTCAGCTCTGCTACATCGAGATGACAGGCTGGACCGCAGCAGAACGCTGCCATCCAGCCTCTCATCCCGCAGACACTGAGAAGCGCAGGCTTACTTGCGCTGCTCAGCGTCTCTCTGTGACGACATCCAGATGAGCCGAGTTCATGTCCAATGAACTCGGCTCACCTCATGCACGTCACTGACAGCGTGGGAAAATTCTCACGCTGAAGCGGTGAGTGCAGGAGAATTCTCCCACGCTGTCAGTGACGTGCATAAGGTGAGCTCATGTCCAATGAACTCAGCTCACCTCCTGCACGTCACTGACAGCGTGGGAGAATTCTCCTGCACTCAGCGCTTCAGCGTGAGAATTCTCCCGCTGAAGCGCTGAGTGCAGGAGAATTTTCCCACGCTGTCAGTGACGTGCATAAGGTGAGCTCATGTCCAATGAACTCAGCTCACCTCCTGCACGTCACTGACAGCGTGGGAGAATTCTCCTGCACTCAGCGCTTCAGTGTGAGAATTGTCCCACGCTGAAGCGGTGAGTGCAGGAGAATTTTCCCACGCTGTCAGTGACGTGCATGAGGTGAGCCGAGTTCATTGGACATTAACTCGGCTCATCTGGATGCCCTCACAGAGAGACACTGTGGAGCGCAAGCAAGCCTGCGCTTCTCAGTGTCTGCGGGATGACAGGCAGGATGGCAGCGTTCTGCTGCGGTCCAGCCTGTCATCTCGATGTAGCAGAGCTGAAGCTGTCATGGGAACCATGGAAAGGTAAGGATGATGTTGCTTTATTATTTTTCTTTTATTTCAGGAGATCGTTGGCTTCAGCTGGAATGGGCGTGATGGTAAGTATGGTTTAATTTAGAACAATAAAGAATTGTGTGTTTATTTCAATTAAAGGACTTTTTTCTGGGTGTTGTGTTTTTTTTAAATACTTTACTAGAAATTCATGGTGGTCATGTCTAATATTGGCGTGACCCCATGAATTTCGGGCTTAGGGCCAGCTGATAATGCCAAGCTGGCCCTAACCCCTTTATTACCCAGTGAGCCACCGCATCAGGGCCCTGGATGAGTTGGGTACAGCGCCAGAAGATGGCGCTTCTATGAACGCGCCATTTTCCGGGGTGGCTGCGGACTGCAATTTGCAGCGGGGGTGGCCCAGAAAGCTTGGGCCTCCCTGCGCTGCGGATTCCAGCCCCCAGCTGCCTAGTTGTACCTGGCTGGACACAAAAACAGGGCGAAGCCCCACGTCAATTTTCTTTAAATTATTTCATGAAATAATTAAGAAAAAAAGGGCTTCCCTATATTGTTGTGTCCGGCCAGGTACAAATAGGCAGCTGGTGGTTGGGGGCAGCCCGTTCCTGCCTGCTGTACCTGACTGGACACAAATATAGTGCGAAGCCCCACGTCAATTTTTTTTAAATTATTTCATGAAATAATTAAGAAAAAAGGGCTTCCCTATATTGTTGTGTCCGGCCAGGTACAAATAGGCAGCTGGTGGATGGGGGCAGCCCGTTCCTGCCTGCTGTACCTGGCTGGACACAAATATAGTGCGAAGCCCCACGTCAATTTTTTTAAAATTATTTCATGAATTTCCTGAAATAATTTAAAAAAATTGAAGTGTGGCTTCGCACTATATTTGTGTCCAGCCAGGTACAGCAGGCAGGAACGGGCTGCCCCCATCCACCAGCTGCCTATTTGTACCTGGCCGGACACAACAATATAGGGAAGCCCTTTTTTTCTTAATTATTTCATGAATTTCATGAAATAATTAAAAAAAATTGAAGTGGGGCTTCGCACTATATTTGTGTCCAGCCAGGTACAGCAGGCAGGAACGGGCTGCCCCCATCCACCAGCTGCCTATTTGTACCTGGCCGGACACAACAATATAGGGAAGCCCTTTTTTTCTTAATTATTTCATGAATTTCATGAAATAATTAAAAAAAATTGAAGTGGGGCTTCGCACTATATTTGTGTCCAGCCAGGTACAGCAGGCAGGAACGGGCTGCCCCCATCCACCAGCTGCCTATTTGTACCTGGCCGGACACAACAATATAGGGAAGCCCTTTTTTTCTTAATTATTTCATGAATTTCATGAAATAATTAAAAAAAATTGAAGTGGGGCTTCGCACTATATTTGTGTCCAGCCAGGTACAGCAGGCAGGAACGGGCTGCCCCCAACCACCAGCTGCCTATTTGTACCTGGCCGGACACAACAATATAGGGAAGGCCTTTTTTTCTTAATTATTTCATGAATTTCATGAAATAATTAAAAAAAAAGTACGTGGGGCTTCGCCCTATTTTTGTGTCCAGCCAGGTACAACTAGGCAGCTGGGGGCTGGAATCTGCAGCGCAGGGAGGCCCAAGCTTTCTGGACCCCCCCCCGCTACAAATTGCAGTCCGTAGCCACCCCGGAAAATGGCGCGTTCATAGAAGCGCCATCTTCTGGCGCTGTACCCAACTCATCCAGGGCCCTGGTGCGGTGGCTCACTGGGTAATAAAGGGGTTAGGGCCAGCTTGGTATTATCAGCTGGCCCCAAGCCCAAAATTCATGGGGTCATGCCAGTATTAGACATGACCGCCATGAATTTCTAGTAAAGTATTTAAAAAAAACACAACACCCAGAATAAAGTCCTTTAATTGAAATAAAGAGACAATTCTTTATTGTTCTAAATTAAACCATACTTACCATCACACCCATTCCAGCTGAAGCCAACGATCTCCTGCAATAAAAGAAAAATAATAAACCAACCTCATCCTTACCTTTCCATGGTTCCCACGACAGCTTCAGCTCTGCTACATCGAGATGACTGGCTGGACCGCAGCAGAACGCTGCCATCCAGCCTGTCATCCCACAGACACTGAGAAGCGCAGGCATGCTTGCGCTCCTCACTGTCTCGCTGTGACGGCATCCAGATGAGCCGAGGTCATGTCCAATGAACTCGGCTCACCTCATGCACGTCACTGACAGCGTGGGAAAATTCTCACGCTGAAGTGCTGAGTGCAGGAGAATACTCCCACGCTGTCAGTGATGTGCATGAGGTGAGCTCATGTCCAATGAACTCAGCTCACCTCCTGCACGTCACTGACAGCGTGGGAAAATTCTCCTGCAATCAGCGCTTCAGCGTGAGAATTTTCCCACGCTGTCAGTGACGTGCATGAGGTGAGCCGAGTTCATTGGACATGAACTCGGCTCATCTGGATGTCGTCACAGAGAGACGCTGAGCAGCGCAAGCAAGCCTGCGCTTCTCAGTGTCTGCGGGATGACAGGCTGGATGGCAGCGTTCTGCTGCGGTCCAGCCTGTCATCTCGATGTAGCAGAGCTGAAGCTGTCGTGGGAACCATGGAAAGGTAAGGATGAGGTTGCTTTATTATTTTTCTTTTATTGCAGGAGATCGTTGGCTTCAGCTGGAATGGGCGTGATGGTAAGTATGGTTTAATTTAGAACAATAAAGGATTGTGTCTTTATTTCAATTAAAGGACTTTATTCTGGGTGTTTGTGTTTTTTTTAACTTTGACTATGGGGTTAGTAATGGGGGTGTCTTATAGACGCCTCTCCATTACTAACCTGGGCTTGATGTCAGCTGGCATTATAAGCTGACATCAACCCCAACCCTATTACCCCCTGCCACCGCACCAGGGCAGCGTGGAAGAGCGAGGCTAAGTGCCAGAATTGGCGCATCCTATGAATGCGCCATTTCTGGGGCGGCTGACGGCTGGTGTTTCTAGCCTGGGAGGGGGCCAATATTCATGGCTCCCTTCCTGGGCTATTAATATCAGCCCCCAGCTGTCTGCCTAGCCTTTGCTAGCTATTAAATTAGGGGGGACCCACGTCATTTTTTTGGGGGGGTCCTCCATTTTAATAGCTAGTAAAGGCTAGGTATTCAGCTGGGGGCTGATATTAGTAGCCTGGGAAGCTCCGTGGGTATTACCCCCTTCCCAGGCTTCAAACATCTGCCCCAGCCGTCTGCTTAACCTCCGCTAGAGCCTAAAATTAAGGGGAACCCCACGCCAATTTTTTTAATAATAAATCCTTTATTTTAATACTAAATGACAAGTACAGTAACCAACACTATCACTGTACTTCATATATATGTGACTGACATGTTTCTATCTATCTAATCTATGTGTGATGCTCTATCTTTCTGTTCTAAATTGTCGGGTACCGCTGCTGAATTGCCGGCCGGCTTTTTTAAAGAGACAGTGCATGAAAACACTATTATTTTTTTAAATAAATCCTTTACACTAAATGACAAGTACAGTAAGCAACACTATCACTGTACTTATTATATATGTGACTGACATGTTTCTATCTATCTAATCTATGTGTGAAGCTCTATTCTTTCTGTTCTAAATTGTCGGGTACCGCTGCTGAATTGCCGGCCGGCTTTTTTAAAGAGACGGTGCATGAAAACACTAATATTTTTTTTAATAAATCCTTTACACTAAATGACAAGTGCAGTAACCAACACTGTCACTGTGCTTCTTATATGTGTGACTGACATGTTTCTATCTATCTAATCTATGTGTGATGCTCTATTCCTTCTTGTCTAAATTGTCGGGTACCGGTGTATGCCGCTGCTGAATTTGCCGGCCGGCTTTTTTAAAGAGAGTGTCTTCTGAGCAGTTTGTCAGCTTTTGGACACCTTTGCAGGTGTTTTCTATGTGTTTCTATGTGTTTTTGTTTGCCTGCCATTGGTTTTAACGGTGTTCGACGGTGTTCTAAGGTGTTCGACGAACAGTTCGACGAACAGTTCCTCGAACATCCCGGTGTTCGACGAACCGAACCGAACCCGAACACTACAGGGGTGGCTCAACACTAGTCCTAAGGTGTTCGACGAACAGTTCGACGAACAGTTCCTCGAACATCCCGGTGTTCGACGAACCGAACCGAACCCGAACACTACGGGGGTGGCTCAACACTAGTTATTACCTCAAAAAGTGACACTGGTCAGAATTGGAAAATTTGGCCCAGTCAGGAAGGTGACAACAGGCTTCGAGGTGAAGGGGTGAAATAATTCACAATCAAAATAACAATATCAGACAATAATTTAATGGAGGTTAATAACCCAAACATACAAAAATGATTTATACCTCCATCATATACATTGAATTCATGTAATTTTCTGGAACATGCAATAAATCATCAAGTGGAAATGCCACAGCTAAATGTCAGCAATGAATACTACAAAGAGATTCAGCAAATCCAATGGTTTGAACGTGTGATGTAGTTAACAGCTCAATCACGCATTATCTATCTGTTTTGTGGAAGTGATCTCTTTTTTCCTTCATACTGAACGCAAACATTTGAGAAAACATTAACACAGCCTAAAAATCTGCATGGGAACTACTTAACAAGAAAATAATTCTGTTCAAATATTGCCAGAGGTTTTCTGCTACTAAATGCAAACTATTTTTTTTATTCAGTGCACACAATGGCTTTGAAATACAGAATTAATATAATTCAGGACTTTTATAGCACCGCTCATAAAAGCATAAATATGGAGATTTCAGCTCAGAACAAAAATGCAGATGTAGCTTGTGATCCTCTAGGAACATTTACAATGTTATAAGCAGCGCAAAACATCTTTGTCACCGGGATTGGAACTATATTTTTAAAAGGAAACAAGTTAAAAATGTTCACACTTTTATGTTTTATTTAGATGTGTGTTGTTTTTTGTGACTTCTTTCTAAATGAGGCTTTAATAAACATGAAGCATTTCTTAAGATGTTGTATACTGATGTAATTAAACCAGAGGCAATTATGAGAAACACATGTAACGCTTTTAAATAGTAGGATCCTTTAGTATTCTAAATAGCAGCATTGTTCATTATTATTGAGAAGAAATATAATAAAATGTATTGTTCCGAATAAAAAGAATATTTTAGCAAAGTATTACAAAGGCTTATTATAGTCTGAGAATTCAAGCAGAACACTAGACCTTTTGTTCAAATTTTAAACCTGTGTAGAACTGTACAACGGAACCTGAAAAAAATCCACAGTAAGAAAATAGAATTGTAGCAATAGTTCTGTATTTTTTACAAAATAGTCTACCTAGATAAGGCAGTATTTCGTAACATAGCCCGACCACTGAGAAGATGGTGACACTTAAAGGGTTTTTCCCACAAACAAAGTACATTTTAATTAATAGATCTTGGAATAAAAATAAATTGCACAATTGGTTGTGCAGGACAGTAGGTGATCACAGCTGATTCTTTTTGTGAGGCAAAACATTTCACTGCCTTTTTTAATCAATGTTTTACCTCAAAGAAAGAATCAGCTGTGATCCCCTGCTGTAATGTCTGTATACTCTTTTGCTCTCCCCCCTGCCCAGGAGCTGTGGTATGATTAGTCCATGTTCCTGTACGGTTAGACACAGCCATTAAACAGTACACAGCAGGGGCACATTTATAAGATTATCTCAGCACAGGAACATTTTTTTTAAACACATCCAATTGTGGAAATTATTATTATTCCAAGATCTATTGATTAAAGAGTTGATTAAAATTAACTTTGTTCATGGGAAAACCTCTTTAAAGGGGTTGGCCACTACTGGACAACCCGTTCTTAATCACTTCAGGACCACAAATAAAAATAACAATCTAGACTCACCTTCTGCAGCATTCCTGCGATGTCGGTGCTGCAATTCGTGGCATGTCACCTGACATTGTTGAGTCACATGATTGCTGCAGATAGAAATGAACAATGGAGAATTAACTTTGAGTCGAATTAACCGAAATTTGTAAGTCTCACAAATTTGAACACTTTGCAGTTCGATTCATGTGGATCATAAAAAAAATGCCTGGTGCCATTTTACACTGCTAAAGCATCAGTGAGTGGGTTAATTACACGATGCTTGGCCGCACAGGCTATTCCTTAATGCCCTGCAGCCTTGGCATCACATGGGAGCTTGTCAAGGATCGACATTTTATGCTTGTACAGTATAGGGATATGAGCTCATTCCACATAGGGATAAAAAAATCCTATTCTGATTATGGTGCACTTCTGCAGTGCTGCAACACATTCACGGTCCCAACTTTCCCAGTTCTCCTAGCTTCTGCTTTCTGTGGAGTGCATCAAGTAACCATGTGGAGTCAATGATTGGCTGAGGTGATCACATTCTGACTTGGCAGAAAGAGCTAAAAGACTGTTTTTAAGACCATGATGGCCCTATTTTTAAATTAATAAAGTACACAACTCCTTTAAAGGAAGTGCAGTTTCAATACCAAGATTGAAAGCATTACTAATCTGTAAAAAAGTATCAGAAGTTAGACAATGAGAACAAATGGCATTCCATGCCAAAGTGAACATAAAGTATTTTTGTAATTTTTATATGAAACTTTGTATGAATGGAGTTTTATATAAGATATTGCAAACTAAACTGTTTGGCATCATTTAATGTAGATTCTTACAGAGAAACCAGTATCATGATAATTTAATGCTGGAATATTTTAATGATTTTCATTTTCAGAAAAAAAGGAAGAAAACTTCAGGACTAAAGTATAGGAAATCTTAATTATTGTACCTGGAAAATTGTAAAACTTAACAAACTGCCTTCTAGAATAATGCATTACCTCTGTGTAACGTTACTTTTTAAAAGCCGCTAAATGGTATTATTTAATTTGAGCACAAAAAAGGCCCCCATTTTATAACAAAAACTATGTTTAGATTCTGTCCTCAACCAAAGTAATATAACCCATCTTATCCTGTGTTTTGTGTATGAAATTATGTACATCAGAAACATGATGGTTGATTCAAATACATAAGGTAAGGTCAGATAGAAATATATTATAATGGTGTCGCTAATTGTAGGGCCCAGTTCAGTAACACAATTTTCCTCATGTTTTGGCTTTAGTTTTCTAGGCTTATATCTGTTAGTATTTCTTGCAAAACTTGAATTTAACATATTATTAACCCATTAAGGATGCAACCTAATTTGGCTGTTAATGATGTATCCATGTTTTCTTGTTTTTTTCCTCTGCCGTTGAATGGCCAACATTTTTTATTCTCCATTAAACATTGCCATAGCATGAGGACTTGTGTTTTAAGTAAAAGTAATATTTTTCAATGGCACTGTTTTGTGAAGGGTATTTTGGGAATGAAAAAAAGCACAGTAACTCTGCTTTCTTTTTTTGTTTTTTTTGGGATGTTATTTTTGTTGCATTGACATGGTATAAATTACATGATAACTTTAGTCTAAAAGTTGTTTTGAGTACAAGGATTCTAAAGTTAAATGTTTTTGTTTTCCTACTTTTGCACAATAATTTATTTTTCAATAATATTTTTTTTTTCTATTTTTGTTACCATATTCTGAAAGCAATAAAGTTTTTCTCAAAGAATGGATCTGTATTACGGCTTTTTGTTTTCGCAAAAAAAGAGTTGATTTTTTTTGGTACTATTTTGGGATACATAAGACTTTAGGGTACTTTTAGAACATCATTTTTTGTGCATATGAATTTGTATTGTGTTTTTCAAAATGAAAAAAACATACATGACAGTTAACGATAAAGAGGATATCCAGCTCAAGACGGAGTCAAAAATTCCAGACTGTATTGAACTGTGCTAAGATAGTGATAACATCAGAAAAAATGCACTAATTATCTATATGTATAGCTCCCTCAATCATAGAGATTAAGGATGCTATATACACCAGAAACGCGTAGGTGCTACTTGCTGATCAGTGCATTTTTACTGAAACTATCACTATTTTAACACTCTTCAATAAAATCTGGAATTTTTTACTCTGTCTTGAGCTGTATATCCTTTATATTCTTAACCATTTGTTGTTCATGGCAGGGGCTATTTTCCATGCTTCAGAGGACATATTGCTGCATTGGTGAGCTGGCTTTTCTCTTTTTTCTTTATACATGACAGTCATTGAGAACATTTAAAAGCCCCGGACTGCTTTGCCAACCTATCAATATCTGGCAATCTCATCATAAAATGTACAGTGGCATGCAAAAGTTTGGGCACCCCTAGTCAAAATTACTGTTATTGTGAACAGTTAAGCAAGTTGAAGATGAAATTTTCTCTAAAAGGCCTAAAGTTAAAGATGACACATTTCCTTTGTATTTTAGGCAAAGAATATATATATATATTGTAATTTTTTTCCATTTTAATAATTACAAAAAGGAAAACGGGCCAATGAAACAGTTTGGGCACCCAACATGATTAATACCTAGCAGCACCCCCTTTTGAAAGTATCACAGCTTGTAAACACTTTTTGTAGCCGGTCAAGTCTTTCAATTCTTGTTTGAGGGATTATATTTTCATCCATTCTTCCTTGGAAAATTCTTCCAGTTCTGTGAGATTCCTGGGTCGTCTTGCATGCACTTTGAGGTCTAGCCACAGATTTTCAATGATGTTCAGATCAGAGGACTGTGAGGGCCATTGTAAAATTTTCAGCTTGTGCCTAGGTAGTCTATTGTGGATTTTGACGTGTGTTTAACATCATTATCCATTTGTAGAAACCATCTTCTTTTCAACGTCATCTTTTTTTTACAGACGGTGTTATGTTTTCATCTAGAATTTGCTGAAATTTCATTGAATCCTTTCTTTCCTCTACCCGTTAAATGTCCTCTGTATCATTGGCTGCAACACAACCCCAAAGCATAATTAATCCACCCCCATGCTTAATGCTTGGAGAGATGTTCTTTTCTTGAATTTCTGTGTCCCCTTTTCTCCACATATACCTTTGATCATTGTGGCCAAAGAATTCTATTTTAACCGCATTGGTCCACAGGACTTGTTTCCAAAATGCATCAGGCTTGTTTAGATGTTCTTTTGTATACTTCAGACTCTGAATATTATGGTGAGGACGCAAGAGAGGTTTTCTTCTGATGACTCTTTCATGAAGGCCATACTTGTGCAGGTGTCTTTTGAACTGTAAGATAATGTAACACAACTCCAGAGTCTGCTAAAACTTTCTTAAGGTCTATTGCTGTTAAGTGGGGGTTCTGATTTGCCTGTTTGGCAATCCTACGAACAGCTTTCCCTGAAATTTAGCTTGGTCTTCCAGACCTTATCTTGCCCTCCACTGTTCCTGTTAACTGTCATTTCTTAATTATATTTTGAATTGAGGAAAGGGCAACTTGACAACGCTTTGCTATCCTCTTATAGCCTTCTCCTGCTTTGTGGGCCTCCACCATTTTCATTTTCTGAGTGCTAGGCAGCTTAGAAGAACCCATGGCTGCTCTTTTTTGTCACAAGGTTAGAGGAGGCTGGGTTTTATAAAGCTAAGAAATTTGCATCACCTGGCCTTTCCTAACGATGATAGTGAACAAGCAATTTGCCTGTTAGGGTTATGAAGGTCTGAAACCTTGGTCAAAGTTATTTGAGCACACAAATTTCCAAGGGTGCCCAAATTTTTGCATTGGCCCATTTTCCTTTTTGTAATTTTTAAAATGTAAAAAATGACAACATATATATATTTTTTTGCCTAAAATACAAAGGAAATGTGTCACCTTTAACTTTAGCCCTTTTAGAGATAATTTCATCATCAACTTACTTGACTGTTCACGATAACAGTAATTTTGATCAGGGGTGCCCAAACTTTTACATGCCACTGTAGGTACTTTATTCACTTATATAGCGCCATTAATTCCACAGCACTTTACAGACATTATCATCGCTGTCCCCATTTGAGGCTCACAATCTAAATTCCCTATCAGTATGTGGAGTGTGGGAGGAATCCGGAGAACCCGAAGGAAACCCACACAAACACGGGGAGAACATACAAACTCCTTTCAGATGTTGTTCTTTGAGGGACTTTGAACCAAGGACCCCAAAGCAACAGTTCTAACCACTGAGCCAAAGTGCTGCCCAATAAGATAGAATAATGGGGTGACGAAGGGAGAGCATCCTTTGTAAGTATTTAGCTGCTGCAGTCAGCACTGATCACAGCATCAAAGGGTTTAACCAAAAACATATCATTTATCCCCAATTCTGGCCTTTGAATTGAGGTGTCGGCTGCATAATACACTATGCAAGTGGGAACAGCTCCTTTGCAATTATATCATGTCACAGAGCAGAAAAGAGTTAAATAGCAGAGCATCAAAGTCCTTTAAGTTATTTTATCTTGTAAGAAAATTGGTTTAGGTAAACTAAAAGAAAAATGTAATTTTATTAAGTGGTTGCTCACACGAGCATATAACTAGGACAAGTGTTACCTGATGTTTTATCCAATAGCACTTGGACCAATGTTATACTATGGAGCGGTGCAGATCTGCATTTTTTTCTAAACCGGTCTGTGGATAAAATCACAACATGCTGAGAGTGGCTCCATAAGTCACAGCACACGCACCCATTCAGGTCTATGGGTGCGTGTAAAACATCCGTCTGCATCTTAGTGCAATCTGATTATGTGGACACAGACAACGGAGAAGATGGAGAAATTAAATTCTCCGTCTTCTCCACACTTGGGATCCAAATCTCTCATCCTGAGAATTGGATCACAGTAAATTGACACTGATCAAACTTGGATCAGAGTGCTGACATATGAATTTTACATATGACACTATATTACTGGGTACATTTTCCTTAAAAACCTTGGAGAGATAAACTTCATAACGCAGTATCCAATGGCCATTGCCACATTTTTTATTACGTTTGACTTAAAAATGTAATCATGTTTTCATATGAAACCAGACGCATGTGAAGGTAGGGTTTGGCCCCAAACATCTCTATATGGCTGTATGCAAATTGGAGCTTGTATGAAGCAATAATACACCCTGTAGATGCATAAAATATGTACATTTGTATTTCTCTAGGTGAAAAAATGTCAGTCCTCTTAGTTAACCTTGTATCCAGGGAAAAGGCTGTCTTTAAGGAAAGGAAGATATTAAACTGCATTCAGTTTGCTGATTTTTTTTTAGTTTTACTTTTTGTTTCAAACCGGGTATTAAACACATATTTGTAGCATTTATATGATCTATCCTTCTAATATTGTACACAGACGTTTAGCTTTCAAGTAGAATGATTTAAGAAAAGTAGTTACATTATGCAATGCAGAAGATTAGAACATTTTGCACTAAACCAACTGTTTTGGTAGATTTTTGATTTTCCCAATGCTAAAAAGCTGTTTTTAAACGAGCTTATGCAGATTTCTTTAACTTATTCTGTGACATAAACATCTTTGTGGTTGTTTTGAAGTATATTAAAGGAAGGAAGCACACTTAAATCAAAGCTGTGTTTCTTTATTTTATCTGTCTTCTTTCATATCACCTTCCTTTTCATTGCTCCTACCACTGTATAATGTCGTGTGAAGGACATCCATTTATTAAAATATTCTTTAAAGTAGTAGGGATGTAGCTGTATTTGGTAGTTTCTTTGTTTTGTTTATGTGTTATTTTTTATATATATTTTTTATGAAGCAGTAACATTATTTAAAAATAATTAAATATTTCAGGATTTAGAAAAAAACATCAAAACTAAATCATAAAGTTCAAAAGTATAAATTTTAAATATTTACCATTATTTTTTCTTACTAATTTTGAAAGTCTTTTTAGTATCTACAGTAAGTATTTACTGTTTTACTTTCTAATTTTAATCCAATTTATTTAAAAAATTGCAGCAATAACAGATTTAGAATTATTTTAATATAGTATATTACACCGAAAGTCAAGGTGTCTACAGGAACCAGGGCTGTTTGATCTGTACATTACTTTGTGACAAATTCGATATCTTACCACTAGTGATGAGTGAGCATACTCGCAAGTACTCGAGATGCTCGGAGCCCACCGAGTACTTTTGAGATGCACGGGTGGATGCTTGGGTCCCCCCCCCTGCATATTTGGCGCTCATTGTAATGCCGTAGCCATGGTAGTTGTGGCATTACAGTGCTTGGCTGGCCGCACAGCGTCATCAGGTCTATATCAGACCTGGCGCCGCTGTGCTCGTCAGTCTACTCCGCAATCAGGCAGTGTAGGGAGAGGTGCTGCTGAGCTAGGGAGATATTTGGTTATGTATTAGGTAGTGTAGGGAGAAAACAAGTACATTACAAGTACATTACAAGTACATTACACATATCCATCTTAACAAACAGTCCTTCTGAGGACTAATCCATCTGCAGAGAGAATAGGCAGGCAGTGTATATAGGCAGGTAGTGTATATAGCAGACTGCAGTGCATATAGCACAAGAGGCTCCATTCCAGTTCTGCCTTCTGCTGCTGTTAGATATTTCTAGACAAAGGCCCATGTCTCAGGGGCCAGGAATAACTTTTTTTGGATCTTAATCCTCATTATTTGCTTAAAAAGCAATCCAGAGAACATCGTTTTTCTGCGCCATTTGCTTGTTGGCACTGCAGAATACAGCCAGGTCATTTCCATATTACAGCTCTAAAAATCTAGCCATTTAAAACTGTGGTTTCTCCGTCACACGGATCACATATACGTTTTCAGAAAATACTGACATTTTTGGCCTCCATTCAAATTTTTTTCTCTGTGTCAGTGAAGTTTTTGACTCCGGTTTGCTGTTCAAAATAGTCACCTACTGGCCAGGTATTTAAAACTGTGTTTTCTCCGTCACACGGATCACATACACGTTTTCAGAAAATACTGCCATTTCTGACCTCCATTAAAAAAAATTTCAGTGTGTCAGTGAAGCAATTGACACCAGATTGCTGTTCAAAATAGTTACCTACAGGCCAGGTATTCAAAACTGTGTTTTCTCCGTCACACAGATCACATATACGTTTTTAGAAAATACTGCCATTTTGGCCTCCATTCATATTTTTTTTCACTGTGTCAGAGAAGTTTTTAACACCGGTTTGCTGTTCAAAATAGTCACCTACTGGCCAGGTATTTAAAACTGTGTTTTCTCCGTCACACGGATCACATATACGTTTTCAGAAAATACTGCCATTTCTGACCTCCATTAAAAAAAATTTCAGTGTGTCAGTGAAGCAATTGACGCCAGATTGCTGTTCAAAATAGTTACCTACAGGCCAGGTATTTAAAACTGTGTTTTCTCTGTCACACGGATCACATATACATTTTCAGAAAATACTGCCATTTCTGACCTCCATTAAAAAATTTTTCAGTGTGTCAGTGAAGCAATTGACACTAGATTGCTGTTCAAAATAGTTACCTACAGGCCAGGTATTTAAAACTGTGTTTTCTCCGTTACACGGATCACATATACGTTTTCAGAAAATACTGCCATTTCTGACCTCCATTAAAAATTTGTTTCAGTGTGTCAGTGAAGCAATTGACACCAGATTGCTGTTTAAAATAGTTACCTACAGGCCAGGTATTTAAAACTGTGTTTTCTCCGTCACACGGATCACATACACGTTTTCAGAAAATACTGCCATTTCTGACCTCCATTAAAAAAAATTTCAGTTTGTCAGTGAAGCAATTGACACCAGATTGCTGTTCAAAATAGTTACCTACAGGCCAGGTATTCAAAACTGTGTTTTCTCCGTCACACAGATCACATATACGTTTTTAGAAAATACTGCCATTTTGGCCTCCATTCATATTTTTTTTCACTGTGTCAGAGAAGTTTTTAACACCGGTTTGCTGTTCAAAATAGTCACCTACTGGCCAGGTATTTAAAACTGTGTTTTCTCCGTCACACAGATCACATATACATTTTCAGAAAATACTGCCATTTCTGACCTCCATTAAAAAATTTTTCAGTGTGTCAGTGAAGCAATTGACACTAGATTGCTGTTCAAAATAGTTACCTACAGGCCAAGTATTTAAAACTGTGTTTTCTCCGTTACACGGATCACATATACGTTTTCAGAAAATACTGCCATTTCTGACCTCCATTAAAAATTTGTTTCAGTGTGTCAGTGAAGCAATTGACACCAGATTGCTGTTTAAAATAGTTACCTACAGGCCAGGTATTTAAAACTGTGGTTTGTCCGTCACACGGATCACATAAAAGTTTGCTCCAAATTCAGTCATTTGTAGTGAGCGTGGAAGATATTGTCCTCCATTTAAAATGGACAAGGCACGTGGCAAGGGAAGGGGAACTGGACTTGATGGTGATGGTGCATGCAGAGGCCAAGGCCGTGGGCAAGCTGAAATTGTGCCACAACAAACACCCATATCTTCTCGCCCGACCTTCCTGTCCCAATTTCTAGGGGACCGCAGCACACAACTATTGAACCCAGAGCAGTGTCAAAAGGTTGTTGGTTGGATAGCGAATAATGCTTCCAGTCACTTAGCCACCAACACCATCACCACCCTGTCTTCCACATGGTCAAGTCTCAGTAGCCGTTAGTCTGGACCGCATATTCCTCACCCTGATCCTCCTTCCTCCCACCATGCTGAGTGCCCGGAGACAAATGGTCCCACACTTGGCCACTATGAAGAGCTGTTCACTTTTCCATTTATAGATTCGGGCCTCTTGCCCGGTCCACTTGAAGCGAGGCAAGATGAGATAGCATGTAGCGATGCCCAAATAATTGAGCAGCCACGGTCACATCAAGGCGACGGTGGGAAAGTGTCACAAGAGGTGGACGATGATGAGACTCAATTGCCAAAAAGTCAGGAGGAGGATCAGGGTGTGGAAGTGGAAGACGAGGTGGTGGATGATATAGTAACTGACCCAACTTGGCAGGAGGACATACAGAGCGAGGAGAGCAGCACACAGGGGAAGGCAGATCACCCCAACAGGCAGGAAGAAGCAGTGTGGTGGCCGCAGACAGAAGGCAGGCAACCGTTCCCCGTAACACCAACACAAAGGAAGTTGCCAGTGCAACTGTTAAGTGTTCCCTAGTCTGGTTGTTTTTTAAAGACTCTGCCGATAACGCCAAAATGGCAATTTGCACCACTTGCCAGGCCAGCATCAGCTGGGGTGGCAAAACTAGCAGCCTGACCACCATCAGCATGATCAGGCACATGGCAGCAAAGCACCCGACTTTGTGGGCTGAACCCCAGGGTCCTGAAACAGTGTCTGCGAGTGGCACCATTGCTTCTTCCGCTGTTGTGCATGCAAGCCAATCCCCTGTCCATGGTGCATGCGAAGATGCCTCCTGCCCTGCACCTGTCGTTGCACACTCTCAAGTAGCAGCATCAGGAAGCACGTTCATGTCCTTGTCCCAGCGAAGAGTTCAGTTGTCCATACCCCAGTCCTTGGAACGCAAGCACAAATACCCAGCCAACGCCCCACAGGCCACACTACTAAATTATCACATTTCACGACTGCTTGCGCTCGAAATGTTACCTCTTAGGCTCGTGGAGACGGAAGCATTCCACAACCTGATGGCAGCACCCCCCCCCCTCGGTACTCGGTCCCCAGCCACCACTATTTCTCCCGGTGTGCCATCCCCGCATTACACAAGCACGTGTCCCAAAACATTAGCCATGCCCTCAACAATGCAGTTACCTGGAAAGTCCACCTAACCACGGACACGTGGACAAGTGCTTGTGGGCAGGGACGGTACATCTCGCTGACGGCACACTGGGTTAACATAGTGGAAGCCAGGACCCAGTCGGACCTTGGGACGGAACGCGTCCTCCCGAGGCCAAGGATTGTGGGCCCTAGGTCAATCAGTGTTGCCCCCACGGTCTACAACTCCTGCACCTCATCCTCCTCAGCCTCCACCTCCTCTTCAGCCTCCATCTCCGAAATGACCACATCAATCACAAGCTGGAAGCACTGCAGCACTGCTTCAGCCAATCGGCAACAGGCTGTGCTGAACCTAATATGCTTAGGTGACAAACCACACAATGCTGAAGAGTTGTGGACAGCTCTGAAAGAGCAGGCAGATCTGTCGCTCACACCGCTGAACCTACAGCCAGGCATGGTCATGGGTGACAATGGCTGGAACCTGGTGGTGGCTCTGAGGCGAGCTCACACACATACCATGCCTGGCCCATGTGCTTAATCTCATGGTTCAGCGGTTTCTCAAATCCTACCTGGAGCTGCTGGATCTGCTTGTTAAAGTACGCCGCCTGTATGCCCATTTTAGAATGTCACCTACAGCTTCCGCCGCCCTTGCCGTATTTCAGCAACGTTTGCAGCTTCCGGCTCACAGACTGGTGTGTGATGTCTCCACGCGTTGGAACTCTTCACTGCAGATGTTGGGAAGGATTTGTGAGCAGAAGAGGGCAGTTGTTGAGTACCAGCATCAACAAGGCCATCGGTATTAAGTTCAGACTCCACACAAAAGACCTCAGGAGTGGACATGGATGTCAGACATATACACCATCCTCCAAAACTTTGAGAACTCCACCAAGATGGTGAGCGGCGATGACGCCATAATTAGCATAACCATTCCGCTTCTCTGTCTCCTGAAATGCTCTCTGCTCACAATCAAAGAGGATGCATTGCAGGCGGAGAACGATGAGATGGAGCAAGGAACCATACAGGGTGATTACACACAGCCCAGCCTCATCTCACCCCAACGTGGATTTGGGGACAATGAGTAAGAGGAGGAGGAAGAACAGGAGCTTGTTTCATGCGCTATAGACGGTACTACACCTGCACAGCTGTCATACCGTCTGTTCAGCGTGGATGGCCAGAGGACAGAGAAGAGGAGAAGGAGGAGAGCATGGTCAGTCATCCTCTTGGTGAGAACACGGAAGTCTTGCCTGTTAGTAGTCTGGAACACATGGCTGAGTTTATGTTGCGCTGCCTTTCCCATGACCCTCGCATTCTCAAAATTTTGGGTGACAGTCATTACTGGTTGGTGACACTTCTAGACCCACGCTACAAGGAGAACTTTATATCTCTTATTCCTGAGGCGGGCAGGTCTACAAAAATGGGGCTGTACCAGAAGGCCCTTGTTGCAGAGCTATTAAAAAAATTCCCATCTGAAAACGCTGGCGGCAGAGTTCACACTTCGTTGGACAACCAAGGAGTACAGACGAGAGAGACACAACTTCAATCCAGCAGAGGCAGGGGAACACTGTCAATGTTCTGGGAGAATTTTCTCAGCCCCTCCCATCGCAAAAGCCCTGAGGCGGGGGGTACTCTCACAAGGAGTGCAAAGTTTGGGAAGATGCTGAGGGAGTACCTTGCCGACCGTACCAACAACCTCCGTGATTCCTCTGTGCCTTGTAATTATTGGGTATCCAAGCTAGATACGTGGAGTGAACTGGCTCTCTATGCCTTATAGGTCCTGGCCTGCCCTGCCGCCAGCGTTTTATCAGAGCGGGTTTTTAGTGCCGCTGGTGGAATTATAACTGATAAGAGCATCCGCCTGTCAACTGAAAATGCTGACAGGCTGACTCTTATGAAAATGAACAATGGCTGGATTGGGCCAAGACTTCTCAAGACCTCCTCTAAGTCTCTTCAAAGGGGTATTGGGGTGCATGGGGTGCTTACGCAATAACAGTAAAGGAGACCCACTATTTAGTAATGGGAACAATAAAATATAGCTGGCTAATGGCTCTCTTATGCATGTCATTACCCTGGAAAGGATGTTCCTTAACATGTTTCCCAGAAAAATCCATTTTGGTTTCGTTTTGGTATGTTTTATTGTGAGTCCGTAAAAGTGACATGACAACGTTGTTGACATCAGTGACCTGGGAGTCAGAAATGCTTCCAGGGGTCTTTCCCACGCTGTCCCCTTGTCTTTTAAGCACTGTTCCTATTTGGGCAATTTTTAGGCCCTCTGCAGACCGCCGGAGGGAGCCGCCTGAAAATGCTCAAGTTTCCCATAGACTTACAGTACAGACCAAAAGTTTGGACACACCTTCTCATTTAAAGATTTTTCTGTATTTTCATGACTATGAAAATTGTACATTCACACTGAAGGCATCGAAACTATGAATTAACACATGTGGAATTATATACTTAGCAAAAAAGTGTGAAACAACTGAAAATATGTCTTATATTCTAGGTTCTTCAAAGTAGCCACCTTTTGCTTTGATGACTGCTTTGCACACCCTTGGCATTCTCTTGATGAGCTTCAAGTGGTAGTCACCGGAAATGGTCTTCCAACAATCTTGAAGGAGTTCCCAGAGATGCTTAGCACATGTTGGCCCTTTTGCCTTCACTCTGCTGTCCAGCTCACCCCAAACCATCTCTATTGTGTTCAGGTCTGGTGACTGTGGAGGCCAGGTCATCTGGCGTAGCACCCCATCACTCTCCTTCTTGGTCACTCTCCTTCTTGTACATTGGGCTCGTTGCTCGGGTCGAGCACCCGAGTATTCCAATGTGCTCAACCCGAGCATCGAGCACCCGAGCATTTTAGTGCTCGCTCATCACTACTTATCACCCATCCCCCATGCTATAGCATACCACTCTTCACCAGCGCAGAAGAAAGGTAGAGATCATAAGCTAGCCATACACTAAAGGTTTTAATTACTTTGTCTATTATTGGTTTGGCTATGAAGGTCGGGATGATGCAAAGAAGTCACTGATTGATCTTTCTCTTAGTTTGTGAAATGCCCTGGACTTATAACTTGATCTTTGTCTTGGACCGGCCAGAAAAGACTCTCAAAATATTTAAACATATTCAACTGCACATGAATGACTGTCATAGATATTTGATCAGAACATATCACACACATTTTGTATAAAATAATGGGAAAAACTAGAGATAAGTGAATTGAATTGTCCTTGAATTTTACAAAATTATTGAGAATACTGATTTTTTGCAATTCGCTCCTTGCAAATTCAGCAAGTTGTGGCTGCTGCTTTGCTGATCCATAGATTGTCAGGAAAATTGTTAAAATATCCGTAATGCACACCTCACCACTCTCCTGACCTACATCCAGCCATCGGAGCCTCCTGTTTTCCATGCATGGCACCCCTCATCCTGGTATGCATGGCCCCCCTCATCCCTCTTCCTGGTATGCATAGCCCCCCTCATCCTGGTATGCATGGCACCCCCCAATCTTTTTATGCTTGGCACCCCTTATCTCTTTTCCTGGTAAGCATGGCCCCCTTATTAATCTTCCTGGTATACATGGCCCCTTCATCCCTCTTCCTGGTATGCATGGCCCCCCTCATCCCTCTTCCTGGTATGCTTGGCACCCCCCCATCCTGGTATGCATGGCACTTCCATCCCCATTATGCTGCACACAAAAAAAAACATTTGTACTCACCTTTCTTCCCTCTGCTCCATCACTGCGTCTCGCTCTCACACTGTGAGATGGTCTGCCGGAATAGTCACTGTTCCCCATGCCAGGACTACGGGCGTGGGGAGTATTGACTATTCACCCTCCTTGATAGCGCGCACACTGTTGCCGCAGCGCTTCTGCTGCGGCTTGGCGGTCGCGTGTGCTCGCTATTAAAGAGTATGAATATTCACTACTCCTCACGCCAATGGGAGTGGGTTCTAGTGAATATTCATGGTCTTTAATAGCGGGCACACGTGACCGCAATGCAGCTGCAGGAGCCGCGCTGCAGCTACACTGTGCGCGCTATTAAGGAAAATGAATATTCACTGCTCCCCACCCCATGGTGTGTAGGCTTGCGCAGGTGGCTCCTGCCTCCTGTGCACCTCTCCTCCACTGATGCCACTCCTCCCCCAGCCCCACCATCCACAGTATATATATACGTATATATATATATATATATATATATATATGTACATATATATATATATATATATATGGACAATAGGACGCACCCCACTCTTTCCTCCAAAATTGTGGTTGAAAAAAGTGCGTCTAATAGTCCGAAACATATAGAAATTTTTCATGCTGTTTAAAACATTACAAAATAACACTGTGTTAAGAAAGACATTACTGGGAATGTATTCAGTTAAAAAAAATAAAAGCCCTGACATGGTTTAATGATAAAAAATACATTCACCTACCAAACCCTCACTGCTCTTCATTTCACATAATAAAGAACCAATATTTTGGATTAAAAAATGCACTCTTATTGGCATTGACAATTGCTCATGTTTTCCTCGCCCTGTTTTAAAAAAAAATGATTAGTGATTAGGACCACTGCCTTTTAACTATTCTTACAAAACAAGTTCATGAACTGTAGCAACCACTAGAGCAGAATATTGCAATAATAACATTGTTCAACGACAGTTATTCTTTGACTATAGAATATATTTATGTATTAAACATAATAATATTCTTCTGCTATTTTGTAGTGGAATCTATTTTCTCAGTATGTTTGAATGCATAAGATTATCTTTTTCTACTTATGCATTGCTTATCCTTGCCAATGTATCTATTGGCTTATCAAGTCAACAGCTGTGATCAGACAGAAGGATAAACGTGTGGGCAGTGACTCAATATCTGGCAATACAAAGAAAGTAAAAATGTGGATTATTTACCTAATCTATAGAAATCCTACACACACCTGACATCTTGACTGTAAATATATTAAAAACCTTACTATTATATGAGTACACAATGTATATTATATATTGACTTTTTTACTGTTACATATAAGGAAATCATTTTGCATACAGTAGAGATCAAACAATTAATTTGATGAAAATCAAATTTGTGTTGAATAGCATGATAGTTACATAGTTACATACTGTAGTTTCAGAGGTTGAAAAAACCTAGGTCCATCAAGTTCAACCTTTCTCCACCAATTTTACATTTTTGTCACTAAATTATCTATAACACACAATACTCAATGTTGTGTGCTGAGGAAATCATCCATTCCTTTTTCCATATGCCAAGTGTATGCCCATGCTCAATTTGACAAGCCGTATTTTCATTAGTTTATCACTACTATAATGAAACATCAGGTTTATGTCAAA
The DNA here is from genome assembly GCF_046119375.1 of Phyllobates terribilis. Lineage (NCBI taxonomy): Eukaryota > Metazoa > Chordata > Amphibia > Anura > Dendrobatidae > Phyllobates > Phyllobates terribilis. The sequence goes on from NW_027362761.1 coordinate 1,016,499,342, forward strand.
ATAATGGCCTTGAAGTAAATTATTTAGCACTTACTACAAATGGCACTTTCAGTGTACAATGAAGTTACTAAGACTTGAAAGACATATACTGTACTATTTTATGAGACATAGCAGCACTTTGTATGTGGTTTTATTTGTGTTTTCTGTAAAGCATACAGTACTTGCCAATCTAAATGAGTTCTAAAGTAAGAATGTAGTATAAGTGCAAGTGCAGATGAGCGTATTTTCGGTCCGAGTACGATCCGACAAAGCCGGATTGCACTTGGATCAATGCCGGTCTATGGGTCCATGCACATGTCCGATTGCTGAAAAAAAATTGCTGAGGGCCCAAGTTTGTTCCGATATTCGAATTGCACTCGGCAATGCAAGTAAATGAGTGCTTGGAAAACATCGGAGGACTGCACTCATACGACAAGCGTACAACCTGCAGTAACCCCCATTCCACTATACCACTGCAAGACCAGCTCTACCCTATCCTACTGTATCCTACCCCATCCCCTGTAGATTGTGATCCCTCGCGGGCAGGATCCTCTCTCCTTCTGTACCATTCGGTGACTTGTATTGTTCAAGATTATTGTACTTGTTTTTTATCATGTATATCCCTTTTCACATGTAAAGCGCCATGGAATAAATGACGCTATAATAATACATAATGCATAATAGTAATAATGTAAGTGCAGTCTGATTTCAATCAACTGACAAAATGGACATGATGGAGAAATTGTGTTTACCATCTTCTCACATTGTCCTCTGATTCTCTCATCCAAGAGGATCGGAGTACATTGTGAATACTCTGATCAAACTCTGATTGGAGTGTGATCAGTGTGTATAATCGGCCCGATTCGCTCCGATGAGAGAATCTATGACCGTCTGCACCTGCCTTAAGTATGCTGAATTATCTTACGTATTCTGCTCCATGTTTGTTTCCTATGTTTATTCTAATTGACTATCTGATGCCTACCAATATAGTTTCCTGTTCCATCCTTTTTTGGAAGGCAGGAGAATTGTGTTGAAAAAATATATATATACACTGCTCAAAAAAATAAATGGAACACTCAAATAACACATCCTAGATCTGAATGAATGAAATATTCTCATTGAATACTTTGCTCTGTACAAAGTTGAATGTGCTGACACAAAATCACAGAAAAATCATCAATGGAAATCAAATTTATTAGCCTGGATTTAGAGTCACCCCCAAAATTAAAGGGGAAAAACACACTACAGGCTGATCCAACTTTGATGTAATGTCCTTAAAAGAAGTCAAAATGAGGCTCAGTATTGTGTGTGGCCTCCACGTGCCTGTATGACCTCCCTACAACTCCTGGGCATGCTCCTGATGAGTTGCGGATGGTCTCCTGTGGGATCTCCTCCCAGACCTGGACTAAAGCATCTGCCAACTCCTGGACAGTCTGTGGTGCAAGGTGACATTGGTGGATGGAGTGAGACATGAAGTCCCATATGTGCTCAATCGGATTCAGGTCTGGGGAACGAGCGGGCCAGTCCATAGCTTCAATGCCTTCATCTTCCAGGAACTGATGACACACTCCAGCCACATGAAGTCTGGCATTATCCTGCATTAGGATGAACCCAGGGCCAACTGCACCAGCATATGGTCTCACAAGGGGTCTGAGGATCTCATCTCAGTACCAAATGGCAGTCAGGCTACCTCTGGTGAGCACACGGAGGGCTGTGCGGCCCTCCAAAGAAATGCCACCCCACACCATTACTGACCCATTGCCAAACCGGTCATGCTGAAGGATGTTGCAGGCAGCAAATTGCTCTCCACGGCATCTCCAGACTCTGTCACGTCTGTCACATGTGCTCAGTGTGAACCTGCTTTCATCTGTGAAGAGCACAGGGCGCCAGTGGTGACTTTGCCAATCCTGGTGTTCTGTGGCAAATGCAAAGCGTCCTGCACGGTGTTGGGCTGTGACCACAACCCCCATCTGTGGACGTTGGGCCCTCATACCACCCTCATGGAGTCGGTTTTTAACCGTTTGTGCAGACACATGCACATCTGTGGCCTGCTGGAGGTCATTTTGCAGGGATCTGGCAGTGCTCCTCCTGTTCCTCCTTGCACAAAGGCGGAGGTAGCGGTCCTGCTGCTGGGTTGTTGCTCTCCTACGGCCCTCTCCACGTCTCCTGGTGTACTGGCCTGTCTCTTGGTAGCGCCTCCAGCCTCTGGACACTATGCTGACAGACTCAGCAAACCTTCTTGCCACAGCTCGCATTGATGTGCCATCCTGGATGAGCTGCACTACCTGGGCAACTTCTGTGGGTTGTAGAGTCCGTCTCATGCATTTACTTCTTAAGGCTATAGCCTAGTTTTGATCTTATCCAATTAGTAATGAATTACCATAGGCCTTGCTCTCTCCAAACACCAGCTTCATATTGCTGGGCTGAAGTGGAGCACTCTCACTGTCACAGTACGAACTAACTAAAAGATTATGCTCTTTCATGAAATAGCAACAACTCACATAGTTCATCCATAGAGGAAGAAGAGGAAGATACTCACCAGTAGTCAAAATCCATTTTCTCTACTCAGATCCTTCTGACCTGCTAAGCATGATGAAAATACGCAAAATAACCTTTGCTGGTAATGCTTTCCGCATATGCGTCCCCTGGCCTTCTTTCATTTAATATTTATATTGAATAAAGAAGATGAAATTACGATACTGGTAGGTGTCTTCGTCTTCTCACTCTGTGGGTGAATTGGACCTTAAGCATTTTAAAAGTTCTAACTTTTTATACTTTCATTAAAGTAGCCATGGGCTATATATACAGACTTTTTTGTGCAAGGAATAAGAATTGTATTTTTTATGATCTATGGTTGTGCAGTTATATAGTTTAATAATAAGTACATACTATTGTTGGATCACTTTCTAAATCAGTTTTTGGACATCAGCCCTGAATCAGAGAGATTCAACAAATATTTTTTCACTATGACATAACTATTAGGGCCAGCAGGAGGCAAATCTTCAGTATGATTCAGTCAGCTGCAGCCCAATAAAAAAGGAAGGATGAGAGAGGCCGAACTGCGTTCTCTGGTATTCTTCCATTCTGTCTGTTACCATAAGAAGCTGCAGTTTCTTTGCTGATTTCTTTGTGGCTTACTGGCTACTAGTAATTCAACCTAGGTTTTAGAAGTCATAACTTGAGATGAGCAGATCGATCCACAGAGTATTGAGGTTAAGTGGCTCAGTGGTAACCACTGTTGCCTTGGAACGGTGGGCTCTTGGGCTCAAATACCATCAAGAATAACATCTGCAAGGAATTTGTATCTTCTCCCCTTGTTTGTGCAGGGTTCTCCAGTTTTCTCCCACACTCTAAAGATATATTGATAGGGAATTTTAGAGTATGAGCCCCATTGGGGACAGCAATGATAATGTGTGTAAAGCGCTGTGGAATATGATGGCTCTATATAAACAGTACAAAACAATAAATAAGTCAAATTTCCCTAAATGTATGATTAAGTGCGAACTCAAACACTTGTCATCCGTACAGAGTCTGTTTTTTACAGCAGCAGCTATTGACGATTTACTGTTTTCTATGTAACAGAATTGCAATGTATCTGTAAAAATCGGATGCTTTACTGGGGCTCCATATGGCATCCGTTTTTTTTTTTAATGCATTCATAGACTTCAATGGGCAAGTCTCATCCAATTTACGGAGAAAACTAGTGCAGGCGGCGATTTGTTTTCACATGCAGTTTTGATCAGTGAGAAATATCACGCTCATCTGCGCTGCCCTATTGAATAACATTGGTCTGAGTGCTGTCTGCTTTTTTCATGAACAGCACTAAGACCGAAAATATGGTCGTGTGACTGAGCCCTTAGAGTGTGCACAAGATTTAAGGGATGCTCCTTTGTATGTTTGCTTTTGCATTGCAGCAGATCTGCAAGTTTCCTTTTGTTGTTCTGTGCCTTTCTAGCAGGTGCTGGTTGTATCCTTTACATCTTCATCATATAGACACAAATTACTTAATCATCTTTACTTAAAGTGTCGTAATCTAGGAATTCTCAGATTGCATATAGTATGAATTATCACTGTAATGGAATTCTCTAATATGTAATAAAACATTTACTCTGTTACATTAATCACATTGCGCATTAAAACGATTTCCCACAATAAGAGGCAATGACATATCACTATCATATCATGGCATCAATATCTAATGGCAGGGATATGACTGATCCCAAAAAAAAGACATTTTCTTTGCTAATTAGGTGCTTTATACAGAAGTAACAATGAATGCATTGCAGTTACTACTTGGCTCTGGGTCTAGAGTGGCACTGTGCATAAATAAAATCTAAAGGGCCATTCATATGAATAGCAACAAATTTATCTGAAATATAGGCTAACAAGACACAACAGATGCCTTACACTGAGTGTCTCTGTGTCGGAAAAAAAACAAAGTGATTAGACTGCTAGTTGTGCTCTTAAAATAACTGTATCAGCTGTTTTTGGATAGTGGAGCATAGCAAAAATTTAGCTGTGCTCTATTTTTTAGGTAATCTATATAACCTAAGGTTACACACAGTATCTCGTAAAATGACCTTTAAGCTCATGATAAATGTATTGTCACCTGGATGAGAAGACATAATCTATATCCATGGAGGGATATGGAAGAATATTTTCATTTGAAGAATAATCATTTGGAGTGACAGCGTAGCAAGAACGGCAGAAGCTCTAGGGAGTTAACATGTGACAGATCTGTGACTCAGAATGATGTATTTCTTTGCTGTCACAATGAACCAACAGTGCCTCCATTGGATTTCTTGAAGGCAATACTAGAAATGTATTGATTATGACAGCAGGATGAAGTTATTGCTCACATTTCAGCAAATTTTATTTCTTTACTCTTGATTTATTAAGTGTAATTCCTTAGCTTTTTTTTTAGGATTTTCATCAAACTGAATTTTAGTAAGATCGATATAGACTATATAAAAGATAGCACTGAAAACTAACCTAATAAAAACAAAATGTTTTTAACTTTCAGAATCAATATAGAGGGAATATCTTCAAAGCAATAAAAATAGGTTGATGTAGACTGTGCTTATCATGTGAGCCTTCTCTTACTTCTTACAGTATTTTCATTTGGGTTAAATAAACCGTTTATTGATGTATGATATTGAAATGTTATTTTTTTTTTGCAAATGTATTTTAATTTTGCAAATATAATTTTCTATGGAAGATGTTTTTCTTCTAGAATGTAGCAAACTATAGAGTCTGAGAGTAAAGTATAGTAGATTCCTGATCAAATTGCGGCTAGGGGCACATGGTGGCATTGCCAAATCTTTGAAAAGTGCAATAAAGTGAAACCTCTTTGAAACTATAAACCAAATTGCATTTTAAAGTGGTGTTCTCGGGGATGGTCTTCTCATTTCTCAGAGATTATGACCAGCGAGCATAGTACATGGTGGAATTGAGATTTTGTTACAGGAAATACTGTACGGTCTTGATATTTTTGGGGAGTGGTCGTAAAGATTAATAAAAGCTTCAATACTATTCTGTAAGTAATATTTGTGTTTTTATGTTGTTTCTTTTTTTTTGCTTAATGCTTTTATTGACAATACATTGGTGGTGCTCTGAGGGTTTTACAAATCATTAAATTATTAGCACTGGGTACGTTAGCCAACAGTCTTACTGAAAATTACTGGTAACGCATAATGTTACCAGCTTTCTAAATTGTAAATTGTGTTGACAGACTCAACATGCTACATCTGGATGTCTGTTACTGGGTCACATAAATATGAGTGCTGCCCAACTTCTTCAGATTTTATAATAGCAAATGTACTTATTTTAATGTACTTATTATTAATCTTCCAGTACATAATTACAATGGGTGCACTGTTGGAAAGAAAGGGACAATTCTATGCTCGTTTTATCCCCCTTATACTGGATGGAGATTGTTGTGGTGGTGACCAGCACATAATTATGGACTTATGACTTATACTAACATGTTTATTAAAAAGATCAAAAAATAAATTTATCATATTTTTCGGACTATAAGACGCACCAGACCATAAGATGCACCCCAAATTTAGAGGAAGAAAATAGAAAAAAAAAATTTACTGTGAAAATAGGAGTCTGTTTTATAGTCCGAATTTAGCTTCGCGGGGGAGTGGCATGGCGGTGTAGCGGGGTCACAGGAGACAGGCTTAGGATCGCCGCTGCAGGAAGCCAGTCGTGGCAGGAGTGGGGCGAAGCTGCGGGCCCTGGGCTGGGAGGAGGGGAAGTCACAGCAGTGCAAGGCAGGATCCACTGATCTCCCATTGGTGGGCTTCAGGAAAATTGTGCCAGAGGTGGTGCAGGTGCAGATTGAGATCTTGGCTCGTCATTGAAAAATGTGCTTCTTATAGTCTTAAAAATATGGTATTTTATCTACAACCGTAGTGGTAATCGGCAAGAAAAAAATATTTAAAACGTGAACAAGTGTCTTTTAGAAGTGTTGCTGCGGGGAGAAAATTAAGTTATATTCTTCCTGTAGCCACTCACTTCCATTCATTGGAGCGGCGCTGGTGCTATGAATGGTCAGTTCTTACTACACAGTGAGCGTATTGTAATCACTAACCTTGCACTTTGACTGACATCCTGCTCTGCACACACACACTGCAGAGTTTTTTGCCTGCAGATTGCCACTATGGTTGCAGGTAAACAACTTCTGTTTTGCTAACAAGTTCTCTTAAAGAAACAGTTCTCAAGTTATAAAAATGGGATGTGAAGTTTAAGACTGTGGTAATATCAAGCCTCACCCAAAAGTAAAATAATTTATTTCTTCTGCGGGGCATCCAGAACTCTCTAGCCTTTGACCAACATATCAAGGTTTTATGCCATTTAACCTTTTTCAGAGTGGGCAATTTTCCATTTTTGCACTTTTGGTTTTTATCACCATATATACAATGTGTTGATTTCATTTTTTTTTTATGTTGAGTTGCGGTGATCGAAAAAAAACGCAATTCTGGCGTTCCAATTTTTTTCCTTTTTTAATGAGGTTTATATTCTGGTTAATTAATTTTATTTCTTGTTGGAATAGACTTTTATCGACACGGTGATACTCTATATGTTTTTCTCAGTTTGTTTTATTTTTACTAGGTGAAAAGGGTGTTGATTAGATTTGTTAGATATTTTTTTTTTTTTAATTTTTAAAAACATTGTATTTTCCTTTTATTTTTTAGTTCCCCTAAGGGACTTGAATCTGTAGTCATTTGATTGATTGCCTGTACAACACAAATTCCCCAAAAGTTGGGATGCTGTCTAAAATGTAAAGAAAACAAGAATGTAATAGTTTTGAAATCTCTTACGGCCATATATATTCACAACAGATTATAGAACACATACGAGGATTTGAAATCTAGATTTTTTTTCATTTCATTTAAACAAATTAACTGATTTAGAAATTGATGGCAGCAACATATCTCAAAAATTTTGCGAAGTTGGGAGCGGGATAACAAAAGGCTGGAAAACTAAGTGTTACTACTGAAAAACAGCTGAAAGATCAATTTTCAACTAAGTCACATGACTTAGGCAGAGTCTCCAGTCAATGAACAACTCCATATAAAAATTATGAAGCAATTTCAGAAAAATGATCCTTAACGTAAAATTGCAAAAACTGAATATCCCACTATCTACAGCAGTGTTCCCCAACTCCAGTCCTCAAGGCCCACCAACAGGTCATGTTTTCAGGATTTACTTAGTATTGCTCAGGTGATAATTCCATCACCTGCAGAGGCAATAATTCCATCACCTGGGCAATACTAAGGAAATCCTGAAAACATGATCTGTTGGTGGGCCTTGAGGACTGGAGTTGGGGAACACTGATCTACAAAAGATTCAGAGTCTGGAGAAATCCATGCTCATGATCTACCGACCCTCAGGTGGCATTGTATTAAAAATAGGCATGATTCAGTAATGCAATTAACATCATGGTCTCATGAATACTCTTGGAAATAATTGGCTATGAATACAGTTTGTTTTGCAATCCACAAATGCAAGTATAATGCTCTATCATGTAAAGAAGAAGCAACGCAATCCAGACATGCTGCCATCTTCTCTGGGCCAGAGATCGTTTAAAATGGACTGAGGCTAAATGGCAAACGGTTCTGTAATCAGATGATCAAAATTTGAAATTTTTTATGAGGACAATGTTGCCGTGTCCTGAGACTCAATAGGAGAAGGACAATTCATCTTATCAGCACACAGTTCAAAATCATGCATCTCTGATGGTATGAGGCTGCATTAGTGCCTTTGGCATAGGCAGCTTACACAATTTGAAAAGCACTATTTATGACGTGCATTATAAAGAGCTGAAAACTGTCTATTTTAGTAAAGGCTTGCATATTTCAGCAAGACAATGCTAAACCACATATTGCATCCATCACAACAACATGGCTTTGCAGCTGAAGAGTTTCGTTAATTAATTGGCCACCTGCAGCCCAGACTTTTCATAGATAACATTTGGTGCATCATGAAACTAAAATATGAAAATTAAAACATTGAGCAGATAGACTCCAACATCAAACAAGAATGGGATATAGTCATCTCCTAAAACTAAAGCAATTGGTTTCCTCACTTCCCAAATGTTTAGAGACTTGTAGAAAGAGTAGGGGAGGCTACACAATGTCCAGTTCAAACTTTTTTGAGATGTGTTGATGCCATCACATAATGAGTTAATAATTTTACTTAAAATTAAAAAATGTGTAACTTTCAACTTTTGATTTATGTTCTATGTTCTGTTGTGAATAAAATGTGAAAAACATTTCAGAAAAAAGACGGCAACACAGGACACAAACCTAATGCACTTACAGGAGCAGCAGTTCCCCTTTATAAAGGCAGAGGCAACACGGGGGCAAAATACTGTGGTAGCAACCACAAACCTGCCAATTCATTGAGGGGGCGATCGCCTAGTATTAGATTTGAACACGGTTAAGACTTGTATAGGTTGCAGGTCACACACATGAAGTTCACAGTGTCTGGCTTACAGACTATTAGTGACGCCCATGCTATAGTGGGCTGCCCAGCACTATATAAGTGCACCTCCCAGGGACAGGTACCTTAGTTTCCAAGGCCAACATTGATGGGCCTGTCTGTATCATGCATAGAAATGAAAAAAGATGTGCAGTAAAGTATAAATAATATGCATGAGGTATTGGTTGATATTTTGGCCAAAAATGCAACCTTGCCACCCATGTCAATATGGCTGCCTTTTTTCTGCAGTGTTTTCAGTTTTTTGTGTCATTTTATTATGTTTTTGTTATGAATAAAAATAATTATTTCATTCTTGTTTTCTTTCAACTTAACACAGTGTCCCAACTTTTTTGGAATCTATGTTGAATTCTCTGATCAGTTATAAGTAATGGGGTTTTCTAAACTGGATAATATCTTTAAATTGACTTATAACCCTGCCCACACCCCTGATTGACAGCTTCCAGTGTTTAGTGTACATAGTCATTAAACTGCCAATCAGTGGTGGGGCAGGGTTACGCAGATTAGCTGGACTGTCTTGCACATGAGACCTAGTTCTCTAGTAATAATCCCCTGCTGATTAAACAGTGATTGTATTGAATCTACAGAACACAGCCTAATAAGTGACACATCCCTGGAATCGGGCTCTCTTACACTATATTATGCTACTCTCAGATTAAATAGCAAAAGCCTGTTTATAGATTCCTTTTAAGAAAAGGGGTGAACTGAATTCCATTACAGCTCCTGGATATTAGTCCTTTGTTTTATTATAGAAGCAAAGTTACTTTGTAAGTTATATTGTAACTCTGGTCTAGTACATTTATGTGACAGTGTTCATGACTGTATAATGGTGTTTCACAATATGGAACATTTATTGCCTTTCTAATGATTTTGCTGGATTCTTTCTCTAAACTGAACTCGAAAAGTAACATACTGCATCCAGATTGGTTAGCATGGATGAAAGTTATCCTTTTGTCTAATAGCTTGGATGTATCAGGCCATATCATCATTAGATTTTCCTGACCACAACAGGTTTTAGTGATATTCTGGGCATGGCAAACATGTCTCCTGACATGGCAAATATTCTGTAGTGTATGTTCCATAAAAAACTCAAAGGAAACTGTTGCATGTCTATAATATAGTATGATGGTCAACTGCTAAGAATAACATGCACTATATGGGACCAACCTCATTAAAGTTATTAGGACAGATCACTGACAAAGCATAGAAAAACATAGAAAAAGAAACGATCAAATGTCCTCATTATTGGTAAAAATACAAAAGATCATATAAAAGGAGAGGGAAGGAAATAATCATTCTCCCTGACGAAGGCCCTGCTGAAACGCGCATTGGGGTGGGAACACATCCAACCAAGAACTCTCTGCCCCTTTGGCTTTATTACTTGTGGTAATTATATACATTTTATTAAGGAACGTATACTTGTATATTCTCTCATATTTTGATCATATTCCATACATCATTGTAAAGGACATATGGAGTTGTGCAATTATATCTTGAACAGTATTCTTGATCAATGCTATAATATTTTAGACATACTGAGCTCTTTAATTAGCACCTGTATTGGCGTTCACCCATTGTTTGCATGTGTGCATTTATTATTCACTCCCCTTTCCTTTTATCTGATCTTTTGAATAATGTTTTGTATTTTTACCATTAATCAAGACATTTGATTGTTTCTTTTTCTATGTTTTTGTACTATATGTCCGCAGTGCTTCCTGGTTCTGAAAATATAACTTTAGAACATTCCCATATTACATGCTTTCACATATGAACTATTCAGACACTGGAAGTTTGTGCTAATCTACCATTATAATTATGTTTTTGGATGTAAAAATAGAATTATCGACCATCAGGTCTGTCATTTTATAATTTACTGGATCATTGCTCCACTCACTTTCCTCTTACTGGTATATTGAGAAACACTTGTGTTAAAATGCATTTAGTTTATTTTCAGTTAAATGAAAATTGATTGAAAACTGGAAGTGTGAATTATCCCATAAAGATAATCTGATTATCTGGATGTTATACATGCGAAAAGAGACTGGTGTACTGAAACCCTAGCCATGTACAGAAGATGGAAATATTATTCATAGACTCCATTGAACTGTGCCCCAGGTTGCTAGTTTTTCATGTTAAAAACATCTGTCAGACTGAGAACTGATATTTTATTTATTAGTAATAACTGAAAGAAACATTTATATTGTTTATTACATGGTTTCTTTCTTCTGCTATGATATCTGTAACTCTTTCTTTGCGGCGAAGTCAGGGCACAGAATAACCTAGATAAACTATGTTTCACTGGATTGTGGGATTTACAGAGCAAATTACTATAATCAGTCAGCCCTCTGTACAGCATTTCATTTAGTATTCTCTTTCAAAACCATGGTTTAATAGAAAACTCAAAGTCAAAAGGCATAATCCCCATTAAAGATTAGTAGGCTATGTTTTCTTTCAGCAGTGCAACCATAGGATTGTGTTCACACTATGTTTCTGAATTGTATCCTCTATAACTTCTTGGCATATATGCCAAATATATTCATAGGCTCTTGTACCAAATAGTTGCCCAAAAAGTTTTTTTTGCGTGTATTTCTCAGACTGATATACATTTGCTTTTTTTTTTAACACTATAAAAAAGCGTAGAGGAACCCAGCCAATGATAATGATATAATGGTATATGCTGGGAGCCTCTGAGAAATACATGCTAATCCAGAGGTATACATCAGAGAAACTCTACATATTTTTCCCCTGCTTTTTTTCCGCACCAAATTAATTAACAGCAATTTACTTTATAATTATTGTGTTTTGAGGTGTTTACACTTTTTTTTTAAATGTTTTTGATGCAGATTTGACACCTTGCTTTTTAATATTTTTTTGTGAATAAATATTAAGATTCTAGATTTAGGAACACAGATGCATTTTTGGTGGGTTTCCAGTTGATGCATATAGGGAAAAATGCACGTTGTGCGCAAATGTTCAAATAATCACATCCACTTTGCTTGAATTGCTAGATGCAGCATATTTTCTTATAAAATAAAATGCAGTGCATGCTGCAGATTTTTACTCTGAGACATTTCTTTTGTATGATTTATATGCAGTGTATTAATCCAACATTTTCACAAACTAATGTTTCTAACTATAATTTTTGAAAGTTAAAGAATTTGCTTGTGAAACACATAAGAAAATCCACAGATTCAGGGGATATTGACACATTTTTGCTGCGTACTTTATGCATCGAATATGGTTTATAAAATATGCAGTGTTTTGCATTACTAGCTCAATCAATGACATTTCTGAAGTCTCAGTCACATGCTGCTTTTTTTTCCACACGTATTTTGAGTCCTGTTGCATTTTTGTCAAGAATCAGCGTGTCAATTCAAATGAATAAAAATCTTAAAGGGAACCTGTCAAGAGAGAAAAACACTATTAACCTGGAGATAGGGGGTTAATCTGCAGGTAATAATAGTTCTGCACCTGCCCTATGCCCACCCTGAGAGCCCTGTTGCTGGAAGGAATTTAACTTTATTCCTCCTGGTAGTGTTCGGGTTACAGTCACGGGGTCGGAACCGGTGTTGGTTCAGTCACTGTTCTGTGCATGCGCCCCCAGCTCAGCATTAAGGCTGGCTGTCAGTCAGTGCTAGGGGCGTGGTTACAGCTGCCGTTCTCTATACACAGAGTGGTGACTGAACCTGTGTAAGGGGGAAGATTGGGGAGTAAGTACTTTCAGAGCAAGGGATCCGGAACTGCCAGGACCGTGCCGCTGGTTGCAGGGGAAAGAGAGACTGCAAGCACAGGAGTCAGGTGACTGGGAAGGTGGGGGCATGTCCAGAGTGAGAGCTGGGAGGTCAGGTGACCGAGAGACTTGTGACGTGGGTAGAGAGGGGGGAGACGAGGACGTTTGCACGGGAAAGCGGTTCTGGGTCCTCAGCAGAGTAGTCTGAGAGGGTCCAGGCTCCTGGCTCCAGAACTGGGAGCAAGAGCCTAGTGCAGTGGACCGGAGGAGTCAAGCCAACTAGAGAAGAGACGCAGGGTCGGTGGAGCCGGGCACGTGAGGTGCCGTGTTATGGACTAGGGGCTCAGCGAGTAAAACCGGAGACCGCCCACTGCCGCCAGAAGACGGAGCATTGTTTGGGCGGGGAAGCCTGAAGAAATCAACACCGGCCTCAGCTGGCAAGTGCCTTGTGGAGGAAAAGAGTCAGCTAAGTGTAAAAACTGTCGTTTACAACCGGTTCGGCCTTGCTATGTCTAGTTAAACTGTGAACTGTCAGTTAAAGACTTTTACCTGCTACTTCCCTTGTTTTCCCCCATGTTTTCCCCTGTTACTCCCTGCGTGGAGATTGACCCTGTTATTATAAACTTCCCCTGTTTCTCAACCCTGTATTGGCTGCTCTGTGTTTCTGTGTCGCTGCATCTAAAGTACCCGTGTTACACCTGCAGCGGCGTCACCACCATGACTGAAATCCGAATGCTACCGGGAGGAATAAAGTTAATCTCCTACTGGCAGTGGGGGGTCTAAGTGCGAGTGCCGGGCAGGTTCAGAACGCTATTAACCTGCATATAGAGTTTTTTCACATAACAAGTACCCTTTAAGTATTATTGTAACTGATACACATTTAAGGTAAGCTCACACGTTGCATTTTTTATCACCTTAAATGTGTATCGGTTACAATAATACATGCCAGATATTCAGCAGACTGAATAGTTTCAATAATACAGGAAAAAACAAAGAGGTAACAAATAGGGAAATATCAAATATATTAGAAAATATTGAGCTGTGCTTAGGCATACATTGGCAAAATTGTTGTAAAACATCTGTTAAATTTCCAAAGCACAGTGAAATAAAGTGGAGGTTTATTCTACCAACAATAATAAAGAAATAAAATAGGAAAAAGAAAGTTTTGTATTTTTTGGACTATAAGAAGCACTTTTTTCCCCCCAAATTTGGGAGGAAAATGGGAGGTGCCTCTTATAGTCCGAATGCAGGCTTACCGGTGGGTTGCAGTGGTGGTGGAGCAGGGTCCTTTCCTCAAGCAGCCAGCGGCGGCATAAGTGTGGCACTGTGTCAGCAGTGAGCAGAGCGGAGTGCATAATTTCTTTCCCGGCAGCCATTTACCTGAAGTCATGGGCTGCTGGAGGCAGTGCGTGTGCAGATTAGGATCTCGGCCCAGCCGAGATCTCAACCTGCGCATGTGCCGCCTCTGGCAGCCATTCCCCATAAGCCCATTTTCATGACCATTTTTCTTTCGTGAAAATAAACATGAGAATAATGTGCTCTGATTATTCTGTATATTTGTTACTGTAATTAAAGGATAATTCCTTCTCACACGTTTCTTTAAATGGAACATTTAGAACAGGAGAAAGAAGTAATTAATTTAAGTAATTTTTTAAATTACATTTAATAATACAACTTAATAAAGATCAAAATTTCTGCACTTTAGTTTACTAATCATATCAGTTATGTATTTTTATAAAGAAAGATATTCAGGTTTCTTTTATAATAATAATAATATTTTTATTTAAATAGCACCAACATATTCTGCAGCGCTTTACAATTCAGACAATTTACAGATATTATCGGCACTTTCCCTATTGGAGTTCACAATCTACATTCCCTATCAGTATGTCTTTGGAGTATGGGAGAAAACCGGGGGAAACCCACGCAAACAAGGGGAAAAAATATAAACTCATTGCAGATGTTGTCCTTGGTAGGATTTGAACCCAGGACCCCAGCGCTGCAAGGCTACAGTGCTAACCACTGAGCCACCATGCTGCCCTATGTGTACCAATTCCTCAAAGTTATCAAGATTTCTGCTTGTAATTATTATATAACCATTAGCATGGTTTCCATTCAAAGATTATAAAAAGAAACCTTGAACATATTGAGGAATTGATGCATAGGTATTTTAGAAAGCTGTAATTGTTTTTATGTGATGAGGTTAGTTTGCTAAAACAGCACCATCCTTTTAAATGATGCTCAATTTTGGAGCCACTTGGGTTATGCACTACTTAGAGATCCCATGATTAAATGCTAGACTTTCTTGTTTAGAATAAAAATAAATCAGGTACTCCTCCACCCCATCACCACCAGTGCCATTCTAGCGTTGTTGGCCTGGCTCTCCCTGCACTCACATGACATTGGTATTGCACAAGAGCACTGAAGTCTATAAATGGCCTCTGATGGACTGCAGAGCTCACACTTCTCTTTATGAAATTTGGATGTTAGGTGGAGACGTGAGCGCTGCAGCCTATTAGCAGCCACAGATTGGCTGCAGCTCTGATATGATATAAAAATGTCATGCGAACACCAGGTGACCTGGTGCCATTATCACTGAAACTGCTCTGGTGATGAAAGTGAGTACTTTGTTTTTCTTATTTGAATTGGGCAAATACAGCATTATAGAAGGGGTTTTACAATTAGTGGACAGTGATATTAGTGAAATAGACTATTTTCTGTAGAGCTGTGGGGAAAGTCTCAGCAGAATCTAATGTTATGATCTGCTACAGGGACTAAGGAAAGACAAGAGAACTGTCCCTACAATAGAACTAAACTAGATCCCTACGATGTAACGGGGAACCTGATCCTGCGATCAGACCCGCTAAAGTCCTCGGCTAGTCTGAATGAAGACCTATAGATGTGAGGGAGGGATCCCTACAAGAACTAGGGACTGGGATAAGTTGGACACCTCCTAGCAGAAATAGTAGCAGTCAAAGACAAACACACAACAAGAAGCATAGAGGTCAGAAGACCCAGCAAAACCAACAGAGAATGGCAACAGAGCACCAAGCTAGCTCAAGAGTAGTAAATACAATGAAGTCCAGCAAGACCAGGAGGGCGGAGCCGGATTAAATAGACAAAAATGGTCATGTGACCAGCAAACTAAAAAAAACCTATCAGGAGAGTTCTAACAGTACCCCCTCTTCTAAGAGGATCCTCCGGATCCCCTAGGCCCAGGCTTACCAGGAAACCTCCTGTGAAACGCTCTGACAAGTCTGGAAGCAGAAACATCATCCGCCCTCACCCATGAGTTATCCTCAGGTCCGAAACCCTTCCAAGCGACGAGATACTGCAAACTCCCTCTATACCGTCTAGAATTTAGGATGCGGGAAATTTCATATTCCCCATCCTCCACCACCGGAGGAACAGTGGCAGAGGCGTCACCATCAGACACATCAGCTTTTTTCAACAGAGAAACATGAAACACCGGGTTAATCTTCCAGGACGTAGGAACCTCCAACCTAACAGCAGATTGGTTAACTATCTGAAGCACCTTAAAGGGCCCTACGAACTTGGGACCCAATTTTTTAGAAGGAATCCTCAATCGCAGATTCTTAGAGGACAACCAAACCATGTCACCAACAGCAAACAAAACCTCTTGCCGTTTCCTATCAAAGTACCGCTTAGATTTTTTGTTAGCCTCCTGAAGATTACCACGCACATCCGTCCAAACTCTCTCCAAATCACCGGAAAAACTCTCCTCCTCAGGCACAGCCGAAACCAATTTGGAGAATGACCCAAAAGACGGATGTCTCCCAGAACAACAAAAAAAAGGCGAACACCCAGCAGAAGAGGATGTATGGTTGTTAAGAGCAAATTCAGCAAGTGGCAGAAACTCAGACCACCCTTCTTGATTGTCTGCCACAAAACAATGCAAGAACTGCTCAACATCCTGGTTCTTCCTTTCTGTCTGGCCATTAGACTCAGGATGATATCCAGATGAAAACGACAAATGAACTCCCAATCTGTCACAAAAGGCACGCCAAAAACAAGCCACGAACTGAGGTCCCCTATCAGAAACAATGTCAGTAGGAACACCATGTAGTCTGACAATTTCCTTGACAAAGGCCTTAGCGAGTGTCTTAGCGCAAGGCAGTTTGATGAAGGGAACCAAGTGACACATCTTGCTAAAACGGTCCACGACCACCCAGATGACCGTGAAACCTTCAGAGGGGGGAAGGTCAGTAATAAAGTCCATAGCCAGATGTGTCCAAGGTGCACTAGGAACCTCCAGAGGGCAAAGCAACCCCGGCGGCAGGAGAATGCGAAGACTTGGATCTAGCACACACAGTACATTGGCGCACCCACTTAATGACTTCCTTCTGCCATCCAGGCCACCAAAAACTGCGACCCACAAGTCTCTTGGTCTCAGAAATTCCTGGATGACCTGCCAACCGAGACTCATGACTAGTGTTGAGCCACCCCCGTAGTGTTCGGGTTCGGTTCGGTTCGTCGAACACCGGGATGTTCGAGGAACTGTTCGTCGAACTGTTCGTCGAACACCTTAGAACACCGTCGAACACCGTTAAAACCAATGGCAGGCAAACAAAAACACATAGGAACACATAGAAAACACCTTCAAAGGTGTCCAAAAGCTGACAAACTGCTCAGAAGACGCTTTCTTTAAAAAAGCCGGCCGGCAATTCAGCAGCGGCATACACCGGTACCCGACAATTTAGACATGAAGGAATAGAGCATCACACATAGATTAGATAGATAGAAACATGTCAGTCACATATATATGAAGTACAGTGACAGTTTTGCTTACTGTACTTGTCATTTAGTGTAAAGGATTTATTAAAAAATATAATAGTGTTTTCGTGCACCGTCTCTTTAAAAAAGCCGGCCGGCAATTCAGCAGCGGTACCCGACAATTTATAACAGACAGAATAGAGCTTCACACATAGATTAGATAGATAGAAACATGTCAGTCACATATATATGAAGTACTGTGACAGTGTTGCTTACTGTACTTGTCATTTACTGCAAAGAATTTATTAAAAAAAATAATAGTGTTTTCATGCACCGTCTCTTTAAAAAAGCCGGCTGGCAATTCAGCATCTGTACCCGACAATTTAGAATAGAAGGAATAGAGAATCACACATAGATTAGATAGATAGAAACATGTCAGCCACATATATACGAAGTACAGTGACAGTGTTGCTTACTGTACTTGTCATTTAGTGTAAAGGATTTATTAAAAAATATAATAGTGTTTTCGTGCACCGTCTCTTTAAAAAAGCCACCGGCAATTCAGCAGCGGTACCCGACAATTTATAACAGACAGAATAGAGCTTCACACATAGATTAGATAGATAGAAACATGTCAGTCACATATATATGAAGTACTGTGACAGTGTTGCTTACTGTACTTGTCATTTACTGCAAAGGATTTATTAAAAAAAATAATAGTGTTTTCATGCACCGTCTCTTTAAAAAAGCCGGCCGGCAATTCAGCATCTGTACCCGACAATTTATAACAGACAGAATAGAGCTTCACACATAGATTAGATAGATAGAAACATGTCAGTCACATATATAATAAGTACAGTGACAGTGTTGATTACTGTACTTGTCATTTAGTATTAAAATAAAGGATTTATTATTAAAAAAAAATTGGCGTGGGGTTCCCCGTAATTTTAGTCTCTAGCGGAGGTTAAGCAGACAGCTGGGGCAGATGTTTGAAGCCTGGGAAGGGGGTAATACCCACGGAGCTTCCCAGGCTACTAATATCAGCCCCCAGCTGAATACCTAGCCTTTACTAGCTATTAAAATGGAGGACCTCCCCCAAAAAATGACGTGGGGTCCCCCTTAATTTAATAGCTAGCAAAGGCTAGGCAGACAGCTGGGGGCTGATATTAATAGCCCAGGAAGGGAGCCATGAATATTGGCCCCCTCCCAGGCTAGAAACACCAGCCGTCAGCCGCCCCAGAAATGGCGCATCCATAGGATGCGCCAATTCTGGCACTTAGCCTCGCTCTTCCACGCTGCCCTGGTGCGGTGGCAGGGGGTAATAGGGTTGGGGTTCATGTCAGCTTATAATGCCAGCTGACATCAAGCCCAGGTTAGTAATGGAGAGGCGTCTATAAGACACCCCCATTACTAACCCCATAGTCAAAGTTAAAAAAAAAACACAAACACCCAGAATAAAGTCCTTTAATTGAAATAAAGACACAATTCTTTATTGTTCTAAATTAAACCATACTTACCATCACGCACATTCCAGCTGAAGCCAACGATCTCCTGCAATAAAAGAAAAATAATAAAGCAACCTCATCCTTACCTTTCCATGGTTCCCAGGACAGCTCCAGCTCTGCTACATCGAGATGACAGGCTGGACCGCAGCAGAACGCTGCCATCCAGCTTGCCATGCCGCACACACTGAGAAGCGCAGGCATGCTTGCGCTCCTCAGTGTCTGACTGTGACGGCATCCAGATGAGCCGACAATGAACTCGGCTCACCTCATGTACGTCACTGACAGCGTGGGAAAATTCTCCTGCACTCAGCGCTTCAGCGTGAGAATTTTCCCACGCTGTCAGTGACGTGCATGAGGTGAGCCGAGTTCATTGAACATGACCTCGGCTCATCTGGATGCCGTCACAGCCAGACACTGAGTAGCGCAAGCAAGCCTGCGCTTCTCAGTGTCTGCGGGATGACAGGCTGGATGGCAGCGTTCTGCTGCGGTCCAGCCTGTCATCTCGATGTAGCAGAGCTGAAGCTGTCGTGGGAGTCATGGAAAGGTAAGGATGATGTTGCTTTATTATTTTACTTTTATTGCAGGAGATCATTGGCTTCAGCTGGAATGGGCGTGGCGGTAAGTATGGTTTAATTTAGAACAATAAAGAATTGTGTGTTTATTTCAATTAAAGGACTTTTTTCTAGGTGTTTGTGTTTTTTTTAAATACTTTACTAGAAATTCATGGTGGTCATGTCTAATATTGGCGTGACCCCATGAATTTCGGGCTTAGAATCATAGAATGGTAGAGTTGGAAGGGACCTCCTGGGTCATCTGGTCCAACCCCCTGCTCAAAGCAGGATTCACTAAATCATCTCAGACAGATGTCTGTCCAGCCTCTGTTTGAAGACGTCCATTGAAGGGGAACTCACCACCTCTCGTGGCAGCCTGTTCCACTCATTAATCACCCTAACTGTCAAAAAGTTTTTTCTAATATCTAATCTGTGTCTCCTCCCATTTAGTTTCATCCCATTGCTTCTAGTCTTTCCCTGGCTTAGGGCCAGCTGATAATGCCAAGCTGGCCTTAACCCCTTTATTACCCAGTGAGCCACCGCACCAGGGCCCTGGATGAGTTGGGTACAGCGCCAGAAGATGGCGCTTCTATGAACGCGCCATTTTCCGGTGCGGCTGCGGACTGCAATTTGCAGCGGGTGGGGCCCAGAAAGCTTGGGCCTCCCTGCGCTGCAGATTCCAGCCCCCAGCTGCCTAGTTGTACCTGGCTGGACACAAAAATAGGGCGAAGCTCCAGGTATTTTTTTTTTAAATTCATGAAATTCATGGAATAATTAAGAAAAAAAGGGCTTCCCTATATTGTTGTGTCCAGCTAGGTACAAATAGGCAGCTGGTGGTTGGGAGCAGCCCGTTCCTGCCTGCTGTACCTGACTGGACACAAATATAGGGCGAAGCCCCACATCAATTTTTTTTTCATTATTTCATGAATTTCCTGAAATAATTTAAAAAAAATTGACGTGGGGCTTCGCCCTATATTTGTGTCCAGTCAGGTACAGCAGGCAGGAACGGGCTGCCCCCAACCACCAGCTGCCTATTTGTACCTGGCCAGACACAACAATATAGGGAAGCCCTTTTTTAAAAAAATTATTTCATGAAATAATTAAAAAAAAATTGACATGGGGCTTCGCACTATATTTGTGTCTAGCCAGGTACAGCAGGCAGGGACGGGCTGCCCCCAACCACCAGCTGCCTATTTGTACCTGGTTGGACACAACAATATAGGGAAGCCCTTTTTTTCTTAATTATTCCATGAATTTCATGAAATAATTTAAAAAAAAAATGCGTGGGGCTTCGCCCTATTTTTGTGCCCAGCCAGGTACAACTAGGCAGCTGGGAGCTGGAATCCGCAGCGCAGGGAGGCCCAAGCTTTCTGGGCCCCACCCGCTGCAAATTGCAGTCCACAGCCGCCCCAGAAAATGGCGCGTTCATAGAAGCGCCATCTTCTGGCGCTGTACCCAACTCATCCAGGGCCCTGGTGCGGTGGCTCACTGGGTAATAAAGGGGTTAAGGCCAGCTTGGCATTATCAGCTGGCCCTAAGCCCGAAATTCATGGGGTCACGCCAATATTAGACATGACCACCATGAATTTCTAGTAAAGTATTTAAAAAAACACAACACCCAGAATAAAGTCCTTTAATTGAAATAAACACACAATTCTTTATTGTTCTAAATTAAACCATACTTACCGTCACGCCCTTTCCAGCTGAAGCCAATGTCTTCTGCAATAAAAGTAAAATAATTAAGCAACCTCATCCTTACCTTTCCATGGTTCCCACGACAGCTTCAGCTCTGCTACATCGAGATGACAGGCTGGACCGCAGCAGAACGCTGCCATCCAGCCTGTCATCCCGCGGACACTCAGAAGCGCAGGCATGCTTGCGCTCCTCAGTGTCTCGCTGTGACGGCATAAAGATGAGACAAGCTCATGTCCAATGAACTCGGCGCACCTCATGCACGTCACTGACAGCGTGGGAGAATTCTCCTGCACTCAGCACTTCAGCGTGAAAATTCTCCCACGCTGTCAGTGACGTACATGAGGTCAGCTGAGTTCATTGGACATGAATGAGCTCACCTCATGCACGTCACTGACAGCGTGGGAAAATTCTCACGCTGAAGCGCTGAGTGCAGGAGAATTTTCCCACGCTGTCAGTGACGTGCATGAGGTGAGCTCATTCATGTCCAATGATCTCAGCTCACCTCATGCACGTCACTGACAGCGTGGGAAAATTCTCCTGCACTCAGCGCTACAGCGTGAGAATTCTCCCACGCTGTCAGTGACGTGCATGAGGTGAGCTCATTCATGTCCAATGAACTCAGCTGACCTCATGCACGTCACTGACAGCGTGGGAGAATTCTCACGCTGAAGTGCTGAGTGCAGGAGAATTCTCCCACGCTGTCAGTGACGTGCATGAGGTGCGCCGAGTTCATTGGACATGAACTCGTCTCATCTTTATGCCGTCACAGCCAGACACTGCAGAGCGCAAGCATGCCTGCGCTTCTCAGTGTCTGCGGGATGACAGGCTGGATGGCAGCGTTCTGCTGCGGTCCAGCCTGTCATCTCGATGTAGCAGAGCTGAAGCTGTCGTGGGAACCATGGAAAGGTAAGGATGAGGTTGCTTTATTATTTTTCTTTTATTGCAGGAGATCGTTGGCTTCAGCTGGAATGGGCGTGATGGTAAGTATGGTTTAATTTAGAACAATAAAGGAATGTGTCTTTATTTCAATTAAAGGACTTTATTCTGGGTGTTTGTGTTTTCTTTTAACTTTGACTATGGGGTTAGTAATGGGGGTGTCTTATAGACGCCTCTCCATTACTAACCTGGGCTTGATGTCAGCTGGAAATATAAGCTGACATCAACCCCAACCCTATTACCCCCTGCCACCGCACCAGGGCAGCGTGGAAGAGCGAGGCTAAGTGCCAGAATTGGCGCATCCTATGGATGCGCCATTTCTGGGGCGGCCGATGGCTGGTGTTTCTAGCCTGGGAGGGGGCCAATATTCATGGCTCCCTTCCTGGGCTATTAATATCAGCCCCCAGCTATCTGCCTAGCCTTTGCTAGCTATTAAATTAGGGGGGACCCCACGTCATTTTTTTGGGGGGGGTCCTCCATTTTAATAGCTAGTAAAGGCTAGGTATTCAGCCGGGGGCTGATATTAGTAGCCTGGGAAGCTCCGTGGGTATTACCCCCTTCCCAGGCTTCAAACATCTGCCCCAGCTGTCTGCTTAACCTCCGCTAGAGACTAAAATTACGGGGAACCCCACGCCAATTTTTTTTAATAATAAATCCTTTATTTTAATACTAAATGACAAGTACAGTTACCAACACTGTCACTGTACTTATTATATATGTGACTGACATGTTTCTATCTATCTAATCTATGTGTGAAGCTCTATTCTGTCTGTTATAAATTGTCGGGTACAGATGCTGAATTGCCGGCCGGCTTTTTTAAAGAGACGGTGCATGAAAACACTATTATTTTTTTTAATAAATCCTTTGCAGTAAATGACAAGTACAGTAAGCAACACTGTCACAGTACTTCATATATATGTGACTGACATGTTTCTATCTATCTAATCTATGTGTGAAGCTCTATTCTGTCTGTTATAAATTGTCGGGTACAGATGCTGAATTGCCGGCCGTCTTTTTTAAAGAGACGGTGCATGAAAACACTATTATTTTTTTTAAT
Organism: Phyllobates terribilis; assembly: GCF_046119375.1. NCBI lineage: Eukaryota > Metazoa > Chordata > Amphibia > Anura > Dendrobatidae > Phyllobates > Phyllobates terribilis. The sequence goes on from NW_027362761.1 coordinate 1,016,522,538, forward strand.
AAATCCTTTACACTAAATGACAAGTACAGTAAGCAACACTGTCACTGTACTTCGTATATATGTGGCTGACATGTTTCTATCTATCTAATCTATGTGTGATTCTCTATTCCTTCTATTCTAAATTGTCGGGTACAGATGCTGAATTGCCAGCCGGCTTTTTTAAAGAGACGGTGCATGAAAACACTATTATTTTTTTTGATAAATCCTTTACACTAAATGACAAGTACAGTAAGCAACACTGTCACTGTGCTTCTTATATGTGTGACTGACATGTTTCTATCTATCTAATCTATGTGTGATTCTCTATTCTTTCTGTTCTAAATTGTCGGGTACCGGTGTATGCCGCTGCTGAATTGCCGGCTTTTCATATTTCACTGTGAGCACTGTTCCCATCGATTTGGGCAATCACTGTAATGCCACAACCACCATGGCTGTGGCATTACAGTGAGTGGCAGACAATCCCTGAATGATTGGTGCTCTAAATAGCGCCAGACATGCAGGACACACTTTTGGTGCACGAACAGTTATCGAACATAACCTCGAACAGCCGAATTTTTTGCAAATCGTTCGGGTTCGTCGAACAACTCGAACACCACCCAAAACAGCTCGAATTTGAGATTGGCGAACAGTTCTAGTCGAACACCGCTCATCTCTACTCATGACACTCAACAAACAAATCTCTCCTAAAGGTCCTAGGCACAAACAACCTCCCATGGGGAGTGTTAGATGGGGCATTCTCCTGAGCTTTAAGAATCTCATCCTCCAAAACGGAGTCCAAAGCAGCAATCACAACACCTTCTTGTAAAATGCTCTCCTCTTCCTCCTCAACACCGACCATGGGAGAAAAGCTGCGAGACAAAGCATCCGCTTTAACATTCTTGGTACCCGGGATGTAAGTAACGGAAAAATTAAACCGCGAGAAAAAAAGTGCCCACCTAGCCTGACGGGCATTCAAGCGCTTGGCAGCATCAAGATAGTTCAGATTTTTATGATCAGTGAAAACCTGAATGGGAAATTCAGCACCTTCCAAGAGGTGACGCCAGTGTTCAAATGCGAGTTTAATCGCCAGCAATTCCCGATTACCAATATCGTAATTAAGTTCAGTCTCAGAAAAATTTTTTGAAAAAAAGGCACAGGGATGTACTCCATCCTTGTTTTCCTGAGACAACACCGCACCGACCCCCACCGAAGAAGCATCAACCTCAACCAAAAACGGCTTAGTCACATCAGGCTGCATAAGGATGGAAGCAGAGGTGAACCTCTCCTTTAGAAACACAAAAGCTTCAATGGCCTCAGAAGTCCACTGAACCGCATTAGCACCTTTCCTGGTGAGATCGGTCAGCGGTTTGACAATAATAGAAAATTTTTTTAGGAATTTTCTGTAATAATTGGCGAAACCCAAAAACCTCTGTATCGATTTCAAACCAATAGGCCTAGGCCATTCCTGCACAGCTTGAACTTTAACCGGGTCCATCTCAAAACCTTCACTGGAGATAATGTAGCCCAAAAAACTAATTCTCTGTACAGCGAACTCACATTTCTCCAGCTTAGCAAAAAGCGAATTGTCCATTAATAACTGTAATACCTCACGTACGCTCCGCCAATGAGACTCCAGATCAGGCGAATAAATCAGAATGTCATCCAAATACACAACCACATTTTTGCCGATTAAAGGTCTAAGGATGTCATTAATAAGATTCTGAAAAAATGCTGGAGCATTGGTAAGACCAAAAGGCATAACCAGATTCTCAAAATGACCCACAGGAGTGTTAAAAGCAGTCTTCCATTCATCACCCTCCTTCATGCGCAACAAATTGTATGCCCCCCGGAGATCAATTTTAGAGAACCACTTGGCCCCCACTAACTGGTTAAATAAATCAGGAGTCAATGGCAGTGGGTAAGGATTGAGTACAGTAATTTTATTAATCTCATGAAAGTCCAGACAAGGACGTAAACCGCCATCTTTTTTTTTTACAAAAAAAAATCCAACAGCCACAGGAGACTTGGAAGGCCTAATGTGACCGGCGGCCAAGCTTGTCTGTATGTATTCCTCCAAAGCCTTTCTCTCAGGAATAGTAAGATTAAATAAACGACTTTTAGGAAGAGTCGCTCCAGGGACAAATTCAATGGTACAATCATAGTCTCTATGGGGAGGCAAAATTTGTGACTCCTCAGAAAAAACTCTCCAAAAATCCTGAATAGGTACAGGCAATTCCCCTTTATCTACAGCAGCAATACGTCCGTTACAACACTTGTCATAACACTTAGGGCTCCAGGACTTAATTTCATTGGTAGACCAATCCAGTACAGGATTGTGCAATTTTAACCAGGGTAACGCCAATATTACTGGAGAAGGCAAATTATCCAATACCACCAAATCCAAATTTTCTTGGTGAATACCATTAATAGTGAGGGGAAATTCACAGACCTTATGAGTAACACTCTTCAAGGGAGAGCCATCAACAGAAACCACAGCAATAGGGGATGACAAAGTTTTAGGTTCTAATCTAAGTTTTTCCAAGAATCCCCCATCAATCACATTCAGAGTAGAACCACAATCCACAAATACCCGAAATTCAATTAATTCATCCTGAGCAGCAGTAGTGGCAGATAGGAATACTCCCTTAGAATTTAAACAGGCAATACGGGCATAACTGACCATTTTTTTTTCTTTCTTCAAACGAAGCACACAGTTCTTAATAAAATGACCAGAATTTCCGCAATAGAAGCACAAGCCTTCAGAAAGCCTGCGATCTTTTTCCTGAGAGCGGGGTGTCATCGCTCCAATCTCCATCGGCTCTCCATTGTCAGCACAGACCCTCTCAAGACTCGGAGCTGACATAGCAGAGGATTTGCTCTCATTAACCCTTGCACGCAGTCTCCTGTCCACCCGTATAGCTAATTGCATAGCCTCCTGCAAGTTTCCAGGTGTGGGATAAGCAATCAGTAAATCCTTAACCCTTTCACCTAGCCCTGCAAGAAACAAGCTTTTCAAAGCTGAATCGTTCCACCCCACCTGGGCAGACCACCGACGGAAGTGAGAACAATATTTTTCCACATTACCTGATCCCTGCCTCAAACATCTCAATTCAGACTCAGCAGATGAGACACGATCAGGATCATCATACAACAAACCCAAAGCAGAAAAAAAACTATCCACTGATCTAAAGCACGGATCACTAGGTTGGAGAGAGAAGGCCCATCCCTGAGGATCTTTGCGCAAAAGTGACAATATGAACCCTATGCGCTGTGATTCATCACCAGAGGATCCGTGTCTCAAATGAAAATACAATAAACAAGCATTTTTAAAAGAAAAAAAATCTTGTTGTTCGCCAAAAAATAAATCAGGCAGACGTACCTTTGGTTCCACAAAATGTGCTCCAGAACAGCTACTCACGTGTTGTTGGAGCTTGGCCACCTCCAGAGAGAGTCCCTGCAAGCGTTGAGCCAAATCTTGAACCGAGACCATGATGGAAAACTGGAGGTCTTTCCTTAGAGAAATTATTTTTTTTTTTTTTCTTTTAGGGCTGGACTTACTGTTATGATCTGCTACAGGGACTAAGGAAAGACAGGAGAACTGTCCCTACAATAGAACTAAACAAGATCCCTACGATGTAACGGGGAACCTGATCCTGCGATCAGACCCGCTAAAGTCCTCGGCTAGTCTAAACGAAGACCTACAGATGTGAGGGAGGGATCCCTACAAGAACTAGGGACTGGGATAAGTTGGACACCTCCTAGCAGAAATAGTAGCAGTCAAAGACAAACACACAACAAAAAGCATAGAGGTCAGAAGACCCAGCAAAACTAACAGAGAACGGCAACAGAGCACCAAGCTAGCTCAAGAGTAGTAAATACAATGAAGTCCAGCAAGACCAGGAGGGCGGAGCCGGATTAAATAGGCAAAAATGGTCATGTGACCAGCAAACTAAAAAAAAACTAACAGGAGAGTTCTAACATCTAAAAGGTGTTTGTGCCAGCTGCTTTTCTGTGTATGCAACTCTGCTTATCTGCTTAGTTTGAGGTCTTTCTTGCTTTAAATGTCTTTAGCGTAATCTGGCAAAAGGAAACACCTTTTCTTTAACCCCTGCAAACTTGGGCCATAGATGTGATGTGACTTTAGCCTAATATGTTTTTGTCGATTTCTGTTGTTCATGCATCAAGATATAAAATAATATTGATTTATGCTTAAACTGGCAATCTCATCCAGGCCTCTCTTTTCTTTATGTCCTGATAGGGCATATGGATGTTTTAGAGACATATCTCCCACTCAGGAGTCCTCTCTATGAGCCAAAGTCGATCCATACCTACCGGTACATCTTCCTTATAGATACAAACATCAGCAGTCTGGCAAAATAACCTATTTTATATTATATATTTGATTAAGTATTGGATTAATTATTGATTTATTACAATAATTTATCACTAATTATTTCATTCCTATTCAGTAATAACAAAAAATACATAAAGGGAACTTTACAGTGAATACATGCTGCCCAAACCATACTGCGGCATTTCAGAGAAAAACATACTTTATAAGACGTTCGAAGACCAAGCCACATGGGTGACTAGTTGAAAAGGCTTCTCCCCACTCGCTCTCCTTGAGTGACATGTCTCTCTCCCTGCGTGTGTATAGGGAGAGACCTGTCAGTTATTGACAGTGGGCGGGGAGAAGCTGCCATTGACCTGCTTTTTCTAATAGGCTCGATTTAAGGTATGTTTTTCTCTGAAACGCTGCAGTGTTTCAGAGTCAAAATACTTGGCTTAAAACATACAGCCAGTGTCTGATACACGATGTTTGTGGTTCGAGCAGTATGTATCCACTGTCAGGTTCCCTATAAAAATCATAATGATAAAGATCTGTGTCGTTCACTATGAAAGGGACAACATAGAATAGCCGCTACTGTGTCCTTTAATACTAAACTGAACTGTTCTGACAAGAGTACATATGAATGCTGCTTTCTTCTACCGTAACAATAAAATAATGTAGTACAAAATTATATATAGTATTGAAAGAATAAGCATATCTTGCATGTTGCTAGGGCACACCTGTGTTTGGATTTAATTAGCAAAATGCTACATGTGTTCAAGGATATTGAAATTTGATTTCACTTTTGCATCTGTACAATTTCATTCTGGAAGATGTTTTACTTATTTTATCCTGAATGTAATTGCTTTCATTTGTATAAATTATGAAAAGATTTAGTAGACCTCTGTGTCCCCAGTTTGTGTTGCCATAGTTTTATACATCAAACAAAACTCAGCCATAACTTAGAGGAGCAACACAAGCTTTTTTAGAAGTTATTATTGTCCATTTTATTCACTTTCCTTTTTTTTCACCTTATTTTTTTTTTCTTCTTCTGGATAAATGAAAATCTTTGTCAGGTTAGAGTTCATTTATGTGACCTAACTGACCACAAACTGTACAATATGCAACTATATTCTCCATGGTGGCCCCAAATAGATCTATCTGGAGTTGATGCTCATAGCTCTATGCTGTCCACTAGATCTCTTCCCATCGATTCCTTGCAGTTTCTAGCTCTTACCATTTATCCTCTAAAAACCCGGAGACCCATCCTGCTTTATAAACACTTTTACTTATCTATTTAAATCACATACATTAAAATGGTGGATCAGCAGGTAAAGGAGTGGGCAAGGTATAGGGTTCATCTTCAAATAAATGTTTGTAGACCATAGAAGTTGAACAAATGATTTCACTTCCATTTTTTATATAACGGTGGCACAACAGCTCTTCAAAGTTATGATCTCTTTGACAAGGCACAATATGCATTATACTCTATACTCTAGATGGTGCTGTTAGGCATGGCATTTCTGGCCACACATTGTGTTAAGGACACTAGTATATTCTAGAACTTAAAGTTTCATATACTTCAATCAGGCCAATGTTGGCTTCACAGAAGACGTGTGACTAGTACTTTTACTCAATTTGTCACCACAACATTTTTATTTGCTCTGGAAGTTATTCTCCCGAAATCTGGGTCTAGTCTTAAGAGCCCTTCCACACCCAACCACCTTCCCCACTTTCTGTGAGCCTACTACAAAACAGAACTACAGGTCACCTATCAAGCTGCAGTAGGCAGCCAAACTAGTGAAGCAGAAGCATATTGGTCATTTGTCCCACTAAGTACCCACTAGGGAGTAGCTTCCCTAGAGCTGCACTTCCACAGCCATAACCATGCAGGCTTCCTTCCAGCCTGATGTGTTTTACAGCCTCATCAAACTTCTGGAGAAGTGATCACATCTAGGACTGACAACATGCTCAGCCCATGATTCTTCAGTGACAGCCCGCAGAGCACCCTACAAGCACTCTCTAGAGTTAAACTGCCAGGAGGATACATCTCATAGGCTCATTTGAAAGAATCCTCACCAACTGTCATAGCATAATGGAATACCTGATTCAATATATGTTTTTAAAGCCACAATGTTGACAATTTGATTGCTGCCATATATTACCCCGTATCTAAATATATATCAGTGTTTTAGATGCTATGTAATGTAGGACAGCAATCAAGTTGTCAACATTCAAATGCCTATATTAATGTTTTTCTGCCATACAGAGCAGAAGCCATACAGCGTCCACAAAAATGTTTTATACCAAAAAAATAGAAAAGTTAGCTAATAGTTGAATCACCTAGTAATTTAGTCAGTATGTTTTCCTTTTGTAGCATAAACACCAAGAAAAAGTGGAATACTGTACATTCAGTGTTCATATGATGAATAAACTAAGTAGTTGCAAAATCACTATCTGAAGGTGAGGTCTAATGCGCGGAGAGATCAATGTATAGATTTATGGGCCCATACGGTACCTTCATGTGCTTCCAATTTGATATAGAAATGCATTCAGAACTGCATTCTGAGTGATGGAGGTATTCATCTCTAGAGACACTTCTTTTAAAGAGGAATATCATCAAGTGCTTATAAATGCATAATGCAGCATTAACTTGTAGAGACTAGATTTGCCTCTGCCCAGGTGAATAAGTTTCGCATTGCTATATACATACCGTTTAAGGATGCAATAATTTTAGGCTAGGTTCCCACAATGAGCTTTTGCTTTTGCAGATTTTCTGTAGCATTTCTGCACCTGTTAAATAAATTAGATTACTTGTGTTTTTGTTATTGTATTTTTGTGTGCATTTTTTATGCATTTTTATTGCTTTTTTCGCCGCAACTTTTGTCAACTTCCACTTACAAGTCTGCTTTTTATATGCATATTGTGTATCTAGCATATCTAACCTTTGAAGGATCACACTGTTACGATTATATTTATATATTCTTTTTTTTAAGTTTAATATTTAAGTAAATGCATTATTACAGCATTTTTCACCATCTTATGAATGTTATTTAATTTTGTGAACTTTAATGAAGAATTTGGCTGCCATCAACAACCATTGACTGTAATACCTACTTGATAATTTTAGTAAGCAGTGGTGGCTAAAAAATCTGAATTCTTTTATGATTTTTATCATACAGTTTAAATAATTTTATATTTTGATAAATCAGTCTTTTATGGATGCATATTTTTTTAATAAATCAAGCCACACATGTGACTAGAAGCAAGGATCACCAAGCTTCGACTTGCCTACTTTGGCCCAATCATATTAAGAGAGAAATCTCTGGAGAAATAGGAAGTACATCTTGGTTGGAAGAATAGAAGAAACAAGGAGAAGAAGACCAGCAACCTGATGGCTTGATACAATCAAGATAACGGCAGAGAAGACCCTGCCTATCTAGTCTTGCACAAGATCGATCTTCCTACAGATCGTTCATCCATCAAGTCACCAAATGCTGTTGAAGAAAAAGAAGATTCAGATTTTTAAAAGCGTTTTTTAATTTGATACTTTATTTTTTAGTTAAACAGTTAGTACTTCAGTGGTTATTTTTTAGTTATACAGTTGCATTGAATTATTTAGTTAAAATAAAAGGCCGGGCTTCACAGGACAAATATGACTGCAATGGTGGCCTTCAGAATGTCCCTTCCTGCCATAACAACTACATAGTCCCCCATGGTTGTATCGCAGGGGACCAAATCATGGTGTTTAAATGCCAGTAATAAACAGCCACATTTACATAGTTAAACAGTAACAATCAGAGCTCACTCCAGCTGCTACCATTGCATGCAGCTGGCATCTCCTGTACACAGGTACCCAACCTGTGATGAATTATTACATCACATGCTGGCAAGGGTCATATAATAGAAAAAAATAGAGATGAGTAAATCATTTGAATTTAAAATTTGCTAGGTTCAGTAAATTTTCCCAAAAAATTTGGTTTCCAGTAAATTTATTTGCGGCAAATTATAGGTAGTGTAACGAGAGAAAGAGATTGAGAGCGCGAGGTAATTTTCAGATTTTTCAAGCTGTTGTACTGCTGTGAGGATGTGAGAAGGATGTGTGTTATGTGACTACAAATATACAAATACAGCAGAACTATTAGAGCATTTCAGTAATGAATTATACTGGCAATGCCGCTACTAAACTCTCTCTCCCTATTACTTGAAACTCTGTATCATAAACTACTACTCTACTATTATCCTATTGCCGTTGTTCTATGTATTACTGGCTAGAATGTTGGCAAATGTTTTAGGGTTTGTCTCCTGGTCCTGTAAACCCCTGTGTGTAATATATGAAAATTTAAATTTTGTTATTACAGATGAGCGAATCAGGCAACATTCTATTTCTCCTGTTCTTGCATTTTTTTCCCAGTAAATTCGATCCCAGACCATAATAAATATATGTGAAAAATAAAAAAAAAATATACCCTCACTCCACTCACCTCTTCGGCCCCTCGGTTACTCACCACCCATCCAGTCTTTGCCGCATCTGCTCATCCCCCACCACTCACTTTGGAATTTTCTAGCCTCTTGCACTGTGCCATACTTCCAGGTGTCATCGCGCTTCGGAGGTCAATGGCATCATGACGCCACGATGAGTAGCAGAGGGGCCGAAAAAGTGATCTGTGAGGTGAATATAAGTAACGTCTTAATTTTTTAACTATTTGATGGCCCATTATAGTTCAGAAAAATGTTGATCAAAGGTCGCCATTTTACTGAATCCATACGAAAGCAAAATTAAGAAAAATCTGCATTTTGGCAAATGTGCATTTTTGGAAAATTCAAATACAATTCAATTTTCCACTTGAAGTAATTTCATTGTCTCTAATTGTAATACATGGTAACTATAATAAGGCTTTTACATGTGTTTCTTGTGCATTTGAATAGGTCAATTACAGGCAAAATGTTATTGCTTTATTATAACAGCTGCTTTATTAGCATGAGCAGTTTAATAATAGAGCAGGTCAATGGCAAGAAAACCAAATTTCCACTCAAGTCCCCGCGAGTCTATTGGCAGAATACAGACAGACTGGTAGATTTTGTATGTTATTTACTCATTTTGTAGTTGTTGTTTTTCTTTTTCTGCCTTGCCTAGCTTCAGTTTTGCATTTTTTTCCAACCACAAATTACTGGATAAATTTCTGGTTTATTGTGTATTTCAGGCTTTAAAAAATAATTAGAATAAAAAAGTGCATTTGTTATGATAATAAAGGTCATTATTAATTAATGTTAAGAAACATCTCCTGTGATGGTGTAAACTGAGAACCCTTTATTGCTTGCGGTAAGATATCTAGGTCATGACTAATTTGCTTAGTCAGGAAGTAGAGAATTTATATAGGTAGTGTAGTTTGTTGCTTTGATTTTTTCACTATTTCTAATTAAATATTCATGCAAATGTTCACAGCACTCTACTTTTTTTATTAAGGGAATTAGAAGAGATTTAGGTTGCATCTGTTCTGAATTCTGACTACATTTGCTATTATATATCTGTAATTTACTTTTTCTGACAAAGACTAAAATTGCTTTGGTTACTGCTTTAAAGTAGACAATGCAGATAATATTCTCATATACAATTTATTAAATATATGTTTGCTCATTTAATTTGTATCGTTTTACATAATATATTAAATATTTATATTCAATTAATTTAAGTCTAGTGATTAGAGATGAGCAAACCCAAACTTAAAAGTTCGGGATTGATAGCGGACAGTTAGTGTCCGGCGCTAAACGCTGAACACAAACTTCTCCCGGAAGTCCATTGCAATGTTCGGAGTTCAGGGGACGTCCGATGCGGAGAGAGAGAAAAAAATTTTCCAGATCCAAAGTTCGGGTCTTCATTGTTTTCAATGAGGTTCAGGTTCTGGTACCCAGACCAAACTTTGGACTAAAGGTCGGGTACCAGAACCCAAACTTCCAAGGCTCAGCTCATCCCTACTAATGATTACTATTTTGCCAAAGTTTCTTAGATCCTTATGCTTGATGTTGGCTTTATCAGAGTTATCCCATCAAGTAAACTCTTACCCATATACTACTGCAAAGTAAAAATGTAATTCTGCATGATTTACCATTCTTGTGACGGCTATCATCCTATACTATTCTACCCCTGTTTCGGCGGCCTTTGGGGAAATGTTTGGCCAGCTGAATCTTTCTTGGGAAAAATTGGCTTTTTGCTGGGGGTCTCAGAAGCTGTCAGTAAAATGACTAAATATATAATCACACATCTATAAATCACTACTCTGGAAAGTTACTGGTGTTTTACTATAATAATAATAATAATTACTACTTATTTTACCTTTGTGTCATCCCTATTTCCTCATAGTTGTAGGCTTGCGAGCAGGGCTCTCTCTCCTCTTGGCATGTGTTCAATTATGTGTGGTTCTGTAATGTCTTATTTTGTTTGTATCTGTCCCTCTGAATAATAAAGTGCTGCAGAATATGTTGGCGCTTTAGGAATAACAATTATTATTATAAATAATCCTTTACTGTTTAATGTTTTCTTAAATAGGAAGGAAACCTTTTTACAAATGAAGTGCCACATTCTAAATTGCTGAGTAAGGGAGTTAGTTATTCTCCAGGCACCCTGTGACTCCAATCAGTTAGAATCATAGAATAGAATCATAGAATGGTAGAGTTGGAAGGGACCTCCTGGGTCATCTGGTCCAACCCCCTGCTCAAAGCAGGATTCACTAAATCATCTCAGACAGATGTCTGTCCAGCCTCTGTTTGAAGACGTCCATTGAAGGGGAACTCACCACCTCTCATGGCAGCCTGTTCCACTCATTAATCACCCTAACTGTCAAAAAGTTTTTTCTAATATCTAATCTGTGTCTCCTCCCATTTAGTTTCATCCCATTGCTTCTAGTCTTTCCTTGTGCAAATGAGAATAAAGATGATCCTTCTACAATGTGACAGCCCTTGACATATTTGTAGACAGCTATTAAGTCTCCTCTCAGTCTTCTTTTTTGCAAGCTAAACATTCCCAAATCCTTCAACCGTTCCTCATAGGACATGGTTTGCAGACCAGTCACCATTCTGGTCGCTCTTCTCTGAACTTGCTCCAGTTTGTCTATGTCTTTTTTAAAATGTGGTGCCCAAAACTGTACACAGTATTCCAGGTGAGGTCTGACCAAAGAGGAGTAAAGACCGATAATGACTTCACGTGATCTAGACTGTATGCTTCTGTTAATACATCCCAGAATTGTATTTGCCTTTTTTGCTGCTGCATCACACTGTTGACTCATGTTCAGTCTATGATCTATTAGTATACCTAAGTCTTTTTCACATGTACTGTTGCTTAGCTCTATTCCTCCCATTCTGTATATGCTTTTTTCATTTTTATTGCCCAGATGTAGTACTTTGTATTTTTCCCTGTTAAAAACCATTCTGTTGGTTGCTGCCCACTGCTCCAGTTTATTTAGGTCTTTTTGAATCCTCTCTCTCTCTTCTCTAGTATTAGCTATCCCTCCTAGCTTTGTGTCATCAGCAAATTTAATCAGTTTACCCTCAATTCCTTCATCTAAATCATTGATAAAGATGTTGAACAATACAGGTCCCAGGACGGAGCCCTGTGGTACCCCACTTGAGACATTCATCCAGCTGGATGTGAAGCCATTTACAACCACCCTTTGAGTCCGATCACTAAGCCAGTTATGAATCCACCTAACAGTTGCCTGGTCCATTGCATACTTGGTCATTTTTTCAATAAGGATGATGTGAGATACTTTGTCAAATGCTTTGCTGAAGTCAAGATATACTATATCTACAGCATTTCCCTTATCCACCCAGTCAGTGATTCTGTCATAGAAGTTGATTGCATTTGCTTGTGTCTACGCTCATTTGTTCACAAATCTCTTCAAAGGAGACAAAGTAATATGCGGTTTTGCCCAGAAAGTTGTCTGACTCAGATGTGTGATCTATTTTGTATATGTGCTTTAGGACCTAAAGTGTCACTTTACCAATATTTTATATATTTTGAGTTGCAGGTGTTAGGTTTCATTCATTGCATAATCTTTTAGTTTATTTTGAAGAGCGAATCTGCAATTTTTTTTGTCAGATTTGCTCAAATTCGGGTGAGAAATTTGTTTCATGACGGATTTATTCAACATAAATTGAATTGCTGGTAAAAGCTATTTATTACATACTGATACATCTCCAGACCCAGGAAAATAAAGTCAGTGGTTAAAAATATCATACTCACATCTCCCCTGTCCTGGTACAGCAGTGCCCCACTAGCACCTCCACTGGCCTCCCTCCATCTGGTCTTCTGTTTTGAGCCTTCTTCCAGGCTAGTCAGTGCTAAAAAGCCAAAGCAGCCCAGCAAAAAGGACTGTGCTGGGAGCTTTGGCAGCAGGACAAATGAGGGGCAAGGTTAGTATAATTTTTTTAGCCCCCTTCCACCTCTAAAAAGAATCAAACAAATTTTTTTTGTGAAATTAAAAACAAACTTGACTCGATTCACTCAACTCCCATAATATCTAGTTACAAAAGCCACATTTGCAATTTTTGTTCTGCTGGGTGCACAACACATTGTAAGAGTCATAATAGCGAGAAAAGTTGAAGAAAGTACAGCATCACCAGTTACAATATAGAACAGATTCTTTGTTTATCTTATGTACCATAGGATAAGGCAATGTGTTCATTTGCATTCCAAAAGTGTGTTTTGAACAAAAAATTATTTTTCACTTTTTCACACAGTGTGTAAACAGAAAGTTTTCTCTTCAATACTTCCCCACCTGGAATCAAGCACTCTGCTAATTGGAGCTCCAAAATGTAACCACATGGGAGAAGGGATATACACGCATACACACCTAAAACATCTTTTAAAAAATATGTAAATATGTGAAGATACAAACAATGCAAAAATCAGCATACAGTTCAATAGGAAACATCCAGTGGATATAAAAAGTCTTCACATCCATGTAAAAATGCCAGGTTTTGTCATGCAAAAAACTCATACCATGAAAAATCATTTCAGAATTTTTTCCATCTTTAACTGTACCCATAATACATAAAGATCCATTTAAAAACAAACTGAAACAAATTTTTAGGGAGAAAATAAAAAACAAATAAACAAAACTAAAATAAGTTATTAGTCTGGAGAAAGTTACAGAAATATTTTCAAAACATTAGATATACCATGGAATACTGTGAAAACAGTCATCAAGAAGTGTCTTAAATTTGCCACACAATAACAATACCTTGAGCTGGACATCTCTCAAAAATTGATGAAAAGATGAGAAACAAATTTGGTCTGGGAAGCTGCCAAGAGACTTACAACAAGGAACTGCAGGAATTTCTGGCAAGTACTGGTTGTGTATTGAATGTAACATCAATCTATTCTTCATATCTGGCCTGTGGATAGAGTGGCACGACAGAAGCCATTTCATACAAAGAAAAACATTCAAGCCAAGCTATATTTTGCCAAAACCTACTTAAAGTCTCCCAAAAGCTTGTGGGTAAATATGTTAAGGTCTGATGAGACTAAAGTTGAACTTTTTGGACACAATTCAAAAATTTATGTTTGGTGCAAAGCCAATACTGCACATCACCAAAAGACAAACATACCAACAGTGAACATTTGTACATTTTAGACTTTGAAGGTTGAAAAACCATGAAGGAACACATATGAAGAAGTAAAGTAATGTGTGAAACAAACCAGATTATCTGTTAAGTCTTAGATTCCTCAAAGTATTCTTCTTTTTACTCTGATGACAGCTTTATATATACTTGGCATTATCTCAAGCAGCTTCATCAGGAAGTCACCTGGAATGGTTGCCAATTAATAGGTGTGCCTGATCAAGAATTCATTTTTGGGATCATTGTCATTCAAAAACTATTTGCGACCATCAGGTTGGTTTTGCAGAGGCAGTATTGGCACACAGGTCCATATATTGCTAAGCCCTATTCCACAACTGTTCTAATCAAGAATATGGCAAGAAACATTTAACTGAGTAAAGGAAAATGACATTCCATCATTACTGTAAGACATGAAGGTCAGTCCACATAGAAAATTGATGGAACCCTGAAGGTATCTTCACGTGCAGTCATGAAAACTGTCAATCGCTATGAAGAAATGGACTCTCATGGACCAACCCAGGAAAGGAAGTCCCAGAATTACCTCTGCTGTAGAGAATTAGTTTATCAAAACTAATAGCTTCAAAAACTGTAAATTGACAGCTCCACAGATAACAGCTCTCATAAATGTTGCAAAGGCATCAAGTAGCATGCACATCTCAGTATCATTCTGTTTAGTGGAGACTGTAAAAATCACGCTTTTATGGTCGAATGGTTGTAAAGAAGCCACTACTGATGACCACAAACAATTTGAGACTTGTTTGGGGCAAGCAGCATAAGGACTGGGTATTAGGTCAGTTGAAATCTGAATTCTTGTCTGCAGAGTCAAAATTTTAAATTTTTGTGCCAACTGCTATGTTGGTGCACCTGAAGACATTGCCTCTATAGTCACCCAATCTAATTTGGGATTGTTTTGGATGAGTGGGACTGAAGAGTGAAGGTCTCTTCATGGCGTTGCCCACATAGTCTCCAGCTGGAGTCCAGAAGCTGGAATGGAGCAATGGAGGCTAAAATGGAGGTTGGTTCTCTTTAGCGATGAGTTCTGCTTTAGTTTTGGAGGCAATGATAGCCAGAGATTGGTCTCGATACAACACTAGGCCTTCACAAGAGAACATATCAGCCATACACTGTGTGCAGAATTATTAGGCAAGTTGTATTTTAGAGGATTATTTTTATTATTGATTAACAAATATGTTCTCAATCAACCCAAAAGACTCATAAATATCCAAGCTTAATATTTTTGGAAGTTGGAGTGGTTTTTTTAGATTTGGCTATCTTAGGAGGATATCTGTTTGTGCAGGTAACTATTACTGTGCAGAATTATTAGGTAACTTAATAAAAACCAAATATAATCCCATCTCACTTGTTTATTTTCACCAGGTAAACCAATATCAGTAAACAAAATTTAGAAATAAACATTTCTAACATGCAAAAACAAAAACCCCAAAAATTAGTGATCAGTATAGCCACCTTTCTTTATGATGACACTCAACAGCCTTCAATCCATAGATTCTGTCAGTTGCTTGATCAAAATTGCATGCAGCAGCCACCACAGCCTCCCAGGCACTGTTCCGAGAGGTGTACTGTTTTCCCTCCCTGTAGATCTCACATTTTATGATGGACCAGAGGTTCTCTATGGGGTTCAGATCAGGAGAACAAGGGGGCCATGTCATTATTTTTTTTTCTTTTAGACCTTTACTGGCCAGCCACGCTGTGGAGTAGTTGGATGCATGTGATGGAGCATTGTCCTGCATGAAAATCATGTTTTTCTTGAACGATACCGACTTATTCCTATACCACTGCTTGAAAAAGTTGTCTTCCAGAAACAGGCAGTAGGTCTGGGAGTTGAACTTCACTCCATCCTCAACCCGAAAAGGTCCCACAAGTTCATCTTTGATGATACCAGCCCATACAGTACCCCACCTCCACCTTGCTGGCGTCTGAGTCAGAGTGGAGATCTCTGCCCTTTACTGATCCAGCCTCTGGCCCATCCATCTGGCCCATCAAGAGTCACTCTCATTTCATCAGTCCATAAAACCTTTGAAACATCAGTCTTAAGATATTTCTTGGCCCATTCTTGATGTTTTGTCTTATGTTTCTTGTTCAAAGGTGGTGGTTTTTCAGCCTTCCTTACCTTGGCCATGTCCCTGAGTAGCGCACACCTTGTGCATTTTGATACTCCAGTAACGTTGCAGCTCTGAAATATGGCAAAACTGGTGGTGAATGGCATCTTGGCAGCTTCACGCTTGATTTTCCTCAATTCATGGGCAGTTATTTTGCGCCTTTTTTGGCCAACACGCTTCTTGCGACCCTGTTGGCTATTTGCCATGAAACGCTTGATTGTTCGGTGATAACGCTACAAAAGTTTGGAAATTTCAAGACTGCTGCATCCCTCTGCAAGACATCTCACAATTTTGGACTTTTCAGAGCCCGTCAAATCTCTCTTCTGTCCCATTTTGCCAAAGGAAAGGAAGTTACCTAATAATTAAGCACAGCTTATATAGGGTGTTGATGTCATTAGTCAACACCCCTCCTCATTACAGAGATGCACATCACCAGATTTACTTAATTGGTAGTTGGCTCTCAAGCCTATGATGCTTGGAGTAGAACAACATGTATAAAAAGTATAATGTGATCAAAATACTCATTTGCCTAATAATTCTGCACACTGTGTATTTCTGTTATTGTGGTGTTGCTGACATGTATTGTAGCCAGATACCTTATTCCAGCTACACTAAAAGCTCTGCTTTGATTTGTCATTTTCTTGGCTTTGATTTGGTAGTGAAACTAATGGTAGAGGCATATGTTCAAATTGTCCTAGCAGCTGTTTTTCAACACAACACTAGGCTGCATGTTGCTTGTGCTACTGTGATCATCCTACATAGCCTAAATGTTCTACCATGGCCTTAAGCATCTCCCGACTTGTGTTCCATCAAGCACACCAAGAATGTCATTGGTCCCTGCAAAGGGAGCTGCCTGCATCAGATCTTGATGATATCAACACCCTTTATCAAGGTGTGCACAATTATTAAACAGTTTGTTTTCCTCAGGCATCAAAACTATGAATTAACACATGTGGAATTATATAGTTAACAAAAAAGTGTGAAACATCTGAAAATATGTCTTATATTCTAGGTTCTTCAAAGTAGCCACCTTTTGCTTTGATGACTGCTTTGCATACTCTTGGCATTCTCTTGATGAGCTTCAAGAGGTAGTCACCAGAAATGGTCTTCCAAAAATCTTGAAGGAGTTCCCAGAGATGCTTAGCACTTGTTGGCCCTTTTGCCTTCACTCTGCGGTCCAGCTCACCCCAAACCATCTCGATTGGGTTCAGGTCTGGTGACTGTGGAGGCCAGGTCAACTGGCGTAGCACTCCATCACTCTCCTACTTGGTCAAATAGCCCTTACACAGCCTGGAGGTGTGTTTGGGGTCATTGTCCTGTTGAAAAATAAATGATGGTCCAACTAAACGCAAACCGGATGGAATAGCATGCCGCTGCAAGATGCTGTGGTAGCCATGCTGGTTCAGTATGTCTTCAATTTTGAATAAATCCACAACAGTGTCACCAGCAAAGCACCCCCACACCATCACACCTCCTCCTCCATGCTTCACTGTGGGAACCAGGCATGTGGAGTCCATCCGTTCACCTTTTCTGCGTTGCACAAAGACACGGTGGTTGGAACCAAAGATCTCAAATTTGGACTCATCAGACCAAAGCACAGATTTCCACTGGACCAATGTCCATTCCTTGTGTTCTTTAGCCCAAACAAGTCTCTTCTGCTTGTTGCCTGTCCTTAGCAGTGATTTCCTAGCAGCTATTTTACCATGAAGGCCTGCTGCACAAAGTCTCCTCTTAGCAGTTGTTGTAGAGATGTGTCTGCTGCTAGAACTCTGTGTGGCATTGACCTGGTCTCTAATCTGAGCTGCTGTTATCCTGCGATTTCTGAGGCTGGTGACTCGGATAAACTTATCCTCAGAAGCAGAGGTGACTCTTGGTCTTCCTTTCCTGGGGCGGTCCTCATATGAGCCAGTTTCTTTGTAGCGCTTGATGGTTTTTGCAACTGCACTTGGGAACACTTTTAAAGTTTGCCCAATTTTTCGCTCTGACTGACCTTCATTTCTTAAAGTAATGATGGCCACTGGTTTTTCTTTACTTAGCTGCTTTTTTTCTTGCCATAATACAAATTTTAACAGTCTATTCAGTAGGACTATCAGCTGTGTATCCACCAGACTTCTGCACAACACAACTTATGGTCCCAACCCCATTTATAAGGCAAGAAATCCCACTTATTAAACCTGACAGGGCACATCTGTGAAGTGAAAACCCTTTCCGGTGACTACCTCTTGAAGCTCATCAAGAGAATGCCAAGAGTGTGCAAAGCAGTCATCAAAGCAAAAGGTGGATACTTTGAAGAACCTAGTATATAAGACATATTTTCAGTTGTTTCACACTTTTTTGTTAAGTATATGATTCCACATGTGTTAATTCATAGTTTTGATGCCTTCAGTGTGAATGTACAATTTTCATAGTCATGAAAAGACAGAAAAATCTTTAAATGAGAAGGTGTGTCCAAATTTTGGTCTGTACTGTATATACAGTGGGTACGAAAAGTATTCAGACCCCTTTAAATTTTTCATTCTTTGTTTCATTGCAGCCATTTGGTAAATTCTAAAAAGTTCATTTTTTTCTCATTAAAGTACACTCTGCACCCCATCTTGACTGGAAAAAAACAGAAATGTAGACATTTTTGCAAATTAATTAAAAAAGAAATACTGAAATATCACATGGTCATAAGTATTCAGACCCATTGCTCAGTATTGAGTAGAAGCACCCTTTTGAGCTAGTACAGCCATAAGTCTTCTTGGGAATGATGCAACAAGTTTTTTACACCTGGATTAGGGGTCCTCTGCCATTCTTCCTTGCAGATCCTCTCCAGTTCCGCCAAGTTGGATGGTGAATGTTGGTGGACAGCCATTTTCAGGTCTCTCCAGAGATGTTCAATTGGGTTTAGGTCAGGGACAGTCAAGAATGGTCACAGAGTTGTTCTGAAGCCACTCCTTTGTTATTTTAGCTGTGTGCTTAGGGTCATTGTCTTGTTGGAAAGTGAACCTTCGGCCAAGTCTAAGGTCCAGAGCACTCTGGAAGAGGTTTTCATCCAGGATATCTCTGTACTTGGCCGCATTCATGTTTCCTTCAATTACAACCATTTGTCCTGTCCGTGCAGCTGAAAACCACCCCCATAGCATAATGCTGCCACCACCATGTTTCACTGTTGGGATTGTATTGGGCAGGGGATGAGCAGTGCCTGGTTTTCTCCACACATACCGCTTAGAATTATCACCAAAAAGTTCTATCTTCATCTCATCAGGCCAGAGAATCTTATTTCTCATAATCTGTGAGTCCTTCATGTGTTTTTGAGCAAACTCTATGCGGGCTTTCATATGTATTGCACTGAGCAGAGGCTTTCGTCGGGCCACTCTGCCATAAAGTCCCGACTGGTGGAGGGCTGCAGTGATAGTTGACTTTATGGAACTTTCTCCCATCTCTGGAGCTCAGCCTCAGTGATCTTGGGGTTCTTCTTTACCTCTCACACCAAGGCTCTTCTCCCATGATTGCTCAGTTTGGCTGGATGGCCATGTCTAGGAAGACTTCTGGTGGTCCCAAACTTCTTCCATTTAAGGATTATGGAGGCCACTGTGCTCTTAGGAACCTTGAGTAATGCAGAAATTCTTTTGTAACCTTGGTCAGCTCTGTGCCTTGCCACATTTCTGTCTCTGAGCTCCTTGGGCAGTTCCTTTGAGCTCATGATTCTCTTTTGGTCTGACATGCACTGTGAGCTGTGAGGTCTTATATGGACAGGTGTGTGCCTTTCCAAATCAAGTCATATCAGTTTATTAAACACAGCTGGACTCCAATGAAGAAGTAGAACCATCTCAAGGAGGATCACAATGAAATGGACAGCATGTGACTTAAATATGAGTGTCTGAGCAAAGGGTCTGAATACTTATTACCATGTAATATTTAATTTTTTCTTTTTTAATACAGTTGCAAAAATTTCTACATTTCTGTTTTTTTTTCAGTCGAGATGGGTTGGAGAGTGTACTTTAATGAGAAAAATATGAACTTTTTAGAATTTACCAAGTGGCTGCAATGAAACAAGGAGTGAAAAATTTAAAGGGGTCTGAATGCTTTCCGTACCCACTGTATATGGTATATCATATGCATTTGCTTTAAATATACAACATCGTAATATCCCTTTAATTAATAGATGTTCCTACTAGAGATCAATGAATATATTCAAGTGGCATGACATTCTACCCAAATATTTCAAAAATCCAGATGAGCCAAAATGCACATTTTTTTTACATTCACTTCTGTGAGGATTCAGCAGTTGATGGCTGCCACTTTGCTGATCGCCAAAGAGTCAAGAAAAGTTAAAAAAATGAAAAACAGATATATACCCTCCTTGTGGCTCACATCTATGGCCCATTTGCTCCTCAACGTTAACCATCCATCCTGGGCCTCATCAGAGCTGGAAGTCCCAGTCTAGCGTGAAGAGTTCTGGGGCATTCAGCAGTCATGATGGTGATAAAAAGATGTGACCAGTACCAGATGGCTGATACGACGTGCAGAAGGGCCGAAGAGATGAGTGTTAAGGTGAATATAAGTAAGTCTAAAAAAGACCACAACTCATTATAGGGGGCATTAAATTAACGGAGAATAACTTCTCAACAAATCAAATTTCCCAGCAAAATCCATGCTAACAATCAAATTGGAATTTTGCCTGATCCGCTCATCTATAGTCCCTACCTCTGAATTAAGTATACTTCGCTATGCAATATGGTAATAAAAAGTGAAAATCGGCACATTTTCTGATTTTTAAGTTATAGTTATGTTTTTTAGGCTTGTATATTTGAAAGAGAAAAATGAAAAGTGTATTAACCAGATTCCTAAAATTAACATATCATATGACTTGTCATATTAATGTTAAAAAGATTGAGTAATGAGAATGGGCAGTTAGGTGGAGTTTATACAAAAGGCAGGCACTTTGAGGATATGCTTTGTTCTAACGTGTCTTTGTGCGATAGAAGAAATCATTTCTATACTCTGCGGGTGTAAGAGCAACTATGGCTAGAATCATTAAAGTGGCACCAGTGAAATTACATACCTTGCTCGTTTAATCACAACCTCCTGCAGCTTGTTGGCCATATTGTTGAATGTTTTCTTGTACTATTCCATTGTTGGAAATTCTTCTCTTTGAAGCAAGGCATAATCAATGATATCTTATTTAAGTGTGTTATTATGTGTTATTTTCTTTTCATCACCAACCTATCAAAATACAGATTGAAACAGTGTGAAATTCTATGTGACTAATAGCATATTAACCAAATCAAGAAAATAAAAATCTAAAGGGCAATGATAATGCATTATTCTCACTGTTATTTACTTTCTTATTTATTTTACTTGCTGGCCTATTTAGGAAGTGGAGGTTTGTATACATTTGCTTTGTTTTTACCTTCTCAATCTATTGCATGCTGTGATCTACCTTATGTTATAGATATTTTTCTTTTCTTAATTATATCTTTAATAAAGTCTGTGTTGTCTTGTCCTCTAGGATGATTACTTCCGTACTTGGAGTCCTAGCAGACCGTTTGATCAAGGTAAGTTATACTATGTATAAACTGTTATGTATCCTGCAAGTTAAAGAACTTTAAGGGGAGTTTTATAATTATGGAAGATAATTTAATTTTATGTTTAAAAAAGATTGGTTGTTTTAAGATCCATATACACATTACATGATATTTAACTGGACCCGCTGATAACAACCATTTGTCATCTCTCAGCTGACAGATTATGTAATATGAGCAATTCCATAGATGATAAGGCGATTACTACAAGGAAATTTTGGGGAAGGCAGGAAAGATAATTGTTCTGCCAATAGCTATTTAACATGTATGGGCATTTTTGTAGTTTACATCCTACTTTTGAAAGACGCACTCCTCCTCCCATCAAAGTTTTTATCCCCTTAATATATTGCAATCATCATATTATATTGCATTGTGTACTTACAATAACTCATTTTACCTTTCTACCCAGCAAATTCTTCTCTTTTTTCTGCTCTATGTAGAAACAGAAAGTATCTTTTTCCAGCTGTGACCTCTGCCAGGGACTTTTGAAGTGACTTACAGAGAAAATTGAATTCCTGTTTCTACATAGATCTTAGAAGGATTCAGCTAGTCAGTTTTTAATCACATGATGTTATAGGCCTAATATATAAAAGAGAAGAATTAGCTGTATAGAAAGGCAAAATGAGCAAAGGTACACAGTGCCATATAATATGGTGATTACAATATATTAAGAGGATCAAAAGTTAAATGTGAGTGATTTTTTAACTTTCTGCCCATACATTTCCATGTTTGCTTAGACAGGTTCAAGCATGCTTCTTTTCTAAGATTGACCTATTTTCCCCAGTTTCCTAATTAATTATAGCCAAGACTAAAGTGCTAATAAATGCCAAGATCAATGGCAGATAAGGGTAATAGGATGCATTTCTGTATTACAGTATATGTAATGTGGGGTAGGCTTTGCATCTGGAACTGTAATGGTTGTTATTACTGGTCACCACCTAGTATCAATTACTCATTTAAATAGCCAAGATGATGCTGATATACTAATATTGTATTATTTTAGATAGTAATTGTTAGGTGTTTGCTGGATTTGAAATGGGTTCAGAACCATCAGTGGACTCTGTGGTCTCCCATTCTGGTCCAGCCAGGGCTGATGCTGCTCAGCATCATCATCATCAGTCCCAACGCCTAGCTGGTGCACGATATGTACAGGTTGTCTCTTGGGTCTTTGTTCCTAGCAACATGAAGGATAGGTTGCGGAGGGAGACAGGGCTGCTAAAGCCTAAGTCCAGGATTCTCTGTACTGAGCATGCCCGTGATATGGCGGACCGTGATTGGTGGTTTGGGAGTCAGCTGATCCGGTGACCTGGCACTGCCTGATTGGTCGCGGGTGGCGTCACCAAGGGCTTAATCTTTAAAAAGCCTGCCCACAAACATGGCGGCGCGTTCTGATCATTGAGCTGTGATGGTGTTGTGTGGACGCTTGGTCTCTTGGGCTCCACGTGTGCTTTAGTTTCTGGCAGGCAGGTTTAGTGGAAATAGGCAGGCTTAGATGAAATAGGCAGGTAGCTTCATCTGACAGTCTGTCTCCGACAAAGGGGTCGCCTTACACCCCGAGCAGTCTGCAGACACCCTATTCCCGGTACCACCTGTAAGCCACGGGGAGAGATACTCCTTAGTCCGGTAGCACGCCGGCTGGGAGCACGTATACGCCAGCGTGAGTCACACACGCATCCTAGCGCCAACTGTGTAGTCCCTGTGCTGTAACAGGACTACAGATACATTATTTATCGCACTTCTCTTTTGCAGTTAACGGAGATAGTGCGAATCCCTAATCCCGTTCCTGTGTGCAGTAACACGGAGGGGATTGTTATTTAAGTTGGTTGTTTTACCTTCTCACCCGGAAGGTGTTCGGCCGCAGTCCACCAGGCTGCATCGCGGACCCCGGGTTCGGTTGCTTTCCATTATTTAATAAAGTTGTTTGTAACCGTCCCCCTAACAGTAATGTTCTTTAATAATTAAAGACTTGTCATGCCTGGAAATAAAGTAGTTGCCTACCCTTAAATATATAAAGATTAAAAGGCAATTCTACTTATGCTTTTGGCGACAAAAGCAAAGGTTAAATAAACTACTTAAAGAGAACCTGTCATCAGTATTTTATACTCAAAATTGATGGCACGTATGTAAAGATGCCGTAAAGAGCATCTGTCAGCAGATTTTTACGATGTAATCTGAGGACAGCATGAGGTAGGGGTAAAATACAGATTTCAACAATGTGTCACATATCAGGCTATGTGTTGTTGTTTACTTACGATTAAGGTTTTATTGCCTGGTGATTATCACCAGCTAGTCCAACTCTAGCTAGTCATACCCTTCTGTGATAAGCAGCTCATTGTCAATAGACAATGTAAATACAGATCCTTGTGTGGATGGGGGCAGCTTTTTAAAGATGTGGTCCACTGCATTGTATAATGCCCCCATCGTTGCCATATGTGCATGTGAGCAGCGCTATCACTGCTCGCTCAGTCCACGTCACGTGACCCCGCTGATGTCACGTCAACTTCCGGATTTCCTGTATTCACCCAGGAATGACTCAGTAGCACGCACCCCCCTGATTGACTGGGCTGTGTCCGGTGTTTCACCGCATGTCACAGCCCAGTATCCAGCACTTTCCCTCTCTCCTCTGCTTTCATTGGCCACAAGCGCGCACTGGATACTGGGCTGTGACATGCGGTGAAACACCGACCACAAATCCAATTTATAATCTCTTACCAAATTATGAATTTTTATTATTCACTTCATAAAATATGCATATTTTTTGACATGCTTGGCATCACAGTATTTTTATTGACATGGAGAGTCATGTTGTCTGTTCATTTTTACCACATATAAAGAGCACAAAAGCAAAACCCCAAAACAATAACTGAATTGTGTTTTTTTTTTTCACAATTTTACCAGACTTTAAAGATAACATGTCAGCAGGATTTTGCAAAGTAAAGCACACACATAGCCGAGCTTCTACTGTACATAGTACCTAAGGAGGATGAATAAGGGACCAAATCTCCAAGAAAAAAAAAATGCCCACCCCGATGCTTAAAGATATCAGTAAATGAAAACTTCATATAAAGATTACACATAAACCACCAAAGTTATCATTTTAATCAGTATCCCAGCGCCAATATGACTATGTGTGTACTTTACTTTGCAAAATCCTACTGACAGGTTCTCTTTAAATTCTTTTTCCTGTTTTCCAGTACATTGTATGGTAAAATGATTAGTGTCCTTTAAAACTACATGCTTCAGAGAAAATATGTTTTAATGAACCACTCCAGGTTTTTTTTTCCAGTGCTTTAAATGTAAGCCCCCAGGGTCCGGTAATATACTCACCCTCCGGCATCGTCACCTTTTTTTTGCACGGCTCCGGGACCGCAACGCGATCTTGTGAGCGTAGCTTCTGACTGTTCGAAAGTCAGAATCTATATCTCAAGCTCTCACTACAAGTCTATGTGAGCCAGAACGAGGGTATCATAAACTTGTATTGAAAAGTGACCTCCGCACAGTTCCATGAAACACTGGAGCTGCCAACAAGTCACTTTTCGCCGGAGACTGATGGGAGCGATGCTATAAAACAATGATGGCAGCAGCAGGTGAGTATGAGACAGGTGGCAGAGGACTAATATTTAAAGAACCATTCCAGCGGTGCAATAAAAAAAAAATGCTGTAGTGGTGCATTAAAAGCCATCGTGGATCAAGCCATAGTCTCCCTGCCCGCTCCCCTTGACTTTCAGGTTTCTTCCTGCATGCATGTATAGTTGAGTAGGTGAGTAGAAGCCACTGAAGACCCGCCTGTCCGACTAGTAACCTATGTGGCTTGGTCCCCGGCGGCTTTTAAAGTATATTTTTCTATGAAACGCCATAGCACTTCAAAGTCAAACATACAGTACCTCTCTGAAATCATACATCCATGGTCTGATACATGTTGCCATTAGATTGGGCAGCATGTATGAGCTGGCAGGTTCCATTTTAATCACAATTACATTTGTGGATGCTTTTGGCACATGAATCTTTGATATATGTTTACTTTCCCCAATTTATAGTACCTTAGGAGATTAAAACTAAATAGAACATTGTTGGATAGTACTAGTAATAATTTTGCCTCTTTCTTCCATAAAAAAGGCGTTTGGCTTTTGACTTTATTGCAAGTCCTTTATTCTGCCGCAATTGTAATAACATTATTTGCTATTCTGTACTTTGTTGACCTACTCATGTGGGTTTTTGGCTTAAAGGGATAATCTAAGCTAGTATAGGATAAGTTCCCAAGTGAGGAAGCCCTTTTGAGACTCAGAGCTGTAAGGCATTTATGGCTTAGAGTAGTGCACAGCTGTAGCATTAACTTTTTATATATCTATTGATTTATTTCCTTTGATTATGATTTGGATTTTTATGGCATATTAAATAAAAGTCACATTTTAGCTTGTTTTTATTTTTTTCTTTATGAGTCTAGAATATGTACTAGTACATTTGATCCAGGGTTCTAGGACTGATCGCCTTTTCTCGGGGTCAAGAAGGAATGTTTCCCTGTGATGCAAATTGGCTGAATGTGTCCTGGGGTTTTTTGCCTTCATCTGGATCAACAGATTTAGGTACAGGGATTTTAGTAATACCATAAGAGTAATACAAACAAATAAAGCTAATTAAAAAATTATAAACTGGTTCATTTGTAATTGTAATAGTGCAGTAAGGCCTAGTTCGAGTAAGATAGTGTAGGTAGTACAATTGTGGGAGAAAGGTTGAACTTGATGGACCTAGGTCTTAATTTAACCTACGTTAGTATGTTACTATGTTAGAATAAGCTTTAATAGACTTAGCCCCCTAGCATAATAAATCCATTTTCAGTGTATACTGCTGTGTATTTAGTGTTTTTGTACAGAAGGAACATTTCCTAAAAACATGCTATATGACCTTCTATAGAGGTATTTAAAAGTAATGAACATTTCATAATGCTTCTATGCTTTCAATTGTATTCTAAAGCAATATTTTACTTTGAAGCACAAGCTGAAGAAATAAATATAAAAGAGACTATTATTAAGAAAAAAACATCCTTTGTTTTTGTAGGAAAACACATACTTTGTTGTCATAAATGGCTAAACCCTTTGATTGTTTAGCTGCTATGTTCAAATCATCAAATCCGCTAGATTTAAACTTTTTCCCAAAGCATCAGAAACAAGATTTTGCTGCCCAAATAGAGTTATTTAGTTAAAACAAGTGTAATAAATGTATCATTGAGAAATAAAACTTAAAGTGGGTTAAAATGATGAGTGTAATAACATTAATTCCATATATCACGTTATAGATTAGAATTTTTTTAAGAAATATAGGACTAATATTCTCTAAGATATTTGTCATGGTGAAAAAGAGAAAAACAGGCTGGGACCCCTGGAGCAAGAAACATCTGAGTCATTGCAAGGCTTTGCTGTTCTATTCCTCTTCAGAAGCAAGCATGAAGGATTCATCAGGCTTCCAGGCAGCAAAACAGAGTATGATCCTAAACTTCACATATATTGGAAGCTTTGATGAATGCTTGAATATGTCTGTAAGAAATCACCAGAAAAATTCCAAGTAGAATTAAAAGTGATGCATGATAAGTTTAGGTGAGCACACAGATCATTTACATTTCTTGGTGACTGATATTAAATGATGCAGTTTAAAGGAGCGTGTGTCTTTGTACTTGTCTAATTTAAACCATGGGAGATATAATGATATAAAATGCTTTATGTAAAATGTTTTACGTTTGCTGTCTCAATTTTTTCTATTGGAACCAAAGCTGTAAACTTACATCTAGTTGACCAGTCTAACATGAAGGGTAAAGGTGTCGAATGAACAAACAATTTCAGTGGAACTGGGCAACCATCTAATGTGTAATGGGGATGGGGTGTCCCGGCTTTCCTCTAATGCAGTTTTCAGACGGAAAAAAGGATTAGACATTGTTGGATTTCAGCAGTCCTAATCCTTTATACTAATGGGAGGTTAGCCACCATGAGAAGTGTCTGGCAATGGCTTACTCCCTTCTCCCAAATGAGAATACATGTGGGAGATCAGAAAGAATAATAGTTGGCCGGATGAATATTCTCTAGACATGATTGCGCTACGACTTATTGCTAAGGCAATTATGAAAATACTTTGTTTTTATACACTGTACAGTATTCATAAAACAATCAATGGAATCACTTAAAAAAAGATAAAAAAATAAAGAGAACTTCACATAAAAGCTAGTTCTGACATATAATAAGTATTGTTTGACATATAATCGGTATTCTAAATAAGCCATTATATATTTTATATTAAGTGTGGAGTAGAATCATTCATCTTCGTTTTTGAAGCCATAGGGGGTTTGCTTGTTTATACTGATCAATACCAATTCTATTGGCACTTCTTGATGGTAGTTCTTAGTAATGTACAATATGTGAAAAAAGACTAGCCATGTCCTTGTATGTCACTTATGACTCTATCATACTTAAGTTCAACCTTGATCGGTAATTTTTATTTGCTGTCTCTGTACCTCATAAATACAGTACATATCATTGATTTCAAAGTGCAAGATACTATTAACCCCTTTACGACCCTGTCAGTAATAGTACGTAGCGGCTCCCTGGGCCTTACAGACCAGCTACGTACTATTACGCACGCTGTGATCGCGCCCGCATACAAGCGGTGGGAGGCGATCGCCGCCGGGTGTTAGCTGATTGTCGCAGCTGACAACCGGTGCTATGTGCCAGGAGTGTTCCTGCACTGCTGCTGGCACATTAACCGCTAAAATGCTGCTATAGAAGTCGATCGCAGCATTGCGGGGGGAAAGGGGAGGTAAGCGCTGATACTTCCTCTGCCAGTGTCCCGTGCTGTTTGCAGCAGCTCCCGAATATTGTCATGGTGACCTGATGTCGTCATGAAAACATCCCAACATCCGGGTCACCAGACAGCAGGACGTTACTTTGGTCATGTGCAGTGCATGACCAAAGTAACTTCTCCCTGTTCAGTACTGAGAGGCTGCATAGCATAGGGAGCTGCCGCTCTCCATGCTATACAGCCGATTAGGGTGCAAAAAGTGAAGGTCCCATAGTGGGACAAAGTCTAAAAGTAAAAAACGTGGCAGAAAATGAAAAAAAAAAATTGTAAAAATATAAAAAAAGAAAAGAAAAAAATAATCCCCCAAAAATAAAAATATATTGTACCCTTCATATTTATTTATTATGAACAAAAAACCAAAACAATAAAAGTACACATATTTAGTATCACCACATCCGAAATGACCTGACCTATAAAACTATCCCACTAGTTCATCCCTTTAGTGAACGCTGTAAAAAAAAATAAATGAAAAATGAAGCAAAAAACAATGCATTATCATCATACCACCAAACAAAAAATGGAATAACACGCGATCAAAAAGATAAATGTAAATAAAAATGGTACCGCTGAAAACGTCATCTTGTCCCGCAAAAAACAAGCCACAACACAGCTCCATCATTCGAAAAATAAAAAAGTTATAGCGCTCAGAATAAAGCAATACAAAAAATTATTTTTTCTATAAAATAGTTTTTATTGTGTAAAAGCGACAAAACATAAAAAAACAATATAAATGTGGTACCGCTGTAAACGTACTGACTAGTGATGAGTGAGTATGTTCTATTAACCCTTTCGGCGAGTATGCTCGGGCCGAGCACCGAGTAGTTACAGCTGCTTGATGTTATGTTTGAATCACTCCCGTCTGCATGATTTGCGACTGTTTGACAGCTTTAGTACATGTAAGGAATGTCTATTTCTTACACATTCCTCACATGTATTAAAGTTGTCAAACAGTCGAAAATCATGCACACGGGAGTGATTCAAACATAACACCGAGCAGCTGTAACTACTCGGTGCTCGGCCCGAGCATACTCGCCGAAAGGGTTAACAGAACATACTCGCTCATCATTAGTACTGACCCGAAGAATAAAGCTGCCTTATCAATTTTAGTACACGCAGAATGGCATAAAAAAAAAACAACAACAATTCCTGAATTTTTTTTTTATTTATTCTGCCTCCCAAAAATTGGAATAGAAAGCGATCAGAAAATGTCACGTGCCCAAAAATGGTCCAAATAAAAACGTCAATTTGTCCCACAAAAAACAAGCCGTCACATGACTGTTGGCCGAAATATGGAAAAATTATAGCTTTCAAAATATGGCGATGCAAAAACTAGTCTTTGTAAAAAAAAAAGCATCTTTTAGTGTATGACAGCTGTCAATCATAAAAACCCGATATGAATTTGGTATCGCTGTAATTGCACTGACTCAAAGAATAAAGTCGTCTAATCACTTATACCGCACGAGGAACGGAGTAAAAAATAAACTTTAGGGTTAGGTTTGTGCTAGGGTTAGGGCTGTGCTAGGGTTAGGGTTGTGCTAGGGTTAGGGTTGTGCTAGGGTTGTGTTAGGATTAGGGTTGTGCTAGGGTTAGGGTTGTGCTAGGGTTAAGGTTGTGCTGGGGTTAGGGTTGTGCCAGGGTTAGGGTTGTTCTAGGGTTAGAGTTGTGCTAGGGTTAGGGTTGTGCTAGGATTAGGATTGTGCTAGGGTCAGGGTTGTGCTAGGGTTATAGTTAGGTTAGGTTTGTGCTAGGGTTAGGGTTGTGCTAGAGTTTGGGTTGTGCTAGGGTTTGGGTTGTGTTTTAAGGTTGGGGTTGGGATTTTTTCAAAAGTGAAAAAAAAAAATGATGACGATATGGCGACCAGTGTTGAACACATCTGCTCGCTACTTGAGTTTGCATCGGGGACTCGGGTATGCACCGAGTATCGCGGGTGCTCGAGTGACATGCTCTAGTCTCTGCCCCATATGCTTCGTGGTCAAAAATAGTTGCATGGATTGCCTGCTATGCACAAGTGATCGCCGCTTGTTTTTTTTGGGTGTCTAATAACTGTGAAACATTCGGGGCGGGGACTCGAGCATGTCACTCAAGCTCCCAGCAGAATTGTAAAATTGGCCTGGTCATTAACATGCAAACCACCTTGGGGGGTAAAGGGGTTAAATGAAAAAATAGGAAAGCGCAAGAAATTCATAATATGTAAGGGCCAATGAAAAACAGAAAGAAAGACAGGAGATTGTATCTTTTTAGAAAATCTTAGTCCCCAGCTGCAGTTTGTTATAAAAAAAACAAGTGTCTTACTGACCGTCACTGGGTCCAGTGCTGAGTCTATGAAGCTCCCCCCAATGCCCCCATTTTATGGTATTGGATCATGTGGATAGTATGGCCAATCTTTGAGATTTGTTCCTCTGAGGGGGCTTTCCCCCTATATGGGCAGAGCCGCTGAGCTCCGCGATTAGCTGCAGTACTGTTGACATAATGTCAGTGACACAACCAATGCTGGACACTGAGAGCAGTGCCAGAGATTCAGTGCTGGACCCAGGGATGGTGAGTGAAGCTTTTATTTTTTATGAAAACTTGTAGCTAATGACAAAGATTTTCTAAAAAAAGGACAACCTTTTTAAGACTAGAACACAAAGCTAGGATGAACAGAATATGGAATACCAGTATAGAGTTCAGAAAGAAGTGATGATTCAATATCTCTGGTGGTCTGTTTGTAACAAAAAAAACAAACAAAAACAAGCAACATTATTTTTGTTCATTGGTATGTCTGGTATAGCATCTAGAAATAGAAGAAGAGCTACAATTTCAGACTCCTACTATGGACAAAAATTGTCCTTTTTCTTTTATTTGGATAGGTTAAAATTATATTTTAAAGCGCACCTGTCAGCAGGATTGTGCTCAGGAAGCTACATACACTGTCAGGTAGGCAACATTACACCGATTAAAAAGATACTTTGGTTGATGAAATCTGTCCTGTGGTTCTTGTTTAATCTTTACTTTCAGATTGTAGATAATGATATGCTCGTGGTTCGGGGAGGAACTGTGGGGGGCGCTCTATCTGGTGCTCTGCTTACATATTAATCTGTATGCTCTTATGACAGCTCACTGTGCCTTCACTGACCTGCCTCCTATTTTACCTAGCCCCTACTAGATGCATTATGTAAAATAGGAGGCAGGTCAATGAAGGCACAGTGAGCTGTCATAAGAGCATATAGATGAATATGTAAGCAGAGCACCAGATAGAGTGCCCCCCACAGGCCTCCGCGAAGCACGAGCATATCGTTATCTCCAAACTGAAAGTAAAGATTACATAAGAACCACAGGATGGATTTCATAAACCAAGGTATCATTTTAATCAGAGTAATATTAACCACCTGACAGTGTATGTAGTTTACTGAGCACGATCCTGCTGACAGGTGCACTGTAAACATTTTTGGTGTCCATAATTCACTGTGTAAGCCAATAGTATAATCTAATCCTTTTACAGTAATAAAAGAAAAGAAAAAAAAATCAGTAATATGTAAGATGTCACTGAATGTTTATGTTCATTTACATTAATCAGTATTCTTTTATGAAAATATGTAAAAACCTCCTCTCTTCCTATGACCTTTTTAGAAAGATAACATCTTTTATTTCCCTTTGTGGATTTATAACGGAATTAAAATGTCCACCATATGCTACTTTCTTATATTGTGAATTAAACTACGGCTGTTACTAACGTATTGTAATCCTTAAATATTTCGTAAGAGAAACAGTATTCACAGTGCTCTTTTGTAAAGTTTAAAGGGATTATACAGGACTATATATTTTTTTACTGTGGGTTTAAGAACTAATTGGTAACTACCTGCCTGTTCTACCCATAGCAGATCTCAGTTGGCACAGAGTGGATACTGATCGCTCCTTCTGGTGATTCTGCAGCTTCCGCTGATATCACTTCGACAGACCAGTGGTTTCTCTTCCACTCAGCTCTGTTGATGAGACGTGACTGCCGATGTTATGCTGATAGTCAGCCGGCTCCCTGCTGCATAACTATGGGGAGCCGTCTGTCAATCAGTATGACATCGGCAGTCACGCCCCATTGACAGAGCAGATCGGAAGAGGATAAACTGCTCTATTGAAGTGAAGCAACTGAACCACCAGCAGGAGTGCACAATGACTGCTCTGAGCCGGTGCCAGATAGAATAGGCAGGTAGTTGCTAACTAGTCAGCCTATTCTTTTTTTTTGGCTCATAGTAAAAAAATAATGTAGTCCTGGATAACCCCTTTTACACTTATCGTTTTATTTTGTGGATTTAATTTTTAGGCAATGGTATCAATTTTGAAGACATGTAATAAAAAAAAGACATGTTGAAATCTGTCAGTAAGTGCTAGTCACTGTTATTCCTGTGGTAGCTGAATAGCTTTTATACTGTAAGTCTGGCTGAAAATGAAGAAATAAAAAGCATGATAGGAAAATAGAAATCCTCTGCTGTCCTTTTCAATTTGACTCAAATTTCTGACTCAGAACAAAAAAGAAGAGAACAAATTATTTATTAAATTTCTTTATTCTCCAAGTGTTATTCATGCAGGCATAGCAGGAGCATACTTTATCCTGATTTGTACAGCGATATTTCCTTAATACTCGAGCTTACAAATATAAGCTTATTTGTAAAACTGAGTAAATACTCACAAAGGAAAAATGTCAATATACACAGTGCATACTGTTATGGCCGGGTTCACACAGCATGCTATGGAATAGTTTTTCAAAGGAGCATCACTTGTAACTATACATTAGGTACCCCATATTGGATAATAATGCGAACATCAATGGCCTAGAACATTTATTACCTACAATTCACTCATTGAAGATACACAATGAGAGTTATGAAGCAGTTGCCATATTACTGTATTTTTTTGGACTATAAGACGCATCTAGGTTTTAGAGAAGGAAAATAGGAAAGAAAAATTTGAAGCTAAAAATATGGTTATGACGCACTGTTATGGGGGATGTGCTGCTGACACTGTTATGGGAGTAATGTCCCCCAATTCTGTACTAATGTCTCCCATCCTGGACCCCTTCCTGTATATGTGTCCCTCATCCTGGTATATATGTCCCTCATCCTTGTATATGCATACTGGGCCCATCCTAGTATATACATCCCCCATTCTGGGCCCCTTCTTGGTATATACAGTATATATTCCCCATCCTTGTATATATGTCTCCCATCCTGGTATATATGTCCCCCATTATGGGCCCATCCTGGTATATATGCCTCTTGTTATGCCGCACACATAAAAAAATAAACAATTCTCCTCACCTTCTCCCCGCTCCCCAGGCGTGTGGCGTCCTCTTTTGATGCCGGCAACTGACTTCATCGTGTAAGTGGCAGCACATGATGTCACTGTCATACTCCCCCAGTCACAGGCACACCGAAGGCAGGAGCAGGGTCATCGCTGCAGGAAACTGGTGGTGGCAGGAGCATTAAATATTAATTTCTCCATTAAAGCAAAATGAATGTTCACTGCTCCCCACCCCATAATCCCGCCCACCTCTCTGTGCCAGAGTCAGTGATAGTAAAAATCTTCACAGTCATTTCCTATCACTAACCTCGGTGCTGAGAGGTGGGTGGGATTATGCGCATTGGGTGCAGTTACTATTCATTTTATTTAGTGGCGGTCACATGTGTTTGCACCACTCCTGCCGCCACCAGCTTCCTGCAGTGGCAACCCTGCTCCTGTCTCCTGTGACCCTGCTCCACCACCACCCACCACAGCGAGCTCTCCCCTACAGGAACATTTGGACTATAAGACACACCTTCATTTTCCTCCAAATATTTTGGGGAATAAAGTGTATCTTATAGTTTGAAAAATACAGTATATAATCTACTGTTTTTTCCATAGTTAAAAGATACAAATAGAAATATACCCCAAAAGTTGAAAAAAAATAAAAATCAATAAAAACCATGAATGTTAAAAAATCTGTAAAAACACAAATGTGCATCTTTTACAATAAAACTTTAAAAAATACACATTTCTAGAAATCTTATGTCTATGATAATTCATGCAGCAAGTTTATAGCATCAATTATGATGATTGGTATTTGTTGCAAAGAAAAAATTAAAAACTCCAGAAATTTTTTTTTGTTGTTCATTTTTGTAAAGGAAAGTTTATCAGGTTTGTCCCATGTTCTTTCTTCTGTCCCCCTCTCTCACAGCTTCCTACTTGCTGAGGGGGATGGGCTCCTTATGACTGGCAGTTCAGATCAGTGGCATGGTTCTACCACCGGCCCATACTGTCTGCTTTCTGATGCTGCAACAAGAGGCAGTTTAGTCTCTGTTGCATCAGAGGGGTACTAAAGTCTAGAAAACTGGCCTCACTGATAGATTGCAGAGGTGGCCGGTAACCTAAGCAATAAGCAGTAAATAATAAAATTGTGAATCGTTTTATTCTTGAGAACAGAGTGGATATTTAATAAGAACTGAATTGTTTAGGTGAGCAAATTGATTCTATGTGAATTAAATTCTTGCTGTATTGTTAGGATTTCACTGAGTCCAGCCTTCATCTTTAAAGTATGCAAATAATTTTAATTAAAATAATATCCTATCAGTTGGTGTATAACAATCCTATACATACTTATGTACTTCCTGTGTTACAACGGGCACAGACTAAGGTGCTGATGTCTTGCACTCACATACCTATCGAAAATGGCAAGTCAGGGAGCCAGTGACTCTGTGTCCTGCTCAAGTTTTAACTGTATTTGTATCCTCATATAGCCCCTACTAGCTTTGTGTATTTCTAGTCTGAGACTCACATAAATCATTTACAAAAATTACATATGGATAATAAATCTGTGTTCCAAAATTACTCTGTACCACAAAGGGGTCACCATTTTTATTTGTGTTTTTGCATATGTTGATTATTTTTCATATATCTTATATTTTATCAGCATATAAAGCTGTTTTCATGTAATTTTTTGTCATTTTTACACATCCATTGGTGTGAGTTAATGAACTAATTCCATTTCTGATTAACTATACAAATTAAATTAAGCCCACTTTTAATCTATCTACAATCTATAAAGGAATATAAGGATGTCAAAACTTGGGCTTTACGCAAGCACATGGTTGACTATATGGAGAGAATTCACTCAAGTACTTGCACACCTTGATGAAGAAAGTTGAAGACTTCCGAACCATTTAGGAGCAAAAACACAATTTGACCACTTCAAGCTGATATTGCATTCTTTGTGATGTACCACTCTGGGACTCTCCATTACCTCGCTGTTTGACAACCATGTTATCGGCCTGAGTGCGGCTATTTCAGCAGCAAGATCATCCTCAAGAACGCCAAGGGATTTTATTCATTTTTGTGCCAGCAATATTGGATCCATAGTGTCCTTTACAGCTCACTACCACCATCTTCCTTGGAAAATGAGTCTGGGAACACGCTTGCCACAGTAAGCCTTTTCCTTTTGAAGAGGTTCTCTAAGTCATGTATGGACACCAGATCCTATTATTTTGCTCTGTGACTGTGGTTCATTATATACCACACTCCCTACAAGGGACTGTATTGAATTGCGTGATCCTAGGTGCATAAGTTATTTTATGTCACTGTGTATGTGGTTTCCCAGTACATAGATTTATTGGCCATATGTGATATTTTATAAACAGTATACAGGTATCTGTTTTATCTATTGCAGCAGGTTCACCATACCTGTGGAGGCTCCAATGTTATCCATTACACTCACCATTACAAAAATTGTATCTTTCTTGTATTTCCTTTATTCAACACATTTCTACACCGAACTAGCTTCTCAACACCTTTTTCATCATTTATGGATTGCATGCTCACTAAGCATTGCTTTCACCCCGAGCCATCTTTCTAATTAAACATTTAATTGTAATTATCCTGTGCATTCTGCTTGTTAAGTTCAGCAGGCTGCCTTTACATAGTTATTTGATCTATTCTTTCAATATATTATTTTTAAAGGGGTATTCCCATCTCAGATATTTATGGCACAGGGTTTGCCATTAATGTTTGATAGATGCAGGTTCCATCTATGGGATCTGCATCTATGTCAAGAACAGAGTTCCCTGGGTTGTCTCGTGGTCTTACCATATTCAATTGATGAATAAACAGAAAGTGTTTTTCTGTAACATTATCATATAAGGGAAGGGATAAAGGAGTTCATTAATGTGTCCCCATCCTTTTTCCTCCAGGATATGGCAGATGACTGCCAGCTCACAGTGGGGTGGGGTTGGGGGATTTGGGTTGAAAAAGATGGACAAATGTATCTATTACATATATATATATATATATATATATATATATATATATATATATATATATATAGTACAGACCAAAAGTTTGGACACACCTTCTCATTTAAAGATTTTTCTGTATTTTCATGACTATGAAAATTGTACATTCACACTGAAGGCATCAAAACTATGAATTAACACATGTGGAATTATATACTTAACAAAAAAGTGTGAAACAACTGAAAATATGTCTTATATTCTAGGTTCTTCAAAGTATCCACCTTTTGCTTTGATGACTGCTTCGCACACTCTTGGCATTCTCTTGATGAGCTTCAAGAGGTAGTCACCGGAAATGGTCTTCCAACAATCTTGAAGGAGTTCCCAGAGATGCTTAGCACTTGTTGGCCCTTTTGCCTTCACTCTGCGGTCCAGCTCACCCCAAACCATCTCGATTGGGTTCAGGTCTGGTGACTGTGGAGGCCAGGTCATCTGGCGTAGCACCCCATCACTCTCCTTCTTGGTCAAATAGCCCTTACACAGCCTGGAGGTGTGTTTGGGGTCATTGTCCTGTTGAAAAATAAATAATGGTCCAACTAAACGTAAACCGGATGGAATAGCATGCCGCTGCAAGATGCTGTGGTAGCCATGCTGGTTCAGTATGCCTTCAATTTTGAATAAATCCCCAAGAGTGTCTCCAGCAAAGCACCCCCACACCATCACACCTCCTCCTCCATGCTTCACGGCGGGAACCAGGCATGTAGAGTCCATCCGTTCACCTTTTCTGCGTCGCACAAAGACATGGTGGTTGGAACCAAAGATCTCAAATTTGGACTCATCAGACCAAAGCACAGATTTCCACTGGTCTAATGTCCATTCCTTGTGTTCTTTAGCCCAAACAAGTCTCTTCTGCTTGTTGCCTGTCCTTAGTAGTGGTTTCGTAGCAGCTATTTTACCATGAAGGCCTGCTGCACAAAGTCTCCTCTTAACAGTTGTTGTAGAGATGTGTCTGCTGCTAGAGCTCTGTGTGGCATTGACCTGGTCTCTAATCTGTGCTGCTGTTAACTAGAGATGAGCGTTGTTCTACTCGAACTGTTCGCCAATCTCAAATTTGAGCTGTTTTAGGCGGTGTTCGAGCCGTTCGGCGAACACGAACGATTTGAGAAAAATTCGGCTGTTCGAGGTTATGTTCATAACTGTTCGTGCACCAAAATCATAACTGGATTTTTTCTCAGTAATGATGAAAATTAATGTTAATACGCAGTTTGAGTGTACAGCGGGGTGGGGGGAGGGGCAGGGGATGGATCTCTGCAGGAATAATGAAGATCTCCATTTTTTTTTCTCTTTCCCGCATTTACAGTGAGGAGGTGCAATCTGTCAGCCTATCAGCAGCGCACACACGGAGCGAAGTGCTTTTTTTCACACAAGCAAGGGCATGTGTCATTGGCAGTGTATGTCACATGTCCTTGCCCTATAAGACCAAGCCATTTTCCCCGTCGCCACCATTTTCTCACTGCTGCAGCTGCGTGTTAGACGGCACCGCTGTTGCTGTGTGCGCTATACCTTGTTAATTTCAAGCCAATTTTCGCACAAATCTACAGATAGCTTGGGAGTAGGGAATAGTTGTGATTGCAGTCCTTTTAAGGACTAGGTTACAGCATTTCTTACGACTTTTATCAGGCAGGTCTGTGCTCTTAAATAGATAGGTTGTGGGAGTAAAGACTAGAGATGAGCGTTGTTCTACTCGAACTGTTCGCCAATCTCAAATTCGAGCTGTTTTGGACGGTGTTCGAGCCGTTTGGCGAACACGAACGATTTGAGAAAAATTCGGCTGTTCGAGGTTATGTTTGATAACTGTTCGTGCACCAAAATCATAACTGGATTTTTTCTCAGTAATGATGAAAATTAATGTTAATACGCAGTTTGAGTGTACAGCGGGGTGGGGGGAGGGGCAGGGGATGGATCTCTGCAGGAAAAATGAAGATCTCCATTTTTTTTTCTCTTTCCCGCATTTGCAGTGGGGAGGTGCAGTCTGTCAGCCTATCAGCAGCGCACACACGGAGCGAACTGCTGTTTTTCACACAAGCAAGGGCATGTGTCATTGGCAGTGTATGTCACATGTCCTTGCCCTATAAGACCAAGCCATTTTCCCCGTCGCCACCATTTTCTCACTGCTGCAGCTGCGTGTTAGACGGCACCGCTATTGCTGTGTGCGCTATACCTTGTTAATTTCAAGCCAATTTTCGCACAAATCTACAGATAGCTTGGGAGTAGGGAAAAGTTGTGATTGCAGTCCTTTTAAGGACTAGGTTACAGCATTTCCTACGACTTTTATCAGGCAGGTCTGTGCTCTTAAATAGATAGATTGTGTAGTAAAGACTAATTGTAATTGTAGTCCTTTTCAGGACTAGGTTACATCAGTTCCTATCAGTTTTTGCCAGGCAGGTCTGTGCCAGTGCTGTGCAAGTTTTTTTCACAGCATTTGGCTGAATCTAGCAAAGCTAATCCTTTTTGGCCTATTGCAGAGTGTGTTAGTCAGTGGAGTAGCCTATCTGTGTTGCAAGATATACCACCTGTGTATAGAATACCAATTTTTTTACTGCACCTAGTGAAGTAAAATCTTTTGGGCATAGCATCATTCTATTAGTCCATCTATACTGACCTCCATCAGGTTGCAAATTGAATATAATTTTTTTCTGCATCTAGCTCTGAAAAAATATTTGGGCTTCTAGCAGTGTGTGGGACTTGTTCTATTAGTCCATCTATACTGACCTCCATCAGGTTGCAAACTGAATATAATTTTTTTCTGCATCTAGCTCTGAAAAAATATTTGGCCTTCTAGCAGTGTGTGGGACTTTCTCTATTAGTCCATCTATACTGACCTCCATCAGGTTGCAAATTAAAAATAATTTTTATCTGCATCTAGCTCTGAAAAAATATTTGGCCTTCTAGCAGTGTGTGGGACTTTCTCTATTAGTCCATCTATACTGACCTCCATCAGGTTGCAAATTAAAAATAATTTTTATCTGCATCTACCTCTGTAAAAATATTTGGGCTTCTAGCTGTGTGTGGGACTTGTTGTATTAGTCCATCTATACTGACCTCCATCAGGTTGCAAACTGAATATTATTTTTTTCTGCATCTAGCTCTGAAAAAATATTTGGCCTTCTAGCAGTGTGTGGGACTTTCTCTATTAGTCCATCTATACTGACCTCCATCAGGTTGCAAACTGAATATATTTTTTTTCTGCATCTACCTCTGAAAAAATATTGGGCTTTTAGCTGTGTGTGGGACTTGTTCTATTAATCCATCTATACAGACCTCCATCAGGTTGCAAACTGAATATATTTTTTTTCTGCATCTACCTCTGAAAAAATATTGGGCTTCTAGCTGTGTGTGGGACTTGTTCTATTAATCCATCTATACAGACCTCCATCAGGTTGCAAACTGAATATAATTTTTTTCTGCATCTAGCTCTGAAAAAATAGTTGGCCTTCTAGCAGTGTGTGGGACTTTCTCTATTAGTCCATCTATACTGACCTCCATCAGGTTGCAAATTAAAAATAATTTTTATCTGCATGTAGCTCTGAAAAAATATTTGGCCTTCTAGCAGTGTGTGGGACTTTCTCTATTAGTCCATCTATACTGACCTCCATCAGGTTGCAAATTAAAAATAATTTTTATCTGCATCTACCTCTGAAAAAATATTTGGGCTTCTAGCTGTGTGTGGGACTTGTTCTATTAGTCCATCTATACTGACCTCCATCAGGTTGCAAACTGAATATAATTTTTTTCTGCATCTAGCTCTGAAAAAATATTTGGCCTTCTAGCAGTGTGTGGGACTTTCTCTATTAGTCCATCTATACTGACCTCCATCAGGTTGCAAATTAAAAATAATTTTTATCTGCATCTAGATCTGAAAAAATATTTGGCCTTCTAGCAGTGTGTGGGACTTACTCTATTAGTCCATCTATACTGACCTCCATCAGGTTGCAAATTAAAAATAATTTTTATCTGCATCTACCTCTGAAAAAATATTTGGGCTTCTACCTGTGTGTGGGACTTGTTCTATTAGTCCATCTATACTGACCTCCATCAGGTTGCAAATTGAATATAATTTTTTTCTGCATCTAGCTCTGAAAAAATATTTGGCCTTCTAGCAGTGTGTGGGACTTTCTCTATTAGTCCATCTATACTGACCTCCATCAGGTTGGAAACTGAATATATTTTTTTTCTGCATCTACCTCTGAAAAAATATTGGGCTTCTAGCTGTGTGTTGGGACTTGTTCTATTAATCCATCTATACAGAGCTCCATCAGGTTGCAAACTGAATATATTTTTTTCTGCATCTACCTCTGAAAAAATATTGGGCTTCTAGCTGTGTGTGGGACTTGTTCTATTAATCCATCTATACAGACCTCCATCAGGTTGCAAACTGAATATAATTTTTTTCTGCATCTAGCTCTGAAAAAATAGTTGGCCTTCTAGCAGTGTGTGGGACTTTCTCTATTAGTCCATCTATACTGACCTCCATCAGGTTGCAAATTAAAAATAATTTTTATCTGCATCTACCTCTGAAAAAATGTTTGGCCTTCTAGCAGTGTGTGGGACTTTCTCTATTAGTCCATCTATACTGACCTCCATCAGGTTGCAAATTAAAAATAATTTTTATCTGCATCTACCTCTGAAAAAATATTTGGGCTTCTAGCTGTGTGTGGGACTTGTTCTATTAGTCCATCTATACTGACCTCCATCAGGTTGCAAACTGAATATAATATTTTTCTGCATCTAGCTCTGAAAAAATATTTGGCCTTCTAGTAGTGTGTGGGACTTTCTCTATTAGTCCATCTATACTGACCTCCATCAGGTTGCAAATTAAAAATAATTTTTATCTGCATCTAGCTCTGAAAAAATATTTGGCCTTCTAGCAGTGTGTGGGACTTTCTCTATTAGTCCATCTATACTGACCTCCATCAGGTTGTAAATTAAAAATAATTTTTATCTGCATCTACCTCTGAAAAAATATTTGGGCTTCTAGCTGTGTGTGGGACTTGTTCTATTAGTCCATCTATACTGACCTCCATCAGGTTGCAAACTGAATATAATTTTTTTCTGCTTCTAGCTCTGAAAAAATATTTGGCCTTCTAGCAGTGTGTGGGACTTTCTCTATTAGTCCATCTATACTGACCTCCATCAGGTTGCAAATTAAAAATAATTTTTATCTGCATCTAGCTCTGAAAAAATATTTGGCCTTCTAGCAGTGTGTGGGACTTTCTCTATTAGTCCATCTATACTGACCTCCATCAGGTTGCAAATTAAAAATAATTTTTATCTGCATGTAGCTCTGAAAAAATATTTGGCCTTCTAGCAGTGTGTGGGACTTTCTCTATTAGTCCATCTATACTGACCTCCATCAGGTTGTAAATTAAAAATAATTTTTATCTGCATCTACCTCTGAAAAAATATTTGGGCTTCTAGCTGTGTGTGGGACTTGTTCTATTAGTCCATCTATACTGACCTCCATCAGGTTGCAAACTGAATATAATTTTTTTCTGCTTCTAGCTCTGAAAAAATATTTGGCCTTCTAGCAGTGTGTGGGACTTTCTCTATTAGTCCATCTATACTGACCTCCATCAGGTTGCAAATTAAAAATAATTTTTATCTGCATGTAGCTCTGAAAAAATATTTGGCCTTCTAGCAGTGTGTGGGACTTTCTCTATTAGTCCATCTATACTGACCTCCATCAGGTTGCAAATTAAAAATAATTTTTATCTGCATCTACCTCTGAAAAAATATTTGGGCTTCTAGCTGTGTGTGGGACTTGTTCTTTTAGTCCATCTTTACTGACCTTCATCAGGTTGCAAATCGAATATAATTTTTTTCTCCATCTAACCCAGCCAATAGTTTTGGCCTAATACCACAGTTTGGCCACTCAGCTCTGCTCGGTTCCCATCCACTGTTTTTTTGTGCAAACAACTCCAGAGTTGTGAATTAGTTAACCACCAAAATGAGTGGAAAAAGGCCTGCTGCTGGTGGAAAGGGGAATAGGCGTGTTGGGAAGGGGAAAAAAGGTTGTGTCCGTGGGGTAGGTGTTAAAGCAACAGTAACATCTGCAGAAGAAAGACCATCTTCCAGCCAAACTAAAATGTCTACTTCTTTTAGCGGACAATGTGATAAGATCCCTTTCTTACGGCCACGCCAATCGCTACAAATTCCAGATGAGGCACAAAAACAGCAGGTGCTTCAATGGATATCAAGTGCTCCTTTAAGTGGGCTCTCCTCCACATCAACTTCAACATCACAAATACTCCAGTTCTCAAAGGTGTCACCCCAATTGCACTTGCTTCCTCACAGCTCCCAAATCTCCAGCTGCCCGTCTGAGTATGAGGTAGAACAGATGGTTGAGTCTGCAGAGCTGTTTACTCATACTATAGCCTGGGAATCAGAGGTCGACTCCAGCGCTTCTGTGAATCCAGACGAGGAAATGATCTGCACTGATGCCCAGAATCTTTATGAGTCGGATCCAGGACCAGACGCAGAAGGTTCTGACCATAATGTAGACCCTCATTCCCAAACTGTAACTCCTGTTGGTGGAGACAATGAGGAAGACGATGATGAGACTCAAATACCTGATTGGAGCGACAATTTTAGTTTTTTGTCAGGGCAGGAACAGGTTGGCTCTGAGGACGACGGGTGTGATAACGCACAGGGTGATGATGATGAGGTTGGAGATCCCACTTACTGTCAACCCACAGTCAGCCAAGAGATGAGGTCAGCAGAGGAGGTGGAGGAAGATGCTAGTGACGACGAGGTCAGGTTGCGCCTTCCTGGACAGAGACGTAGTACTGGAAGCACGTCAACAACTGCATCCTCAAACACAACTCTGCCTCTCACCACAAGTCGTGGTGGCTCTTCAGGTCGCATGGGTGCTAAGCCTTGCATAGCCTGGGCATTTTTTCAGATCGATAAAGATGAACCAACTTGTGTTATCTGTAACATTTGTCAGCAAAAGCTAAGTAGAGGCCAAAAAATACATAGTTTGAATACTTCATGCATGAACCGGCACATGGACATGAAGCATAAGTTGCAGTGGGAAGCTCAGTGTGCTACAATGCGGC
This sequence comes from Phyllobates terribilis, assembly GCF_046119375.1. NCBI lineage: Eukaryota > Metazoa > Chordata > Amphibia > Anura > Dendrobatidae > Phyllobates > Phyllobates terribilis. Next base: position 1,016,566,344 of record NW_027362761.1, read on the forward strand.
CTAGCCGGCCGGGCCAACCACCGTCTGCCATATCTTGTGCATCCGCGGCCTCTTCATCCTCTGTGACTGGAGGGACAGCAGTCACACCTGTTTTGGGGCGCAGACCTGCCACCTCTTTACCCGCAACAGCCAGCGTGATTGGCAGGTCATGATTTTCTTTGGAGGTGGTAACACCAGCTGGTGTTGAGCGCTGTCCGACATCAATAGCACCACCTTTGGATCAAGGCAACCTAACATGTCCGCCTGCATCTTCCTCACAGACCGGCAGTTTGCCGGGGACACCCTTATCAACCCCGTCTAAGCACAATAGCCAGCCCTCGGTCCCTCAGATGTGGACAAGTAAAAGACCATTTACTCCTAACCATGAGAAAGCTAAGAGGTTGAATTTTACCATCTGCAAGCTCTTGGCTACAGAAATGCTGCCTTTCCGCCTGGTGGACACAGAGGATTTTCGAGACCTTATGTCCGTCGCAGTGCCCCAGTACCAGATGCCCAGTCGGCACTACTTCTCAAAGAAAGGTGTGCCTGCGCTTCACCAGCATGTCGCACACAACATCACCGCTTCTTTGAGAAACTCTGTGTGTGACAGGGTGCATTTCACCACAGACACTTGGACGAGTAGGCATGGACAGGGGCGTTACATGTCGCTGACTGGGCACTGGGTAACTATGGTGACAGCAGGACAAGGGGCTGCTGTCCAAGTCTTGCCGTCCCCACGAGTTGTGCGTCAATCCTCTTTATGTCAAAGTTCCTCCACTGCTTCTGCCTCCTCAACCTCCTCTCGGTCTTCCACCTGCACCCAAAGCCTGTCTGGTCATGCCACAAGCTTTCTAACTGCGCAGAAGGGATCCTGCACACCTCCTTACTATGCTGGCAGTAGGGCTCAACGTCATCAGGCGGTTTTTACTTTGAAATGTCTGGGAAATGTGAGTCACACAGCTGAGGAGTTGTGGTCAGCTCTGGAGAACCAATTTCATGAATGGTTGTCTCCACTGGACCTGAAACCAGGGAAGGCCGTGTGCGACAATGCTGCAAACCTGGGTGCGGCCCTTCGCCGGGGCAATGTCACACACGTGCCTTGTATGGCTTACGTGTTGAATCTGTCCAGCAATTTTTAGCCCACTATCCCAGACTAGATGGCCTTCTGCAGGGGGCACGGTCGCTGTGTGCTCACTTCCGCCGTTCGCATCCCGGAGCTCAGCGACTTACATCTCTACAGAAGTCGTTGGGCCTGCCACTTCACCGGCTAAAATGCGATGTGCCTGCCCGGTGGAATTCAACTCTGCACATGTTGCAGCGACTGTGGCAGCACCGACAAGCCCTTGGTGCAATACGTTCTGACATATAGCCTGGGCCAACGAGATCCAGAGGTGGGGCAAATCACGCTGGAGGAGTGGTCTCAGATCAGGGACCTATGCACCCTTCTGCACAGTTTTGAAATGGCGACGAAGATGTTTAGTGCTGACGATGCCATTATCAGCATGACTATTCCGGTGATTTACATGCTGGAGCACATGTTAAACAGAATTCGGAGTCAGGTGGTGGCACAAGAGGAGGTGGAGGAAGTAGAGGAGGAGGAGTTGTATGCGGAAGGGCTAACATCTGCAAGGTCCAGACAGTCGGCAGCACCAAGGCGGCAGGCATGTGAGGGTGGGGGAGATGGTTTTACCAGGGCGCATAAGCAGCCAAACTAGTGAGGATGGTGCAGGAGCCCAGGAAGAAGTGGAGGACGAACTGATGGAAGACTCATCAGATGAGGGAGACCTTGATCACATTTCTGTTGTGCGAGGTTGGGGGGAGAGGACAGAGGAAGGAAGCATGATTGTTACCTCGCCACCAACACAACAGGGACTTGGTGCTCCTGGATGCGCAACACACATGAGTGCCTTCTTGCTGCACTACCTGCAACATGACCCTCGAATTGTGAGAATTAGAAATAATCCTGACTACTGGGTTGCCACACTGTTAGATCCCCGGTACAAAAGTAAATTTGCCGAAATTATTCCTGCCATAGAAAGGGATGCACGCATGCAGGAGTATCAGCAGAGACTGTTGCAGAATCTTACATGTGCTTTTCCACAAAATACCAGTGGTGCACGTAGTGAATCTCACAGTTCCAACTTGCCAACCGTGGGACCGTCAAGTGTTCAGCACTCAAACCGTAACAGAACCACAGTATCTGCTGGTAACATCAATTTTGCGGAATCATTTCACCACTTTTTTAGCCCATCCTTTGCAAGGCCACAGGAGACAAGAAGTCTGACACATAGTCAACGCCTAGAGACGATGGTACAGGAGTATCTCCAAGTAAACATTGAAGCCACGACTGTGTCACTGGACCCTTGCTCTTTTTGGGCTTCCAATCTGGATAAATGGCCGGAGCTAGCCACTTACGCCTTGGAGATCTTGTCATGCCCCGCAGCCAGCGTTCTGTCTGAACGTGTGTTCAGCGCTGCTGGTGGTGTGCTGACAGATAAGCGCACGCGGCTCTCCACTGATAATGTAGACAGACTCACGTTCATAAAGATGAACAAATCATGGATCCGAAACGACTTTTCTACCCCTGTGTCATCCTGGGGAGAGTAAAAGCTTGATGATTGGTTAAAATCACCCTACCAACCGTTTTAAGCTTTCAAATTACTAATCATGTTTATCTGTATCTTGGCTGGAAAATAATTTGGGCTTTGTAGCAGTGTGCAGCACTGATTCTATTAGGCCATCTATAATAAGCTCCACCAGATTTAAAATTACTAATCATGTTTATCTGTATCTTGGCTGGAAAATAATTTGGGCTTTGTAGCAGTGTGCAGCACTGATCCTATTAGGCCATCTATACTAAGCTCCACCAGATTTAAAATCAATAATAATTTTTAGCTGTATCTAGCCCGGAAAATAATTTTGGGGCTCTGAGATGCGCAAGACACATAAGTGCCTTCTTGCTGCACTACCTGCAACATGACCCTCATATTGTCAGAATTCGAAGTAATCATGACTACTGGGTTGCCACACTCTTAGATCCCCCAAACTTTTCGATCAACCTTTTCATTTTAATAAAGACCAAAAAAATGGTCATTTTTGAAATTATAAGCATTAGCAGGTTATTAGAAACTGAAATCAAACAGTTTTCAACTCAAAACTTTATTCTAGATGATGTTACATTTTCACATAGGACCCCTTGTTCGAAAGGAGCTTCTGAACTCTCTCGTCCATTGAATTTGTCAGGTTTTGGATGGTTTCTGCTTCAATTGTTTTGCATGAGGACAGAATACCCTCCCAGAGGTGTTGCTTAGATGTGAACTGCCTCCCGCCATCATAGACACTCCTTTTGATGATGCTCCAGAGGTTCTGAATGGGGTAGAGGTCAGGGGAGCATGGGGGTCACACCATAAGTTTGTCCCCTCTTATGCCCATATCAGCCAGAGATGCAGATGTTTTATGTGCAGCATGAGATTGTGCATTATCATGCAAAAAAATGATCTTGCTGTGAAATACACGGTTCTTCTTCTTGAACCATGGCAGGAAGTGCTGTTTGAGAAAATCCACATACATTATGGAGTTCATCTTTAGCGCCTTCAGGGATCCTAAAGGGGCCGACAATCTCTCTCCCCATGATTCCAGCCCAAAACCTTACTCCACCTCCTCCTTGTTGGCGCTGTAGCCGTGTTTGCGTGGGGTGTCCATCAACCAGCCATCCTCCACTCCATCCATCTGGACCATCGAGCACTGCACGGCACTCATCCGTGAACAAAACAGTTTTGAAATCAGTCTTCATGTAATGTTTAGCCCACTGGAGCCGTTTCTGCTTGTGTGAAGTGGATAGAGGAGGTCGACAGGATGGCGTATGCACAGCTGCAAACCTCTGAAGGACCCTGTATCTTGTTGTTCGGGGGGACGTTGGAGGCACCAGCAGCTTCAAAAACTTGTCTGCTGCTATGACAAGGCTTTTTTGCCGCTGCTCTTTTATCATGACGTAATTGCCTGTAGGAAAGAGTCCTCAATTTGCCCTTATCAGCACGCACACGTGTGTACTGTGATTCAGCTACATACTTCTTGATTGCCAAGACACTTCATCCTGATCATCACACAATGTTGATTGTAGTCATTCCTTGACCTAAACACTCCACAATTTGTTGCTTCTCAGCAGCCGACACATCCTTTTTCTTTCCCATTTTGGCAGAAAATGTAGGCTGCTTAATAATGTGAGACAGCCTTCTTAAGTAGTCTTGCCTTTCATTGGACACACCTGCCAAACTAATTAGCACAGGTGTCTGCAATTGCTTACAGTGATATAAAGAGCCCTGACACACATCACCATCAATGAGTTTAACTGACAAACAAACAAATTCTTCCCTTATCACTACTAAACACTTTTGCATAATAATTTGGAACACAGTGTACATGTGCTTTTCCACAAAACACCAGTGGTTCACGTAGTGAATCTTACAGTTCTAACTTGCCAACCGTGGTCTGTATGGAGTTGTTCAATAAAGGGCCCAAAATTAAGATAACATAGATGGGAGAGGTCTCTATGAATAGGAATTCCTAAGTATTTGATACCCTGTGAGGGCCAGGCAAAGGGAAAGTTGGACTGGATGGAATCCTATATGGATTTGGGGAGGGAGACATCGAGGGCCTCAGACTTCGCTGCATTGATTTTAAAATTTGACCATGTAACAAAGTGATCTATTTCAGCCATAACAGCATGGATGGATATATGTGATTGAGTGATATATACTAGGACATCATCAGCAAATAGAGAGCACTTGTACTCGGTGCCTCCCACCTCAATCCACCTAATATTGGGGTTATGGCGAATTGATGAGAGCAGGTGCTCCATCACTAGGATGTATAAGAGAGGGGACAGAGGACATCCCTGCCTTGTCCCATTGGTGATTGTGAAAGGTGATGAAAATGTTCTGATGCACCCCCTGGGCCTTGGGACACCCGGAGCCGGACCCTTTTTGGTGGATGCTGGTCGTTGTAGTCTTCGTGGCGGCGACCCGGTTCCGTGGCTCAGGGTGGTCAAACCAGTGGCGGAACTATTTATGTGGTTTTGATGTTTAAATGTCCGACTACGCCACCCGTGGATTGCGGTCAGAGTGAACCGCCGCTGCAGGGCAGACCACTGAGGCTGGTGTTGTGGGTGCAGCAGAGCGTAGCATAACTCCCCACGGGAGGAGTATAGCCTCAGGGCAGTGTATGCGGAGGATGGGGGTGATGGTGCAGGGCAGCAGCAGTAACGACACGGAGTCAGTGATGCAGTCCAGGGCCTTTACTCACAGTTCTTATTATCCAGACCACGTCTGCAGGTAACGGCTGCCCATGTCGTACTGTGCTCACCAGGTGAGGGGCTCAGACAACTCCCAGATAACTTTGGAGCGCTTCACAGGACCCCCTTTGTGTGTCCTTTGTCTGGCCTTTCTTACCAACCCTTCTGTCCGGCTGCCTCGGGCCTCCTCTTGGTAAACTTGGCGCCAGTTTCCCTGACCCTATGTGGTGCCTTCCTAGCGGGTGTAGCGAGGGGCTGCGCCACATAAAATGTCAGAGCCTCCGGTTTCTAGCTGAGGGTCGTTTCCTGCCTCCACTAGTTTCGGGGACCGGTCTCCTCCTTTGGCCTGACCCCTCCACGCAGGTGGATTCGGGCGTGCGGTGGCGACTCGCCCGTCCGCACCCCTGGGATCCCTTCATTCCTCGTTCCTGGAGCCTTCTCCGCTCCTCTTCCTTCCTTCTCCCTCTTCCAGGCATGGGCCTCTGTTACTAGGCCCGCCTCCGGAGCAGAGCTCATGCAGAGCCCCTGCTCCCTGCCACTTCTGCTCAGACTTCTCTGCACTGAACTAAGATGGTGCCCACCTTTAATACTCCCTTCTCAATGCACCCAGGAACTGCTTCCTCCCTGCTCCTGCACTACAGGGTTCCCCTTCCTCAGTGTTCCCTCCCACCACTCCAGCCAGGGACAGGGACTGTCGTGCCCATCTCAGAGGCATATTGGTCGCCCTGCCCCACGGCAATGTGGTGTAATGCATGCAGGTGTCGGGTCCTGATCCACACTCCATCCTTACCTGAGAGTGAGATATCACACCTCTGGGTGAGGTGCAATACCTCTGTAGCAACCGAGCCCTCAGGGTGCTACAGTTCCATTTATCTTCAGCCTAGGTGACGTATTGTGATACAGGGCCGTGATTTTGGCTATAAAAGGGTCCCCTAGACCCCTACCCCAAGCTTTTTAAGAGAATCATATATGGCGTGCCAGGAGACTCTATGGAATGCTTTCTCAGCATCCAACGAGAGTATCTAATTACAAATTTTTAACTGCATCTAGCCCAGGAAATACTTTGTGCCTAGTAGCAGTGTCTGCTAGTCAGCGGATTATCCCGGCTGTTAAGCAAGCTACACCACCTGTAGTTTGGACACTTAATTTTTTCAAAGGAAATGCTTCGGGACCACGGGATACTCAGTGAAGAGCATCAGGAGGCACTCCAAGGCATAGGGGCTCGGGCTGGCAGTAGGATGCCTTGCGGTGGACAGCTGAGCTCGATCCTTATAAAAGCTTTTTAACTGCAGCAGCTTTAGTGGACACTACTGGAGCTGGAATTACGCGGCTGCTGGCATGAGACTTGCCCTCCAATAGATCGTTGTAAATGGATTTAAAGTGTATTCATTCAAATTAGAGAGACAATTTAAATTAAAAAGCTTAGAGCTGCCTCCACCACAGGGGGGCTCGCTCGACCCACCAGCGGACAGGCACCAGTATTGGGAGAGGGGGGCTGGCCGTCAGGGTTCACCGCGGCTCTGGCACAAACCCGGCGACACGGAGGTGGCACGGGCAGGAGCGGACTGAACGTGTCGGCTTCTCACTGTTTGGATTTTAGAAGGGCATGACATGCCTATATTTGTGTCTCCCCCTCCTTTTACTCCTCCACCTCTTTTCTTTTCGCATGACTATATGTACTTGTAACTTTTCCATGTGTTAGTTGTGTCTTCTGAGCAGTTTGTCAGCTTTTGGACACCTTTGAAGGTGTTTTCTATGTGTTTCTATGTGTTTTTGTTTGCCTGCCATTGGTTTTAACGGTGTTCGACGAACAGTTCGACGAACAGTTCGGCGAACACACGAGTGTTCGACGAACCGAACCGAACTCGAACACTACGGGGGTGGCTCAACACTAGTAAAGACTAATTGTAATTGGAGTCCTTTTCAGGACTATCTTACATCAGTTCCTATCAGTTTTTGCCAGGCAGGTCTGTGCCCGTGCTGTGCAAGTTTTTTTCACAGCATTTGGCTGAATCTAGCAAAGCTAATCCTTTTTGGTCTATTGCAGAGTGTGTTAGTCAGTGGAGTAGCCTATCTGTGTTGCAAGATATACCACCTGTGTATAGAATACCAATTTTTTTACTGCACCTAGTGAAGTAAAATCTTTTGGGCATAGCATCATTCTAGTAGTCCATCTATACTGACATCCATCAGGTTGCAAATTGAATATAATTTTTTTCTGCATCTAGCTCTGAAAAAATATTTGGCCTTCTAGCAGTGTGTGGGACTTTCTCTATTACTCCATCTATACTGACCTCCATCAGGTTGCAAACTGAATATATTTTTTTCTGCATCTACCTCTGAAAAAATATTGGGCTTGTAGCTGTGTGTGGGACTTGTTCTATTAATCCATCTATACAGACCTCCATCAGGTTGCAAACTGAATATAATTTTTTTCTGCATCTACCTCTGAAAAAATATTTGGGCTTCTAGCTGTGTGTGGGACTTGTTCTATTACTCCATCTATACTGACCTCCATCAGGTTGCAAATTGAATATAATTTTTTTCTGCATCTAGCTCTGAAAAAATATTGGGCTTCTAGCTGTGTGTGGGACTTGTTGTATTAGTCCATCTATACTGACCTCCATCAGGTTGCAAACTGAATATATTGTTTTCTGCATCTACCTCTGAAAAAATATTTGGGCTTCTAGCTGTGTGTGGGACTTGTTCTATTACTCCATCTATACTGACCTCCATCAGGTTGCAAATTGAATATAATTTTTTTCTGCATCTAGCTCTGAAAAAATATTGGGCTTCTAGCTGTGTGTGGGACTTGTTGTATTAGTCCATCTATACTGACCTCCATCAGGTTGCAAACTGAATATATTTTTTTCTGCATCTACCTCTGAAAAAATATTGGGCTTCTAACTGTGTGTGGGACTTGTTCTATTAATCCATCTATACAGACCTCCATCAGGTTGCAAACTGAATATAATTTTTTTCTGCATCTAGCTCTGAAAAAATATTTGGCCTTCTAGCAGTGTGTGGGACTTTCTCTATTAGTCCATCTATACTGACCTCCATCAGGTTGCAAATTAAAAATAATTTTTATCTGCATCTAGCTCTGAAAAAATATTTGGGCTTCTAGCTGTGTGTGAGACTTGTTCTATTACTCCATCTATACTGACCTCCATCAGGTTGCAAATTGAATATAATTTTTTTCTGCATCTAGCTCTGAAAAAATATTGGGCTTCCAGCTGTGTGTAGGACTTGTTGTATTAGTCCATCTATACTGACCTCCATCAGGTTGCAAACTGAATATATTTTTTTCTGCATCTACCTCTGAAAAAATATTGGGCTTCTAGCTGTGTGTGGGACTTGTTCTATTAATCCATCTATACAGACCTCCATCAGGTTGCAAACTGAATATAATTTTTTTCTGCATCTACCTCTGAAAAAATATTTGGCCTTCTAGCAGTGTGTGGGACTTTCTCTATTAGTCCATCTATACTGACCTCCATCAGGTTGCAAATTAAAAATAATTTTTATCTGCATCTAGCTCTGAAAAAATATTTGGGCTTCTAGCTGTGTGTGGGACTTGTTCTATTACTCCATCTATACTGACCTCCATCAGGTTGCAAATTGAATATATTTTTTTTCTGCATCTAGCTCTGAAAAAATATTGGGCTTCTAGCTGTGTGTGGGACTTGTTGTATAAGTCCATCTATACTGACCTCCATCAGGTTGCAAACTGAATATATTTTTTTCTGCATCTACCTCTGAAAAAATATTTGGCCTTCTAGCAGTGTGTGGGACTTGTTCTATTAGTCCACCTATACTGACCTCCATCAGGTTGCTAATTCAAAATAATTTTTTGTCTGCATCTAGCTCTGAAAAAATATTTGGCCTTCTAGCAGTGTGTGGGACTTTCTCTATTAGTCCATCTATACTGACCTCCATCAGGTTGCAAACTGAATATTTTTTTTTCTGCATCTACCTCTGAAAAAATATTTGGGCTTCTAGCTGTGTGTGGGACTTGTTCTATTAGTCCATCTATACTGACCTCCATCAGGTTGCAAATTGAATATAATTTTTTTCTGCATCTAACCCAGCCAATAGTTTTGGCCTAATACCACAGTTTGGCCACTCAGCTCTGCTCGGTTCCCATCCATTGTTTTTTTGTGCAAACAACTCCAGAGTTGTGAATTAGTTAACCACCAAAATGAGTGGAAAAAGGCCTGCTGCTGGTGGAAAGGGGAATAGGCGTGTTGGGAAGGGGAAAAAAGGTTGTGTCCGTGGGGTAGGTGTTAAAGCAACAGTAACATCTGCAGAAGAAAGACCATCTTCCAGCCAAACTAAAATGTCTACTTCTTTTAGCGGACAATGTGATAAGATCCCTTTCTTACGGCCATGCCAATTGCTACAAATTCCAGATGAGGCACAAAAACAGCAGGTGCTTCAACGGATATCAAGTTCTCCTTTAAGTGGGCTCTCCTCCACATCAACTTCAACATCACAAATACTCCAGTCCTCAAAGGTGTCACCCCAATCGCACTTGCTTCCTCACAGCTCCCAAATCTCCAGCTGCCCGTCTGAGTATGAGGTAGAACAGATGGTTGAGTCTGCAGAGCTGTTTACTCATACTATAGCCTGGGAATCAGAGGTCGACTCCAGCGCTTCTGTGAATCCAGACGAGGAAATGATCTGCACTGATGCCCAGAATCTTTATGAGTCGGATCCAGGACCAGACGCAGAAGGTTCTGACCATAATGTAGACCCTCATTCCCAAACTGTAACTCCTGTTGGTGGAGACAATGAGGAAGACGATGATGAGACTCAAATACCTGATTGGAGCGACAACTTTAGTTTTTTGTCAGGGCAGGAACAGGTTGGCTCTGAGGATGATGAGGTTGGAGATCCCACTTACTGTCAACCCACAGTCAGCCAAGAGATGAGGTCAGCAGAGGAGGTGGAGGAAGATGCTAGTGACGACGAGGTCAGGTTGCGCCTTCCTGGACAGAGACGTAGTACTGGAAGCACGTCAACAACTGCATCCTCAAACACAACTCTGCCTCTCACCACAAGTCGTGGTGGCTCTTCAGGTCGCATGGGTGCTAAGCCTTGCATAGCCTGGGCATTTTTTCAGATCGATAAAGATGACCCAACTCGTGTTATCTGTAACATTTGTCAGCAAAAGCTAAGTAGAGGCCAAAAAATACATAGTTTGAGTACTTCATGCATGAACCGGCACATGGACATGAAGCATAAGTTGCAGTGGGAAGCTCAGTGTGCTACAATGCGGCCTAGCCGGCCGGGCCAACCACCGTCTGCCATATCTTGTGCATCCGCGGCCTCTTCATCCTCTGTGACTGGGGGGATAGCAGTCACACCTGTTTTGGGGCGCACACCTGCCACCTCTTTACCCGCAACAGCCAGCGTGATTGGCAGGTCATCATTTTCTTTGGAGGTGGTAACACCAGCTGGTGTTGAGCGCTGTCCGACATCGATAGCACCACCTTTGGATCAAGGCAACCTAACATGTCCGCCTGCATCTTCCTCACAGACCGGCAGTTTGCCGGGGACACCCTTATCAACCCCGTCTAAGCACAATAGCCAGCCCTCGGTCCCTCAGATGTGGACAAGTAAAAGACCATTTCCTCCTAGCCATGAGAAAGCTAAGAGGTTGAATTTCACCATCTGCAAGCTCTTGGCTACAGAAATGCTGCCTTTCCGCCTGGTGGACACAGAGGATTTTCGAGACCTTATGTCCGTCGCAGTGCCCCAGTACCAGATGCCCAGTCGGCACTGCTTCTCAAAGAAAGGTGTGCCTGCGCTCCACCAGCATGTCGCACACAACATCACCGCTTCTTTGAGAAACTCTGTGTGTGATAGGGTGCATTTCACCACAGACACTTGGACGAGTAGGCATGGACAGGGGCGTTACATGTCGCTGACTGGGCACTGGGTAACTATGGTGACAGCAGGACAAGGGGCTGCTGTCCAAGTCTTGCCGTCCCCACGAGTTGTGCGTCAATCCTCTTTATGTCAAAGTTCCTCCACTGCTTCTGCCTCCTCAACCTCCTCTCGGTCTTCCACCTGCACCCAAAGCCTGTCTGGTCATGCCACAAGCTTTCTAACTGCGCAGAAGAGATCGTGCACACCTCCTTACTATGCTGGCAGTAGGGCTCAACGTCATCAGGCGGTTTTTACTTTGAAATGTCTGGGAAATGTGAGTCACACAGCTGAGGAGTTGTGGTCAGCTCTGGAGAACCAATTTCATGAATGGTTGTCTCCACTGGACCTGAAACCAGGGAAGGCCGTGTGCGACAATGCTGCAAACCTGGGTGCGGCCCTTCGCCAGGGCAATGTCACACACGTGCCTTGTATGGCTCACGTGTTGAACCTGGTTGTCCAGCAATTTTTAGCCCACAATCCCAGACTAGATGGCCTTCTGCAGAGGGCACGGTCGCTGTGTGCTCACTTCTGCCGTTCGCATCCCGCAGCTCAGCGACTTACATCTCTACAGAAGTCGTTGGGCCTGCCACTTCACCGGCTAAAATGCGATGTGCCTACCCGGTGGAATTAACCTCTGCACATGTTGCAGCGACTGTGGCAGCACCGACAAGCCCTTGGTGCCATACGTTCTGACGTATAGCCTGGGCCAACGAGATCCAGATGTGGGGCAAATCACGCTGGAGGAGTGGTCTCAGATCAGGGACCTATGCACCCTTCTGCACAGTTTTGAAATGGCGACGAAGATGTTTAGTGCTGACGATGCCATTATCAGCATGACTATTCCGGTGATTTACATGCTGGAGCACATGTTAAACAGAATTCGGAGTCAGGTGGTGGCACAAGAGGAGGTGGAGGAAGTAGAGGAGGAGGAGTTGTATGCGGAAGGGCTAACATCTGCAAGGTCCAGACGGTCGGCAGCACCAAGGCGGCAGGTATGTGAGGGTGGGGGAGATGGTTTTACCAGGGCGCATGGTAGCAGCCAAACTAGTGAGGAAGGTGCAGGAGCCCAGGAAGAAGTGGAGGACGAACTGATGGAAGACTCATCAGATGAGGGAGACCTTGATCACATTTCTGTTGTGCGAGGTTGGGGGGAGAGGACAAAGGAAGGAAGCATGATTGTTACCTCGCCACCAACACAACAGGGACTTGGTGCTCCTGGATGCGCAACACACATGAGTGCCTTCTTGCTGCACTACCTGCAACATGACCCTCGAATTGGGAGAATTAGAAATAATCCTGACTACTGGGTTGCCACACTGTTAGATCCCCGGTACAAAAGTAAATTTGCCGAAATTAATCCTGCCATAGAAAGGGATGCACGCATGCAGGAGTATCAGCAGAGACTGTTGCAGAATCTTACATGTGCTTTTCCTCAAAACACCAGTGGTGCACGTAGTGAATCTCACAGTTCCAACTTGCCAACCGTGGGACCGTCAAGTGTTCAGCACTCAAACCATAACAGAACCACAGTATCTGCTGGTAACATCAATTTTGCGCAATCATTTCACCACTTTTTTAGCCCATCCTTTGCAAGGCCACAGGAGACAAGAAGTCTGACACATAGTCAACGCCTAGAGATGATGGTACAGGAGTATCTCCAAGTAAACATTGAAGCCATGACTGTGTCACTGGACCCTTGCTCTTTTTGGGCTTCCAATCTGGATAAATGGCCGGAGCTAGCCACTTACGCCTTGGAGATCTTGTCATGCCCCGCAGCCAGCGTTCTGTCTGAACGTGTGTTCAGCGCTGCTGGTGGTGTGCCGACAGATAAGCGCACGCGGCTCTCCACTGATAATGTAGACAGACTCACGTTCATAAAGATGAACAAATCATGGATCCGAAATGACTTTTCTACCCCTGTGTCATCCTGGGGACAGTAAAAGCTTGATGATTGGTTAAAATCACCTCACCAACCGTTTTAAGCTTTCAAATTACTAATCATGTTTATCTGTATCTTGGCTGGAAAATAATTTGGGCTTTGTAGCAGTGTGCAGCACTGATTCTATTAGGCCATCTATAATAAGCTCCACCAGATTTAAAATTACTAATCATGTTTATCTGTATCTTGGCTGGAAAATAATTTGGGCTTTGTAGCAGTGTGCAGCACTGATCCTATTAGGCCATCTATACTAAGCTCCACCAGATTTAAAATGAATAATAATTTTTAGCTGCATCTAGCCCGGAAAATAATTTTGGGGCTCCGAGATGCGCAAGACACATAAGTGCCTTCTTGCTGCACTACCTGCAACATGACCCTCATATTGTCAGAATTCGAAGTAATCATGACTACTGGGTTGCCACACTCTTAGATCCGCCAAACTTTTAGATCAATCTTTTCATTTTAATAAAGACCAAAAAAATGGTCATTTTTGAAATTATAAGCATTAGCAGGTTATTAGAAACTGAAATCAAACAGTTTTCAACTCAAAACTTTATTCTAAGTGATGTTACATTTTCACATAGGACCCCTTGTTCGAAAGGAGCTTCTGAACTCTCTCGTCCATTGAATTTGTCAGGTTTTGGATGGTTTCTGCTTCAATTGTTTTGCATGAGGACAGAATACCCTCCCAGAGCTGTTGCTTAGATGTGAACTGCCTCCCGCCATCATAGACACTCCTTTTGATGATGCTCCAGAGGTTCTGAATGGGGTAGAGGTCAGGGGAGCATGGGGGTCACACCATAAGTTTGTCCCCTTTTATGCCCATCTCAGCCAGAGATGCAGATGTTTTATGTGCAGCATGAGATGGTGCATTATCATGCAAAAAAATGATCTTGCTGTGAAATACACGGTTCTTCTTCTTGAACCATGGCAGGAAGTGCTGTTTGAGAAAATCCACATACATTATGGAGTTCATCTTTAGCGCCTTCAGGGATCCTAAAGGGACCGACAATCTCTCTCCCCATGATTCCAGCCCAAAACATTACTCCACCTCCTCCTTGTTGGCGCTGTAGTCGTGTTTGCGTGGGGTGTCCATCAACCAGCCATCCTCCACTCCATCCATCTGGACCATCGAGCGCTGCACGGCACTCATCCGTGAACAAAACAGTTTTGAAATCAGTCTTCATGTAATGTTTGGCCCACTGGAGCCGTTTCTGCTTGTGTGAAGTGGATAGAGGAGGTCGACAGGATGGCGTATGCACAGCTGCAAACCTCTGAAGGACCCTGCATCTTGTTGTTCGGGGGACGTTGGAGGCACCAGCAGCTTCAAAAACTTGTCTGCTGCTATGACAAGGCTTTTTTGCCACTGCTCTTTTAACCTGACGTAATTGCTTGTAGGAAAGAGTCCTCAATTTACCCTTATCAGCACGCACACGTGTGTACTGTGAATCAGCTACATACTTCTTGATTGCCAAGACACTTCATCCTGATCATCGCACAATGTTGATTGTAGTCATGCCTTGACCTAAACACTCCACAATTTGTTGCTTCTCAGCAGCCGACACATCCCTTTTCTTTCCCATTTTGGCAGAAAATGTAGGCTGCTTAATAATGTGAGACAGCCTTCTTAAGTAGTCTTGCCTTTCATTGGACACACCTGCCAAACTAATTAGCACAGGTGTCTGCAATTGCTTACAGTGATATAAAGAGCCCTGACACACATCACCATCAATGAGTTTAACTGACAAACAAACAAATTCTTCCCTTATCACTCCTAAACACTTTTTGCATAATAATTTGGAACACAGTGTACATCTGTACTGTATATATATATATATATATATATATATGTATATATATGTATATATATGTATATATATATATACAGAAAAATCTTTAAATGAGAAGGTGTGTCCAAACTTTTGGTCTGTACTGTATATATATATATACAGTACAGACCAAAAGTTTGGACACACCTTCTCATTTAAAGATTTTTCTGTATTTTCTTGACTATGAAAATTGTACATTCACACTGAAGGCATCAAAACTATGAATTAACACATGTGGAATTATATACAAAATAAGTGTGAAACAACTGAAAATATGTCTTATATTCTAGGTTCTTCAAAGTAGTCACATTTTGCTTTGATGACTGCTTTGCACACTCTTGGAATTCTCTTGATGAGCTTCAAGAGGTAGTCTCTGGAAATGGTTTTCACTTCACAGGTGTGCCCTGTCAGGATTAATAAGTAAGCCTAATATGTCATAAATGTCTGGAATGCCAATATACCTTTAAACTCCTGCCAATGTACTATGAATCACACATACCGTTTAAAACTCAATTCAGAAGTGAAGCTTATCAACTGGGGTTTCTGGTGACGTTTTTGTTAGTTTTATAGAAAGGCCCTTAATATCCCGAACATGGAACCCCCCTTGAAGGAGTATTATTAGGATTAGTTATTTAACTTAATTATCAAATGGAGAACCACACAATTTTCCAATATACATGAGCATAAAATTGTGCTCACAAGTTTTTCTTTTTAGTCTAGTGCAGTGGCTTTTGTCTCTGCCCAGGCAAAAGGTATAACCTATAGATAGATCAGTCCTCGGTAGTACATCCATGTGCTCACTGAATTCATGTCCTTAGTGAATATGGCAAAACCTATCATCGGATATATGACTCCACTCAATCAGTTAGCAACAAGATTATATGATGAATCCATTGGCAAACTGGTGGTGCTAAATATGGTGCCAACCATGTTATCTGTATGTGTCATGTGACCTGAATCATTTATTTACCTTACTTAACCCAGTTGTGCATTCGTTTGGCCTATGGATGAAATTCACATGACAGATAATGTTTGTAGTAGTATATTCCCCCTGCAATATAGCAATGAGAGGTTAGCCTACTGATCAACAAATACCATTTCCTCATCTGTTTTTTGCCTATTTAAAGGGAAACTGTCACCAGAAAAAATGCTATTACCCTGCAGATATGGGGTTAATCTGTTGGTTAATAGTGTTATTAACATGCCCGACGCCTGCACTTGATCGAATGCTGCGGGAAGGAAATTATCTTTATTCCCCCTGCAGCATTCCGATCTCAGTCACTGGGGTGGCGCCAGTTCAATCACAGCTCAGAGAATACAGAGCGGCTGCTGTAACCGCGCCCCTGGTCCTGATTTATACTGGCTCTGCACTGGGTCCGACTGTCAGTCAGGGCCGGGGGCGCGGTTACAGCCACTGCTCTGTATTCTCTAACTGAAACCCGAACGCTGCTGGGGGAATAAAGTTCATTTTCTCCCTGAATTGTTCGAGTAAGTGCGGGCACTGGGCGTTTTAATAACGCTATTAACCTGCAGATTAACCCAATGTCTCCAGGTTAAAATAGTTTTTTCTGGTGACAAGTTCCTTTTAAATGATATGTGGAACAAGGCAGCGTAACTATGGTGATGGTAGGGCTGTAGTCGCCCCAGAGCCCTTGAGTCTCATGGGCCAAAATGTCCCTATGGGAAGATGAATACTATTAAAAGCCTACGAAAGTTGGAGACCCTGTTGGTGATGTTGAATTGCAGTCCATGAGTTTCAAGTTATACCACTGTGTAAACCTATTTTTTATATTCTTCATTGGCTTTAAAAAACAACTTTCCAAACAGTCTGTATTACAAAATATTTTACCATCTTGCTGCTCCACAATATCTGTCTCAGTGATCTGCACCTGATAGCTTTCTGCTCCCCACCTGCCATCTCTCAGTTTTAGAGAGAGGGGGCACTAGGCATACAGTGCTGAAAAATACAGACTGCAATGCAATACCAGCAGGGAGACATCTGTTTGGCTCCAAATTAATTCAACAGCATAACAATGATAATGACACTTTTAGCGTAAAGACGAAGGGGTCCTGGATGTGATTATATGGCTCCAACAAATCACTGATCTGAACATTATCAAGTCTATTTGGGATTACATAAAGAGACAGAAGGATTTGCAAAAGTCTACATCCGCAGAAGATCTGTTGTCAGATCGCCAAGATGTTTGGAAAAACCTTGCTTCTGAATTCCTTCAAAAACTGAGTACAAGTACCTAGAAGAATTGATGCTTTGATGCTGTTTTGAAACAAACGGAGGTCACACCAAATATTGGTTTGATTCAGATTTTTATTTTGTTCAGTCACTACATTTTGTTAATTGAAAAAAAGTAAATTATCCACTAGAGATGAGTGGATCAATCCACAGAGAATCAAGTTCAATTCATATTTACTGAAATTTCTCTCTTTTTATTATAAATCCTTTGTCTCTTTCTCTCCTATAGAATGTAAGCTCTTATGATCAGTGGGGTCAACACTATCTTTTCTGTCGTGTGTAAAATCTTCTTGTCTGTGGGATTCTCTCTCTCTAACCTCCAAGTGTTGTTTTCAAGCAACTACAATGTTTAAAATATTGAGATTTGCAGAAATTTTTCCCTGAGAATCAAATTTCTTGGGAGAATTTGGTGAAGATGGCTCATTCAAATTTCAAAAGATTATCTACTATTCACACTTCAACTTCTGAAAGTATGATTATTTTGCCGCATTTTTTTCACACTTTTCTAAAACTTTTGCACCGTACTGTATGTGATACATTTTTATTCTAAACTTTCTAAGCTTAATGTTTTATATTTTACATATAATTATTTTAAGCATATATTGTTGTAAATTAAAAAAAATATATATTTTTATACTTATAGTAATGATGGTGCTTCGATTTATAGTCCGCCTAAAATGTATCTACTTGTTCAACATTCTTAGAATAATAGTTGCAGGAGCGCCACTTGGCACGTCATTGAACGACTCATAGTTTGGTACCTTTTTTAATGTAAATACAGTACAGACCAAAAGTTTGGACACACCTTCTCATTTAAAGATTTTTCTGTATTTTCATGACTATGAAAATTGTACATTCACACTGAAGGCATCAAAACTATGAATTAACACATGTGGAATTATATACTTAACAAAATAGTGTGAAACAACTGAAAATATGTCTTATATTCTAGGTTCTTCAAAGTAGCCACCTTTTGCTTTGATGACTGCTTTGCACACTCTTGACATTCTCTTGATGAGCTTCAAGAGGTAGTTACCGGAAATGGTTTTCACTTCACAGGTGTGCCCTGTCAGGTTTAATAAGTGGGATTTCTTGCCTTATAAATGGGGTTGGGACCATCAGTTGTGTTGTGCAGAAGTCAGGTGGATACACAGCTGATAGTCCTACTGAATAGACTGTTACAATTTGTATTATGGCAAGAAAAAAGCAGCTAAGTAAAGAAAAACGAGTGGCGATCATTACTTTAAGAAATTAAGGTCAGTCAGTGCGAAAAATTGGGAAAACTTTGTAAGTGTCCCCAAGTGCAGTTGCAAAACACATCAAACGCTACAAAGAAACTGTCTAACATGAGGACCGCCCCAGGAAAGGAAGACCAAGAGTCACCTCTGCTTCTGAGGATAAGTTTATCCGAGTCACCAGCCTCAGAAATCGCAGGTTAACAGCAGCTCAGATTAGAGACCAGGTCAATGCCGCACAGAGTTCTAGCAGCAGACACATCTCTTCAACAACTGTTAAGAGGAGAATTTGTGCAGAAGGCCTTCATGGTAAAATAGCTGCAAGGAAACCACTGCTAAGGACAGGCAACAAGCAGAAGAGACTTGTTTGGGCTAAAGAACACAAGGAATGGACACTAGACCAGTGTAAATCTGTGCTTTGGTCTGATGAGTCCAAATTTGAGATCTTTGTTTCCAACCACCGTGTCTTTGTGCGACGCAGAAAAGGTGAATGGATGGACTCTACATGCCTGGTCCCCATCGTGAAGCATGGAGGAGGAGGTGTGATGGTGTGGGGGTGCTTCGCTGGTGACACTGTTGGGGATTTATTCAAAATTGAAGGCATACTGAACCAGCATGGCTACCACAGCAACTTCCAGCGGCATGCTATTCCATCCGGTTTGCGTTTAGTTGGACCATCATTTATTTTTCAACAGGACAATGACCCCAAACACACCTCCAGGCTGTGTAAGGGCTATTTAACCAAGAAGGAGAGTGATGGCGTGCTACTCCAGATGACCTGCACTCCACAGTCACCAGACCTGAACCCAATCGAGATGGTTTGGGGTGAGCTGGACCGCAGAGTGAAGGCAAAAGGGCCAACAAGTGCTAACCATCTCTGGGAACTCCTTCAAGATTGTTGGAAGACCATTTCCGATGACTACCTCTTGAAGCTCATCAAGATAATGCCAAGAGTGTGCAAAGCAGTCATCAAAGCAAAACGTGGCTACTTTGAAGAACTTAGAATATAAGACATATTTTCAGTTGTTTCAAACCTTTTTTTTAAGTATATAATTCCACATGTGTTAATTCATAGTTTTGATGCCTTCAGTGTGAATGTACAATTTTCATAGTCATGAAAATACAGAAAAATTTTTAAATGAGAAGGTGTGTCCAAACTTTTGGTCTGTACTGTATATTTTACATTGAGATTCGACAGTCATGTCTAAAGTCTTGGCACCCTTGAATTATCCCAGAACATGAAGTATTTCTCCCAGGAGATTATTGCAATTACGCATGTTTTGTTATACACATGTTTATATCCTTTGTGTGTATTGGAACAACACAATAAAACAGAGAAAAAAAGGTAAATTGCACATAATTTAACACAAAACCTCCAAAATGGGCCTGACAAGATTGTTGGCACCTTCAACTGAATATTTAGTTGCACACCCTTTGGAATAAATAACTGAAATTAATCGCTAAAATCATTAACAAGCATCTTACACCTCCCAACTGGAATTGTGGACCACTTTTCTTTTGCAAACTATTCCAGATCTTTCATATTTGAAGGGTGACTTCTCCCAATAGCAATTTTAAGATCTATCAACAAGTATTCAACGGAATTTCGATCCGGACTTATTGCTGGCCACTTCATAACTCTCTAGTGGTTTGTTTCCATCTATTTTTGGGTGCTTCTTGAAGTATGACATAGCATGCAAACCCAGCTTTCTCACACTGGGCACTACATTGCGACCCAAAATTCTTTTGGTAATCTTCAGATTTCATGATGCCTTGCACAAAGTCAAGGTACTCAGTGCCAGAGGCAGCAAAACAATCCCAAAACATCTTAGAGCCTCCACTATATTTGACTGTAGGTAATGTATTCTTTTCTTTGTAGACCTCATTCTGTTTTTGGTAAACAGTAGAATGATATGCTTTACCAAAAAGCTCTATCTTGGTCTCATCTGTCCACAAGATGCTTTCCCAAAAGGATTTTGGCTTACTCAAGTACATTTTGGCAAACTGCCATTTAGCTTTTTTAAGTCTCTGTGTCAGCAGTAGAGATGAGCGGTGTTCGACTAGAACTGTTCGCCAATCTCAAATTCGAGCTGTTTTGAGCGGTGTTCGAGTTGTTCGACGAACCCGAACGATTTGCAAAAAATTCGGCTGTTCGAGGTTATGTTCGATAACTGTTCGTGCACCAAAAGCGTGTCCTGCATGTCTGGCGCTATTTAGAGCACCAATCATGCAGGGATTGTCTGCCACTCACTGTAATGCCACAGCCATGGTGGTTGTGGCATTACAGTGATTGCCCAAATCGATGGGAACAGTGCTCACAGTGAAACATGAAAAGCCGGCAATTCAGCAGCGGCATACACCGGTACCCGACAATTTAGAACCGAAAGAATAGAGCTTCACACATAGATTAGATAGATAGAAACATGTCAGTCACACATATAAGAAGCACAGTGACAGTGTTGCTTACTGTACTTGTCATTTAGTGTAAAGGATTTATCAAAAAAAATAATAGTGTTTTCATGCACCGTCTCTTTAAAAAAGCCGGCTGGCAATTCAGCATCTGTACCTGACAATTTAGAATAGAAGGAATAGAGAATCACACATAGATTAGATAGATAGAAACATGTCAGTCACATATATATGAAGTACAGTGACAGTGTTGCTTACTGTACTTGTCATTTAGTGTAAAGGATTTATTAAAAAATATAATAGTGTTTTCGTGCACCGTCTCTTTAAAAAAGCCGGCCGGCAATTCAGCAGCGGTACCCGACAATTTATAACAGACAGAATAGAGCTTCACACATAGATTAGATAGATAGAAACATGTCAGTCACATATATATGAAGTACTGTGACAGTGTTGCTTACTGTACTTGTCATTTACTGCAAAGGATTTATTAAAAAAAATAATAGTGTTTTCATGCACCGTTTCTTTAAAAAAGCCGGCCGGCAATTCAGCATCTGTACACGTCAATTTATAACAGAAAGAATAGAGAATCACACATAGATTAGGTAGATAGAAACATGTCAGTCACATATATATGAAGTACTGTGACAGTGTTGCTTACTGTACTTGTCATTTACTGCAAAGGATTTATTAAAAAAAATAATAGTGTTTTCATGCACCGTCTCTTTAAAAAAGCCGGTCGGCAATTCAGCATCTGTACCCGACAATTTATAACAGACAGAATAGAGCTTCACACATAGATTAGATAGATAGAAACATGTCAGTCACATATATAATAAGTACAGTGACAGTGTTGGTTACTGTACTTGTCATTTAGTATTAAAATAAAGGATTTATTATTAAAAAAAATTGGCGTGGGGTTCCCCGTAATTTTAGTCTCTAGCGGAGGTTAAGCAGACAGCTGGGGCAGATGTTTGAAGCCTGGGAAGGGGGTAATACCCACGGAGCTTCCCAGGCTACTAATATCAGCCCCCAGCTGAATACCTAGTCTTTACTAGCTATTAAAATGGAGGACCCCCCCCAAAAAAATGACGTGGGGTCCCCCCTAATTTAATAGCTAGCAAAGGCTAGGCAGACAGCTGGGGGCTGATATTAATAGCCCAGGAAGGGAGCCATGAATATTGGCCCCCTCCCAGGCTAGAAACACCAGCCGTCAGCCGCCCCAGAAATGGCGCATCCATAGGATGCGCCAATTCTGGCACTTAGCCTCGCTCTTCCACGCTGCCCTGGTGCGGTGGCAGGGGGTAATAGGGTTGGGGTTGATGTCAGCTTATAATGTCAGCTGACATCAAGCCCAGGTTAGTAATGGAGAGGCGTCTATAAGACACCCCCATTACTAACCCCATAGTCAAAGTTAAAAGAAAACACAAACACCCAGAATAAAGTCCTTTAATTGAAATAAAGACACATTCCTTTATTGTTCTAAATTAAACCATACTTACCGTCACGCCCATTCCAGCTGAAGCCAACGATCTCCTGCAATAAAAGAAAAATAATAAAGCAACCTCATCCTTACCTTTCCATGGTTCCCACGACAGCTTCAGCTCCGCTACATCGAGATAACAGGCTGGACCGCAGCAGAACGCTGCCATCCAGCCTGTCATCCCGCAGACACTGAGAAGCGCAGGCATGCTTGCGCTCTGCAGTGTCTGGCTGTGACGGCATCCAGATGAGACGAGTTCATGTCCAATGAACTCGGCGCACCTCATGCACGTCACTGACAGCGTGGGAGAATTCTCACGCTGTAGCGCTGAGTGCAGGAGAATTTTCCCACGCTGTCAGTGACGTGCATGAGGTGAGCTGAGATCATTGGACATGAATGAGCTCACCTCATGCACGTCACTGACAGCGTGGGAAAATTCTCCTGCACTCAGCGCTTCAGCGTGAGAATTTTCCCACGCTGTCAGTGACGTGCATGAGGTGAGCTCATTCATGTCCAATGAACTCAGCTGACCTCATGTACGTCACTGACAGCGTGGGAGAATTTTCACGCTGAAGTGCTGAGTGCAGGAGAATTCTCCCACGCTGTCAGTGACGTGCATGAGGTGCGCCGAGTTCATTGGACATGACCTCGGCTCATCTGGATGCCGTCACAGCCAGACACTGAGGAGCGCAAGCATGCCTGCGCTTCTGAGTGTCCGCGGGATGACAGGCTGGATGGCAGCTTTCTGCTGCGGTCCAGCCTGTCATCTCGATGTAGCAGAGCTGAAGCTGTCGTGGGAACCATGGAAAGGTAAGGATGAGGTTGCTTAATTATTTTACTTTTATTGCAGAAGACATTGGCTTCAGCTGGAATGGGCGTGATGGTAAGTATGGTTTAATTTAGAACAATAAAGAATTGTGTGTTTATTTCAATTAAAGGACTTTATTCTGGGTGTTGTGTTTTTTTAAATACTTTACTAGAAATTCATGGTGGTCATGTCTAATATTGGCGTGACCCCATGAATTTCGGGCTTAGGGCCAGCTGATAATGCCAAGCTGGCCTTAACCCCTTTATTACCCAGTGAGCCACCGCACCAGGGCCCTGGATGAGTTGGGTACAGCGCCAGAAGATGGCGCTTCTATGAACGCGCCATTTTCTGGGGCGGCTGCGGACTGTAATTTGCAGCGGGTGGGGCCCAGAAAGCTTGGGCCTCCCTGCGCTGCGGACTCCAGCTCCCAGCTGCCTAGTTGTACCTGGCTGGGCACAAAAATAGGGCGAAGCCCCACGCATTTTTTTTTTAAATTATTTCATGAAATTCATGGAATAATTAAGAAAAAAAGGGCTTCCCTATATTGTTGTGTCCAACCATGTACAAATAGGCAGCTGGTGGTTGGGGGCAGCCCGTCCCTGCCTGCTGTACCTGGCTGGACACAAATATAGTGCGAAGCCCCACGTCAAATTTTTTTTAATTATTTCATGAAATAATTTTTTTAAAAAAGGGCTTCCCTATATTGTTGTGTCTGGCCAGGTACAAATAGGCAGCTGGTGGTTGGGGGCAGCCCGTTCCTGCCTGCTGTACCTGACTGGACACAAATATAGGGCGAAGCCCCACGTCAATTTTTTTTAAATTATTTCAGGAAATTCATGAAATAATGAAAAAAAAATTGATGTGGGGCTTCGCCCTATATTTGTGTCCAGTCAGGTACAGCAGGGAGGAACGGGCTGCTCCCAACCACCAGCTGCCTATTTGTACCTAGCCGGACACAACAATATAGGGAAGCCCTTTTTTTCTTAATTATTCCATGAATTTCATGAATTTAAAAAAAAAATACGTGGAGCTTCGCCCTATTTTTGTGTCCAGCCAGGTACAACTAGGCAGCTGGGGGCTGGAATCTGCAGCGCAGGGAGGCCCAAGCTTTCTGGGCCCCACCCGCTGCAAATTGCAGTCCGCAGCCGCCCCGGAAAATGGCGCGTTCATAGAAGCGCCATCTTCTGGCGCTGTACCCAACTCATCCAGGGACCTGGTGCGGTGGCTCACTGGGTAATAAAGGGGTTAAGGCCAGCTTGGCATTATCAGCTGGCCCTAAGCCTGAAATTCATGGGGTCACGCCAATATTAGACATGACCACCATGAATTTCTAGTAAAGTATTTAAAAAAAACACAAACACCCAGAAAAAAGTCCTTTAATTGAAATAAACACACAATTCTTTATTGTTCTAAATTAAACCATACTTACCGCCACGCCCATTCCAGCTGAAGCCAATGATCTCCTGCAATAAAAGTAAAATAATAAAGCAACATCATCCTTACCTTTCCATGGCTCCCACGACAGCTTCAGCTCTGCTACATCGAGATGACAGGCTGGACCGCAGCAGAACGCTGCCATCCAGCCTGTCATCCCGCAGACACTGAGAAGCGCAGGCATGCTTGCGCTACTCAGTGTCTGGCTGTGACGGCATCCAGATGAGCCGAGGTCATGTCCAATGAACTCGGCTCACCTCATGCACGTCACTGACAGCGTGGGAAAATTCTCACGCTGAAGCGCTGAGTGCAGGAGAATTTTCCCACGCTGTCAGTGACGTACATGAGGTGAGCCGAGTTCATTGTCGGCTCATCTGGATGCCGTCACGGTCAGACACTGAGGAGCGCAAGCATGCCTGCACTTCTCAGTGTCTGCGGGATGACAGGCTGGATGGCAGCGTTCTGCTGCGGTCCAGCCTGTCATCTCGATGTAGCAGAGCTGAAGCTGTCCTGGGAACCATGGATAGGTAAGGATGAGGTTGCTTTATTATTTTTCTTTTATTGCAGGAGATCGTTGGCTTCAGCTGGAATGGGCGTGATGGTAAGTATGGTTTAATTTAGAACAATAAAGAATTGTGTCTTTATTTCAATTAAAGGACTTTATTCTGGGTGTTTGTGTTTTTTTTTTAACTTTGACTATGGGGTTAGTAATGGGGGTGTCTTATAGACGCCTCTCCATTACTAACCTGGGCTTGATGTCAGCTGGCATTATAAGCTGACATCAACCCCAACCCTATTACCCCCTGCCACCGCACCAGGGCAGCGTGGAAGAGCGAGGCTAAGTGCCAGAATTGGCGCATCCTATGGATGCGCCATTTCTGGGGCGGCTGACGGCTGGTGTTTCTAGCCTGGGAGGGGGCCAATATTCATGGCTCCCTTCCTGGGCTATTATTATCAGCCCCCAGCTGTCTGCCTAGCCTTTGCTAGCTATTAAATTAGGGGGGACCCCACGTCATTTTTTTGGGGGGGTCCTCCATTTTAATAGCTAGTAAAGGCTAGGTATTCACCTGGGGGCTGATATTAGTAGCCTGGGAAGCTCCGTGGGTATTACCCCCTTCCCAGGCTTCAAACATCTGCCCCAGCTGTCTGCTTAACCTCCGCTAGAGACTAAAATTACGGGGAACCCCACGCCAATTTTTTTTAATAATAAATCCTTTATTTTAATACTAAATGACAAGTACAGTAACCAACACTGTTACTGTACTTATTATATATGTGACTGACATGTTTCTATCTATCTAATCTATGGGTGAAGGTCTATTCTGTCTGTTATAAATTGTCGGGTACAGATGCTGAATTGCCGGCCGGCTTTTTTAAAGAGACGGTGCATGAAAACACTATTATTTTTTTTAATAAATCCTTTGCAGTAAATGAGAAGTACAGTAAGCAACACTGTCACAGTACTTCATATATATGTGACTGACATGTTTCTATCTATCTAATCTATGTGTGAAGCTCTATTCTGTCTGTTATAAATTGTCGGGTACCGCTGCTGAATTGCCGGCCGGCTTTTTTAAAGAGACGGTGCACGAAAACACTATTATATTTTTTAATAAATCCTTTACACTAAATGACAAGTACAGTAAGCAACACTGTCACTGTACTTCGTATATATGTGGCTGACATGTTTCTATCTATCTAATCTATGTGTGATTCTCTATTCCTTCTATTCTAAATTGTCGGGTACAGATGCTGAATTGCCAGCCGGCTTTTTTAAAGAGACGGTGCATGAAAACACTATTATTTTTTTTAATAAATCCTTTGCAGTAAATGACAAGTACAGTAAGCAACACTGTCACAGTACTTCATATATATGTGACTGACATGTTTCTATCTATCTAATCTATGTGTGAAGCTCTATTCTGTCTGTTATAAATTGTCGGGTACCGCTGCTGAATTGCCGGCCGGCTTTTTTAAAGAGACGGTGCACGAAAACACTATTATATTTTTTAATAAATCCTTTACACTAAATGACAAGTACAGTAAGCAACACTGTCACTGTACTTCATATATATGTGACTGACATGTTTCTATCTATCTAATCTATGTGTGATGCTCTATTCCTTCATGTCTAAATTGTCGGGTACCGGTGTATGCCGCTGCTGAATTGCCGGCCGGCTTTTTTAAAGAAAGCGTCTTCTGAGCAGTTTGTCAGCTTTTGGACACCTTTGAATGTGTTTTCTGTGTGTTCCTATGTGTTTTTGTTTGCCTGCCATTGGTTTTAACAGTGTTCGACGGTGTTCTAAGGTGTTCGACGAACAGTTCGACGAACAGTTCCTCAAACATCCCGGTGTTCGACGAACCGAACCGAACCCGAACACTACGGGGGTGGCTCAACACTAGTCAGCAGTTCTCCGGGGTCTCTGGCCACAGTGTTTCATTTCATTCAAATATTGATGTATAGTTCACGCTGACACTTTTGCATCCTGAGCCTGCAGGACAGCTTGAATTTCTTTGGAACTTGACTGTAGCTGCTTATCCACCATCCGGACTAGCCTGCGCTTCAACCTTTCATCAACTTTTCTCTCCCACCATGTTCAGGGAGATTAGCTACGCATAACCACATGGGTTACAAACTTCTTGATTATGTTGCGCACCATGGACAAAGTAACATCAAGATCTCTGGAGATGGACTTGTAACCTTGAGATTTTGGTTCTCCAGTCCTCAGACAGTTCTCTTCTCTTTTTGTTCTCCATGCTTAGTGCAGCACACACAAACATACAATTCAAAGATTGAGTCAACTTCTCCCTTTTTATTTGGTTTTTGGTATGGTTTTCAACACCTGTTATTTGCCACAAATGAGTTTGAACGAGCATCACATGCTTTAAACAAAGTTGTGTACCCACAATGTTCAAAAGTTTTTAACAATTGTGTCTGGCCCATTTTTGTTTTTTTTTGTGAAATTATGTCCAATTTGCCTTTTTTCACAGTTTTTTGTGTTGTTAAAATACACATAAAGGAAATAAACGTGCCTATAACAAAACATGTAATTGCAATAATTTTCTGGGAGAAATACATTATTTTCTGGAACAAGTTCAGGGATGCCAACACTTTTGACCATGATCGTATATATTTATATATATATATATATATATATATATATATATATATATATATATATATATATACAGACCAAAAGTTTGGACACACCTTCTCATTTAACCCCTTTACCCCCAAGGGTGGTTTGCACGTTAATGACCCGGCCAATTTTTACAATTCTGACCACTGTCATTTTATAAGGTAATTACTCTGGAACGCTTCAACGGATCCCCCTGATTCTGATACTGTTTTTTCATGACATATTGTACTTCATGACTGTGGTAAAATTTCTTCGATATCACTTGCGTTTATTTGTGAAAAGAACGGAAATTTGGCAAAAATTTTGAAAATTTTGCAATTTTCAAAATTTGAATTTTTATGCCCTTAAATCAGAGAGATATGTCACACAAAAGAGTTAATAAATAGCATTTACCACATGTCTACTTTACATCAGCACAATTTTGGAACCAACATTTTTTTTGTTAGGGAGCTATAAGGGTTAAAAGTTGACCAGCGATTTCTCATTTTTCCAACAAAATTTACTAAACCATTTTTTTAGGGACCACATCACATTTGAAGTCACTTTGAGAGGTCTTTATGACAGAAAATACCCAAAAGTGACACCATTCTAAAAACTGCACCCCTCAAGGTGCTCAAAACCACATTCAAGAACTTTATTAACCCTTCAGGTGCTTCACAGGAATTTTTGGAATGTGGAAGAAAAAAATGAACATTTTACTTTTTTCACAAAAATGTTACTTTAGACCCAATTTTTTTTATTTTCGCAGGGGTAACAGGAAAAAATGGACCCCAAAATTTGTTGTGCAATTTCCCCTGGGCATGCAGATACCCCATATGTGGGGGAAAAGCACTGGTCGCACGGCAGGGCTCGGAAGGGAAGGCGCGCCATCTGACTTTTTGATTATAAAATTTGCTTGAATAATTAGCGGACGCCATGTTGCGTTTGGAGAGCCCCTGATGTGCCTAAACAGTGGAAACCCCCCACAAGTGACCCCATTTTGGAAACTAGACCCTAGTTTCCAAAATGGGGTCACTTGTGGGGGAGCTCCACTGTTTAAGCACATCAGGGGCTCTCCAAACGCGACATGGTGTCCGCTAACAAATTGAATGGAAAATTGGCTCAAATTGTTAGCGGACACCATGTTGCGTTTGGAGAGCCCCTGATGTGCCTAAACAGTGGAAACCCCCCACAAGTGACCCCATTTTGGAAACTAGACCCCCCAAGGCACCAGTCTAGATGCATAATGAGAACTTGGATCCCCCAGGTGCTTCACAAATTGATTCGTAAAAATGAAAAAGTGGAAAAAGAAAACACTTTCATTTTTACTAATCAATTTGTGAAGCACTTGGGGGTTCCAAGTGCTCACTATGCATTTAGATAGGTGCCTTGGGTGGTCTAGTTTCCAAAATGGGGTCACTTGTGGGGGGTTTCCACTGTTTAGGCACATCAGGGGCTCTCCAAACGCAACATGGTGTCCGCTAACAATTTGAGCCAATTTTCCATTCAATTTGTTAGCGGACGCCATGTCGCGTTTGGAGAGCCCCTGATGTGCTTAAACAGTGGAGCACTACGAATTAACACATGTGGAATTATATACTTAAAAAAAAGTTTGAAACAACTGAAAATATGTCTTATATTCTAGGTTCTTCAAAGTAGCCACCTTTTGCTTTGATGACTGCTTTGCACACTCTTGGCATTCTCTTGATGAGCTTCAAGGGGTAGTCACCGGAAATGGTCTTCTAACAATCTCGAAGGAGTTCCCAGAGATACTTAGCACTTGTTGGCCCTTTTGCCTTCACTCTGCGGTCCAGCTCACGGCAAACCATCTCGATTGGGTTCAGGTCTGGTGACTGTGTAGGCCAGGTCATCTGGAGTAGCACCCCATCACTCTCCCTCTTGGTCAAATAGCCCTTACACAGCCTGGAAGTGTGTTTGGGGACATTGTCCTGTTGAAAAATAAATGATGGTCCAACTAAACGCAAACCGGATAAAATAGCATGCTGCTGCAAGATGCTGTGGTAGACATGCTGGTTTAGTATGCCTTTGATTTTGAATAAATCCCCAACAGTGTCTCCAGCAAAGCACCCCCACACCATCACACCTTCTCCTCCATGCTTCATGGTGGGAACCAGGCATGTAGAGTCCATCCGTTCACCTTTTCTGCGTCGCACAAAGACACGGTGGTTGGAAACAAAGATCTCAAATTTGAACTCATCAGTAGTGTTGAGCCACCCCCGTAGTGTTCGGGTTCGGTTCGGTTCGTCGAACACCGGGATGTTCGAGGAACTGTTCGTCGAACTGTTCATCGAACACCTTAGAACACCGTCGAACACCGTTAAAACCAATGGCAGGCAAACAAAAACACATAGAAACACATAGAAAACACCTGCAAAGGTGTCCAAAAGCTGACAAACTGCTCAGAAGACACTCTCTTTAAAAAAGCCGGCCGGCAAATTCAGCAGCGGCATACACCGGTACCCAACAATTTAGACAAGAAGGAATAGAGCATCACACATAGATTAGATAGATAGAAACATGTCAGTCACACATATAAGAAGCATAGTGACAGTGTTGGTTACTGCACTTGTCATTTAGTGTAAAGGATTTATTAAAAAAAATATTAGTGTTTTCATGCACCGTCTCTTTAAAAAAGCCGGCCGGCAATTGAGCATCTGTACCCGACAATTTAGAACAGAAAGAATAGAGCTTCACACATAGATTAGATAGATAGAAACATGTCAGTCACATATATAATAAGTACAGTGACAGTGTTGCTTACTGTACTTGTCATTTAGTGTAAACGATTTATTTAAAAAAATAATAGTGTTTTCATGCACTGTCTCTTTAAAAAAGCCGGCCGGCAATTCAGCAGCGGTACCCGACAATTTAGAACAG
Source organism: Phyllobates terribilis (assembly GCF_046119375.1). Taxonomy (NCBI): domain Eukaryota; kingdom Metazoa; phylum Chordata; class Amphibia; order Anura; family Dendrobatidae; genus Phyllobates; species Phyllobates terribilis. The sequence goes on from NW_027362761.1 coordinate 1,016,596,949, forward strand.
AAAGATAGAGCATCACACATAGATTAGATAGATAGAAACATGTCAGTCACATATATATGAAGTACAGTGATAGTGTTGGTTACTGTACTTGTCATTTAGTATTAAAATAAAGGATTTATTATTAAAAAAATTGGCGTGGGGTTCCCCTTAATTTTAGGCTCTAGCGGAGGTTAAGCAGACGGCTGGGGCAGATGTTTGAAGCCTGGGAAGGGGGTAATACCCACGGAGCTTCCCAGGCTACTAATATCAGCCCCCAGCTGAATACATAGCCTTTACTAGCTATTAAAATGGGGGACCCCCCAAAAAAAATGACGTGGGGTCCCCCTAATTTAATAGCTAGCAAAGGCTAGGCAGACAGCTGGGGGCTGATATTAATAGCCCAGGAAGGGAGCCATGAATATTGGCCCCCTCCCAGGCTAGAAACACCAGCCGTCAGCCGCCCCAGAAATGGCGCATTCATAGGATGCGCCAATTCTGGCACTTAGCCTCGCTCTTCCACGCTGCCCTGGTGCGGTGGCAGGGGGTAATAGGGTTGGGGTTGATGTCAGCTTATAATGCCAGCTGACGTCAAGCCCAGGTTAGTAATGGAGAGGCGTCTATAAGACACCCCCATTACTAACCCCATAGTCAAAGTTAAAAAAAACACAAACACCCAGAATAAAGTCCTTTAATTGAAATAAAGACACATTCCTTTATTGTTCTAAATTAAACCATACTTACCGTCACGCCCATTCCAGCTGAAGCCAACGATCTCCTGCAATAAAAGAAAAATAATAAAGCAACCTCATCCTTACCTTTCCATGGTTCCCACGACAGCTTCAGCTCTGCTACATCGAGATGACAGGCTGGACCGCAGCAGAACGCTGCCATCCAGCCTGTCATCCCGCAGACACTGAGAAGCGCAGGCTTGCTTGCGCTGCTCAGCGTCTCTCTGTGACGACATCCAGATGAGCCGAGTTCATGTCCAATGAACTCAGCTCACCTCATGCACGTCACTGACAGCGTGGGAAAATTCTCACGCTGAAGCGCTGATTGCAGGAGAATTTTCCCACGCTGTCAGTGACGTGCAGGAGGTGAGCTGAGTTCATTGGACATGAGCTCACCTCATGCACATCACTGACAGCGTGGGAGAATTCTCCTGCACTCAGCACTTCAGCGTGAGAATTTTCCCACGCTGTCAGTGACGTGCATGAGGTGAGCCGAGTTCATTGGACATGACCTCGGCTCATCTGGATGCCGTCACAGCGAGACAGTGAGGAGCGCAAGCATGCCTGCGCTTCTCAGTGTCTGCGGGATGACAGACTGGATGGCAGCGTTCTGCTGTGGTCCAGCCAGTCATCTCGATGTAGCAGAGCTGAAGCTGTCGTGGGAACCATGGAAAGGTAAGGATGAGGTTGGTTTATTATTTTTCTTTTATTGCAGGAGATCGTTGGCTTCAGCTGGAATGGGTGTGATGGTAAGTATGGTTTAATTTAGAACAATAAAGAATTGTGTCTTTATTTCAATTAAAGGACTTTATTCTGGGTGTTGTGTTTTTTTTAAATACTTTACTAGAAATTCATGGCGGTCATGTCTAATACTGGCGTGACCCCATGAATTTTGGGCTTGGGGCCAGCTGATAATACCAAGCTGGCCCTAACCCCTTTATTACCCAGTGAGCCACCGCACCAGGGCCCTGGATGAGTTGGGTACAGCGCCAGAAGATGGCGCTTCTATGAACGCGCCATTTTCCGGGGTGGCTGCGGACTGCAATTTGTAGCGGGGGGGGGCCCAGAAAGCTTGGGCCTCCCTGCGCTGCAGATTCCAGCCCCCAGCTGCCTAGTTGTACCTGGCTGGACACAAAAATAGGGCGAAGCCCCACGTACTTTTTTTTTAATTATTTCATGAAATTCATGAAATAATTAAGAAAAAAAGGCCTTCCCTATATTGTTGTGTCCGGCCAGGTACAAATAGGCAGCTGGTGGTTGGGGGCAGCCCGTTCCTGCCTGCTGTACCTGGCTGGACACAAATATTGTGCGAAGCCCCACTTCAATTTTTTTTAATTATTTCATGAAATTCATGAAATAATTAAGAAAAAAAGGGCTTCCCTATATTGTTGTGTCCGGCCAGGTACAAATAGGCAGCTGGTGGATGGGGGCAGCCCGTTCCTGCCTGCTGTACCTGGCTGGACACAAATATAGTGCGAAGCCCCACTTAAATTTTTTTAAATTATTTCAGGAAATTCATGAAATAATTTTAAAAAAATTGATGTGGGGCTTCGCACTATATTTGTGTCCAGCCAGGTACAGCAGGCAGGAACGGGCTGCCCCCAACCACCAGCTGCCTATTTGTACCTGGCCGGACACAACAATATAGGGAAGCCCTTTTTTCTTAATTATTTCATGAAATAATTTAAAGAAAATTGACGTGGGGCTTCGCCCTGTTTTTGTGTCCAGCCAGGTACAACTAGGCAGCTGGGGGCTGGAATCCGCAGCGCAGGGAGGCCCAAGCTTTCTGGGCCACCCCCGCTGCAAATTGCAGTCCGCAGCCACCCCGGAAAATGGCGCGTTCATAGAAGCGCCATCTTCTGGCGCTGTACCCAACTCATCCAGGGCCCTGATGCGGTGGCTCACTGGGTAATAAAGGGGTTAGGGCCAGCTTGGCATTATCAGCTGGCCCTAAGCCCGAAATTCATGGGGTCACGCCAATATTAGACATGACCACCATGAATTTCTAGTAAAGAATTTAAAAAAAACACAACACCCAGAAAAAAGTCCTTTAATTGAAATAAACACACAATTCTTTATTGTTCTAAATTAAACCATACTTACCATCACGCCCATTCCAGCTGAAGCCAACGATCTCCTGAAATAAAAGAAAAATAATAAAGCAACATCATCCTTACCTTTCCATGGTTCCCATGACAGCTTCAGCTCTGCTACATCGAGATGACAGGCTGGACCGCAGCAGAACGCTGCCATCCAGCCTGTCATCCCGCAGACACTGAGAAGCGCAGGCTTGCTTGCGCTCCACAGTGTCTCTCTGTGAGGGCATCCAGATGAGCCGAGTTAATGTCCAATGAACTCGGCTCACCTCATGCACGTCACTGACAGCGTGGGAAAATTCTCCTGCACTCAGCGCTTCAGCGTGGGAGAATTCTCACACTGAAGCGCTGAGTGCAGGAGAATTCTCCCACGCTGTCAGTGACGTGCAGGAGGTGAGCTGAGTTCATTGGACATGAGCTCACCTTATGCACGTCACTGACAGCGTGGGAAAATTCTCCTGCACTCAGCGCTTCAGCGTGGGAGAATTCTCACGCTGAAGCGCTGAGTGCAGGAGAATTCTCCCACGCTGTCAGTGACGTGCAGGAGGTGAGCTGAGTTCATTGGACATGAGCTCACCTTATGCACGTCACTGACAACGTGGGAGAATTCTCCTGCACTCAGCGCTTCAGTGTGAGAATTCTCCCACGCTGAAGCGCTGAGTGCAGGAGAATTTTCCCACGCTGTCAGCGACGTGCATGAGGTGAGCCGAGTTCATTGGACATGAACTCGGCTCATCTGGATGTCGTCACAGAGAGACGCTGAGCAGCGCAAGCAAGCCTGCGCTTCTCAGTGTCTGCGGGATGAGAGGCTGGATGGCAGCGTTCTGCTGCGGTCCAGCCTGTCATCTCGATGTAGCAGAGCTGAAGCTGTCGTGGGAACCATGGAAAGGTAAGGATGAGGTTGCTTTATTATTTTTCTTTTATTGCAGGAGATCGTTGGCTTCAGCTGGAATGGGCGTGACGGTAAGTATGGTTTAATTTAGAACAATAAAGGACTGTGTCTTTATTTCAATTAAAGGACTTTATTCTGGGTGTTTGTGTTTTTTTTAACTTTGACTATGGGGTTAGTAATGGGGGTGTCTTATAGACGCCTCTCCATTACTAACCTGGGCTTGATGTCAGCTGGCATTATAAGCTGACATCAACCCCAACCCTATTACCCCCTGCCACCGCACCAGGGCAGCGTGGAAGAGCGAGGCTAAGTGCCAGAATTGGCGCATCCTATGAATGCGCCATTTCTGGGGCGGCTGACGGCTGGTGTTTCTAGCCTGGGAGGGGGCCAATATTCATGGCTCCCTTCCTGGGCTATTAATATCAGCCCCCAGCTGTCTGCCTAGCCTTTGCTAGCTATTAAATTAGGGGGGACCCCACGTCATTTTTTTTGGGGGGGTCCCCCATTTTAATAGCTAGTAAAGGCTATGTATTCAGCTGGGGGCTGATATTAGTAGCCTGGGAAGCTCCGTGGGTATTACCCCCTTCCCAGGCTTCAAACATCTGCCCCAGCCGTCTGCTTAACCTCCGCTAGAGCCTAAAATTAAGGGGAACCCCACGCCAATTTTTTTAATAATAAATCCTTTATTTTAATACTAAATGACAAGTACAGTAACCAACACTATCACTGTACTTCATATATATGTGACTGACATGTTTCTATCTATCTAATCTATGTGTGAAGCTCTATTCTGTCTGTTATAAATTGTCGGGTACCGCTGCTGAATTGCCGGCCGGCTTTTTTAAAGAGACGGTGCATGAAAACACTATTATTTTTTTTGATAAATCCTTTACGCTAAATGACAAGTACAGTAAGCAGCACTTTCACTGTACTTCGTATATATGTGGCTGACATGTTTATTAGAGATGAGCGGTGTTCGACTAGAACTGTTCGCCAATCTCAAATTCGAGCTGTTTTGGGCGGTGTTCGAGTTGTTCGACGAACCCGAACGATTTGCAAAAAATTCGGCTGTTCGAGGTTATGTTCGATAACTGTTCGTGCACCAAAAGCGTGTCCTGCATGTCTGGCGCTATTTAGAGCACCAATCATGCAGGGATTGTCTGCCACTCACTGTAATGCCACAGCCATGGTGGTTGTGGCATTACAGTGATTGCCCAAATCGATGGGAACAGTGCTCACAGTGAAACATGAAAAGCCGGCAATTCAGCAGCGGCATACACCGGTACCCGACAATTTAGAACCGAAAGAATAGAGCTTCACACATAGATTAGATAGATAGAAACATGTCAGTCACATATATACGAAGTACAGTGAAAGTGCTGCTTACTGTACTTGTCATTTAGCGTAAAGGATTTATCAAAAAAAATAATAGTGTTTTCATGCACCGTCTCTTTAAAAAAGCCGGCCGGCAATTCAGCAGCGGTACCCGACAATTTATAACAGACAGAATAGAGCATCATACATAGATTAGATAGATAGAAACATGTCAGCCACATATATACGAAGTACAGTGACAGTGTTGCTTACTGTACTTGTCATTTAGCGTAAAGGATTTATCAAAAAAAATAATAGTGTTTTCATGCACTGTCTCTTTAAAAAAGCCGGCCGGCAATTCAGCATCTGTACCCGACAATTTATAACAGACAGAATAGAGCTTCACACATAGATTAGATAGATAGAAACGTGTCAGTCACATATATATGAAGTACAGTGATAGTGTTGGTTACTGTACTTGTCATTTAGTATTAAAATAAAGGATTTATTATTAAAAAAATTGGCGTGGGGTTCCCCTTAATTTTAGGCTCTAGCGGAGGTTAAGCAGACGGCTGGGGCAGATGTTTGAAGCCTGGGAAGGGGGTAATACCCACGGAGCTTCCCAGGCTACTAATATCAGCCCCCAGCTGAATACATAGCCTTTACTAGCTATTAAAATGGGGGACCCCCCAAAAAAAATGACGTGGGGTCCCCCCTAATTTAATAGCTAGCAAAGGCTAGGCAGACAGCTGGGGGCTGATATTAATAGCCCAGGAAGGGAGCCATGAATATTGGCCCCCTCCCAGGCTAGAAACACCAGCCGTCAGCCGCCCCAGAAATGGCGCATTCATAGGATGCGCCAATTCTGGCACTTAGCCTCGCTCTTCCACGCTGCCCTGGTGCGGTGGCAGGGGGTAATAGGGTTGGGGTTGATGTCAGCTTATAATGCCAGCTGACATCAAGCCCAGGTTAGTAATGGAGAGGCGTCTATAAGACACCCCCATTACTAACCCCATAGTCAAAGTTAAAAAAAACACAAACACCCAGAATAAAGTCCTTTAATTGAAATAAAGACACAATCCTTTATTGTTCTAAATTAAACCATACTTACCGTCACGCCCATTCCAGCTGAAGCCAACGATCTCCTGCAATAAAAGAAAAATAATAAAGCAACCTCATCCTTACCTTTCCATGGTTCCCACGACAGCTTCAGCTCTGCTACATCGAGATGACAGGCTGGACCGCAGCAGAACGCTGCCATCCAGCCTCTCATCCCGCAGACACTGAGAAGCGCAGGCTTACTTGCGCTGCTCAGCGTCTCTCTGTGACGACATCCAGATGAGCCGAGTTCATGTCCAATGAACTCGGCTCACCTCATGCACGTCACTGACAGCGTGGGAAAATTCTCCTGCACTCAGCGCTTCAGCGTGAGAATTCTCCCGCTGAAGCGCTGAGTGCAGGAGAATTCTCCCACGCTGTCAGTGACGTGCATAAGGTGAGCTCATGTCCAATGAACTCAGCTCACCTCCTGCACGTCACTGACAGCGTGGGAGAATTCTCCTGCACTCAGCGCTTCAGCGGGAGAATTCTCACGCTGAAGCGCTGAGTGCAGGAGAATTTTCCCACGCTGTCAGTGACGTGCATAAGGTGAGCTCATGTCCAATGAACTCAGCTCACCTCCTGCACGTCACTGACAGCGTGGGAGAATTCTCCTGCACTCAGCGCTTCAGTGTGAGAATTCTCCCACGCTGAAGCGCTGAGTGCAGGAGAATTTTCCCACGCTGTCAGTGACGTGCATGAGGTGAGCCGAGTTCATTGGACATTAACTCGGCTCATCTGGATGCCCTCACAGAGAGACACTGTGGAGCGCAAGCAAGCCTGCGCTTCTCAGTGTCTGCGGGATGACAGGCAGGATGGCAGCGTTCTGCTGCGGTCCAGCCTGTCATCTCGATGTAGCAGAGCTGAAGCTGTCATGGGAACCATGGAAAGGTAAGGATGATGTTGCTTTATTATTTTTCTTTTATTTCAGGAGATCGTTGGCTTCAGCTGGAATGGGCGTGATGGTAAGTATGGTTTAATTTAGAACAATAAAGAATTGTGTGTTTATTTCAATTAAAGGACTTTTTTCTGGGTGTTGTGTTTTTTTTAAATACTTTACTAGAAATTCATGGTGGTCATGTCTAATATTGGCGTGACCCCATGAATTTCGGGCTTAGGGCCAGCTGATAATGCCAAGCTGGCCCTATCCCCTTTATTACCCAGTGAGCCACCGCATCAGGGCCCTGGATGAGTTGGGTACAGCGCCAGAAGATGGCGCTTCTATGAACGCGCCATTTTCCGGGGTGGCTGCGGACTGCAATTTGCAGCGGGGGTGGCCCAGAAAGCTTGGGCCTCCCTGCGCTGCGGATTCCAGCCCCCAGCTGCCTAGTTGTACCTGGCTGGACACAAAAACAGGGCGAAGCCCCACGTCAATTTTCTTTAAATTATTTCATGAAATAATTAAGAAAAAAAGGGCTTCCCTATATTATTGTGTCCGGCCAGGTACAAATAGGCAGCTGGTGGTTGGGGGCAGCCCGTTCCTGCCTGCTGTACCTGGCTGGACACAAATATAGTGCGAAGCCCCACGTCAATTTTTTTAAAATTATTTCATGAATTTCCTGAAATAATTTAAAAAAATTGAAGTGGGGCTTCGCACTATATTTGTGTCCAGCCAGGTACAGCAGGCAGGAACGGGCTGCCCCCATCCACCAGCTGCCTATTTGTACCTGGCCGGACACAACAATACAGGGAAGCCCTTTTTTTCTTAATTATTTCATGAAATAATTAAAAAAAATTGAAGTGGGGCTTCGCACTATATTTGTGTCCAGCCAGGTACAGCAGGCAGGAACGGGCTGCCCCCATCCACCAGCTGCCTATTTGTACCTGGCCGGACACAACAATATAGGGAAGCCCTTTTTTTCTTAATTATTTCATGAATTTCAAGAAATAATTAAAAAAAATTGAAGTGGGGCTTCGCACTATATTTGTGTCCAGCCAGGTACAGCAGGCAGGAACGGGCTGCCCCCATCCACCAGCTGCCTATTTGTACCTGGCCGGACACAACAATATAGGGAAGCCCTTTTTTTCTTAATTATTTCATGAATTTCATGAAATAATTAAAAAAAATTGAAGTGGGGCTTCGCACTATATTTGTGTCCAGCCAGGTACAGCAGGCAGGAACGGGCTGCCCCCATCCACCAGCTGCCTATTTGTACCTGGCCGGACACAACAATATAGGGAAGGCCTTTTTTTCTTAATTATTTCATGAATTTCATGAAATAATTAAAGAAAAAGTACGTGGGGCTTCGCCCTATTTTTGTGTCCAGCCAGGTACAACTAGGCAGCTGGGGGCTGGAATCTGCAGCGCAGGGAGGCCCAAGCTTTCTGGGCCCCCCCCCCGCTACAAATTGCAGTCCGCAGCCACCCCGGAAAATGGCGCGTTCATAGAAGCGCCATCTTCTGGCGCTGTACCCAACTCATCCAGGGCCCTGGTGCGGTGGCTCACTGGGTAATAAAGGGGTTAGGGCCAGCTTGGTATTATCAGCTGGCCCCAAGCCCAAAATTCATGGGGTCACGCCAGTATTAGACATGACCGCCATGAATTTCTAGTAAAGTATTTAAAAAAAACACAACACCCAGAATAAAGTCCTTTAATTGAAATAAAGACACAATTCTTTATTGTTCTAAATTAAACCATACTTACCATCACACCCATTCCAGCTGAAGCCAACGATCTCCTGCAATAAAAGAAAAATAATAAAGCAACCTCATCCTTACCTTTCCATGGTTCCCACGACAGCTTCAGCTCTGCTACATCGAGATGACTGGCTGGACCGCAGCAGAACGCTGCCATCCAGTCTGTCATCCCGCAGACACTGAGAAGCGCAGGCATGCTTGCGCTCCTCACTGTCTCGCTGTGACGGCATCCAGATGAGCCGAGGTCATGTCCAATGAACTCGGCTCACCTCATGCACGTCACTGACAGCGTGGGAAAATTCTCACGCTGAAGTGCTGAGTGCAGGAGAATACTCCCACGCTGTCAGTGATGTGCATGAGGTGAGCTCATGTCCAATGAACTCAGCTCACCTCCTGCACGTCACTGACAGCGTGGGAAAATTCTCCTGCAATCAGCGCTTCAGCGTGAGAATTTTCCCACGCTGTCAGTGACGTGCATGAGGTGAGCCGAGTTCATTGGACATGAACTCGGCTCATCTGGATGTCGTCACAGAGAGACGCTGAGCAGCGCAAGCAAGCCTGCGCTTCTCAGTGTCTGCGGGATGACAGGCTGGATGGCAGCGTTCTGCTGCGGTCCAGCCTGTCATCTCGATGTAGCAGAGCTGAAGCTGTCGTGGGAACCATGGAAAGGTAAGGATGAGGTTGCTTTATTATTTTTCTTTTATTGCAGGAGATCGTTGGCTTCAGCTGGAATGGGCGTGATGGTAAGTATGGTTTAATTTAGAACAATAAAGGATTGTGTCTTTATTTCAATTAAAGGACTTTATTCTGGGTGTTTGTGTTTTTTTTAACTTTGACTATGGGGTTAGTAATGGGGGTGTCTTATAGACGCCTCTCCATTACTAACCTGGGCTTGATGTCAGCTGGCATTATAAGCTGACATCAACCCCAACCCTATTACCCCCTGCCACCGCACCAGGGCAGCGTGGAAGAGCGAGGCTAAGTGCCAGAATTGGCGCATCCTATGAATGCGCCATTTCTGGGGCGGCTGACGGCTGGTGTTTCTAGCCTGGGAGGGGGCCAATATTCATGGCTCCCTTCCTGGGCTATTAATATCAGCCCCCAGCTGTCTGCCTAGCCTTTGCTAGCTATTAAATTAGGGGGGACCCACGTCATTTTTTTGGGGGGGTCCCCCATTTTAATAGCTAGTAAAGGCTATGTATTCAGCTGGAGGCTGATATTAGTAGCCTGGGAAGCTCCGTGGGTATTACCCCCTTCCCAGGCTTCAAACATCTGCCCCAGCCGTCTGCTTAACCGCCGCTAGAGCCTAAAATTAAGGGGAACCCCACGCCAATTTTTTTAATAATAAATCCTTTATTTTAATACTAAATGACAAGTACAGTAACCAACACTATCACTGTACTTCATATATATGTGACTGACATGTTTCTATCTATCTAATCTATGTGTGATGCTCTATCTTTCTGTTCTAAATTGTCGGGTACCGCTGCTGAATTGCCGGCCGGCTTTTTTAAAGAGACAGTGCATGAAAACACTATTATTTTTTTAAATAAATCCTTTACACTAAATGACAAGTACAGTAAGCAACACTGTCACTGTACTTCATATATATGTGACTGACATGTTTCTATCTATCTAATCTATGTGTGAAGCTCTATTCTTTCTGTTCTAAATTGTCGGGTACAGATGCTGAATTGCCGGCCGGCTTTTTTAAAGAGACGGTGCATGAAAACACTAATATTTTTTTTAATAAATCCTTTACACTAAATGACAAGTGCAGTAACCAACACTGTCACTGTGCTTCTTATATGTGTGACTGACATGTTTCTATCTATCTAATCTATGTGTGATGCTCTATTCCTTCTTGTCTAAATTGTCGGGTACCGGTGTATGCCGCTGCTGAATTTGCCGGCCGGCTTTTTTAAAGAGAGTGTCTTCTGAGCAGTTTGTCAGCTTTTGGACACCTTTGCAGGTGTTTTCTATGTGTTTCTATGTGTTTTTGTTTGCCTGCCATTGGTTTTAACGGTGTTCGACGGTGTTCTAAGGTGTTCGACGAACAGTTCGACGAACAGTTCCTCGAACATCCCGGTGTTCGACGAACCGAACCGAACCCGAACACTACGGGGGTGGCTCAACACTAATGTTTATATCTATCTAATCTATGTGTGAAGCTCTATTCTTTCGGTTCTAAATTGTCGGGTACAGGTGTATGCCGCTGCTGAATTGCCGGCTTTTCATGTTTCACTGTTGGCACTGTTCCCATCGATTTGGGCAATCACTGTAATGCCACAACCACCATGGCTGTGGCATTACAGTGAGTGGCAGACAATCCATGCAGGACACGCTTTTGGTGTACGAACAGTTATCGAACATAACCTCGAACAGCCGAATTTTTTGCAAATCGTTCGGGTTCGTCGAACAACTCGAACACCGCCCAAAACAGCTCGAATTTGAGATTGGCGAACAGTTCTAGTCGAACACCGCTCATCTCTACTCATCAGACCAAAGCACAGATTTCCACTGGTCTAATGTCCATTTCTTGTGTTCTTTATCCCAAACAAGTCTCTTCTGCTTGTTGCCTGTCCTTAGCAGTGGTTTCCTAGCAGCTATTTTACCATGAAGGCCTGCTGCACAAAGTCTCCTCTTAACAGTTGTTGAAGAGATGTGTCTGCTGCTAGAACTCTGTGTGGCATTGACTTGGTCTCTAATCTGAGATGCTGTTAACCTGCGATTTCTGAGGCTGGTGACTCGGATAAACTTATCCTCAGAAGCAGAGGTGACTCTTGGTCTTCTTTTCCTTGAGCGGTCCTCATGTGAGCCAGTTTCTTTGTAGCGCTTGTTGTTTTTTTCAACTGCACTTGGGGACACTTTCAAAGTTTTCCCAATTTTTCGGACTGGCTGACCTTCATTTCTTAAAGTAATGATGGCCACTCATTTTTGTTTACTTAGCTGCTTTTTTCTTGCCATAATACAAATTCTAACAGTCTATTCAGTAGGACTATCAGCTGTGTATCCACCAGACTTCTGCACAACACAACTGATGGTCCCAAACCCATTTATAAGGCAAGAAATCCCACTTATTAAACCTGACAGGGCACACCTGTGAAGTGAAAACCATTTCTGGTGACTACCTCTTGAAGCTCATCAAGAGAATACCAAGAGTGTGCAAAGCAGTCATCAAAGCAAAAGGTGGCTACTTTGAAGAACCTAGAATATAAGACATATTTTCAGTTGTTTCACACTTTTTTGTTAAGTATATAATTCCACATGTGTTAATTCATAGTTTTGATGTCTTCAGTGTGAATGTACATTTTTCATAGTCATGAAAATACAGAAAATCTTTAAATGAGAAGGTGTGTCCAAATTTTTGGTCTGTACTGTATATATATATATATATATTGTAAGGTGGCTGCCGGACAGGTCGTGGACGGGAGGTATGTGTCCCCGAAGTGCCAAGCTTCGGTGATGTAGGACGCGGAGAAGCAGGCTCCAGTACACATAGTGCTGAGAGGAATTTAATGGGCCCGGATAACAGGGCCGGGTTTTACGAGCAGCTGAAAGAGCTGGGGGAGAACAGCTGCTCACTTACCTCCAGTCCAGGTCTTGGAAGGCTAATTTAAGACAGCTGCGCCTATCTCTGTCTGTCTGTGTTTGTTGGGCAAGGTGAGCAGATCTTGCAGGTGTTTCTTAGACTCTGCAGGAGGCAGAGAAAAGCACCTTGTTTAAACGGCTGAAGCCATGTTGCATGGACTTGTTTTGAGCTTTGTTCTGTTATTCCTTTTTGTGCCAGGAAAAGGCTGCCAGGGAAGAGGAAGCCCTACCAAATTTACCATGTTAAATTGATTAAGCCATGGCAAGATAGAGAGCCCACAGAAGCTCCCTGTTTAGTGGCTGAGGCTGAGGCCGATGTGAAAGAGGTCAAGGTGGCAGAGTCACTGTCACATGCCCAAAAGCAACAGTGCAAAGAGTTGTTACAGCGAAATAAAGACCTGTTTTCGGAGTTTCCATGACTCACTCAGGTCATAGAGCATGAGGTTCTCACAGAGCCTCATGTTCACGTCAATCTTAAACCATACCGGATCCAAGAAGCCCGCAGAGAGGTGATCTCAAAAGAAGTAAGGCGGATGCTTAACCTGGAAGTCATTGAATAGTCCAAAAGTGGATGGTCCAGTCCTATAGTCTTAGTGCCGAAACCAGATGGGGAATGGCGGTTTTGCAACGACTATAGGAAGCTGAACGAGGTCTCAAAGTTCGACGCCTACCCAATGCCTAGGGTAGATGAGCTTATCGAAAGGCTAGGACCCGCACGGTACATCACCACTCTGGACCTCACCAAAGGATATTGGCAAATTCCCCTGTCCAAAGAGACCAAAGAGAAGACAGCCTTCTTGACGCCAGATGGATGTTATCAATACGTCATGATGCCGTTTGGGTTGCAGGGAGCTCCGGCCACCTTCCAGAGAACCATGGACCGGATCTTAGCACCCCACAATAAGTATGCAGCGGCCTACCTAGATGACATTGTCATATTTAGCCAGGACTGGGAAAGTCATCTGGACAAAGTTCAAGCCATACTTGATGCCCTAAGGAAGGCGGGCTTTACTATCAATCCAAAGAAATGTGCCATGGGGATGGAGGAAGCCAAGTACCTAGGGTACGTGGTTGGTAGAGGGGAAATAAAACCACAAATAAATAAGGTCGAGGCGATCTTGAACTAGCCACATCCCCTCTCAAAGAAGCAGGTCAGGGCATTTCTAGGCATTGTGGGCTACTATCGAAGATTTGTTCCTAACTTTTCCCTGATAGCAGCCCCGCTGACGGATCTTCTGAAAGGGACAAAGTCAGCTATGGTCAAGTGGTCCCCTGAAGCAGAAGCGGCCTTCCAGGAATTGAAACTGGTCCTCTGTAAACAACCAGTCTTGGTGGCGCCCAACTTCTCCAAGGAGTTTGTGGTCCAGACAGATGCATCTGATGTCGGGCTGGGAGCAGTCTTGTCCCAGGAGATTAACGGAGAAGAACACCCTGTAATATACCTCAGTTGGAAGCTCTCCACTTGTGAGAAGAACTACTCCATTGTAGAAAAAGAATGTTTGGCCATTAAGTGGGCGTTAGACACTCTGAGGTATTACCTGTTAGGTAGAAGGTTCAGGTTAGTGTCAGACCATGCCCCACTGAGGTGGATGCGAGAAAAGAAGGGGAACAATGCCAGAGTGACTAGGTGGTTCCGCGATTTTAGTTTCCGCATAGAGCATAGGCCTGGGAAACAACATGGTAATGCTGATGCCTTGTCAAGGGTTTATTGTATGGTGACTGAAGGTGCCAAGCCCCCCGGCTTTGGGCAGAGTGGGGGTATGTAAGGTGGCTGCCGGACAGGTCGTGGACGGGAGGTATGTGTCCCCGAAGTGCCAAGCTTCGGTGATGTAGGACCCGGAGAAGCAGGCTCCAGCACACATAGTGCTGAGAGGAATTTAATGGGCCCGGATTACAGGGCCAGGTTTTATGAGCAGCTGAAAGAGCTGGGGGGGAACTGCTGCTCACTTACCTCCAGTCCAGGTCTTGGAAGGATAATTTAAGACAGCTGCGCCTGTCTCTGTCTGTCTGTGTTTGTTGGGCAAGGTGAGCAGACCTTGCAGGTGTTTCTTAGACTCTGCAGGAGGCAGAGAAAAGCACCTTGTTTAAACGGCTGAAGCCATGTTGCATGGACTTGTTTTGAGCTTTGTTCTGTTATTCCTTTTTGTGCCAGGAAAAGGCTGTTACTTTTGTTTCTTAACTGGTGTATGGACACTAAAATAAACCACCAGTTTGTTTGAACCCGTGGACTGCATCACTGTGTGAACCCGTGCCTACCTCCAACGCGGCTCAGTGAGTACAAATCCCTGCAATATATATATATATAGTGAGGAAAATAAGTATTTGATACACTGACGATTTTGCAAGCTTTCCCACCTACAAAGAATGGAGAGGTCTGCAATTTTTATCGTAGGTACACTTCAACTGTGAGAGACAGAATCTAAAAATAAAAAACAGAAAATCACATTGTATGATTTTTAAATAATTAAATTGCATTTTATTGCATGAAATAAGTACTTGATCACCTACCAACCAGCAAGAATTCTGGCTCTCACAGACCTATTAGTTTTTCTTTAAGAAGCCCTCCTACTATGCATTCATTAGCTGTATTAATTTCACCTGTTTGAACTTGTTACCTGTATAAAAGACACCTGTCCACACACTCAATCAATCACTCTCCAACCTTTCCACCATGGCTAAGACCAAAGAGCTGTCTAAGGACACCAGGGATAAAATTGTAGACCTGCAAAAGGCTGGGATGGGCTACAGGACAATAGGCAAGCAGCTGGTTGAAAAGGCAACAACTGTTGACGCAATTGTTAGAAAATGTAAGACACACAAGATGACTGACAATCTTCCTCGATCTGGGACGCCATGCAAGATCTCGCCTCGTGGGGTGAGGATAAATCCGAGAAAGGTCAGGAATCAGCCCAGAACTACGCAGGAGGACCTGGTCAATGACCTGAAGAGACCTGGGACCACTGTCTCAAACATTACCGTTAGTCACACACTATACCGTAATGGATTAAAATTTTGCAGGGCGCACAAGGTCCTCCTGCTCATGCCAACACATGTCCATACCCATTTGAAGTTCACCAGTGACCATCTGGATGATCCGGAGGAGGCATGGGAGAAGGTCATGTGGTCAGATAAGACCAAAATAGAACTTTTTGGTATCGACTCCACTCGCCGTGTTTGGAGGAAGAAGAAGGATGAGTACAACCACAAGAACATTGTCCCCACCATGAACATCGTGGGGGAAACATCATACTTTGGGGGTGCTTTTCTGCCTAGGGGACAGGACGACTGCACCGTATTGAAGGGAGGATGGATGGGGTCATGTATCGTGTGATTTTGACCAACAACCTGCTTCCCTCAGTAAGAGCATTGAAGATGGGTCATGGCTGGGTCTTCCAGCATGACAATGACCCGAAGCACACAGCCAGGGCAACTAAGGAGTGACCTTGCAAGAAGCATTTCAAGGTCCTGGAGTGGCCTAGCCAGTCTCCAGACCTGAACCCAATAGAAAATCTTTGGAGGGGGCTGAAACTCAATGTTGCCCAGAAGATCTGTATGGAGGAGTGGGTCAAAATCCCTGCTGCAGTGTGTGCAGTCTTGGTTAAGAGCTACAGGAAACATTTTACCTCTGTAATTGCAAACAAAGGTTTCTGTACCAAATATTAAGTTCTGTTTTTCTATTGTATGAAATACTTATTTCATGCAATAAAATGCTAAATAATTATGTAAAAATCATACAATGTAATTTTCTGTAAATTTTTTTTGATTCTGTATCTCACAGTTGAATTGTACCTACAATAAACATTACAGACTTCTCCATTCATTGTAGGTGGGAAAACTTGCAAAATCAGCAGTGTATCAATACTTATTTTCTCCACTTTATATCATTATTGTCCTGACAAATGGGTCGGTGTGGAACCGAAATGCGTCGATCTGATATCAATAAAGCATTTCTTCACATGCTAGTAGTCCAATGATTATTCTGCCTACCTGACTAGCTTGGCATTAGAATTCCTATTTTGTCTTGCCTTCTGAACACGACTAACAGATTACCAACGTCAGCTCCGATTCAAATCTCTAGATTCTACCAAAGTGTGTCCTGTAAACAACTCCACTAAGTGAGCAGTAAAAAATAGAGAAACCCCTGACACAACATTTACATTTACATTTTATTAGGCCAACATTTCGGATTTTAAAAACATTTTTCAAGTATTCTAATTTACTGAGATAATGACTTTTGTTTTTCATTGGCTGTAAGCCATAATCATCAACATTAACAAAAATAAACACTTGAAATAGATCACTCTGGTTGTAATGACTCTATATAATATATGAGTTTCACTTTTTGTATCGAAGAACTGAAATAAATTAACTTTTTGATGATATTATAATTTAGTGAGATGCACCTGTATGTTTATATATACTTATACACAGCGGGTGAACTCTCAGTTGGCTTCAGAGAAAGGAATTTAAGCTGTTTGAATGGCCCAGCCAATCACCTGACCTGAATCCAATAAAAATTTTACGGAAAGAATTAAAGCTCAGAGTTCATAGAAGGAGCACACGGAAACTTCAGGATTTGAAGAGTGTTTGTGTGGAAGAATGGGACAAAATCACACCTGAGCAATACATGCGACTAGTTTCTCCATACAGGAGGCGTCTTGAAGCTGTCATCACCAATAAAGTCTTTTGTACGAAGTATCAATTAAATTTCAGTAAACGTGTTCAATAATTTTTCCCTGTGTCATTTCTTATTATTACACATAGCTTAATTTATTGACATCTATGGTTTGGTCTCTTTGCTTGTGTGGATTGGATGGGTGGTTTCCGACATCAGGTGAGAATTTCATGTCTATAGCACCTTAAGAAATATATTTACTTAAAAAATTGATGACTTGTGTAATACTTATTTCATCACCCTCTGTATATATGTATATATATAAATATATATCAGATGAAAAGATGTTATATTTAGAAACAATATATGTTAATTAAAATATTACCTTTCAATGAGAAACACACATGTATAATCCTTAACATGGATACATGATTACATTATTTAATTACAGGGAGTTAAACATTATTATGATACATATTTTCTTGATGGTTATAATGAATGTTTTGTATAGAATATTTACTTTTAATCACTTAATTGTAATTTGTTGATGTAGATCTTGCTGTTTTCAATCATGTGAAAATTAATTTGTGTTGTTAAATATGAGTAAACATTCATTAACACCTTCCCTCCCCAGGATGTCCTCTGGAGGGTGTGGGTGTTTGAAACTGACTAAGTAATTAAGTGCACACCATAACAGACAGGCATTGTCTGTGTTACGTAACTGATACTTGCTTCCAAAAGCATCAGTCAGAACTAACCCCAATCACTGCTTTTAACCTCTTAAATAACACTGTCAAACCCTGACAACAACATTTAAGTGGCTTGATATGTGTTGGGCATCCATTCGGATAACCATCGTTGCCCTCCCTAGTGCAGCCTCAGTGAAGGGGGTTTCATAGGAGATCATTATGTGTACCATGTACTACAATACTAAAGTGTACAGTACAGGCTACCAGACATTAGCAAGTTCAAGTTCACTTGAGGTGCGGGGCTAAAAATGAAAGTGAAAAGTGTTAACCCCTACCTGACCAGGCGTTTTTCCGATTTTGCGCTTGTTTTTTTTCTCTCTTTATTCCAAGAGCTATAACTCTTTTATCCTTCCATTGACATAGCCATGTGAGGGCTGTTTTTTGCAGAAGTAGTAGTACACTTAAATGTCACCATTAAGAATGAGTGGACCCATGGAAGTTTGGGTTCATCGGATTCGACCAAACTGTAGTAACAGAATGGTACATCTCCAAAAAGCTTGTCGGCAGAGGGAAGCATGAAGTGCTCTAAAATTTCCTAGTAGACGTCTGAGCTGACTTTGGTCTTGATAAAACACAGAGGACCTACACCAGCAGATGACATGGCTCCCAAACCATCACTGATTGTGGAAACTTCACACTAGATCTCAAGCAGTTTGGATTGTGTGCTGGAGCCCTGCTATGTGTAACAAATATAACATAACACATAAGGAGACTGTGGTGAGGCCAGGGACTGGAAATTCATATTCCCAGCTATGAAGGTCTCAGCTGGAATGCTAGTCTGTCTGACTTCAAAGGACAAAGTATTTACATCAGCATTTGTTTCCCTTCTATACATCAAACCCTGGGAGCCTCCGTTCACACCAGGGTGACAAGCCAGGAGAGAATTGAATACAGGTCAGCTAGGATATATACCTTTGTAGTGCAAACACCTATTCCTGACAAGAGTATGGGGGAGCTAATTGAATCATGGCAATGAGGAATAGCTAATTGAATTACCTCTGAAGTCAGGGGAAGCTCTTGTGTTAGATCAATTACCATGCGCACCTTACAATGAGAATATTGTTGGGAAATGGATTATGAAATGTCTGATAGAAGGGAAGAGGAGATTACAGGTAAATCGCCTATTTTCTGCCCTGCCCAAGTTACGTATAAATGTGTCCCTCTGTGAGAGAGGAGGGGTCTTCTGTTGAGGGTCACCTGTTGCTACAGATGTGCAGAAAGACATAAGGAACCGGCCTGGACCCATGACAGCACCCTTCCTGCCGTGTCCAGAGACCTTTAATGAAAGTGTGGTATATTCACTTTTATTCCTTTTAATTTTACTGTATCATATTACTGCTTCCTTACTGTATTTGTCGGACTACTGTATATATATATCTTGTAACCGCTTGTATATATTGTACTTAGCATCGCTCTTTTGAGTAAATAAATATATAAAATGTATAAGCTCGCTTCACATTATCCTAAAACCTGGAACTCACGAAAGTTGTGAGGAAGGAGCAGAGGCACGTGACTCCGATCAGTTTGTGACAGAGACTATTGAAGGAAGTAAAAAAAATGAAAAATGTTTTTAAAAATATAAAAAAATGTAAAAAGATATAAAAGTTTAAATCACCCCCCTTTTGACCCATTCAAAATAAAGCAATAAAAAAAGTAAAAAAAAAAGTTTCAATTACCCACTTTTTCCCAATCTGAAAATAAAATAAAAAAAAAAACATATTTATGATCGCCACATCTGTAAAAGTTCTATCAAAATTTAAAACCAAAGTGCCATTAATGAAAAAAAATTAAACTTCAGCGTTGCTGTTTATTGGTCACTGCACCTTGCTAAAAACATGCAATACAAAGTGATTAAAATTTTATATGTTGACCCGAATAGTACAAATAAAAATGTCAGTTCACTACACTAAAATCAAGCTCTCTTAAACCTTTATCTATGGAAATTAAAGCCACTAAAATAAGAATAAAAAAAACAAAAACAAGTAAGTTTTGTATTACCTTAATCATATTGACCCAAATATTCATGTTTTCAGGTCATTTTTACCTCACAATGAGCTTTGTCAAAATGAAACCCAAAAAACAATGGCAAAATTGGGTTTTATACACCATTTAACTTCACTTAGAATTTAATTTGCTGTTTTGCAATACATGATATAGTAAAATGAATGGTGTCATTAAAGACTTCAACTCATCCCACAAAAAATATTGTATGTCAATGGAAGAATAAAAAAGTTATGGCTCTTGGAATGAGATGAGAAAAAAAAAGCAGAAAAACTAAAGCTGGCTGCAGTGTCATTAAGGAGTTAATGATATGAGGAGTAATGCCGTGCGATATACTAAGGATTGACCACCTACAAGACTTATGTTAAAAACATAATCACTGTAGCTTTATATTTCAGATTTTCTTTATATTTAGTTTACATATTTTGTCTACAATGTAGCGTACGAGAGATATAAAGACTTTGTAGCTAATTTATGTTTTAATTTACAGAGTTGCAGGCAACTTTAAATCCTGGAAATGGCGAAAAAAAAATTATATATAAAAAATGAAATGTAAATTTAACCCTTTGTTTAAAGGTCACAGGTTGTATGTACCCTCAAGCATGGTAGGTTTCCCTGACACTATTTCAGATAAAGCTATGATTGTGTAGGGTTATATTTCACCACCCTCAGTAGAATTTCTCTCTGTAAAGAGAAATGTCCAGCATATATGCTTTCGAGTGTGGTTTCCAGCCCTATATTGTGTTGAGCACTGAACTATAGTATGCTTTGGCTTTAATTGAGGTTTGGGGTCTTTTGAGAACCTAAGAATAATTGTGATTCTAGTTACAGATATATCATGTGCCAAATGAATGTTGATTTTGTGCTAGCAAACGATCGAATCGCTACATATCATGGCTAGTTAGCCACCCTTTACCTTTTTATTGTTCCCACCAAGCTACATGCTGCTGACAGTCTCAGGATCAAAATCTTTTAGAAATTGCATGTTTTCAATAGTTGCAATATATTTTGAAGTTTTTTGAAGTTTATTATTTTTTGGGGGGGGCTCTAAATTACCTCAGCACTTACTATTGTCACTGGGTTCCTTGATTCTCTGCACAGTTTGAAAATACAGAAGAGAACTTAAGCAGATATTAAACATATTGTAAGCTATTGTAAAATCTGCATATACAGTACAGACCAAAGGTTTGGACACACATTCTCATTTAAAGATTTTTCTGTATTTTCATGACTATGAAAATTGTACATTCACACTGAAGGCATCAAAACTATGAATTAACACATGTGGAATTATATACTTAACAAAAAAGTGTGAAACAACTGAAAATATGTCTTATATTCTAGGTTCTTCAAAGTAGCCACCTTTTGCTTTGATGACTGCTTTGCACACTCATGGCATTCTATTGATGAGCTTCAAGAAGTAGTCACCGGAAATGGTCTTCCAACAATCTTGAAGGAGTTCCCAGAGATGCTTAGCACTTGTTGGCCCTTTTGCCTTCACTCTGCAGTCCAGCTCACCCCAAACCATCTCGATTGGGTTCAGGTCTGGTGACTGTGGAGGCCAGGTCATCTGGCGTAGCACCCCATCACTCTCCTTCTTGGTCAAATAGCCCTTACACAGCCTGGAGGTGTGTTTGGGGTCATTGTCCGGTTGAAAAATAAATGATGGTCCAACTAAATGCAAACCGGATGGAATAGCATGCCGCTGCAAGATGCTGTGGTAGCCATGCTGGTTCAGTATGCCTTCAATTTTGAATAAATCCCCAACAGTGTCACCAGCAAAGCACCCCCACACCATCACACCTCCTCCTCCATGCTTCACGGTGGGAACCAGGCATGTAGAGTCCATCCGTTCACCTTTTCTGCGTCGCACAAAGACACGGTGGTTGGAACCAAAGATCTCAAATTTGGACTCATCAGACCAAAGCACAGATTTCCACTGGTCTAATGTCCATTCCTTGTGTTCTTTAGCCCAAACAAGTCTCTTCTGCTTGTTGCCTTTCCTTAGCAGTGGTTTCCTAGCAGCTATTTTACCATCAAGGCCTGCTGCACAAAGTCTCCTCTTAACAGTTGTTGAAGAGATGTGTCTGCTTCTATAACTCTGTGTGCCATTGACCTGGTCTCTAATCTGAGCTGCTGTTAACCTGCGATTTCTGAGGCTGGTGACTCAGAGAAACTTATCCTCAGAAGCAGAGGTGACTCTTGGTTTTCCTTTCCTGGGGCGGTCCTCATGTGAGCCAGTTTCTTTGTAGCGCTTGATGGTTTTTGAAACTGCACTTGGGGACATTTTCAAAGTTTTCCCAATTTTTCGGACTGACTGACCCTCATTTCTTAAAGTAATGATGGCCACTCATTTTTCTTTTCTTAGCTGCTTTTTTCTTGCCATAATACAAATTCTAACAGTCTATTCAGTAGGACTATCAGCTGTGTATCCACCAGACTTCTGCACAACACAACTGATGGTCCCAACTCCATTTATAAGGCAAGAAATCCCACTTATTAAACCTGACAGAGCACACCTGTGAAGTGAAAACCATTTCCGGTGACTACCTCTTGAAGCTCATCAAGAGAATGCCAAGAGTGTGCAAAGCAGTCATCAAAGCAAAAGGTGGCTACTTTGAAGAACCTAGAATATAAGACATATTTTCAGCTTTTTCACACTTTTTTGTTAAGTGTAGTCATGAAAATACAGATAAATCTTTAAATGAGAAGGTGTGTCCAAACTTTTAGTCTGTACTGTAAATCTACTAAGAATAGGAAAGTTATGTACAAAACAGTATTTTCCTATTTGCTTGAGTCAGTTAAGCTTGCAGCCTTCTGACTGTAATTTTGCTTAATTTTTTTATGCCTGGAAAAGGCTTAAAAAAATTATACTCACCATGACCTTCATCTGTACTGGTGCCGCAGATTCCCGGCTGGATCTCTGCTGACTTGTGCACATCAGGCACTGACTAGGCCTTAGATGGTCTCATGATCATGCATGAGGCGTAGAAAATTCTGGAGGCACCGAAGAGTGAAGAAGATTGAAGGTGAAAGAAAATATTGGAGATGGAGGAAGGAAACAAGTCAGTGGAAGACTGGGCAAGGAGCCGAGGCATCAGGATAGGTGAGGGGCAATATGAGTATAATTTTTTTAACCCCTCAATTTAATGTGCTCTGGGTCCAGGAAAGACCTCAGAGCATAATAAACAGCTTAAACCAACAATTCAATTCTACGCAAATTGAGTAAATCTGGAAAATTGAATCTTGTCAGGTTTGCACACCTCTAGTTGCATATATGACTAACTGGTAGTGTTAGCCCCCACATGAAGTATAACTAACAATTACAGCATGCATTTGTGTTTGGTGTCTACATGAATATATTCATCTACTCTGCATGAAAAAGTATCCCGGATAGAATTACACGTTATATATGTTTTAAAGTGGAAGACAGCAGATTGAGTACTAGCTTGGGATCTTAGAAATGATATGAATAATATGGGGCAAAAGGTCTTGTTGAAGGTGTCAGAGAAAAAGAGAAAATGTAAGTATTAATTTGTAAGATGAGAGCTAGATTTCAGAAAATCCTTCCACTTGATATTTCGGCGATTAATATAAGATGATAATGCAGAGACCCTTGAGTGGTGTAAGGTCATCCTGAATAGAGAAGGTCAAAAATTAAATGACATCTGAGCTTATAAATCATGGCATGCAATATGGACAAAAAGTTCTTATTTAGAATTCAATCTTAAAAGGTGATGTTTACAGGAGCTACTTTTTCCAGATCACTGATTCTTCCAATGCATGATGAGAAAAGCGTTCAAAGATACAGGCTTATTTTAATCTAATTGTAAAGTCAATCCTCATTGCTAACTACGAGGTCAGAAGTGATATAAGGATCGCAATAGTTGGGTAACAGAAAGCAATTATAATTTTTGTAATTGGAGGCTGGCCAGGTATAAATGCATACTGACAGGAATTTGAATCAGTCTAGTTATAGAGAGTTCAATAAAATGTAGAGCAAGTAGAATGAAAAGAAAAGCCATCTCATCATATAATGGATAGTCCAGTATGCTCGGAGCAACATTCTGACCCAAGGTGACAAATTTAGAAAAAGCAAAGGGTTCCAGCTTCTGGTAAGTATGATCTATTCCATCTTTATTGAACTGAAACAAGAGGGGTTTATAGGGAGAGAAAATAGGAAGCGCAGGCTTCTAAGTGTAGAAGTTGGATTCCAAGGGTATATACTCAGTATAAATCCACTCACCTATTTGGTGTCTTGAGGTACTGCATGTAAATCCAATCAGTGGATTACTCCATTCCTCTTTCCATTCAGTTTGCTGCATAAATCTTGGAGCTAATGAGAGCACTGGACAGTGCTTTCATGGGCGATATCACTTTGTAAATATTTTTCCCAGCAGAATGTGCTCCTGAAGGATGATGATGGAACTCGATACTCGGATTCGAAGATAATTTTTATTTCAAACTAAAATACAACCGGTTTCGACTTCTTTGAGCCTTCCTCAGGTATAATATCATGCATGATATTTATATATATAGAATTCCATCATCATCCTTCAGGAGCGCATATTGCTGGGAAAAATATTTACAAAGTGGAATCTTTATTGAACTAAAATTACATAGGAAAAGACAGGAACAGGGCGACGCGTTTCAAACGCAATCCAGTGTTCTTTTTCAAAAGCTGATAGGAAATATATCCCAGTAATCCTACATACTAACCTAGACAAATCCAGGTGGAGGTATAAGTCACATGTTATAACAATCAGAGAATTAAAGGGAACCTATCAGGTCCCCCATGCCCTCAAACCCAGCAGCATTCAGCTATGTAAGAGTCAATTCCCTAACCTAACCAGCCCTCTATAACTTTATTGAGTGAAAAAAAAGTATAAAAAAGCATTTATAATGTCCCCGTTTCCTATGCTAATGAGGGCTTTGACTAGTCGATGGGGCATTAGTTAGTTAATACAAGGACATAGCGGCATAAAATACAAAAAATGTGAATAAAAAGAAAAAATATATGTAATAAAAACAAGAAAGGAAAAAACATATATATACATTCATACATATTGATATTTTTCATTTTACCACACATTTCTTCTTTCGCACAATCTGTGCATGATATTTTGTCACATTTGTTATTATTTTCACAAGATAATTGTTGAGGTTATTTATTATTGTCATACACTGTCACCTACTAAGTCCTAATATTTATTTTTTTTATCGCTTTTTATATTTTAGCACATTCATATTTTTATTGCACTTATATATCTCTCATATACATTTTTATTTATTTCTCTACTTATAATAAGGTCCATACTTTTTAACATTATCCCATACATTATGCTATGGGTATTTTATTGCCGTATACTGACACACACATTCAATCATAATAGTTATGGATTTTGCACTTTTTACATTTTTATTACATGTATTCACTTATATTTTCACATTTTTAATAATAATCATTTTTTATTGGATTCATGCATTACTTTTTACACACATTTTGCAAACTTATTCACTCTATTTATTCCTTACTTATTCCTTACTCAGAACATGGGTACACATTCACATCATTATCCCGCAAATCACATTGAGAGTATTTATCATTTAACTTGTACGTTTTCCATGTGAAGTCCATAGGTATTTATTTTATGTGATTATGAACTTTGTAGTGTTTTCCATTAATTGCTGGGCAGTGAGTGCTTTCTCTGATCAGCTAGCATCTTGGGCTTCAAGGTGAAACATCCCTTTAATGTTAAGGGCTCTCATCTCTGCATCTTATATATGAAGGAGTGATCCAGTACTTTCACGTAAGATGCAGAATCTAGTGGTTTGGGAGGCTCAGCGCCATCGAATCAAGCCCCAATTCCAGCTGCTATATCACATGTATTCTTCTCATTGGTCAGGTAGCTGCCCTGTATAAAGTAGGCTTATTTTCTGAGCCTGATCCATACACGTTCACCCTGACTGTGATGAACAGTTACAAGTATATCAGGGTGCCCAAAGGGGTTAAATTGCAGTTAAAAATAAATCGGCACAGTTGGAAAGTGCTGGTAAAAACAAGCAATTTTACAGTTTAATTTTTATTAAAGTTCTGCAAAGTTTCCAGGTAATCACAGTTTAGTTTTTTTGTTGCTCATTGCCTAGGAGATCAGCCACCATTGTGATTTACCGAACATGCACAGTGTTTACAATCTCTTTTCTATTGAGCATGTAATTACTGCACTAATGCTGTCTAAGTCTTCTGGAGAGCACTGATAGCACCACTGGTTGCAGCCAGTTTCAGCGCTACAATGCTGCAAAAGCAAAGTTTCCTCATTAAGCAGCATCGGAGAGTGCACAGTTCAAGCTAGCTGTGCAATGATGCCACTGGTTTGAACTGTCAATCAAGCAGACATGTCAGTTCCTTAGCCAACAGAAAAACATGAGGAAAGAGAGCTGTACACTTCTGAAGATGATGGGACATCTTTAAGTAGAGCTGGAGAGTCTGAGCCCAGGAGACAAGGAACATAGTTGTGTCCAGCACTACCGCTCTCTTGTGCTTTGGCTATCGAATAGGAGGAAGCAACTAGGTGACTGTGGAATTACATGATGCTGACCCAGGCTGCAGCTGTGTCTTTACTTTATTATGTGGCCGTGTTTTCATTGGCCAGTGTTATAGAGGAGAGAAAGAAAACTCCCACAGAGAAGCTCTGAGCTATAGACCAAGTTGATTGAAGGGAAATTTTGCATCTTTATTATCAGGGGAATATAACTTTGGAATGGAGGGGTACAGAAGGTAAAAGTGAACTGTTCGAGAATCAGTGGAGTAGCAGCAATTAGTGGAAGCACTCAGTATGAATTTAAAAAAATCCTGTGAAATTTCAATTTTAAAGAAGACATGTCAATAGGTCAAACGTGGCCATTATTTATCCCTATTTTATTCCTGCTGCTCTCCCAAGTATTTCATTTTTTTTTAAATTGGACATACAGGTTCAGTACTTGGGCCTTTTTATTTAGTGCTTCTTTGTATGTTATTTACCAAGGAGGCAACTCCTACTGTAAAGACCATAGAAATTTACAGAAATGGAGGCCAGAAATGAATAAATGCTCCTGCAAAATGCACCTTAATAAGCCGACTTTCTTTAACTGAACTGTTATATTTAATGAAATCTGATGTTTTGTCATAATTAAAACACTCATTTTGGCATGGAACCATTTTTGTAAGAAACACTACACAGACCCCAAATTCACCACATTTTTACATCTCGGTGACTGTTCCAATCATAGAATTCTTTTTCCAACAAGAATTAGTTCTTAATTGGGCTTATCACCTATGTAATGCTATAAATGGGACTATAAAACAATATAATGAAAATACAAATAACAATAAAAATTCTAACCCACATGTAATATTTAAGGAATAAAGCGGAGCTGTATGAGACTGATGTTTAAATGGAAAACCTTGAAAAAATTTTGCCCAACTTCAAGTTGCCCAAAATTTTTACAACTTTACAAAGTGTTTCTCGCCAGTTTTCAGACATAAACACTTTGATATATCGGTCCCACTATATGCAATTCATCTTTCCCTGAACATGCTGTTAACAAACACATGTATAGAGATTTTATACCCTACTGCTGTTACTTTAGCTGCTTTGCAATCAATATTACTGGCTAAAAAACGTGCAAAAACAGACAGTTTATTGTTCGAAGTTTTCTAACTCTAAGTCCTGCAATCCTGACAACAATGTTAGTGGATGTTTTTAAATTATTTTCTTTTTTAAATTACTAGGTCTTTTCTTCACTTTTAACAATAAAATACATTTAGTCTTCGTAAATAGCAACCATGTTTAAGAGAATCATTTTCATATATGCAATTTAAAGTCTAGTTTTCTTTGGCCCTATACTGCATTTCTTTAAAGGAGGGGTTGTCTGGGCTTCTCACAAAAATTTGCCGTCATGCTATGCAACTACAGACTTATGAATCCTCACATCACACGCAGCGCCTTTTGTGACGATTCTACAGTGGCAGGACCGAGCAGCCAGGTGACTGTAAGTATGGGATATGCACACTTCCAGCCGCATTCCAACTGGACAGGAGCGGTCTCGCTCAATACAAGTGAACCTCACAGATGCTCATGATATGAGGATTCACAAGTCTGTGGCACATAGAGTGGGCTATGTGTCATTGCATAACTAGGGAGCTGAAAATAAAGAGATGCAGAGCTACAGGGGATCAAGAGCTAGCAGTTACTGCATGGCCATGGATAATGAGACACCTTTTATTGGCCTTCAGTTGAACTAGCTGATATTATTTTTGACTAAGTGGCAGAATTTCTTTCTAATTACTGATAGATTTCGGCTGGTATCATGACTTTGCATGGCTTTTTGCACCACTCTTTTTTATGTGTTCAATACTTTTTCCCTGTGTCATTTCTCATTATTACACATAACTTTATTTATGGACATTTATGGTTCGATTTCTTTGCCTGTGTGGATTGGATGGGTTGTTACCAATATCTGGTGTGAAGTTCATGTCAATAGCACCTTAAGAAATATGTTTACTTAGAAAATTGGTGACGTTCTCAATACTTTTTTCACCCGCTGTATAATGCTAGATCCAACTGTGTAAACTTAATAAGCTTTGATTTTGTGGAGAAAAAACTAATTTGTATTTGGAAGGATGTATATTAAGATGAATTATTTGCAGCAGAACATTTTCATCTATAAAAATGTCAGAGCAGTGAACCATATCAAACCTGCTGAACTTGAATTATAAATTTGTGTGGGCAAATTGATAGCAAAATACAAAAGCTTGATTGCAGGAAAAGTCTCTTTTCATAATAAAATTCTATTTGGACGGAAAATGCATAGTGATTTTTAATTAAAGCTATGTTCCACTAACATCATGGCTTCCATTCACAGAGCCAAAGCAGCTATGTCAAAACTGTTTTTGAATGGATTCCAATTAATTTAGGCCAATCCCATTAATGTTTATTGTACTTGTAAGATTTCAGTCTCAGTTCCAGTATTTTTAACTGCAACTATTTTGCATGTGTTGCATAAATATCAGACACCTGAAGCAACTGTGAACAGATCCTAACAATGTGCTGACATTGTTTATTTGGGATTTACGATGATAATAATATAACATCTAAAGTTTCCACATAAATCAGTTTCTTGTAGATAAAACATGGTTGTTTAAAAGAGAACAATATATATTATCCTCTTCCTGACATTGCTTGACCTGACCTGACCTGGATCTATATTCCACCAGCTTCCCCACCTCTTCTACCAATCAAGGTAATCCTTGACTTAATAGACACCCAGCTCCCAATTCTAAGGTCAGTTTCGCTCATTGTTTATTTGCCTTCACAGATTTTCATTTATAGTATCCCTACGGATCCGAAGTATCCACCACAATACGCCTATACCTCAGTACAGGTACTATTCCTCTAAAAATCTAAGGTGTAGATAAATAAATCTCATGTAATAGGGCCTATATTAACTCCTTCCCTCTCCTTCCCTTCTAGGTCCTCCTGACCTACCTCAAGCTATCTACCCATTAACCTCTTGAAGCACGCTCCAAGCAAGATCCCTACCCATTGTGTTTTTAGTTTCAAATGGTCAGCCAACATCAAGGTTTTTTAAATTAACAAACAATTTTATCCCAAAAATTTTTTTTGCCAATACCTTTAATTATCTAATAAAATATTTATCAATGTATCTATATGCCTACATCACCTTTTTAGTACCTCTAACCTACCAAGACCAGCGCAGATACCCTATTCTTATTTGTATTAACCCTTGCAGCCTTTCTGGTTCACTGCTTGTATCAGCTGCAGGTCGAGGTTATAGTCTAACAGCGCCCCCTATCAGTACTTATGACAATCTGTTTTAAATGCATAAAAATGTAATGTTCAAAAATTAAATTTTTTCCATTTTTTTGTCACATGTTAGATATTTTCATAAATAAACATGAATCAAAATGACCCAAATTTACTGATAGCATAAAGTACAATATGTCATGAAAAACATTCTTAAAATCAATGAGAGATGTGAACAAATTCGAGAGTTATTACCACATAGTGTGACACATGTCAGATTTGAAAAATTTGGCCTTGTAAGGTGAAAACAGTAAAAGCAAAATTAAATACAGGAAAGCATTCTAGTAAAATATATTACAAACAAATGCTACAATACATAGTCCCCTATTCATGAAAGCAATTCCGCTATAATTCAGGCATAAATCACTTGGAAAAGGTGACAAATTTTTGTGCAATGTGGAGTTGCGCAAAAAATTTGTGACTTTTGCCGTGATTGCACCTCTTTCACCCAACTCTGCTGAAATGGGCAGAGCTGGGGCGTGACGGAGGGCCTAACACGAGAGCTTGTCTAATTCATGACAAGCTGTAACATTTCTTACACCAGAAATCTTACTCAAGTCTTGTACTGTAGTAAAATGTTTGGTGAGGCACATGCCGCTTGTCAGATGCGCCAGATTCATTAACAGGCATGCGCCTCATAGTGAAACAGGAGCTTCTGTCTCAAACCCACCCCTACATCATGACCGGCGTTAACATTGCCTTCAACATTACAGAAGCACAACTCTGCTAGTTAGGTATAGGAAAAAAAACAAAAATCCAAATAAAACAAAAGAAAAATTGAAACAGGTAGAACATGGGTTAATTTATGAGAGATAGCAAAAGCATAAGATTGCTGAACTCTTGAATATTGCAGTTATTAATGACCGAGTAACTTGCAGAGAAAGGATTGTTTGCATGTCAAAAGAAAATGGGACAAGATACATTTGAATATTATTGTCTACTTTGTTTTCAAAAAATGACTATAATTTTAGAAATGGCTATCTGTCACTTATATAAATAATTGCTTTCTGATCCATTGAGATTGTAATTTTAGGCTTTCATGACTTATCTATATAGGTATTGCTTTCCTATTTGTTGAACACTTATTTATGAATTATAAAATGTATTTCTAACAATTGCCATTATAACTATTAGGAATTACTTAGAGGATGTCGTAAGAAAATGCGACAAATGATCATATGAATATTTATTAAAATAATCACATTAATTTAGAATGATTTTGTTTAAAAGTAGAGATTAGACATGAACTAATACTGTATATTGGGTTGGAATTGAATTCTAGTCGTATTTAAAAAAAATTCTGCATTTGCCAAATGTTTTTGTAATTCGCTTCTGTGCGGATTCAGCAAAATGGCGTCCATCAGCCATCATTTTTCTGAACTGTAAAGAACTAAGACAAAAGGTTAAAAAGATGAACAAAATCCTTATACTTACCTTATCGCTCATCTCTCCGTCATCTCCACTCCTCAACACCATCTATCCAATCCTCGTCCTCTATCATCACCGCTCATGTTGAAATTCCCTTTTTACAGTAAGGCGGGGAAATTGTACACACAGGCACGAAAGGGCACGGAGTATGTCATGACGCCTTGACCTTGTAATCTTTTGTGCACTTGTGGCACACCAGGGGTTCGGTTGCCACAGTGGCATTGCCTCCCTCACAAGGGGTGATGCCATGCCGGGAAGCAAGGAGGGGTCCCCTAATCAGGTTTACCACCATACAACACTTTCCTGGCTCCAGACCAGAAAGGGGAGCTCCTCCCCTTCAAACTGGAATCTGGAGACAGGAGAGCGACGAGGAAGGACCTGGGGAAGGGAGCTGTGAACAAGCTCGCCCCAGAGGAGAGAAGCGCAAAGAAACCGAACATCGGAGTCCTTGGTTGTTGGGCACTGAAGGCCCAGCAGCTGAATCCGGAGGGCAGGAGGAAGCCCCGAGCTGCCTGCCATACGGGTGAGGAAAAAGACGTTTTACTCAGGGATGAGGGCCGCAGCATAGCTTCAAGCAGCAGGGCCAAAGATATTAGCGCAGAGGGAAGGCCTACGACTTCACCTGGATCCCCAACTTGCCTCCAGGCCGCCCGGACCTCTACTACCAGCTAGTACCCGTGGCCCGGTCTGATTAACAAACCGCAAGTAAAGCTAAGATGAAACCGCCATTAATGTGTTGTCTGCTCACTACCTGCGCCCTCAGCCCTGCATGACACTGTGCCAATCGACAACATCTACTCTTGAAATCATCTACACTGCCCTGAAGCTTAGCTATGCATGTGGAGAGCTGAACCAACTCTGCTGCGTCACGACCAGCTCCAGTGGATCTGCACCGCAGCGGCAGCCCCATATAGCCGCATACCACAGGTGGCGTCACGAACATTATCTCTAAAAACTTTATTCCCCTTTTACTTTCCCTTTAATTGACCGCCCTGGGTCACGGACCGAGTCACTGCCACCGTGACATCCCCAGCACCGACCAGCCCGACTACCGAGTACCCCACGGCCCCAGGGGGCGCGTCACACTTATACAGAACCATCCCATGCCTAGTCAGATCTGGGTGACAGTGAGGAGTGTAGGGGCTGGAGAGGTGATCGGCATGGTGAGTATAAAAATTTTTTTTTACATATTATGTATATTATGCCCTGGGGTCTTTGATACAGGACATTAAAATCACAGAGAATACCTACTCTGCAAATCAGTCTATCTATTTATCATCTATCTATATCGGTATATAAGATTGTTTTATTAGTTAGAAAACTAGCTTGAAATGACATAGAGAATTACTGCATATGAAAGCAGATGTTAAAAAGGCATTGCATACAAATTGCATACACATGTCATATGGCTGTCATACGGATGCTAGGTGAGGAAAAACCGCACACTCGCATGGCATACGGATGCTAGGCGAGAAAAAAAAACGCATGACACTCTCCAACTTTTCTGGCTGAGAATCTTGGCTACTTTATGTACGCAGATGTGAGCGTTCCCTGTGTCAGAAAAACTGTTATCTGAATGGGGCCAATGTAAAAATATATATATATATATTTGATATCTCTATAATTAGAGTTACATGGAGAATTATTATGCCAGGTAGTTCATACTGCAAAATGAACATTATAAAAACAAAATGCAAAAATCATTGGTGGAATTTTTTTGATAATTTCACTGAATTTAAATTTTTTTCTCCACTTTCCAGTACTTTGTATAGAAACTGAAAATGCATTCAGAACCACAACATTTCACACAAAAAATAGTCCTCATATTGCTCTACTGGCAAAAGAATAATAAAAAAATATTATGCCTTTTGGAAATAGGGGAAGGAAAAACGGAAGTGTGAAATCAAAAATAGCCTGAACGGGAAGTGGTTAAAATTCTCAATACTTATTTCACTTATCATATGCTGAGTTAAAAAGATATATATATAATTTAATTTTTCAATTTAGTAAGAAAAAAAAATATTACACATTAAGAAAGAAATTTTCCATTTAGTACACAGGATAATAGCAGTTTGCCTTTCAGTTCAGTGGAATAATTTATTTTAACATACATGTGACATAATTGCAGAGCGCATGTACTATACTATAATAAAAAAAGTAAAAATTATATAGAGACGTCAGTCTGTTATGCAGCATGTCTTAAATTATTATGTTCATTTCCAGAAAGTATACTGTAAAATCTTGACATGTTTCTAAAGGTTTTATAGCGTAATTGTAAGACCGATACTATGGAATTTGACAATCAGATAAAGACTCCATTTAAATCAATTTGCTAAAAAGATTTCACTGCAATGTTCTCACATGCCATTCTGATTCACACCAGGCCATGATGTACCATGCTAGCAATTATTTCAATTGACATCAATTTGCAACATAATTGTGTGCCCCATCTTAGAGTGAAGTTTTCTAAAAGCACTGTTTACTAGCTAATAACTTTCAGTCATAAATCCTCACTATTGTGGGTGTCAGGTTTTTTAAGTTTAGCCTTTGTAATTCTTGACAGTTATATTTTCACTTCAGTACTACTGTTGCAAGCAATTACAGATGGGGAATGGATGAGGGTGCAGATGACTGCAGAAAATGTAATAAACTATTTGATGAGTATTAGTGATGAGCGAGTATGTTCTGTTAACCCTTTCGCCGAGTATGCTCCGCCGAGCACCGAGTAGTTACAGCTGCTCGGTGTTATGTTTGAATCACTCCGCTGTGCATGATTTGTGACTGTTTGACAGCTTTAATACATGTGAGGAATGTGTAAGAAATAGACATTCTTCAAATGTATTAAAGCTGTCAAAAAGTCACAAATCATGCACGCCAGAGTGATTCAAACATATCACCAAGCCGCTGTAACTACTCGGTGCTCGGACGAGCATACTCGGCGAAAGGGTTAACTGAACATACTCTCTCATCACTAATGAGTATCACTAAAGTGATAGTGTTTTTTTTTTCACTTTTGCTTCTCCTTTAGATATTTCTCTTTTTCAGCCACTCCTTCAACTCTGAAAACTCCCTTGCTAAAATATGAAGCCAATCCAAAGTACCCTTTAGCTGCACCTCATCTTCTCACATACCCTTCATTGTTGTAATGTCTTAAGGTTAAGTTCTGGGTCCTGAATTGTTTCTGTTCCATCCCAATAATCTTGGGCTACTTTCCCACTCTGAGCTTTTGGTGAGTTTATGATGTTGCAGATTTTATGCAGCATTTCTACATTTCTTTTAGGCCACATTCACACGTTCAGTATTTGGTCAGTATTTTACATGAGTATTTGTAAGTCAAAATCAGAAGTGGAACAATCAGAGGAAAAGTATAATAGAAACACGTGCACCACTTCTGTTTCACCCACTCCTGGTTTTGGTTTACAAACACTGCTGTAAAATACTGAACGTGTGAACATGGCGCTAAAGGGGTTATCCAAGATTTTTTTCATTTTTGCGTATGGGGCTAAGAACTAACAGACAGGCAGTTGCTAACATCCTGCCTGCTCAGTAATGATTTCTGCCAGCTCAGTGCGGTTCTGCTGACGTCATGTCGACAGAGCAGCATCTTTTCTTTTGCTCTGCTCTTTGACTGGGTGTCTCTGCTGGTTTCATTCTGATTGTCAGCCAGCTCCCTGCTATGTGTGAGGAGTCGGCTGTCAATGAGCATGACATAGGCAGTGACTCCCCATCGACAAAATAGAGCAGAAGAGAAGGTGCTGCTTTGCTGACGAGAGGTGAAATGAAGCAGGGGAATTGTCAGCTAAGGCCATGTCGGCGCCACGTAATGTGGGACGTTCTGAGAGGTTGTGCCTATTCAAAATTAAATTGTAAAACCCAAGTACGTACAAGAGAGAGTCACGCAGACACACACTTGGAATCTGAACAAAACTCTGTTTATTACATCTTCGGTCAGGGTTTATATAGGTTTTTACTGGGCATTCATTGAAGAAATATAATTGTCTCACCTTATCTCTACATATGGGCTGGCATTAGCATGTTTATGTCTAATTGGCTAAAGTTAATAATGTCTACTTCCTAGGTGTGGCTCTCACTTCTTTCTTTCACTGTTCTATATGCTATCTCTAAGTCTCATTAGAAAGAAATTCCTTAGACTCCTTATCTCAAAACATACACAGACTCCATTTTGGAAAGCAAGGATATGCACGTATATGCATGTAGAATAACCAAAATGGAGTCAGGATACATAAATAACTCCTGCTCTCACAATTCCCTTCTCTTATGGCAGTGGGTGGTTGTTCCAACCGAAGTGCACATCTACAGACTCCCCCAGATACATTCTCCTCCCCTATTAGAAGAAGCCAGTCTTCTAAAAATGCTTCAGTGGATTCTCTGGATCAACCTGTCTGTCACACCATCGGATGGAGACACACACCAGCCACAGCTAGCAAAGATACTATACGGGTGCCACATCAGAGTGCTAATCAGTGCTAATCAGAGTTAGCATCCAACAGATGGTAATAGTACTCACCATCTTTCACTATCACAGGGTGCAATTCAGCAACAGGTCTTGTCACTGTGGCCTTGTCTATAGCTTTTGAAAGAATTCCCCAAATACAGGATACGAGGCAGCAACCAAGTACCACAAGGGCCACCAGAACTATCACTAAAGTACTCGCTATGTTATTAAGAAGGGATGCTCATTTACCAAACGTGTTTTCAAACCACTTACTGAGGCATTCCTACTAAAATTAACAAATCTCTGGTGATTATAGTAGACTAGATGGTGGCCCGATTCTAATGCATCGGGTATTCTAGAATAGGTATGCGGCCGACCGGGTGCAATCAGCAGAGCTGTGTTTAAATTTGGGGCCAAAATCGGTGATTGGTCGCGTTCGGCAACCGCGACCAATCAGCAAAGCGGTGTTTAAATTTGGCGGCAATATCGATGATTGGTCGCGGGCAGTGGCCGCGACCACTAAGCGAACCGTGTTAGTGAGGACTGGAGAGCGTGTTTAAATTTGGCACCAAAATCGTGGATTAGTCGCGACCAATCAGCAGAGCGGTGTTTAAATTTGGCGCCAATACTGCTGACTGGTCGCGGCCGCCGACCGCGACCAATCAGCAGAGTGATACAGAGCGGGGTTTAAATTTGGCGCCAAAATCGCTGATTGGTTGCCGGCCGCGACCAAACAGCAGAGCGTTGTTTAAATTTGGTGCCAAAATCGCTGATTGGTCGAGGCCGCCGACCGCGACCAATCAGCAGAGCGTTGTTTAAATTTGGCGCCAATCTCGCTGATTGGTCGCGGATGGCGGCCGCGACCAATCAGCAGTGCGGTGTTTAAATTTGGCACCAAAATCGCTGATTAGTCGCGACCGTGACCAATCAGCAAAGAGGTGTTTAAATTTGGCGACAATAGTGCTGATTGGTCGCGGCCGGCGACCGCGACCAATCAGCAGAACGATGCAGAGCGGAGTTTAAATTGGGCGCCAAAATCGCTGATTGGTCGCCGGCCGCGACCAATCAGCAGAGCGGTGTTTAAATTTTGCACAAAAAGCGCAGATTGGTCTCGGCCGGTGGTTGCGACCAATCAGCAGAGTGAGGTTTACATTTGGCGCCAATACTGCTGATTGGTCACGGCCGACAACCGCGACCAATCAGCAGAGCGGTGTTTAAATTTGGCGCCAATCTCGCTGATTGTTCGCGGCAGGCGGCCGCGACCAATCAGCAGAGCAGGGTTTAAATTTGGCACCAAAAATGCTGATGGGTCGCGGCCGGCGACCGCGACCAATCAGCAGAGCGTGGTTTACATTTGGCCCCAATGCTGCTGATTGGTCGCGGCCGGCGACCGTGACCAATCAGCAGAGCGTTGTTTAAATTTGGCACAAAAAACGCAGATTGGTTGCGGCCGGTGGTTGCGACCAATCAGTAGAGTGAGGTTTAAATTTGGCGCCAATACTGCTCACTGGTCACGGCCGACAACCGCGACCAATCAGCAGAGCGGTGTTTAAATTTTGCGCCAATACTGCTGATTGATCTCGGCCAGCGACCGCGATCAATCAGCAGAGCGTTGCTTAAATTTGGCGCCAATCTCGTTGATTGGTTACGGCTGGAGTCCGCAACCAATCAGCAGAGCGTTGTTTAAATTTGGCGCCAATCTCGCAGTGTTTAAATATGGCGGCAAGATCGGTGATTGGTCGCGGCCGCTATTTAAATCTGGCGCCCAAATCGGTGATTGGTTGCGGGCAGCGGCCGCGACCAATCAGCAGAGCGGTGTTTAACTTTAGCGCCAAGATCACTGATTGGTCGGGTGTGGAGAGCGCGACCAATCAGCGAATCGTATTGGTGAGGAGCGGGGAGCGGAATCCTATTAGTGAGGACCGGGGAGCGCCGCTGCCTGTGCAGCTACTTCCGCTGCGAGAACCCGGGACATGAGCGGGCGCTCGGAGCAGAAGTATCCCGACCCGCAGCGCCGCTCCCCGGTCCTCCCTTCACACCCTAGCCGCTGATCTCCCCACAGTATCCGCATGGTGTTACAAAGGTCCGGACATTTGTGTTAAAAATCGCTGATTGGTCGCTGGCGCTGCTCGCGACCAATCACTGATTTGGGCGCCAAATTTAAATATCGGCCACGACCAATCACCGATCTTGGCTCCACATTTAAACACCGCTGTGCTGATTGGTCGCCGACGCTGGGCGCGTCCAATCACCGATTTTGGCGCCACATTTAAATTTAAATAGCGGCCGCGACCAATTGGATGTCCGCGCCGCTCACCGGTCCTCCCTTCACACCCTAGCCGCATGGATGTCAGCGCCGCTGTCTGTGCAGATAGTTCCGCTGCAAGAACCCGGAACATGAGCGGGCGCTCGCAGCAGAAGTATTCCGACTCGCAGCGCCGCTCCCCTGTTCTCCCTTCACACCCTAGCTGCTGATGTCACCACAGTATCCGCATGGTGTTGCAAAGATCCGGACATTTGTGTTAAAAATCGCTGATTGGTCGCTGGCGCTGGCCGCGACCAATCACCGATCTTGGTGGCAAATTCAAACACCGCTGTGCTGATTGGTCGCCGACGCTGTGCGCGACCAATCACCGATCTTGGCGGCACGATGTGGAGCCAAGATCGGTGATTGGTCGCGGCCAATATTTAAATTTGGCGCCCAAATCGGTGATGGGTCGCGGGCAGTGCCAGCGACCAATCAGCGATTTTTAACACAAATGTCCGGATCTTTGTAACACCATGCGGATACTGTGGGGACATCAGTGGCTAGGGTGTGAAGGGAGGACCGGGGAGCGGCGCTGCGGGTCGGGATACTTCTGCTCCGAGCGCCCGCTCATGTCCCGGGTTCTCGCAGCGGAAGTAGCCGCATAGGCAGCGGCGCTGACATCCATGCAGCTAGGGTGTGAAGGGAGGACCGGGGAGCGGCGCTGACATCCAATTGGTCGCGGCCGCTATTTAAATGTGCCGCACAAATCGGTGATTGGTCGCCGACTTGGCTCGCGACCAATCACTGATCTTGCGGCCAAAGTTAAACAGTACTGTGCTGATTGGTCGCGGACGCTGCCCGCGACCAATCACCGATTTGGGCACCAAATTTAAATATCGGCCGCGACCAATCACCGATCTTGGCTCCATATTTAAACACAAATGTCCGGACCTTTGTAACACCATGCAGATACAGTGGGGACATCAGCGGCTAGGGTGTGAAGGGAGGACCGGGGAGCGGCGCTGCAAGTCCGGATACTTCTGCTGCGAGCGCCCGCTCATGTCCCGGGTTCTCGCAGCGGAAGTATCCGCACAGGCAGCGGCGCTGACATCCAATTGGTCGCGGACTCTATTTAAAATTGCCGCACAAATCGGTGATTGGTCGCTGTCTTGGCTCCGCGACCAATGACTGATCTTGGCGCCAAATTAAAAAATCGGCCGCGACCAATCACCGATTTGGGCGCCAAATTTAAATATCGGCCGCGACCAATCACCGATCTTGGCTCCACATTTAAACACCGCTGTGGTGATTGGTCGCGGCCGATATTTAAATTTGGCGCCCAAATCGGTGATTGGTCGCGGGCAGCGTCGGTGACCAATCAGCACAGCGGTGTTTAAGTTTTGCGTTAAGATCAGTGATTGGTCGGGTCCGAAGACCGTGACCAATCATCGAATCGTATTGGTGAGGACCGGGGAGCGGCGCTGCCTGTGCGGCTACTTACGCTGCGAGAACCCGGGACATAGCGGGCGCTCGCAGGAGAAATATCCCGACCCGCAGCGCCGCTCCCCAGTCCTCCCTTCTGCATGGAGGTCAGCGGCGCCGGCGGTCCTTCCGCTGCTACCGGCCGGGAGATGAGCGCCTCGCGCCACTCATCTCCCGGCTGCATCTCCGTCCCGCAGATGGGTCCGGCGGTCGGGTTCCTTCTGCTGGTACCGGCCGGGAGATGAGCGCCTCGCGGACCTCATCTCCCGGCTGCATCGCCGCTCAGCTCCGTCCCACAGATGAGCCGCTAACGGCCGCCATCTTTTTTTAGAAATCCCCCGGCGCTGATTGGCCCCTGCCGGACCAATGAGCGACGCGGGATTTCCTGGACAGACAGACACACAGACAGACAGACAGACGGGATAAGACGATTATATATATAGATATAATTTATTCAGTCCACATTTTTATTCACTGTAATGATGGGTAAAAGCGATTCAAATCCTGCTTCTACTTGACATCTGGCTTTGAACTCATCTGGTACTCCTCTTGGGACTTCAATAGCGTCGATGTACATGTAATGCTGGTGTCATTCTTGTGTCTCTGGTTTCCCATTGCATATTCATGGAGCTTGTCTCTATTTGGAGTCACAATCTGGAATGATATCAGGAAATTAACAATAACACATGTACCGTTCCATCCAACTGGCACTACTGGATAAAAGTCACCATTTCTACACATCCACCACAAGTCAACCCTAGCTACTGTCTGAGGATACTTCAACCCTGGCTGTCTGTCATTTCTTGGGCTATGGAAGGGTTGTAGGCCCAGTCTTCCCCAGTGTTCCACCCCACCATACTCCAGAAGCAGACCCATAACCAGCATTGGCATTGGTGACACATATATACTTTTGGGTGAGACTATAGGTGTCTACATGCCACTGCACCCTAGGGCAGCAGACCATATTACAAAGATCAAATTTATAACTGACTACAGAGTCTGAGATATTAAATCAGAAAGTAGAGGAGCACCCATTTATCAAGGCAAAAAAGGATAAGGCACAGGGTGTGCATCCTCATCATTCTTGCAGTGTGAGGCGTGGATCCAGTTATATTGTTACATAGGTTGAAAAGCGACCTAGGTCCATTAAGTTCAACCTTCCTCCACCAATTGTACATTTTGACACTAATTTAACTATAACCCACAATATTATGTGTATTGAGGAAATCATTCAGCTGTTTTTTAAAAGCTGTTATAGAGTCTACTATTACTACCTCTTGTAGTATGGCATTCCACATTCTGACTGCTCTAACTGTAAAGAACCCTTTCCTGTTTATCTACCGGAATCACCTTTCTTCCACCCATAATGTGTGCCACCTGGTCCTTAGTATGGTCTTTGGAAGGAATAATTCATGTGCCAGTACTTTGCACTCACCACACATATGAGCATACATGTAAATGAGATCTCCTCTGAGGCGTCTTTTTTATAAGCTAAGCAAGCCCAACTTTTTCAACCTTCTATCCCCTGTAATAATCTAGGTGCCTGCCTTTGAACTGACTTTAACTTTTGAATATCCTTTTTAAAATGTAGTGCCCAAAACTGGATCCTACATTCTAGATATGGCCTCACAAGTGATTTTTAAAGGGGTAGGACTGCATTGGGATTGTGGGATATTGTCTATCTTTTTATACACCTTAAAATCTTGTTTGCTTTTGCGGCTGCTTGACATTGAGTACTGCTTCTCAGCTTACTTGTAACCAGAATACCCAAGTCCTTCTCATGTTCTGTAGTCCTGAGTAAACTCCTAATTAATCTATATGCAGCAACAGAATTACTTTGTCTTAGGTGCATTACTCCACATTTATCTACATTAAACCTCATCAGCCAGGTGTTTGCCTATTCAGTCATCTTATCCAGATTGTTTTGCAATATTGTAATCACAAGGTCAGATTTTAATATCCTACATAGTTTTGGTGGCAAAGACTGACACTTTACTCTCAATCTCGTCCACTAGGTCAAAGAGGTTAAAAAGAATCGGTCCTAGCATAGATCCCTGTGGTCCCCACTGCTGACTATATCCCATTTAGAGAACATACCATTTATGATGACTTTTTAGTGTGACCATTAGATTTAGCTGTTAGTAGATCATTAGAAACTTTAGTGAGGGCAGTTTCAGTAGAGTGTGAGGAGCGGAAACCAGATTGTAAAGGGTCGAGAAGAGAGTTATCTGAGAGATAGTGGATTAGACAGGAGTGGACCAAGCGTTCCAGGAGTTTAGAGATAAAGGGAAAATTAGAGACCGGTCTGTAGTTAGCAGTGCAATTCTTGTCCAGGGATGGCTTTTTAAGTAAAGGGGTTATGATGGCATGTTTGAATGAAGAGGGAAAGATACCTGAAGAAAGAGAGATGTTAAATATTTTAGTTAGGTGGGTAGTGACAGAACTACGGGGACAGGGACTGAAGGAGATGTGAGGGAATAGGGTCACTGTTGCAGGTTGTAGAGTGAAAATAAGTGAGGAGTCTGGTCACTTCTTCTTCTGTGACCGGTTCGAAGATGGAAAGTGAACTTGAGGTGCGGGAGGGAAGGGGATCCAAACTCTGGATGTCAGAATTACTCATTTCTACTTGGAACTTGGCTGAAGCAGCATCACGTCCTCTCTGGAGTCTTGAGGCCGTGTGCCCTGTTGGAGTTTCTTCTAAAGCTAAGTTGTTATTCCCTTGTGTTGTCTTCTCTTTTTGTCTTTAGAGTGCTAGCGGAGGTTGACTAGTGCTCATCTCCTTCCACTCCCAGTTATAGCCTTACACCAGGGATAGTAGGGTGAGGCACGTGATCAGCGACAGCTGCAGAGGCTTTATAGGTACGTTAGGGGAAGACAGGGTGACGCTAGTCCAGATTAGGAGGTCACCTCTTCCCCCTTTCCCTAGTGTCTGGGCTCCCTTACCCCTATGTATTGCACTCACACCTGGCGTGACTCTCTTTGTTGCACTCACACCGGGCATGACATTTATGGTCTCAGTCTACACGATTAAGTTCTTCCCTTAATTTGTTAAAATCAGCTTTCCTAAAGTTCCAGGTGTTTGCATTTCCCATTTAAATGTTTGGTTGAAAACTAAATTGAAACTTACCATATTATGGTAACTGCATCCCAAATGCTCCCTGACCTGTAGATCAGAAATTGTATCTGGTCTGTTTGATAGAACCAGATCCAGCAGATTATCTCCCCTGGTTGATTCATCTACCAGCTGAGATAGGTAATTGTCTTGAATTGCAGATAAAAACTTGCAGCTTTTAGCACAGCCAGAAGATTTTATGTCCCATTGAATGTCTGGATAGTTAAAATTCCCCATAATAAGTACCCTATTATTATTTGCTGTTTTTTTTTTTTTATGTATTGCAGCATTTCATCATCTACCTGTTTAGCTATATTAGGCGGCTTGTAACATAGTCCAATTATCAGCTTTCCATTATTGCCATCCTCGTGTACATTTACCCACAGTGACTCTACATTGTCACAGCTCCCCCAGTGTCGTCATTGAGCACAGGTTTTGGATTTAACAAAAATACAAACCTGTCCACCTTTTTTGTCTTTCCTGTCCTTTCTAAATGTAGTGTAACTCTCTACATTTATCACCCAGTCATGGCTTTCATCCAGCCATGTTTCCGTAATGCCCACCACATCGTATTTTGTGACCGACATAAGAGTCTCCTGTTCAGTTTCTAGTAGGGCTTTCCCTTGAGCTTTATGGCTGTCTCAGATGTCAGCGGAACTTGGAAGGGCCCTTCAAATCGAGGTTCAAGGGCTCTTCGGACATGTCTTGTGACCACCACCCAGTTTCCCGACTACAGGAGTGGTTCTCTTCCACAGAATATGCATATGGAATAGAAGAGTAAACTTGAGAGTATATATTAGACATGCATTTTGTGAGTGCAATAACATAAGAAGACAGCCTATCATGTTGTATTTGGAACTGCTGTGGAAACTACAACCCTATCCTAGGGACTGACATAAATAACACCTCTTATGGGCTGAGGCATGTCTTTTTGTTGGGAGTTTACCGGATTGAGATGAGTGCAAGGGGCAAGCATTCTGTCCATGACCTGCCCATTTCAGCCATGGCTTTTTGGATTTTAAGTTTCAGGGCCAATCCAATCTTTCTACTCTACTGCTACTTTGTGGATGATACGTAGTTTGAAAGGCCTGTTCCACTCCCAGGGCAGACATTATTTCCTGCATTACTTTTCCGGTAAAGTGGATGCCACCCCGAATCTACAGACCACTTCTGAGATTAGTTTCTTCACTGTAGCCTTGGCAGTGGCTTTACACATGGGGTACGCCTCTTGCCATCTTGAGAAGAGGTCAGCACACACAAGTACATACTCATAGGTCTGCATCTTGGGAAATTGAATGTAGTCTATCTGAAAATGCTGAAACAGTTACAGGGGCCTTGGTGTATGTCTCATAGGCATCTTGGTGGTGCGTCCCAAGTTGTTGAGCGCACTGGTCAGACAGGCTTGAACGTGTTTGACTGCAGTGACACTGAACCCAAGAGCATACCAATGGTGGTGGATGAGGTCTGTCATGGAAATCTTCGATCTGTGGGTATTGCCATGGGTGGCTTGAGCTATTATGGGATACAGAAC
Source organism: Phyllobates terribilis (assembly GCF_046119375.1). Classification (NCBI taxonomy): domain Eukaryota; kingdom Metazoa; phylum Chordata; class Amphibia; order Anura; family Dendrobatidae; genus Phyllobates; species Phyllobates terribilis. The sequence continues at coordinate 1,016,640,772 of NW_027362761.1, forward strand.
CCAGGAAATGCAAACTTTGTTCCCCACGTGCTACAGTCCTTCTGTTGACTGCACAGCTCCCTTCTCTTGCCATCTTGCAAATTCCTCAACACCAGCCTATTGTAGCTTCTGGAGAAGTTCATAGGTCACAAGTGGGTCCATGGCAGAGGCCACCTGTGCAGCTGCTATCAGTACAAGGTTGTCAATTGGTTGGTAAGCTGCAGATTTTTCAGTGTGGTTAGCTTGGTGGTTGCTTTTAGCTATAGTTGACTCATCCTTTGCATGGCCTTTGACTTTCACTATGGCAACTTTCTTGGGTAAAAGTAGGGCCTCCATCAGGCATTGGAAGGATTTATAATTCTTGATAGGCTCGCCTACCGCTGTGAGGAAAGATCGAGCTCTCCATGTAGGTCCATTGTCGTGAGCTATGCCAAAAGCATAGCGGCAGTCTGTATAAGTGGTGGCAGTTTGGTCTTTAGCATGTCTGCAGGCTTCTTCAAGGGCACGGAGTTCAACTTTCTGGGTGGACATGTGTGGTGGCAGCGGTTCTGCTTTTATGGTTTCATGGAGGGAAACAACAGCATATCCAGTGTAGAACCAGCCATTCACACCATACCCCGATCCATCCTCAAAGAGCTTATGGTCTGAGTTATCTACTGGGACATCGGTAACATTACTGAAGCCCCCCTGTTTCCTGGGACATTAGTTGTACACAGTAATGTTCCTCTTCTGACTCAACTAGCAGGTCACCCAGGTTACTGCTAACACCCCTCCCCTCTTCAGACGCAACAAGATGGTTGGATTCAGAGTAGTGCAATGGTGAATGGTGAAGTTAACAGGCATAAGGAGGGTACAATGAACCCTAAGATGGTGAGCAGTACTGATATGTTTTGGTCATACTTGAGAAAGAATGGCAGTAACATCATGAGAGACATAAACAGTGAAGAACAAAGTCAGAATAATTTCAGCAGACTTATCCATGAGGAGCTGCAAAGCATTTTTGGCTTAGTGGGACCTTGACTCCCCCGATGGAGAAGGGTGAGGAGGGGGTTTATCATGCTCTCCTCTGAGTCTAGGAGGGAGTCTGCAATTTCTCCTTATGTGTCCAGGCTTTCCACAATTATAACATGTGAAATTTCTTCATCTTTGCCTGGGATAGGCCCCTTGCTGGGTAGTACATAAGAAGAGATCGGGACCAGTTTTTTGCCTTGTTATTCAGGACATTGGTTGCTTCCACACAATTGGTTACTTGCAGCATCACTGCCGGGGACATGGTCCAGTACTCCAGGTGGGACACTATTAGTAGCTATTTAATCACAGGCTTTAAACCTTCAACAAAAGCACAGGACAGTAAATGGGTGTGTACTTCAAATGTGTTCTCGTATCCTAAGTCCTGCCATCTTTGCCAGAGCCAGGTACATTTTTCTACTGTAGCATCCTGTTAGATGTCATGAAGGGTTGCTGACTGAGAAGTTAACCTGACCTGCCCCCACAGGGTGAGTTTTCTCACATACTGTTTCCCCAAATCTAGTGAGGTATCATTAGCGGGTAGAAGGTATTCCCTGCCTTTGCTGACACCAGGTCCTCTAAATCCTGCCAACAGGAGAAAGTCCTTCTAATTTTCTCTACCTCTCTAACAAATGGCATGGGGAACATTTCAGGGTCTGGCATTCTACTCATTATAGCCAGCATTTCACTAGGATTCCAGGAATGCCACACACCCTCCTAGTGCTCTACAGTATCAGGTCCCCTAGACTAGCATGTCAGGTCTGGTGGTAGCAATCTCGGTGAGCGCTGTGGGCGAGCAGCAAGGGCTGAGGTGAGCTGCCAACCTTAACTGAGTATTTGTCATAGTGAGTCTTGGAAGACAACAAAAGACTGATGTATAACTGTTGCATCCATTTGGGTTGTGTCAGGGAAGGAGATGGAAGGAAAGGCAGGGTCTGAAGGGTAGTTGGTCCCATCAAGTGCAGGCATGATATTCATTGGGGGCATGGCCAAGACTTGTGGGGATGTAGAACTTGGCGCACTGTCCAAGGGGGCCACACTGGCTTGACCGGGCTCTGGGGGCTTATAATATGCAAAAGGATTGCAGGGTGAGAAAATGGGTACAATCTTGTCTTAGAATCTGAGAATCTGATAAATTTCCTATTTCTATGTGTCGACCGGGGGGCACCACATACACGACAGGTCTCCTACCAATCTGGATTCTGATTCCTGCATACATAGCATGTCAATCCTTCAGGGACAATGTAAGGGGTGGAGTCAATCTTGGAATGGCAGGGAGGTCAGTGCCCTCTTTGTTACATACTTTTACATACAAAAAATGTATCACCATGCTTTTCTTCCTTTAAATCGCCTCAAGTTACACATTTTGAAGTTTTCTACCATATGTCATCCTAGTCTAATGTCCTCTCTTCTCCTTCAATACATTTTTCCAGAAACCCTCATTAAGCTTGCCACCCAGTGGACAATCAGACTCTGAATAAAACCGCATTTTCTGCACAAATTTCTTTCCTTCTTTCTCCTTTACCACTTCGACAGCAGCTCTATCTTGCTCAGTCTGTCCCTTAGTGGACAGATTACCCATCTTCTATCTTTTACAACAGCAATACTGGACTAGAGAAGTAAACCAGCAGGGACTCTTACCTTTCGCTATGGTCACTTTATCTGTCTCTCCATGCTTGACTTTAATATAATCAGACAAAAACCATTGGACCCCTACGTCTAGGGGCTGGAACCAATGCACTCAAAAGCAGAAGCAAAAAAGTGCAATATTTTTTACAAATAAAAATCTGACATCAGTGTTAGACAGTGTTCTTGCTTCTCATAATGACTGTAGTGAGTTTTTGCATTTCTTATGTAATCAATTTTGTGAAAGGAGGAATAATTGTTTTATTTTTTAAATGCAACAGAAAATTCCCTAAAATTTCCGACATTTAATTGCAACTGTCTACCTAACGAAGTCCAAACTATTTTTAATTTGCATATCTGTTTTACTAGTCACATTTTTACATTGATATACACCACACAAATATAGTGCCCTGTTGCTGGTGCTGCCTCTTTTAGTTATGTACTGTTATAAAATATATAACCGAGTTCTCATATTAACATTGAAGCGGTGATAAAATGGAGTAAAAGCTGGTTATTAATCTTTACATGACCTTTGTCTTGGGCTGAGACCATCCAACTCCCCCCTCCTGCAAAGAGGTAATTAAAGTTGGAATCTGAGGGATAGCAGATCCCCAGCTAGGCTAAGAATGCCGAAGGTGACAGATTTATGTCCCTTGCCTGCATGTAAACAGAATTGACAGGCAAAGTACATTAAGCTCCTTTGTTTCATTTAAATTATTATGAATATTGAGGGTTTTTTATGAATTGCACATACAAGACAGGTATGAAAGTCATATTTTTTGAGTGATGAAGTGGTGAATGCAATGCTTTGTCTTATGTCATTGGGCGAGGAGCATAACATCTTTCAAATGAATAGCGTTCAGATGGATGATGCTATCCATGCTGTGTTTCCTATTTATATAAAGGTATAATTGTGATAGTAAACATGACAGTAATATGTCCCACCTAGGACCTTGAGGGACGGAGATATCATGGAATTTGGGAACCCCATAATTTGTTAAAGACTGTGCCACATCCTATAATTTTCTGAAGACCAGCCCTTTTATGAGTCACCAGAGGTATGTGGGCATAACTTGTGTTAATAAAAGCAAATGCCAAATTATAATTTTCGTTAGTCCTGGGAGATGCAGTTTACTGTAGTTCTGTCCGTTGCCTCCCCAAAGACAAAGAGCTCAATTTCACTAAAGCCAGAGCCAATCCTGCAATATCAGGTTCAGTACATTTCTTCTGTTTATCCTTTTATTTTATGTAATTGTTTATACTGTACTGTTTTGTCCTTTTTGGAACATCTTTGTATATTTTTATAAACACTGCCTACTTTTCCGGATTAAATATGTAAAATTCCTTTTGCTTTGTAAACCGTACCCCTGAAGCAATGCGCTATCTCAACGGGTGTCCAAACGTCCTTTATAAATGATTGGCGGTGGCAGCTAGTTCCTTTTGTTTATGTGGAGATTGGCAGTGACCGATGATAAGCAGAGTCCTCTATCTTCTTTATAGTGTAAGCTCTTATGGTCAGCGTGGCCCTCTCTGTCTCTAGCCTGCAAAGTGTAAGCTGTTATGGTTGAAAGGTTCTCTCTCCTCTCCCTCGGAGGTATGTTACAAGCAATTGCAAGCTTTACAGTACTGAAATTTCGAGAGTAATCAAATTTTTGGGGAAAATACTGTGAAGTCAGGGAATTTGAATTTCAAAAGATCCACTCGCTCCAAGGGCATTATAAAATATATAGCATATCACTTGTCTCATTCACAGCACAATGTTATTACCCATAACAGTGATATTGTCAAGTTGAGTCAATGTTTACAGTCTGCTTGATCACAATTGACTAAAGATTATTTTTGGACCTTTTTCAATAAAAAAAAAACATGCAAAATCTGTCAATGCACTGTGTTATTAACCTTTTACTGACATCTGCCGTACTTAGCAAGTCAGTAGTGGATGTATGAAGTGAGCTCATGGGGTATTGCTGTATATAGCAGGTTAAAATCCCCTAAGAGGAGTAATAAATACAGTGAAAAGTAAAAAAAAGTTTTAAAACTATGAAAAAAATAAAAATAAAAACAAACATAGTCAAGCCACCACCCCTTTTCCCCCCTTAAAAGTATAGATAATAAAAAAGCTACACATACAGTATGTGGTATCGCTACATCCATAAATATCCAATCTTGCAAAATATAAAAATTATTAACCTGATCAGTAAACAATGTAAACAGAAAAAAAATCTAAATGCCAAAACTGTGATCTTTTAGCAGTTGCAAAACCGCAAAAAATGCTGTAAGAAGCACTCAAAATGTCATATCTATCCCAAAATGGTTTAAACAAAACTGGTCTTGCATCCTTCAAAATATAAGCCCTCACATAGCTCTATCGACCAAAAAAATCAAAGCGGTATAGAAAAAGGCAACACAATCAAAATATATATCTTTTTTATTTCAGATTTTTTCCATACCTAAAATAATAAAAAATTGGACAAGTTTAGTATCACCATAATCCTACTGATGAGGGGAATCCTACTGCCACGTCATTTTTACCACACAATGCATGCAGTAAAAACAATTCCCAAAAATACAATGTCAGAATTCCAGGGTTTTTTTCCGCAATATCACAGCACTTGGAATTTTTTTCCCATTCAAAAGTACAACTCATCCCACAAAACAGACAAGCCCTCATACATCTATATGGACAGAAAAATAAAAAAAAAGTCATGGCTTTTGGAAGAAGGGGAGGAAAAAACAAAAACGGAAAAAAGAGAAATTGGCCATGTCGGGAATGATTAAATGGGCTCTTGGTTATCAAAAGCTGTGTTTGCATTAAGGAAATTGAAAGGGGTTGGATACAGTCCTACGAGACCTCAGAGCATTATAACAATCTTTTCAGGGCAATTAGAGTACCTGCTGTTTACTTTGAATTCATTTGCTGCAGAAAAAATTGCTAAAGCTGGGATATTTAAATTTCCAAAGAATCTGTCATCTCTTCTCCCTTCCTTACTCAGAATGGCCCTAAAGTTGTAAGCCACATCGATGTACACCTCTAGATTGTCTCCTGAGCTTAGCTTCTCATACAAATCTTCAAACAGCATCACTACTTCCCGGCATATGATCCGGAGCTGTCAGTCTTTTTACACATCTTTTTAGGTGTGCACAATAGCACAGTCAACCACAGTTTTGTTCACCTTTGAAAAGACCAACACTGCTAAACAGAGGCCAGACAGAGACCAGAGAAATGCTACTGCCTCCTAAGTGAATGGATCCATTGGGAGTTTTATCTGAATCACGTGTTTCAGAGATGTAGATGGAAACCATGATGTAAGTGCTCAGTGTAGAGCACTGGATAAATGTGAACTGATCCAAAATGCTAACCAGGGCTGTGGAGTCGGTAAGCCAAATCTTCGACTCCGACTCCTCAATTTCCATGACTCCAACTCCGACTCCACAACTCAGACTCCCTCATACATGGCTCATGTTTAAGTGCTAAATTTATGGTAGGACACATTTTTTTCAGCTAAAAGTCTAGACCCTTAGATCAGGAATAAAACAGACATTTAAAGGACATTTCATAACTTTCCCAAATTCTTATGAAAAAATATTCCTCACAAACTGCATTGAACTACTTACTGTACCCTATTTATTATATATTTTAGGAGTTGGAGTCGATCCATTGTATACTGACTCCAACTCCGACTCCACCAAAATGGGTACCAACTCTGACTCCAGAGCCCTGATACTAACAATAGCATTCAACTCAGCCCGCACAAAAACAAATTCCCAGGTCCATCATCTGTTAACAGAAATATAAGGGGTTCTACTTTACTGGTAGCACAAAGGTTCTAAAAAAACGCCATGGCTTCAACCCCACAGCCTCCTCCATAAAAAAGAAATCGACCAAAATCTATGTTCCTAAATCCACTTCTGATCCCTACAGTTTGCCTAAACCACATTTAGCTTCCACATCTTTACATTCCTGTAGCAATGAGAGTCCTCTTAATTTACAGGGTGCATTTCTCCAGAAGCACAAGCTGGGCACAATGTATGGGATCTACAATGTATTGGGCGCTACAATGTATGGGCACTACAATGGCAGATTTGCAATTTTCACTCAGCATCATCCACTACTGCTTGTTTCTGGAAAACACCCATAGAGTCAATCGTCACTACACCTGTAGATAAATTCCCAGATGGGTTTAACCCCTTTCCGACCTGGTCAGTAATAGTATGCACCTTTCATGAAGGCCAGTTCAGCGGGGGCTCCGGTACTGAGTCCGCACTGAACCGGGCACATATCAGCTGACTCTTACAGCTGACACGTGCCCGCAACAGCCGCGGGTGGAATCGCAATCCACCCACGGCTGTTAAAAAGTTAAATGCCGCTGTCAATCTCTGACAGCGGCATTTAACTTGAGCTTTCGGGAAGTGCATCCTAGGCCCTGCCCATCGGTGACCCCGTCACGTGATCGCGGGTCACCAATGGGTGGGCATGACAACCCAGGGTATGCAGCAGACCCCTGTGGTTGTCATGTCTCAATTGCTATGAGCGCCACCCAGTGGACAGCGCTCATAGCAAGTGAGCATTTCTACTGCATACAGGTGATCTGCTCGTCGCCTGTATGGAGTAGAAGCAATCAGACAACTGCTGCATCTAGTCTCCTATGGAGACTATCAAAGCAAGCAGTAAGTGTAAGAAAAATGTTTTTAAAAATATTAAAAAAATATAAAAGTTTAAATCACCCCCCTTTCGCCCCATTCAAAATAAAATAATAAAAAAAAAAACCACATACACATAATTTGTATTGCTGCATTCAGAATCGCCCGATCTATCAATATAAAAAAAGATTTTATCCGATCGGTAAACGGTGTAACGATAAAAAAATTGTAAACGCCAGAATTAGTTTTTTTTGGTAGCCGCAACATTGCAATAAAATGCAATAACGGGCGATCAAAACATTGGATCTACCCCAAAATGGTATCAATAAAAACGTCAGCCCGGCACTCAAAAAATAAGGCCTCATCCGGCCCCAGATCCCAAAAAATGGAGACGCTACCGGTCTCGGAAAATGTCGCCATTTTTTTTTTTTAGCACATTTTGGATTTTTTTTTCACCACTTAAATAAAAAAGAAGCTATGCATGTTTGGTGTCTACGAACTCGTAATGACCTGGAGAATAATAATGCCAGGTCAGTTTTAGCAATCAGTGAACGTGGTAAAAAAAGGACCCAAAAAACAACTGTGGAATTGCATTTTTTTTGCAATTTCACCGCACTTGGAATTTTTCCTGTTTTCTAGCACATTATATGGTAAAACCAGTGATGTCATTCAAAAGTACAACTTTTCCCGCAAAAAATAAGCCCTCAGATGGCCATATTGAACAAAAAATAAAAAAGTTCTGGCTCTGGGAAAAAGGGGAGCAAAAAATGAAAACACAAAAACATAAAAACCCAAGGTCGTTAAGGGGTTAATTTCCAAAATGGGTCACTTGAGGGGGAATTTTTGTCTTCTGGCATTTAGGGGCTCTGTATATGGAGTCCACAAACTGTGCTACGAAAATGTATTCTCCAAGAGTCAAATAGCTCTCCTTCCCTTCCAAATCTCGCTGTGTGGTTAAGCTGTACTGTATAGCCACATTCAGCAGAAATTGTGTGACAAATTTTGGTGCCATTTTTATGCAATTTCCCAGTTGGAATATGTAAAATTTAGAACTAAGACTACATTTTTCTAGTAAAAATGTAATTATGTTTTCTTCACCGCCCAATAGTATAAGATTCTGTGACACACCTGTGGTGTCAATAAAATCACTGCACCCTTAGATGAATTCATTCAGAAGTGTAGTTTGTAAAATAGGGTCACTTATGGCAAGTTCTGCTGCTCTGGCACCTCAGGGGCTCTGTTAATCTGCTCAACTCCTCCTGCTTTATAACGTGATGCTGGCAGATTAATAAGCATTTTCACCTTTAAAATAGCATTTCAGCAAAGATATGTTTAACATGTTCAATTAGAAGCAAAATGGCAATTTAATGAAATGTAACTGACAAAAACAAAATTAGGATGTATATCATATTTTACATTTTGGGTAGAAATTTTATGTAGGTTACCTAATTACTATATATTAATCAGTTAGTGTTCACATGTTGGTTTTTTTTTATTCATTTTTGCAAACTTACAAGTAACAAGTCTTATCAAGCCTAATGATGGATATGCTTATACATTCAAATAAGCTCCCCCTTGTGTTGAGGTCATTATAATAAGAATAGTTTGTCTCGTCTGTCATTTGTCTTTTATCAATTAGAGCAGGGTTGCAAGTTATTTTCTATATTAATTATGGACAGTTTATCAAAAAATCATGAACCGCTAATATGTATTACTGACTGTAAAACAATAATAAATCATTAAGAGTTTAAGTGATATATGTCTACATGATTTAAATACAATTCTAATATAAAAGCATTAGCTGCACTCACTGTGAACTGTAAAATGATGATAATTACAGTCATAGTAATCTGCACCAATTTCTCTAACAAAAAAATTGCATACATTTTTTTACGGACGTGCTGGAGATAAAAGTGCCTTATTTTACCGACTGTCCATGAATTTTTGCACAGTGGTCAACTGTGAATTTGAGACCATTATGCATACTGTATTTCATAAAATTATTAAAAAGAATAATTTACACACGTGTGATTTTTACAGCTTATTATGATGGAGTCCTTATGTTAACTGTCGTATTGGACTAGAAAATCCACTTGTAATACCAATTGGCATGCATAGTGTATATCTCATTTATCCCTTTGAATTCCTAGAAAGCTATCTAACATAAAATTAATTATTTACATGTGCAGAACATGTTTGAAGTGGATTCTTAAAAATGAAAGTGTATGAACAGAATGTCTTAAAAAATCATAAAAATTCAGACTAATTCTAGCAAGTAGCAAAAACTAAATCATATTGCTGTAACTAGAAAGCAGAAACTATTGCTTTATTACCCCAATTTTTTCATTTTCTGTAAGATCTGTAGTTTTTTGAATATTTGAAATGAAAGAGCTAAAAACAAAATATTTTAAAAATGTTCATAATTATATAGAAATATTAATAATTTAAATCTTCGCATTAACATAGTTTTGTGTCTGAAATGTTTTGAATTAGGATTATCTATCTATCCGTCCATCTGTACATCTATGTATCATATAGCCAATGAAGTAAGGCAACACTGTATAATAGCAAAATAGGTGATTTTACCAGCAACAATATTTTAGTCCAAAACTTTGACTTTTTGTCCAAATGTTGGATTTAAAAATAGCTGTACTTTCAAGTAACTTTGCATAAAACAATAGAATAGGCGATTATGAGAAAATTTGTATTTTAATTTATTAGAAAAATCAGCTTCCTTCCTCACTTATCAGACACTTCTTACTCTGCCTTCTGAACTTGTCATCCATTGTAAAAAATCATCTCACGTCCATCTGGTTTCAAAAAGATGAACTACCAGTTTCATTTGACACATGAAAACCGATTATCCTCTATGTAGAGGGGAGGGGTAAAGAGGAGTGAATAGAAAGAGACAAAGACATTGTGCAGAGCTCTGTAACAAGTGTATTACATCACATCAGAGCTTGATTCAGATCAAGACAGCACAGCTCTGCTTTCTAGTATACTCCATGTTGCAGCTTGTCTCTGCTAGTTAAAAAGTGACTGAAGTGCATTTATCTCTCTTTTCTATGCTGTCTATGAAAGAGGTCACTGCAACTCATCTCCTCCCCCAGCTCCCAATGGATTGCAAGTTGCAGATAGAGCATGTACAGTCATGGCCAAAAGTTTTGAGAATGACACCAAAATTATATTTTCACATGATCTGCTGGCCTCTGGTTTTTATTAGTGTTTGTCTGATGTTTATATAACATACAGAAATATAATTGCAATCATATTATGAGTACCAATAGGTTATATTGACAGTTAGAATGAGTTAATGCAGCAAGTCAATATTTGCAGTGTTGCCCCTTCTTCTTCAAGACCTCTGTAATTCTCCCTGGCATGCTCTCAATCAACTTTTGGACCAAATCCTAACTGATAGCAGTCCATTCTTGCATAATCAATGCTTGCATTTTGCCAGAATTTGTTGGTTTTTGTTTGTCCACCCGTCTCTTGATGATTGACCACAAGTTCTCAATGGGATTAAGATCTGGGGAGTTTCCAGGCCATGGACCCAAAATCTCTATGTTTTGTTCCATGAGCCATTTAGTTATCACCTTTGCTTTATGGCAAGGTGCTCCATCATGCTGGAAAAGGCATTGTTGGGCGCCAAACTGCTCTTGGACGGTTGGGAGAAGTTGCTCTTGGAGGACATTCTGGTACCATTCTTTATTCATGGCTGTGTTTTTAGGCAAGACTGTGAGTGAGCCGATTCCCTTGGCTGAGAAGCAACCCCACACATGAATGGTTTCAGGATGCTTTACAGTTGGCATGAGACAAGACTGGTGGTAGCGCTCACCTCTTCTCCGAATAAGCTGTTTTCCAGATGTCCCAAACAATCGAAAAGGGGATTCATCAGAGAAAATGACTTTGCCCCAGTCCTCAGCTGTCCACTCCCTGTACCTTTTGCAGAATATCAGTCGGTCCCTGATGTTTTTTCTGGAGAGAAGGGGCTTCTTTGCTGCCCTCCTTGAAACCAGCCCTTGCTCAAAGAGTCTCCGCCTCACAGTGCGTGCAGAAGCACTCACACCAGCCTGCTGCCATTCCTGAGCAAGCTCGGCACTGCTGGTAGTCCGATCCCGCAGCTGAAACAGTTTTAAGATACGGTCCTGGCGCTTGCTGGTCTTTCTTGGGCGCCCTGGAGCCTTTTTGACAACAATGGAAGCTCTCTCCTTGAAGTTCTTCATGATGTGATAGATTGTTGACTGAGGTGCAATCTTTGTAGCTGCAATACTCTTCCCTGTTAGGCCATTTTTGTGCAGTGCAATGATGGCTGCACGTGTTTCTTTAGAGATAACCATGGTTAACTGAAGAGAAACAATGATACCAAGAACCAGCCTCCTTTTAAAGTGTCCAGTGATGTCATTCTTACTTAATCATGACTGATTGATCGCCAGCCCTATCCTCATCAGCACCCACACCTGTGTTAATGGATCAATCACTAAAACGATGTTAGCTGCTCCTTTTAAGGCAGGACTGCAATGATGTTGAAATGTGTTTTGGGGGTTAAAGTTCATTTTCTGGGCAAATATTGACTTTGCAAGTACAGTAATTGCTGTTAAGCTGATCACTCTTTGACATTCAGGAGTATATGCAAATTGCCATTACAAAAAATGAAGCAGTAAACTTTGGAAAAATTACTATTTGTCTCATTCTCAATACTTTTGGCCATGACTGTAGTATTTAAAACTGTTGAATGTGGTATATAACAATTAATGTTTCTCTTTGTGGAGAAAATGTAAGGAGACTTTTAAGCCTTGCAATGTTCCTCTGGAAATATGTAATTAAATATGCAAATTGCCTCTTCAGAGAGGAAGAGGACTAGAACTTTAGTGCCATCTATTGGAAGCAATCCTAAAAGTAATTATTGACCCTCCATCGAGTTTTGCCACATGACTTAGGATAACAGTCAAACCAGAATCTCAATTTACAGGCACAATGTTTTGGATGTGCTTCCCCTCATCAGTGCAATTTGTGAGATCTGGTTTGGCTAGGTGACCAGCACCCCAAAACACTGTCTGCAAATTGAGATTCTGGTTTAGCTTTTTTCCTAAGTCATGTGGCAAGGCTCGTTAAAGGATCGATATTGACTTTTAGGATTGCTACTTCCTCTAGGCGGCACTAAAGTTCTAGTCCTCTTCCTCTCTGAAGAGGCAATTTGCATGTGGGATATAAGCCACATAATGGCCAGATAAAGTGTTATCCCACATGAATACGCATATGACACCTTATTCTGAAAAGTTACTTGAAAGCTCAGTTATGCATAAAAATGTTGCTGCTTTGCAAATATAAATTCTCACATTTTTACTATTTTTGACTTCTACCTTACTTCATTGTGGACGATGGAACCAATTTCTAGAACCTTGAACCCCCCATTTAGCCACAGTGATGCTTCATCTCAGCATTATATCCATCTACTTATCTATTAATTTATAATAGCAATATTATGTATCTAATAATATACAATGACTATACAATACTGACCTTTTTTTAATTCTTTTTTTTCCATTTTATATAGCCGCAAGAAGCACTTTTTTTGGCTGATCATTGGCCAATCATTGGAAATATACTGTAATAGTCAATAATATATTACTGTACATGGTCAAATTGAGTACATAACTCTTTACAATGACTCTCCACTCTGCCTCCTGGAGGAGAATCCTTAAAGGGGAACTCTTCCTCTGATGTTAATATGTCCTAGTAGTAAATAAATGAACACTTTTTTTTAACATCAAACAACCTTTTTATATTGTCTTATCACAATACTTTGCCCTTTTTTTGCAGGCAGCACACATCTTTATAACTTAGTCCTGATAGGGTTCCACAAAGTTGAATGTCACTTTTAATATGATCACAAATTAAATTTTTTTACATTATTGAGATCCTTCACCACTATGGACATCGCCAGAGGTTGATTAAGTTGGCATAAACCTTGCTGGCGCTGCCAATAGACCTTATTATGGGATATCTCCTTAACTGAACATTACAAAATAACTATGCTGATGTCAACTAGAGGCGTAATAACTGTACATATCTATTGATATGGGAAGGGACTATGTCCAATGAATATAAAGAGATTGTGCTGTTCAAATTATGCAAACTTTTTCCAGTGCATGGCTATAAGTTGAGATCTGTATGTGGCATATGTATATTTGTAAAATTTAGAAAATATTTTCTTTTATTAATTTATTTTAGAAAATATTTCCATTTACAAATGTCTGGAAGTTTGCCAGGCAATCATAAATAATCATGTACTTTTCTACCCTGAAATGCCCACATATTGAGATTTTTAAAATTTTGTGCAGATATGTTCAGTTAAACAAACATCATTATGAGAAAATAAGAAAATTGCTCAAAAAAATTATTGTTTTTTTTCTATGTGCATAAAAAACAATTTTTTTTTGTTTATCTCTGCTCACAATCAGGCTACACTGATGAATACATAAAGCATACAAAAAGAACAATACAAAGCACAATATGAAGAAGCAGATCAACATAACATGATAAAATTGTTGTAAGAAATTTAGTAAAAACAATTCCACATACTAATAGAAATAGCTGCGATGAGCAGTGATGTGCCATTTCCTTGGATGATGACTCTTTGCCATGCCTTAGCCCTTTTACTGCCAAGGACATACTGTATGTAACATGTAAAATGTCATACTTCAGAACCTTAAATTCATGTTAGGCCACGTGCACACGTTCAGTATTTGGTCAGCATTTTACCTCAGTATTTGTCAGCCAAAACCGAAAGTGGGTGACAAATGCAGATGTGGTGCATGTGTTTCTACTATACGTGTGCACGTAGCCTCATGGATCGAATATAAGGGCTAAAGCAGTGTTTCCCAAACTCCAATCCTCACGACCCCCAACACATCATGTTTTCATGATTTCCTTAGTATTGTTCAGGTGATGAAATTATTATTAAGTCATCAGAAACTGCCACGGGTTCTCTCATCTGTGCTATACTAGAGAAATCCTGAAAAGACAATGTGAGGACAGGGTTTAGGAAACACTGGGCTAAAGCTTAGATTTGGAATTCTATTATAACACAAAATGTTGGCTATTAGATGGTACCAGGTTAAAAACAAGTGCAATGTTAGAAGTTGATGAGGTTATACTTCCTGGCTATATTTCTCTGTATGTTAGTTACATCAGGAATACAAATTGCTTAGCCTATTTGTATGTATCTAGGCTGTGAAAATTGTCTAGGCAGCAAAATTTTTAATCGAGTTGAACAGTGAAAATACATCATCACCTATCCACAAGATAGATGAGAACTTAGATTGGAGTGGATCCACACTGAATGGGGGACTTTTATTCCTGTTAGAATGGAGTGGCAGTAAGCATGCATTTCTAATCTTAAAGGGGTATTCCCATCTCCAAAATCCTATATGTAGTCGGTGTAATAATAATATTAGTAAATACCTCCAATTAGAAATGTAGTATAGTTCTTCTGATTTTGCTTACCCCATGTACAGGGCATTGCAACTGCTTAGGTATCCATGGTTAAGATCACTCATACAGTGATACTTAGCTAGCGGTTAGTGGTTGTCACCATGGTGGATACCTAAGCTACTGAATAGAGATGAGCGGTGTTCGACTAGAACTGTTCACCAATGTCAAATTCGAGCTGTTTTGGGCGGTGTTCGAGTTGTTCGACGAACCCGAACGATTTGCAAAAAATTCGGCTGTTCGAGGTTATGTTCGATAACTGTTCGTGCACCAAAAGCGTGTCCTGCATGTCTGGCGCTATTTAGAGCACCAATCATGCAGGGATTGTCTGCCACTCACTGTAATGCCACAGCCATGGTGGTTGTGGCATTAGAGTGATTGCCCAAATCGATGGGAACTGTGCTCACAGTGAAACATGAAAAGCCGGCAATTCAGCAGCGGCGTACACCAGTACCCGACAATTTAGAACCGAAAGAATAGAGCTTCACACATAGACTAGATAGATAGAAACATGTCAGTCACATATATAAGAAGTACAGTGACAGTGTTGATTACTGTACTTGTCATTTAGTGTAAAGGATTTATAAAAAAAAATATTAGTGTTTTCATGCACCGTCTCTTTAAAAAAGCCGGCCGGCAATTCAGCAGCGGTACCTGACAATTTAGAATAGAAGGAATAGAGAATCACACATAGATTAGATAGATAGAAACATGTCAGTCACATATATAAGAAGTACAGTGACAGTGTTGATTACTGTACTTGCCATTTAGTGTAAAGGATTTATTAAAAAAAATAATAGTGTTTTCATGCACCGTCTCTTTAAAAAAGCCGGCCGGCAATTCAGCAGCGGTACCCGACAATTTAGAATGGAAGCAATAGAGCATCACACATAGATTAGATAGATAGAAACATGTCAGTCACATATATATGAAGTACAGTGACAGTGTTGATTACTGTACTTGTCATTTAGTGTTAAAATAAAGGATTTATTTAAAAAAAAAATTGGCGTGGGATCCCCCATAATTTTAGTCTCTAGCGGAGGTTAAGCAGACGGCTGGGGCAGATGTTTGAAGCCTGGGAAGGGGTAATACCCACGGAGCTTCCCAGGCTACTAATATCAGCCCCCAGCTGAATGCCTAGCCTTTACTAGCTATTAAAATGGGGGACCCCCCAAAAAATTGACGTGGGGTCCCCCCTATTTTAATAGCTAGCAAAGGCTAGGCAGACAGCTGGGGGCTGATATTAATAGCCCAGGAAGGGTGCCATGAATATTGGCCCCCTCCCAGGCTAGAAACACCAGCCGTCAGCCGCCCCAGAAATGGCACATTCATAGGATGCGCCAATTCTGGCACTTAGCCTCGCTCTTCCCACTGCCCTGTAGCGGTGGCAGTGGGGTAATAGGGCTGGGGTTGATGTCAGCTTATAATGCCAGCTGACATCAAGCCCAGGTTAGTAATGGAGAGGCGTCTATAAGACACCCCCATTACTAACCCCATAGTCAAAGTTAAAAAAAAACACAAACACCCAGAATAAAGTCCTTTAATTGAAATAAAGACACAATTCTTTATTGTTCTAAATGAAACCACTCTTCCCACTGCCCTGTAGCGGTGGCAGTGGGGTAATAGGGCTGGGGTTGATGTCAGCTTATAATGCCAGCTGACATCAAGCCCAGGTTAGTAATGGAGAGGCGTCTATAAGACACCCCCATTACTAACCCCATAGTCAAAGTTAAAAAAAAACACAAACACCCAGAATAAAGTCCTTTAATTGAAATAAAGACACAATTCTTTATTGTTCTAAATTAAACCAAACTTACAATCATGCCCATTCCAGCTGAAGCCAACGATCCCCTGCAATAAAAGAAAAATAATAAAGCAACATAATCCTTACCTTCCCATGGTTCCGACGACAGCTTCAGCTCTGCTACATCGAGATGACAGGCTGGACCGCAGCAGAAAGCTGCCATCCAGCCTGTCATCCCGCAGACACTGAGAAGCGCAGGCTTGCTTGCGCTCCTCAGCGTCTCTCTGTGACGGCATCCAGATGAGCCGAGTTCATGTCCAATGATCTCGGCTCACCTCATGCACGTCACTGACAGCGTGGGAAAATTCTCACGCTGAAGCGCTGAGTGCAGGAGAATTCTCCCATGCTGTCAGTGACGTGCATAAGGTGAGCTCATGTCCAATGAACTCAGCTCACCTCCTGCACGTCACTGACAGCGTGGGAGAATTCTCCTGCACTCAGCGCTTCAGCGTGAGAATTCTCCCACGCTGAAGCGCTGAGTGCAGGAGAATTTTCCCACGCTGTCAGTGACGTGCATAAGGTGAGCTCATGTCCAATGAACACAGCTCACCTCCTGCACGTCACTGACAGCGTGGGAGAATTCTCCTGCACTCAGCGCTTCAGTGTGAGAATTCTCCCACGCTGAAGCGCTGAGTGCAGGAGAATTTTCCCACGCTGTCAGTGACGTGCATGAGGTGAGTCGAGTTCATTGGACATTAACTCGGCTCATCTGGATGCCCTCACAGAGAGACACTGTGGAGCGCAAGCAAGCCTGCGCTTCTCAGTGTCTGCGGGATGACAGGCTGGATGGCAGCGTTCTGCTGCGGTCCAGCCTGTCATCTCGATGTAGCAGAGCTGAAGCTGTCATGGGAACCATGGAAAGGTAAGGATGATGTTGCTTTATTATTTTTCTTTTATTTCAGGAGATCGTTGGCTTCAGCTGGAATGGGCGTGACGGTAAGTATGGTTATATTCATGAATTTCATGAAATAATTAAAAAAATTAGGCAGACAGCTGGGGGCTGATATTAGTAGCCTGGTAAGCTCCGTGGGTATTACCCCCTTCCGAGCCTTCAAACATCTGCCCCAGCCGTCTGCTTAACCTCCGCTAGAGCCTAAAATTATGGGGGATCCCACGCCAATTTTTATTTTAATAAATCCTTTATTTTAACACTAAATGACAAGTACAGTAACCAACACTGTCACTGTACTTATTATAAATGTGACTGACATGTTTCTATCTATCTAATCTATGTGTGATGCTCTATCTTTCTGTTCTAAATTGTCGGGTACCGCTGCTGAATTGCCGGCCGGCTTTTTTAAAGAGACAGTGCATGAAAACACTATTATTTTTTTAAATAAATCCTTTACACTAAATGACAAGTACAGTAAGCAACACTGTCACTGTACTTATTATATATGTGACTGACATGTTTCTATCTATCTAATCTATGTGTGAAGCTCTATTCTTTCTTTTCTAAATTGTCGGGTACCGCTGCTGAATTGCCGGCCGGCTTTTTTAAAGAGACGGTGCATGAAAACACTAATATTTTTTTTAATAAATCCTTTACACTAAATGACAAGTGCAGTAACCAACACTGTCACTGTGCTTCTTATATGTGTGACTGACATGTTTCTATCTATCTAATCTATGTGTGATGCTCTATTCCTTCTTGTCTAAATTGTCGGGTACCGGTGTATGCCGCTGCTGAATTTGCCGGCCGGCTTTTTTAAAGAGAGTGTCTTCTGAGCAGTTTGTCAGCTTTTGGACACCTTTGCAGGTGTTTTCTATGTGTTTCTATGTGTTTTTGTTTGCCTGCCATTGGTTTTAACGGTGTTCGACGGTGTTCTAAGGTGTTCGACGAACAGTTCGACGAACAGTTCCTCGAACATCCCGGTGTTCGACGAACCGAACCGAACCCGAACACTACGGGGGTGGCTCAACACTACTACTGAAATGCCCTGCACATGGGGCAAGTGACATAGCGAATCAGTAGACCTATACTACATTTCTAATTGGAGGTATTTGCTAATATTATTATTATTACACCTTCTAGATATTGAGATGGGAATGCCCTTTTAATTTAATAATGTTTAGAGAAGAGGTAAATGTATGCATGTGTAAATATAAATGTGAGATGTGACTTCTTTATCTTGTACCATTAGTTAGATTGGTTGAAACATTATTGCTCACAGGGGGTCTAACCATTGCATCTCCCGCTGATCCAAAGTACAGCAATCAGCCATGTCAGTCTTCAAGGCGCCCCAACTGGTCATGATTTGTGGATATCTTATACAGAGAACCAGTGAAAATTTATGATGCCCTGCTAATAAAGATGAGCGTATTAGAGAAAAATGTATTTTCCTTGGAATTTAGAGCATAATAAATGTAAGACATAAAAAAATCCTTATGCTCACCTCACCGCCCACCTCTTCAGCCTATCTGCTTCTCACCATCACCTCACTGCATCTTCAGAATGCCACCACTCACGCTTAAATCCCCATGATCTGTACATGCACATGTAGGGTCATGGTGCATGCCATAACCTCATGACGCTATGACCTTTCACATGCTTGTGCAGAGTCCTCCCTGGGATTTCAGCACAGGTCCAGGAAATTCAGCACAAGTGGAGGTGATCTGAAGATGCGACGAGAACCAGAAGGGTGTTGAGGAGAGGCTGAAGATGTGAGCAGTAAGGTGAGTATAAGGATTTTTTTTTTAACATTTTGATGCATTTTACGATTCAGAATAATGTCAGCCAGCTGAGTGCATCGAAGTGAATTAAAAAAACCTTGCATGTTTGAATGCAGATTTTTGTAAAATTTGAGAATTTTATTAGCCCAGCTGTACATGCTAATGATTTCATCACCTGTGCAGTACTATACAAATACTAGAAACATGACCTGTTAGGGGGCCTTGAAGTTTGTAAATGATTGCCAAAGAGAATAATTGGAGCAGAGCTGTGCATACTCAATCTCTGATCTATTTGGATGGGGCTCTGTGGATCTCTGGGGGTTCCAGCAGTTATACACCCTAGTAGATCCCCAACTTATACAAATGATACAAGCCCTTTATAGGATATGAATATCTTTAGAGGCAGTTTATTTACGTATTCTACTTAAATGTATATATTTTTGGCTAAATGCACTTTTACAATAGGGGTTTATTCATTATTTTAGGCAATTTTACTTCAAAAGCCTTTGTGTTTCTCAGTGCATAGCAGACTACAGATTGAAATAACAGCAGAGTTTGTAACGCTTATCTCTCAATCTTCTAAGCTTATTACTATATCAAAATTTTCAACTGGTCATTATTCAGTTTGGAAGATTGTAACATCGTTATAATATTGTCCCAGAGAATAAACGTAACATTTAATTTTATCACACATTGTACACCATAAAAATGAAACCCAAAATTATGACAATTTTGAAATTGCAATTTGTTTTTTTTTTTCATTCATTCTTTTCATATTTTTTATTTTTAGTTTTAAGTACATAATATATTAAATTACCATATTTTTCTAACTATAAGACACACCTTTTGATTAGTGCAGAGCAGGAGAAGAAGCTTCTGGTACCTGTACGGAGGCTGCTCGTCCTGATCAACTGAAGGACCTTCTACCCAATTAACTCACTGACCTTTCTGGTCATGTGATCAATCACATAACCTGGAAGGAACTTCAAATTGTGCTATACTGTGTGTTTTTCTGTATATACAGTACAGACCAAAAGTTTGGACACACCTTCTCATTTAAAGATTTTTCTGTATTTTCTTGACTATGGAAATTGTACATTCACACTGAAGGCATCAAAACTATGAATTAACACATGTGGAATTATATACTTAAACAAAAAAAGTGTGAAACAACTGAAAATATGTCTTATATTCTAGGTTCTTCAAAGTAGCCACCTTTTGCTTTGATGACAGCTTTGCACACTCTTGGCATTCTCTTGATGAGCTTCAAGAGGTAGTCACCGAAAATGGTCTTCCAACAATCTTGAAGGAGTTCCCAGATATGCTTAGCACTTGTTGGCCCTTTTGCCTTCACTCTGCGGTACTGCTCACCCCAAACCATCTCGATTGGGTTCAGGTCTGGTGACTGTGGAGGCCAGGTCATCTGGCGTAGCACCCCATCACTCTCCTTCTTGGTCAAATAGCCCTTACACAGCATGGAGGTGTGTTTGGGGTCCTTGTCCTGTTGAAAAATAAATGATGGTCCAATTAAACGCAAACCGGATGGAATAGCATGCCGCTGCAAGATGCTGTGGTAGCCATGCTGGTTCAGTATGCCTTCAATTTTGAATAAATCCCCAACAGTGTCACCAGCAAAGCATCTCCACACCATCACACCTCCTCCTCCATGCTTCACAGTGGGAACCAGGCATGTAGAGTCCATCCGTTCACCTTTTCTGCGTCGCACAAAGACACGGTGGTTGGAACCAAAGATTTCAAATTTGGACTCATCAGTAGTGTTGAGCCACCCCCGTAGTGTTCGGGTTCGGTTCGGTTCGTCGAACACCGGGATGTTCGAGGAATTGTTCGTCGAACTGTTCGTCGAACACCTTAGAACACCGTCGAACACCGTTAAAACCAATGGCAGGCAAACAAAAACACATAGGAACACATAGAAAACACCTTCAAAGGTGTCCAAAAGCTCACAAACTGCTCAGAAGACGCTTTCTTTAAAAAAGCCGGCCGGCAATTCAGCAGCGGCATACACCGGTAGCCGACAATTTAGACATGAAGGAATAGAGCATCACACATAGATTAGATAGATAGAAACATGTCAGTCACATATATATGAAGTACAGTGACAGTGTTGCTTACTGCACTTGTCATTTAGTGTAAAGGATTTATTAAAAAATATAATAGTGTTTTCGTGCACCGTCTCTTTAAAAAAGCCGGCCGGCAATTCAGCAGCGGTACCCGACAATTTATAACAGACAGAATAGAGCTTCACACATAGATTAGATAGATAGAAACATGTCAGTCACATATATATGAAGTACTGTGACAGTGTTGCTTACTGTACTTGTCATTTACTGCAAAGGATTTATTAAAAAAAATATTAGTGTTTTCATGCACCGTCTCTTTAAAAATGCCGGCTGGCAATTCAGCATCTGTACCCGACAATTTAGAATAGAAGGAATAGAGAATCACACATAGATTAGATAGATAGAAACATGTCAGCCACATATATACGAAGTACAGTGACAGTGTTGCTTACTGTAATTGTCATTTAGTGTAAAGGATTTATCAAAAAAAATAATAGTGTTTTCATGCACCGTCTCTTTAAAAAAGCCGGCCGGCAATTCAGCATCTGTACCCGACAATTTATAACAGACAGAATAGAGCTTCACACATAGATTAGATAGATAGAAACATGTCAGTCACATATATAATAAGTACAGTGATAGTGTTGGTTACTGTACTTGTCATTTAGTATTAAAATAAAGGATTTATTATTAAAAAAAATTGGCGTGGGGTTCCCCGTAATTTTAGTCTCTAGCGGAGGTTAAGCAGACAGCTGGGGCAGATGTTTGAAGCCTGGGAAGGGGGTAATACCCACGGAGCTTCCCAGGCTACTAATATCAGCCCCCAGCTGAATACCTAGCCTATACTAGCTATTAAAATGGGGGACCCCCCCAAAAAAATGACGTGGGCTCCCCCCTAATTTAATAGCTAGCAAAGGCTAGGCAGACAGCTGGGGGCTGATATTAATAGCCCAGGAAGGGAGCAATGAATATTGGCCCCCTCCCAGGCTAGAAACACCAGCCGTCAGCCGCCCCAGAAATGGCGCATCCATAGGATGCGCCAATTCTGGCACTTAGCCTCGCTCTTCCACGCTGCCCTGGTGCGGTGGCAGGGGGTAATAGGGTTGGGGTTGATGTCAGCTTATAATGGCAGCTGACATCAAGCCCAGGTTAGTAATGGAGAGGCGTCTATAAGACACCCCCATTACTAACCCCATAGTCAAAGTTAAAAAAAAAACACAAACACCCAGAATAAAGTCCTTTAATTGAAATAAAGACACAATTCTTTATTGTTCTAAATTAAACCATACTTACCATCACGCCCATTCCAGCTGAAGCCAACGATCTCCTGCAATAAAAGAAAAATAATAAAGCAACCTCATCCTTACCTTTCCATGGTTCCCAGGACAGCTTCAGCTCTGCTACATCGAGATGACAGGCTGGACCGCAGCAGAACGCTGCCATCCAGCTTGCCATGCCGCACACACTGAGAAGCGCAGGTATGCTTGCGCTCCTCAGTGTCTGACTGTGACGGCATCCAGATGAGCCGACAATGAACTCGGCTCACCTCATGTACGTCACTGACAGCGTGGGAAAATTCTCCTGCACTCAGCGCTTCAGCGTGAGAATTTTCCCACGCTGTCAGTGACGTGCATGAGGTGAGCCGAGTTCATTGGACATGACCTCGGCTCATCTGGATGCCGTCACAGCCAGACACTGAGTAGCGCAAGCATGCCTGCGCTTCTCAGTGTCTGCGGGATGACAGGCTGGATGGCAGCGTTCTGCTGCGGTCCAGCCTGTCATCTCGATGTAGCAGAGCTGAAGCTGTCGTGGGAGCCATGGAAAGGTAAGGATGATGTTGCTTTATTATTTTACTTTTATTGCAGGAGATCATTGGCTTCAGCTGGAATGGGCGTGGCGGTAAGTATGGTTTAATTTAGAACAATAAAGAATTGTGTGTTTATCTCAATTAAAGGACTTTTTTCTGGGTGTTTGTGTTTTTTTTAAATACTTTACTAGAAATTCATGGTGGTCATGTCTAATATTGGCGTGACCCCATGAATTTCGGGCTTAGGGCCAGCTGATAATGCCAAGCTGGCCTTAACCCCTTTATTACCCAGTGAGCCACCGCACCAGGGCCCTGGATGAGTTGGGTACAGCGCCAGAAGATGGCGCTTCTATGAACGTGCCATTTTCCGGGGCGGCTGCGGACTGCAATTTGCAGCTGGTGGGGCCCAGAAAGCTTGGGCCTCCCTGCGCTGCAGATTCCAGCCCCCAGCTGCCTAGTTGTACCTGGCTGGACACAAAAATATGGCGAAGCTCCACGTATTTTTTTTTTAAATTCATGAAATTCATGGAATAATTAAGAAAAAAAGGGCTTCCCTATATTGTTGTGTCCGGCTAGGTACAAATAGGCAGCTGGTGGTTGGGAGCAGCCCGTTCCTGCCTGCTGTACCTGGCTGGACACAAATATAGGGCGAAGCCCCACATCAATTTTTTTTTCATTATTTCATGAATTTCCTGAAATAATTTAAAAAAAATTGACTTGGGGCTTCGCCCTATATTTGTGTCCAGTCAGGTACAGCAGGCAGGAACGGGCTGCCCCCAACCACCAGCTGCCTATTTGTACCTGGCCGGACACAACAATATAGGGATGCCCTTTTTTAAAAAAATTATTTCATGAAATAATTTAAAAAAAAAATGCGTGGGGCTTCGCCCTATTTTTGTGCCCAGCCAGGTACAACTAGGCAGCTGGGAGCTGGAATCCGCAGCGCAGGGAGGCCCAATCTTTCTGGGCCCCACCCGCTGCAAATTGCAGTCCGCAGCCGCCCCAGAAAATGGCGCGTTCATAGAAGCGCCATCTTCTGGCGCTGTACCCAACTCATCCAGGGCTCTGGTGCGGTGGCTCACTGGGTAATAAAGGGGTTAAGGCCAGCTTGGCATTATCAGCTGGCCCTAAGCCCGAAATTCATGGGGTCACGCCAATATTAGACATGACCACCATGAATTTCTAGTAAAGTATTTAAAAAAACACAACACCCAGAATAAAGTCCTTTAATTGAAATAAACACACAATTCTTTATTGTTCTAAATTAAACCATACTTACCGTCACGCCCATTCCAGCTGAAGCCAATGTCTTCTGCAATAAAAGTAAAATAATAAACCAACCTCATCCTTACCTTTCCATGGTTCCCACGACAGCTTCAGCTCTGCTACATCGAGATGACAGGCTGGACCGCAGCAGAACGCTGCCATCCAGCCTGTCATCCCGCGGACACTGAGAAGCGCAGGCATGCTTGCGATCCTCAGTGTCTCGCTGTGACGGCATAAAGATGAGACAAGTTCATGATCAATGAACTCGGCGCACCTCATGCACGTCACTGACAGCGTGGGAGAATTCTCCTGCACTCAGCACTTCAGCGTGAAAATTCTCCCACGCTGTCAGTGACGTACATGAGGTCAGCAGAGTTCATTGGACATGAATGAGCTCACCTCATGCACGTCACTGACAGCGTGGGAAAATTCTCACGCTGAAGCGCTGAGTGCAGGAGAATTTTCCCACGCTGTCAGTGACGTGCATGAGGTGAGCTCATTCATGTCCAATGATCTCAGCTCACCTCATGCACGTCACTGACAGCGTGGGAAAATTCTCCTGCACTCAGCGCTACAGCGTGAGAATTCTCCCACGCTGTCAGTGACGTGCATGAGGTGAGCTCATTCATGTCCAATGAACTCAGCTGACCTCATGTACGTCACTAACAGCGTGGGAGAATTCTCACGCTGAAGTGCTGAGTGCAGGAGAATTCTCCCACGCTGTCAGTGACGTGCATGAGGTGCGCCGAGTTCATTTTACATGAACTCGTCTCATCTTTATGCCGTCACAGCCAGACACTGCAGAGCGCAAGCATGCCTGCGCTTCTCAGTGTCTGCGGGATGACAGGCTGGATGGCAGCGTTCTGCTGCGGTCCAGCCTGTTATCTCGATGTAGCAGAGCTGAAGCTGTCGTGGGAACCATGGAAAGGTAAGGATGAGGTTGCTTTATTATTTTTCTTTTATTGCAGGAGATCGTTGGCTTCAGCTGGAATGGGCGTGATGGTAAGTATGGTTTAATTTAGAACAATAAAGGAATGTGTCTTTATTTCAATTAAAGGACTTTATTCTGGGTGTTTGTGTTTTCTTTTAACTTTGACTATGGGGTTAGTAATGGGGGTGTCTTATAGACGCCTCTCCATTACTAACCTGGGCTTGATGTCAGCTGGCATTATAAGCTGACATCAACCCCATCCCTATTACCCCACTGCCACCGCTACAGGGCAGTGGGAAGAGCGAGGCTAAGTGCCAGAATTGGCGCATCCTAAAGATGCGCCATTTCTGGGGCGGCTGACGGCTGGTGTTTCTAGCCTGGGAGGGGGCCAATATTCATGGAACCCTTCCTGGGCTATTAATATCAGCCCCCAGCTGTCTGCCTAGCCTTTGCTAGCTATTAAAATAGGGGGGACCCCACGTCATTCTTTTGGGGGGTCCCCCATTTTAATAGCTAGTAAAGGCTAGGTATTCCGCTGGGGGCTGATATTAGTAGCCTGGGAAGCTCCGTGGGTATTACCCCCTTCCCAGGCTTCAAACATCTGCCCCAGCCGTCTGGTTAACCTCCGCTAGAGCCTAAAATTATGGGGATCCCCACGCCAATTTTTTTTAAAATAAATCCTTTATTTTAACACTAAATGACAAGTACAGTAATCAACACTGTTACTGTACTTCATATATATGTGACTGACATGTTTCTATCTATCTAATCTATGTGTGATTCTCTATTTCTTCTATTCTAAATTGTCGGGTGCAGATGCTGAATTGCCGGCCGGCTTTTTTAAAGAGACGGTGCATGAAAACACTATTATTTTTTTTTAATAAATCCTTTACACTAAATGACAAGTACAGTAAGCAACACTGTCACTGTACTTCATATATATGTGACTGACATGTTTCTATCTATCTAATCTATGTGTGATTCTCTATTCCTTCTATTCTAAATTGTCGGGTACAGATGCTGAATTGCCGGCCGGCTTTTTTAAAGAGACAGTGCATGAAAACACTATTATTTTTTTTAATAAATCCTTTATACTAAATGACAAGTACAGTAAGCAACACTGTCACTGTACTTCATATATATGTGACTGACATGTTTCTATCTACCTAATCTATGTGTGATTCTCTATTCCTTCTATTCTAAATTGTTGGGTACAGATGCTGAATTGCCGGCTGGCTTTTTTAAAGAGACGGTGCATGAAAACACTATTATTTTTTTTATTAAATCCTTTACTCTAAATGACAAGTACAGTAATCAACACTGTCACTGTACTTCATATATATGTGACTGACATGTTTCTATCTATCTAATCTATGTGTGAAGCTCTATTCTGTCTGTTATAAATTGTCAGGTACCGCTGCTGAATTGCCGGCCGGCTTTTTTAAAGAGACGGTGCATGAAAACACTATTATTTTTTTTGATAAATCCTTTACACTAAATGACAAGTACAGTAAGCAACACTGTCACTGTGCTTCTTATATGTGTGACTGACATGTTTCTATCTATCTAATCTATGTGTGAAGCTCTATTCTTTCGGTTCTAAATTGTCGGGTACCGGTGTATGCCGCTGATGAATTGCCGGCTTTTCATGTTTCACTGTTGGCACTGTTCCCATCGATTTGGGCAATCACTGTAATGCCACAACCACCATGGCTGTGGCATTACAGTGAGTGGCAGACAATCCCTGCATGATTGGTGCTCTAAATAGCGCCAGACATGCAGGACACGCTTTTGGTGCACGAACAGTTATCGAACATAACCTCGAACAGCCGAATTTTTTGCAAATCGTTCGGGTTCGTCGAACAACTCGAACACCGCCCAAAACAGCTCGAATTTGAGATTGGCGAACAGTTCTAGTCGAACACCGCTCATCTGTAGTGCTTGCTATTGCTCGGTACTCACTCAAGCATCACTGTGCTCGACAAGCTCAGCGAGTATTTCCGGGTTGCTCGGGCGGGAACTCGGGTCCCCTCTCTGCATGTTTGGCGCTCTTTAGAAAGCCAATAAACATGCAGGGATTGCCTGCGATGCACTGTAATGCCGTAGCCATGTTGGTTGTGGGTATTACAGTGATTGGCTGGCCGCACAGCATCATCAGGTCTATACAAGACCTGGTGCTGCTATCCTCTTCACAGTCTACCCCGGAATCAGGCAGAGTAGGGAGAGGTGCTGCTGAGTCAGGGAGAGATTTGCTTGTTTATAGTTAGTATAGGTATTGCACAACATATATATACTAGCTATTGTACCCGTTCTACGCCCGGGTGGCGAGCATTTTTATTGGTACATTTATAATTTTATTAATGGCGCCGGAGTCAGCAAGTGCGCATACAGCGCTATCCTGCACCATTTTTTAAAGACACTGCCAATTCGCATATACAGTGTCGTCAATAAAATGTCGCCGTAGTGCAGTTTGCACACGTGCTGACTCCGTCGCCTCACTGCACAGGAGCCACCCATCCCGGCTTCGGACAGAAGGACGCGTCCAGCATATGTAACATGTACTGAGAATACAGGGGGCGTGTACTCACTTACTCTGAGCGCTGTAAATATAACGTACTGAGAATACTACAGGGGGTGTACTCACTTACTCTGAGCGCTGTACAGTGCTGGCCAAAAGTATTGGCACCCCTGCAATTCTGTCAGATAATACTCAGTTTCTTCCTGAAAATGATTGCAATCACAAATTCTTTGGTATTATTCTCTTCATTTAATATGTCTTCAATGAAAAAAACACAAAAAGAATTGTCCTAAAGCCAAATTGGATATAATTCCACACCAAACCTAAAAAAGGGGGTGGACAAAAGTATTGGCACCCTTTAAAAAATCATGTGATGCTTCTCTAATTCGTGTAATTAATAGCACCTGTAACTTACCTGTGGCACCTAAATGGTGTTGGCAATATCTAAATCACACTTGCAGCCAGTTAACATGGATTAAAGTTGACTCAACCTCTGTCCTGTGTCCTTGTGTGTACCACATTGAGCATGGAGAAAAGAAAGAAGACCAAAGAACTGTCTGAGGACTTGAGAAACCAAATTGTGAGGAAGCATGAGCAATCTCAAGGCTACAAGTCCATCTCCAAAGACCTGAATGTTCCTGTGTCTTCCGTGCGCAGTGTCATCAAGAAGTTTAAAGTCCATGGCACTGTGGCTAACTTCCCTAGATGTGGACGGAAAAGAAAAATTGACGAGAGATTTCAGCGCAAGATTGTGCGGATGGTGGATAAAGAACCTCGACTAACATCCAAACAAGTTCAAGCAGCTCTGCAGTCCGAGGGTACAACAGTGTCAACCCGTACTATCCGTCGATGTCTGAATGAAAAGGGACTGTATGGTAGGGTACCCAGGAAGACCCCACTTCTTACCCCGAGACATAAAAAAGCCAGGCTGGAGTTTGCCAAAACTTACCTGAGAAAGCCCAAAAAGTTTTGGAAGAATGTTCTCTGGTCAGATGAGACAAAAGTAGAGCTTTATGGGAAAAAGCATCAACATAGAGTGTACAGGAAAAAAAAAAAGGCATTCAAAGAAAAGAACACGGTCCCTACAGTCAAACATGGCGGAGGTTCCCTGATGTTTTGGGGTTGCTTTGCTGCCTCGGCACTGGACTGCTTGACCGTGTGCATGGCATTATGAAGTCTGAAGACTACCAACAAATTTTGCAGCATAATATAGGGCTCTCCATGAGAAAGCTGGGTCTCCCTCAGAGGTCATGGGTCTTCCAGCAGGACAATGACCCAAAACACACTTCCAAAAGCACTATAAAATGGTTTGAGAGTAAGCACTGGAGACTTCTAAGGTGGCCAGCAATGAGTCCAGACCTGAATCCCATAGAACATCTGTGGAGAGATCTCAAAATGGCAGTTTGGAGAAGGCACCCTTCAAATATCAGGGACCTGGAGCAGTTTGCCAAAGAAGAATGGTCTACAATTCTAGCAGAGCATTGTAAGAAACTCATTGATGGTTACCGGAAGCGGTTGTTCGCAGATATTTTGGCTAAAGGTTGTGCAACCAAGTATTAGGCTGAGGGTGCCAATACTTTTGTCTGGCCCTATTTTGGAGTTTTGTGTGAAATGATCAATGATTTGATTTTTGCTTCATTCTCTTTTGTGTTTTTTCCTTGCAAGCAAATTAAATGAAGAGAATAATACCAAAGAATTTGTGATTGCCATCATTT
This sequence comes from Phyllobates terribilis, assembly GCF_046119375.1. Lineage (NCBI taxonomy): Eukaryota > Metazoa > Chordata > Amphibia > Anura > Dendrobatidae > Phyllobates > Phyllobates terribilis. Next base: position 1,016,670,312 of record NW_027362761.1, read on the forward strand.
TCAGGAAGAAACTGAGAATTATCTGACAGAATTGCAGGGGTGCCAATACTTTTGTCCAGCACTGTATATATAATGTACTGACAATACGGAGATGTACTCACGCTGAGCTCTGTATATATAGCGTACAGAGAATACAGGGGGTGTACTCACTTACGCTGAGCCCTGTATGTATAATGTACTGAGAATACAGGGGGTGTACTCACTTACACTGAGCGCTGTTTGTATAACGTACTGAAAATACAGGGGGTGTACTCACGCTGAGCGCTGTATATATAACATACTGAGAATACAGGGGGGTGTACTCACTTACGCTGAGTGCTATATGTATAACATACTGAGAATACAGGGGTGTGTACTCATTTACGCTGAGCGCTTTATATATAATGTATTGAGAATACAGGGGGTGTACTCACGCTGAGCGCTGTATATATAACGGACTGAGAATACAGGGGAGTGTACTCACACTGAGCGCTGTATGTATAATGTACTGAGAATGCAGAGGGGTGTACTCACTTACGCTGAGTGCTGTATGTATAACGTACTAAAAATACAGGGGGGTGTACTCACGCTGAGCGCTGTATATATAACGTACTGAGAATACAAGGAGTGTACTCACTTACGCTGAGCGCTGTATATATAGTGTACTAATAATATGGGGGTGTACTCGCGAATTTGTCTTTCTCTTTCTTTCTCTCTCTCTCTCATCCTGGACATATTGACGTCACGGCACCATTCTGTACATGCTCAGTCTATAGAGGCTTCGGACAGAAGGACACATCCCTGGTTATATTATAGATATCCAACTGAACTAACAGTCCTTCTGAGGACTAATCCAGCTGCATATATTCAGTGGTGATAGCAGGAGTTAGGCAGGCAGGTAGCGTGTGTGGCAAACTGCAGTGCATGATACAGCACAAGAGGGTCCATTCAATGTCCTGTTAGCATAGGTATTCCCCAACATATACAGTCATGGCCAAAAGTATTGAGAATGAGACAAATAGTAATTTTTCCAAAGTTTACTGCTTCATTTTTTGTAATGGCAATTTGCATATACTCCTGAATGTCAAAGAGTGATCAGCTTAACAGCAATTACTGTACTTGCAAAGTCAATATTTGCCCAGAAAATGAACTTTAACCCCCAAAACACATTTCAACATCATTGCAGTCTTGCCTTAAAAGGAGCAGCTAACATCGTTTTAGTGATTGATCCATTAACACAGGTGTGGGTGTTGATGAGGACAGGGCTGGCGATCAATCAGTCATGATTAAGTAAGAATGACATCACTGGACACTTTAAGAGGAGGCTGGTTCTTGGTATCATTGTTTCTCTTCAGTTAACCATGGTTATCTCTAAAGAAACACGTGCAGCCATCATTGCACTGCACAAAAATGGCCTAACAGGGAAGAGTATCGCAGCTACAAAGATTGCACCTCAGTCAACAATCTATCGCATCATCAAGAACTTCAAGGAGAGAGCTTCCATTGTTTTCCAAAAGGCTCCAGGGCGCCCAAGAAAGACCAGCAAGCGCCAGGACCGTATCTTAAAACTGTTTCAGCTGCGGGATCGGACTACCAGCAGTGCCGAGCTTGCTCAGGAATGGCAGCAGGCTGGTGTGAGTGCTTCTGCACGCACTGTGAGGCGGAGACTCTTTGAGCAAGGGTTGGTTTCAAGGAGGGCAGCAAAGAAGCCACTTCTCTCCAGAAAAAACATCAGGGACCGACTGATATTCTGCAAAAGGTACAGGAAGTAGACTGCTGAGGACTGGGGCAAAGTCATTTTCTCTGATGAATCCCCTTTTCGATTGTTTGGGACATCTGGAAAACAGCTTATTCGGAGAAGAAGAGGTGAGCGCTACCACCAGTCTTGTCTCATGCCAACTGTAAAGCATCCTGAAACCATTCATGTGTGGGGTTGCTTCTCAGCCAAGGGAATCGGCTCACTCACAGTCTTGCCTAAAAACACAGCCATGAATAAAGAATGGTACCAGAATGTCCTCCAAGAGCAACTTCTCCCAACCGTCCAAGAGCAGTTTGGCGCCCAACAATGCCTTTTCCAGCATGATGGAGCACCTTGGCATAAAGCAAAGGTGATAACTAAATGGCTCATGGAACAAAACATAGAGATTTTGGGTCCATGGCCTGGAAACTCCCCAGATCTTAATCCCATTGAGAACTTGTGGTCAATCATCAAGAGACGGGTGGACAAACAAAAACCAACAAATTCTGGCAAAATGCAAGCATTGATTATGCAAGAATGGACTGCTATCAGTCAGGATTTGGTCCAAAAGTTGATTGAGAGCATGCCAGGGAGTATTACAGAGGTCTTGAAGAAGAAGGGGCAACACTGCAAATATTGACTTGCTGCATTAACTCATTCTAACTGTCAATATAACCTATTGGTACTCATAATATGATTGCAATTATATTTCTGTATGTGATATAAACATCAGACAAACACTAATAAAAACCAGAGGCCAGCAGATCATATGAAAATATAATTTTGGTGTCATTCTCAAAACTTTTGGCCATGACTGTATATATATATATATATATATATATATATATATATATGTCCATCCATCTGAACTAATAGTCATTCTGAGGACTAATTTCAGCTGCATATAATCAGTGCTAGGCAGGCAGGCAGTGTATGTGGCAGACTTCAGTGTCTGATACAGTACAAGAGGGTCCATTGAACATCCTGTCTGCTGCTGCTGTAATAATTACAGATATTTGTTGACATAGCCCCAGATATCAGGGACCAGGGCAAATTTTATTTTTATCTTAATCCTGGTTATTTGCTTAAAAAGCAATCCAGAGTACACCATTTTTCTCCTCCATTTGCTTGTTTTCACTGTAGAATAAAGCCAAATCTGTTCCTTATTTCAGCAATAAAAATCCAGAAATTTAAACATTCTGTTGCAGTGTGTCGGTCAAGCTATTCACACTAGGTCTCTGTGTAGAATGATATTAGTAAATTACAGGTCTTCTATTTAAAATCGTGGTTCTCTGTCAGATGTATCACATATAACTGCGTTCCAAAATCAGCCATTTCTCGTGAACGTGGAATATATTGTCCTTCATTAAAAATGGGCAAGGTGCGTGGCAAGGGACAGGGAAGTGGACTTGATGGTGATGGTGCATGCAGAGGCTGAGGCCGTGGGCAAGCTGAAATTGTGCCACAACCAACATCCACATCTTGTCGCTCGACCTTCCTGTCCCAATTACTAGGGGACCGCAGAACACTACTATTGAACACAGAGCAGGGTCAAAAATTGTTGGTTGGATAGCCGATAATGCAACCAGTCACTTTGCCACCAACACTACCACCACAAGTCTCAGTAGTCGTGAGTCTGGACCGCATATTCCTCACCCTGATCCTCCTTCCTCCCACCATGCCGAGTGCCCAGAGACAACTGATCCCAAACTTGGACACTCAGAAGAGCTGTTCACTTTTCCATTTATAGATTCGGGCCTCTTGGATGGCCAGCTTCAAGCGAGTCAAGAGGAGAACGCATGTAGCGATGCCCAAATATTGGAGGAGCCACGGTCACACGATGGCGATGGTGGGAAAGTGCTATTACTGTCTCAAGAGGTGGGTGATGATGATGATAAGACACAATTGCCAGAAAGTCAGGAGGAGAACCAGGTTGCGGAAGTGGAAGACTAGATGGTGGATAATATAGTAACTGACCCAACCAGGCAGGGGGACATATAGAGCGAGGACAGCAGCACACAGTGGGAGGGAGGCGTAGCACCACAACAGGCAGGAAGAAGCAGTGCGGTGGCCACAGACGCAAGGCAGGAAAGCGTTCCTCGTAACGTCAATATGGCGGAAGTTGCCAGTACAACTATTAGGTCTTCCCGAGTCTGGTTATTTTTTAAAGACTCTGCAGATAACCCCAAAAAGGCCATTTGCACCACCTGCCAGGCCAGCATCAGCAGGGGTAGCAAAACTAGCAGCCTGACCACCACCAGCATGATCAGGCACATGACAGCAAAGCACCCGACTAAGTGGGCCAAACCCCAGAGTCCAGCAACAGTGTCTGTGGGTGACACCACTGCTTGTTCCGCTGTTGTGCATCCACTCTAATCCCCAGTCCATGGCACATGCCAAGATGCCTCCCGCCCTGCACCTTTCATTGAACACTCTCAACTAGCACCACCAGCAAGCACATCCACGTCCTTGTCCCAGCGCAGCGTTCAGTTGTACCTACCCCAGTCTTTGGAACACAAGCGCAAATACGCAGTCAACGCCACACAGGCCACACTACTATATTCACACATTTTGCAAATGCTTGTGCTTGAAATGTTGCCTTTTAGGCTCGTGGAGACCGAAGCTTTCCACAACCTGATGGCGGCGGCCGTCCCTCGGTACTCGGTCCCCAGCCACCACTATTTCTCCCGGTGTGCCGTCCCCATATTACATGAGCACGTGTCGCACAACATTAGACGTGCCCTCAACATCGCAGTTACTGGGAAAGTGCACCTAACCACGGACACGTGGACAAGTGCTTGTGGGCGGGGACGGTGCATGTCGCTGATGGCACACTAGGTTAATATAGTGGAAGCCGGGACACAGGATTGCGGGCCCTCGGTCAATCAGGGTTGCCCCCACTTTCTACTGCTCCTGAACTTCCTCCTTCTCCTCTTCAGCCTCCATCTCTGAAATGACCACATCAGCACTGCAGCACTGCCTCCGCCAAGCGACAACAGGCTGTGCTGAAGCTAATATGCTTAGGTGACAAACTGCACAACGATGAAGAGTTGTGGACAGCTCTGAAAGAGCAGACAGATCTGTGACTGACACCGCTGACCCTACAGCCAGGCATGGTCGTGTGTGACAATGGCCGGAACCTGGTGGCAGCTCTGAGGCGAGGCAAGCTGACACACGTACCATGCCAGGCCCATGTGCTTAACCTCGTGGTTCAGCGGTTTCTCAAAACCTACCCGGATCTGCCAGATCTGCTTGTCAAAGTACGCCACCTGTGTGCCCATTTAGAAAGTCACCTACAGCTTCTGCCGCCCTTACCGTACGTCTGCAGTGTTTGCAGCTTCCCGCTCACCCACTGATCTGTGATGTCCCCACGCGTTGGAACTCTACATTGTTGATGTTGGGAATGATTTGTGAGCAGAAGAGGGCAGTTGTTGACTACAAGCATCAACAAGGCCGTCGGTATTCAGTTCAGACTCCACACATAAGACCTCAGGAGTGGACATGGATGTTAGACATATATACCATCCTCCAAATCTTTGAGGACTGCACCAAGATGGTGAGCGGCGATGACACCATAATTAGCGTCACCATCCCACTTCTCCGTCTTCTGAAACGCTCTCTGCTCACAATTAAAGAGGATGCATTGCAGGCAGAGCATGATGAGATGGAGCAAGGAACTATCCAAAGTGATTCCTCACAGCCCAGCCTCATCTCATCTCAATGTGGATTGGGTGACAATGAGGAGGAGGAGGAGGAAGAACAGGAGCTAGTTTCCTGAGCTATAGACGGTACTACCTGCACAACTGTCATACCGTCTGTTCAGCATGGATGGCCTGAGGACAGGGAGAAGGAGGAAGAGAGCATGGTCAGTCATCCTCTTGGTGAGGACGCTAAAGTCTTGCCTCTTTCAGTCTGCAACATATGGCTGAGTTTATGTTACGCTGCCTTTCCAGTGACCCTCGTGTTGTCCAAATTTTGGGTGACAGTCATTACTGGTTGGTGACACTTCTAGACCCATGCTACTAGGAAAACTTTCTGTCTCTTATTCCCACGCTGGACAGGCCTAGTAAAACGAGGCAGTACCAGAATGCCCTTGCTGCAGAATTATTAAAAAAATTGAAAATGCTGGCGGCAGAGATCAGAGTTTGTTGGACAACCAAGGAGTACAGGCAAGAGAGACACAAATGCAATCCAGCAGAGGCAGGGGAACACTGTCAAAGTTCTGGGACAGTTTTCTCAGACCCTCCCATCGCATAGTCCCTGAGGCATGGGGTACTCTCCCAAAGAGGGAAAAGTTGCAGAAGATGCTGAGGGAGTACCTTGCCGACCGTACCAACATCCTCCGTGATTCCTCTGTGCCTTATAGTTATTGGGTTTCCAAGCTGGACATGTGGCATGAACTGGCTCTCTTTGCTTTGGAGGTCCTGGCCTGCCCTGCTGCTAGCATTTTGTCAGAGTGGGTTTTTAGTGCCGCTGATGGAATTATAACCAATAGGCGCATCTGCCTGTCAACTGAAAATGCTGACAGGCTTACTCTTATAAATATGAACAAGGGCTGTATTCGGCCAGACTTCTCAACACCACCGAATGATAGTAGCGAAACATAAACTCAAATGCAGTGTCTTTTTTTGAGAGGTCTATCTCTATTCCCATGCACCTCTGTCTTCACACCCAGACATGGGTATACGCTTCCTGATTTTGTCTATTTGCCCTTGTCCTCCTCTTTCTCCGCATCCTCATCCTCCACCACCATATCACCACCATATGTACCATATCAACATATTTACCTTTCTTGCGAGGGACATTGGATTTCCTCCACATTTTTGGCAGCCGTTGCTTCACTGCATAGGCAAACAGTATGGGAGACCCACTTCATAATAATGGGAACATTGTTTTCAGGAGGCCCTCTGACCTCTACGTCTCTTGAAAGGGGCATTGGAGTTCCTCCAAATTTTTGGCAACCGTTGCTTCACTGCATAGGCAAACAGTATGGGAGACCCACTTCCTAATAATGGGAACATTGTTTTCAGGAGGCCTTCCGACCTCTACATGTCTTGCAAGGGGCATTGGAGTGCCTCCAAATTTTTGACAGCCATTGCAGTCTCTGCATAGGCAAACAGTATGGGAAACCCTCTCCTTTCTAATGGGAATATGTCATTACTGTGGCCCACCTCTCTATGTCTTTAAATTGTCAATGGTTTTTTTTCTAAATTTTGGCAGCCGTTGGACTCACTGCATACCCTATAACTGAATAGCAGACCCCCTCCTTTCTAATGGGAACATGTTGTACTCATTATTGTGGCACAGCTCTATGTGTCTTTAAAATGTTAGTAGGGTTTTTCCTAAATTTTGGCAGCCGTTACACTCACTGTATACCCTATAACTGAATAGCATACCCTCTACTTTCTAATGGGAACATGTCATTACTGTGGCCCAGCTCTATGTCTCTTTATATTGTTAGAGGGGTTTTTCCCAAAATTTGGCAGCCGTTGGACTCACTGCATACCCTATAACTGTATAGCAGACCCATGCCTTTCTATTGGGAACATGTTGTACTCGTTACTGTGGCCCAGCTGTATGTGTCTTTAAATTGTTAGTGGAGTTTTTCCTAAATTTTGGCAGCCGTTGGACTCACTGCATACCCTATAACTGAATAGCAGACCCTCTCCTTTCTAAAGGGAACATGTCATACTCGTTACTGTGGTCCAGCACTATGTGTCTTTAAACTGTTAGTGGGGTTTTTCCTAAATTTTGGCAACCGTTGGACTCACTGCATACCCTATAACTGAATAGCAGGCCCTCTCCTTTCTAATGGGAACATGTCATACTTGTTACTGTGGTCTAGCTCAATATGTCTTTAAACTGTTAGCGGGGTTTTTCCTAAATTTTGGCAGCCATTGGACTCATTGCACACCCTATAACTGAATAGCAGACCCTCTCCTTTCTAATGGGAACTAGTGATGAATGAGCATCCTCGTTGCTCGAGATTTCCGAGCATGTTCGGGCAAGCACCTATTATCAGTGTGCTCGGGCGTTAAGTTTTCGTCGCTCCGTGAACATGATTTGCGACTGTTTGACAGCTTTAATACATGTGAGGAATACCTGTTGATCCAGCATTCCTCACATGTATTAAAGCTGTCAAATAGTCGCAAATCTTGTTCACGGAGCAACGAAAGCTTACCGCCCGAGCACGCTGAAGATAATAGGTGCTCGCCCGAAAGTGCTCGTAAATCTCGAGCAACGAGCATGCTCGCTCATCACTAATGGGAACATGTCATTACTGTGGCCCAGCTCTATGTGTCTTTAAATTGTTAGTAGGGTTTTTCCTAAATTTTGGCAGCCGTTGCACTCACTGCATACCCTATAACTGAATAGCAGACCCTCTCCTTTCTAATGGGAACATGTCATTACTGTGGCCCAGCTCTATGTGTTTTTAAATTGTTAGTAGGGTTTTTCCTAAATTTTGGCACCCGTTGCACTCACTGCATACCCAATAACTGAATAGCAGACCCTCTCCTTTCTAATGGGAACATGTCATTACTGTGGCCCAGCTCTATGTGTCTTCAAATTGTTTGTGGGGTTTTTACTAAATTTTGGCAGCCCTTGCAGTCACAGCATGGGCATTATGACTACAGGAGACCCGCTCCTTTATAATGGGAACTTTTTTTACTGAGACCCTCCTCTATGTCTCTTCAAATGGGTATTGGGTTGCGTCCAAATTTTTGGCAGCCCTTGCAGTCACTGCATATGCAATAGCAGTATAGGAGACCCACTCGTTAATAATGTGAACAACTAAGCATAGCCGGCTGATGGCTCTCTAACAATAGCAAGGGTCGACTGCTGGCCCTTTAAGAATAGTAAGGGCCGCCTGATGACCCTATAAAAATAAGCTTTGTGACTTTCAGAGTAACTCCATCATAAATGAAACAGGATGTGTCTGATGATGTGTCACACACCACATGGCCAGATAAGGTTGTAAAATGTTAAAATTACATTTCCTGGTGAATGCATTTGTCTTGGTTGAAAGCTATGCCAAAGTACAATAACGCATCAAAAACGCTACGTGTGAACATAGCCCAAGGTGTGGAGGAGCATTCTTGCTTTTGTATATTTATTTTGTCTTATATACAATGCATGTTCCTTAACATATTTCCCAGGAAAATCCATTTTTGCTTTGTTTTTATGTTTTATTGTGAGTCCGTAAAAGTGGCATAATACCTCTGACAACATTGTTAACAGCGTTGACCTGGGAGTCAGAAATGCTTGTCTTCCCCATGCTGTTCCCATGTCATTTGAGCACTGTTCCCATCGATTTGGGCAATTTTTAAGCCTTCTGTAGACCCCAAGGGAGAGACGCCGGAAAAATGCTCTAGTTTCCCATAGACTTACATTGGGTTCGTTACTTGGACTGAGCACTCGGGCATTCCAATTTGCTCGACTCGAACAACAAGTACCCGAGCATTTTAATGCTTGCTCATCACTAATAATGATCCTTCTGCTTCACACCACAAGTGAAGTTTTAATTAGTAGGAAAAACATTTTTATATTTTCTGTCTTTAAACCTGGGGTGCATCTTATGATAAGATGCATCTTATAGTCTGAAAAATACAATAAATTATTCCATTAAGAATTACCGTATATCTTCTTCTCAAGCCTTGTTTATTAAACTTATCAACTTTTAACAAACTCGGTATTAATTTAAGGTTTAGGGATATGACTTAGAATATTTTAGTAACACAGCATATCTTAAAGTGAAGAAAGGTTCCTGAGTGTTGGGAAGTAGTTTTCTGAAAAAAAATGTAATCTTAAAGGAATTCTGTCAGTAGGATCAACCCTCCTATGAGCATACAGGTCATAGGAAACTGAATAAAATGATACATTGATATCTGCAATCTGATGTCTTAGTCCAAATAAATCTAAGTTTGTCTTATATGTAAATGAGCCAGACACTGATCTGCATGAGAATCTGCCTCAAGAGATTATTTTAAATAAAAGGGAAAATTACCCTTTTATGTGTGATGTGTGATGGCCGATATCTGCTCTCCTGATCTCACTGCGGAGCTGTGTGTGATTATACCTAACACATCCGCAGGTTCCTCTCAGCTTCAACTTCCATCTCACAGGCAGACAGGGCTGTAATACAGCAGAGCTGTGAGAGTTGCAGCAAATGTGTTTGTGAGGAGATAAAATTCAGTTCTACTGCCCTGTGTTTTTACATTTCTCACACTGGTAATAACCCTTTCATTTATAATAATCTCTGGAGGCAGATTCTTGTTCAGATCAGTGTCCAGACCATAGTCCTGAACAGCTCATTTGCATGTAAGAAAAATGTAGATTTCTCTGGAATAAGACATCGGATTGCAGTCTCCTTGACCTGCATGTCTACATAGTCAGCTTAGTTGATCCTACTGACAATTCCCTTTATTGTCAGTGTTAAAAGTTAGCTGTGCATAAAGTTGAAAAATAGTAGGATATTTGAAATATGCCTGTGATAAACTCTATTTGATTACACATTGATTGGCAAACGTCTGTTTTTTTTTATAAATGTTTCACAATTGCCCTTTCATCACTGCTTGACCTTGTGGTTTCACTGTTGCAATTATGGCAAAGCAATTTTCTTGATTCTCACAATATTTTTAAACCTGGAGACATCAGGACTGGATTTTAATGGATTCTGCTAAGCCTTGACACATGTATATTTTATCATTCCAAAGATCACTGTCTATAGAAGATTTTTACCATCAGTCAAAACACTAACTGATACATTTACTATGCAGGAAAAAGTTTATACCATAATCTTGTTAAAATAATAAATATTTCATACATGAGTATTATGTCTTAACTTATGTCTTCTTAGTTCTAGGATTTATTTGATGTATTTAGTGGGAGATAAACTGTAAATAATAACTTAAATCTGTGATATTACTGTCACTGGGCTTAATTTGCAATATAGGTATAATAAATATTATGACAACAATATGGTAATAATAATATTAACATAGTGCCAATATATTCCATAGCTTTTTACAATTCAGTGGGTATATGTTCAAAATTTAAATTGTGTACTCTAATTACCAATTCTACAAGAGCCCTGTTGAAGGGTACGTACAAGCTAAGGGTCTTTGGATGACGCAAAAGTGCCTGTGCAAGGTGGTGGTGCGGCCCACGCTGACACGCACACCATGATGGTTATCTGTATGATCATCTTTGTGCCATATTGCTTTCGGCTGGATTGTGAGTGGCCCCCGGCGGGTATATTATGATGGCGTGCACTTTGTGGCTAACATATACTTGCAAGACCTTTATTTTCAGTGGTATACGTCATCTCCAGTGTCACTGCTACCCTACTTTCAGCTGTTTGGTCCATACTGACATGCAGGGATTTAGGTTTGGGATTAAATGCTGCACTTGCCTCCTAATCATCAAATCAAGCATCTATATCTGTGATTGCAGGTAATTTTATTATTATTTGCATTTGAATACTGCTTGATTTGGCTTTCTACGTATAGCTGTTATTTGTGAACTTTTGACACCCCCCCTGAAGAAGCCACATGTTGCTGGCGTATCATGTGGGGTCTGTAGCTCCTCCCTCCCCTCTATCTATATCCAGGGTAATATGAAAAGGTCATAGCTTATTTTAATCTTTATATTCTTTATCTGACACTATCTTATATCGGTGTTCCCTTTGTCTTTATACAGTTATTACTGATATATTTTGTAATTTTGGACATATTACCCTTTCACAATTTTGTATATTTTGGAGGGGGTCAGCTTATATTTCCACATTTAGATCTTATTGTGCAGATTTAGTATCTCTTGGAGAAACAACCCTTTGTTTTCGCTTTTGAATTGGTTTTGATATGTATTTTTGTGTTTTTCTGTTCATCTGTATTATTTAATAAAGCTTTATATTCTAGAATTCAGATTGCTTTATCTAATATATGGGAACTGGTGCTCTTTTTGCCAAGAATATTTCATTTTTGCTTAGTATATTGCCTCTTGCTTGATTTTTAGCACAGTACCATTTAGTCTGGATGGTGTCGGTCCACTTCTTCTCTTACAAAAGTAATAGTGCTTCATTGCACTATGGTCCTGAAATAATCTGTACAAAATGGATGAAGACACATAAAGCTGCCTAAGCATGATATCCAGCCATTATCTGTACAGATTCATTTGTGATATGCATTAGGGTAAAGGGGTAAACGTAGTGGGAGAAGTATAGTTAAATCAAGTAATCAGCTTCTTTGGAACAATAGAGGAAGGGGTAGTAATAGGTCAAATTTGATAGTGTGATAGGTCTGCTTAAAAAGTGGAGTTTTTATGATAGATATAAAACTGAATGTTAGACATTAATCTGATTAGGTTAGTGCATTCCAGAGCAATAGCACTGCACAACATAAATCCTAGAAACAGAAATGGTAGGTTTGATGGATCGATGGGAGGTTCATCGGATATGCAAAACATATAATATAGAACTCCATTGAGTGCATTTTCTATTGAGTTTACTCTTCTTTTTATTTTATCCAAAATTAGGAAATCAATTAAATAAAGGAGTAAAAATAAAAAACTTTTCAAACTCTTCCTATGAACTTTTTTACTATTTGGTCTTTTTTAAAACTCAATTCATTGAAGGATAACCTTATTGTTTACAGATTAAAAACATAAAAGTACTTCTCACATAATATAGTAGTCATGGATAAATTAAATTAAATTTGTTTGCAATTATTTGACAATATGAAGATTTACTGTACGTTTCTAATGATACAATAAAGATATGGTCAAAACTAATAAATGTGTTTATTTAAATTTGTAATGTTGATCAAAGCTTTCGTTAGTTAATGTAATATTTGAAATTGAGTTAATGGCAAGTCATTTAATCCAATAATAATAATGATCAGAGTATCCAATAATAATATAATCATGATATCCAGTAATAATTATGGTATCTACTAATGTTAATTTATGCGAAAATACTTTTGATAATCGAGCAATTACAAGACTTTGTTAGTATCAGCAATGCAGTTTTTGAGTCTTTCCTTCCCCCTTTGCTTACTGAAATGTAGTAAGAACTTGTTATTTTCCTATCTTCATCTGATGTTAAAGGAACACTAATTTTACCTCTTTGAAATATCAAATAATGTTCTACTTGTGCTAAAAATATACATATTTTTCAAGTACCCTTACACATCTTAAAGTGTTGCACTGCAAATCTTCTTTTGACCCCTTTGTATAACCCTGAAATGTTGTTCCTTGATTTTTTCCTGGCCATCCCATATGAATAATATTCATAAGAGTAAAAAATACAAAGATATACCCTATCAGTAAGATTTCACCTTTAATCTAAGATGATGATCTCCTTTTAAAGTAATACTTTATTCAACTGTGGTGACTTGAGGGGTCATATCTTCTTTTATGCATGACTAAGTCAAGCGAATGTGTAATTACATTTTGAAAGATAATAACCTCTTTCTTCGAATACTACAAAATTAAAAGATTAATATTTAATGGAAATCTTATTTATATGAAAAGGTATTTCACATATATATCTTATCTTGCAGATATGTTATGAAGGATTCTTGTTTTTCTTTTACAAAATGAAATGTTTAAGCAACAGATTTTACATTAAAAGTGATGCTTCATTTAGGTAAAATTATTCCCCTAGTTAGGAAAATTGTATTGAAAAATTATTACTACCAGATTACTTTGTTCCTTTCTCTAATAAAATATTTAAAAATTACTTTTCTTTTTAAAATTATTTTTTTTCCAGTTTATGTTTCGTTCTTGTTTTAGATTCTATATCATGTCTATTGAAATAAGGATAATATATTCCTGTCAACTAGACGAAAACAAATTGATTATGTGCTAATCGAATATATGTACAATTTTTGGAAATTTATTGGACCTTGAGAATTTGAAAAATGTGCTATTTGATTTGCAAACATATGCAAAATTACTCACTGTTTTACATTGTGAGGAAGATTCCATTGGCCAAAGTAGGCTCAAGTTATCTCAAGTTCAGCTGGTTGGGCTTCCCCATAATGCATTTAAGCTATCACATCATAGTATACCACAGCCAATCAGGAAGTACTACCATAGCCAACATAAAAGCAAAAGCAGGTAATGCAGCAACCTTTTTGGTATTAAACTGAATAGTGACAGAAGGTTACAGCTCACAGCTTAGCAGTAGAGATACTTCGAGAGCTATAAAACATTGAGTAAATATTACAGATAGTGTGTGACAAAAAAGTTACCATACATTTCACTATAGCCATAAATGTTGAGGTCACTTTGATATCAAGGAGGTGTTTGTGTTAAAGAGCTTGAAATTAATTTGATTCAGTCATAGGAAACCTCAGAGTGTGATATACATCTTTACAGGACATTTGAAGTGCTTGTAATTTGCTGCAAATTAGTTAGCCACAAATCAAATATTTTGTAATAATTCATTAAAGTTAGTGAATTTGAATTTCAAAGGATTCATTAATCTCTACATTTGAATTTGTTTTGAAAGGAAAAAATCCAAATTGCCTAAAAGTTCTTACTTTTATGCAAATTTACACTTCACTTCTTTGTAGTTTTGTTCATGTGAAGGTTTTATGCAAAATTGATTATCTGTAAGTATGAAAACTTTTTGCATTCCACCTTTTTTTTTTAGTCATTGGAAAATTGATTTGAAAACATCAAGTACTAAAAATTGTTGATAAGTCAGGCATTAGAAAACCTTTTTAGCTTAGATGTACTTCTGATATTATTATTAGAGTGGAACATTTATTTTTAAAGTACGGTAAGTCATTATTTTTAGTCAGGATTGACTACAGCTAACTAAACTGTAAATGGTTTCCACATGGCTGTATTTACTTTCCGTTTATAGACCGCAATGCAAGACTGACCAAAGGTCTTATGATTTAATCTTACAGTCTTATAGGCATATATAAGGCTTGGGTTTGGTTTGGGTCAGGAGACTTACAATCAGTCTGGGCATTGCTGTCCAAATGAAAACTGTGAAATATTACCATCTAAACCTGGACTAAGTTGGTAAATGGTTACATAGTCAGTATAGTTAAAAAAGACAAATTTCCATGATTTTCAGGGTTTGAAAAGGACAAAGGGAAAGGACACACATATACAACCACAATTCATGATCCAGTCTGCTCCAAAAGAGCTAATCTTTGCCTCCTGATCCCTACTGTCTATCCACGGGACCAAACATTCAGAAAAGAACTTTACATGTTTACATAATTCTTTATGTTATTTTCTTCTAAATAATGCATCCAAACTTTTTTGGAAACTATCAACGGCCCCCCTTGTGACCAGCTCCTGAGGTAGAATATTCCACCGATTAATAGTCTTCATAGAGATTGAACCTTTCTCCAGGCTAACAAAGTGCCCCTTGATCATAATTTTTTTATAGGACATTACATACTGTATGTGCTAACAAATACATGAGTTCAATAATGTTGTATAGCCTGGCATACAATCTATTTTAATTTTACAGATGAATCTTTCAAAGCTCGCATCCACTGCATTTTTTTCTGGTTCAATGTCTACAGAGAACTCTCTAGTAATTTTCATTCTGGAAAAGTGAAGTATTTACAACAGGCAATGTAAAAAGCTAATGAAAGCTGTAATATAAAGGCCATTTTATACTTGCAAATGATTGCCATGTTTTCCTAGAGCTGCTCGTCATTGATTTTGATCGATTGTGTTGTTGCTAGGTAACAATGATCCTCCTGGCTGATAGAAAACTCCTTCCCAGCTGAAGCGAACCTTGTTATGATAAAAAGGTCCATGAGATCCTTAGAAATAATCATTCAAACAACTTTTCTTCTGAAGTTTGTAAACCTGTTTCATGTAATGACCATTGACCATGGAGAGAATTTTGATAATCTGGCTGACTATGTCAGGAAAGCTTTCTGATGGGTAAATAAATTGGTCAGTTAATGTGTGCCAGCTGAACTGAACATTAACATTTTCTAGTTTCTATTTAATAAATAAATATCTATTTAAAATTCTTATTATTTTTGTTATTCTTAAAGTAATAAAGCTTCAAAACGTATTGATTCCGTTTCTTGCAGTCAGTGGAAATACTTCTGGTATTACTCCTTAACTAGACATTTAACTGTAGATTGGCTAAAAAAGTCACAGCTCATTATTTAATGACCTGTAATTAAACCATAAATCCCAACTGAATATTTTTTAATGCATATAAACTAAAAACAGGCTCACTGCCAGGATAGTCTTGGAAATATGCAGGTCAATTTTTCATTTATCAATAACTCACATCACTTTAAGCTATTATTTTCATTCTTGCAAATAAACATAGCAAATGTTTAAAAATGAATGGTTATTTTATAAAATCAATACTTTTTATGTGGCCCGTTTATTTGGATTTTTAATAGTGTGCTTGTTTTTTTACAGCTCTTGATCCAGCAAAAGACCCTTGTTTGAAAATGAAGTGTAATCGTCATAAAGTTTGCATAGCCCAGGATCAGGAGACTGCAGTATGTGTCAGTCAGAGAAGACTTACACATAGGTATGTGATCTCTCTAATTTTACTTTGTATGAGTAAATATTGTACAACATAATATTAATTAAGTAATCAAAACGGGTATATCTTAGACTTAAACCTGTTACTAAATTTTGACACACATGATTCTCTTAGGCGTCGGTCTGTGGCTGGATTCGAAATGGGTCCAGGACCTTCTGTGGTCTCCCATTTCAGTCCATCCAGAGCTGATGCTGCTCAGCATTGTCATCAGCCACAACGCCTAGCTGGTCCACGAGATGCATAGATTGTCTCCTGTGTATTTGTACCTAGCAAGGTTAAGCATAGGTTGCAGAGGGAGACAGAGTACTTGGAATCTAAGTCCAGGATTCGTCACACTGAGCATGCCCGTGAACTGGCGGATCGTGATTGGTGGTTTGGTACCCACCTGACCTGGTACTGTCTGATTGGTCCATGGGTGGCGTGACCAATGGCGCGTCAGTGGGCAGGGCTTAGTCTTTAAAAGGCCCGCCCACAAACATGGCGGCGCTCTCTGATCATTTGAGCAAGTGATGCTGCTGTGTGGACAACTGTGTTCCAAGTGCTCCCTAGCTGTTCGCTCCGTGACCTACCGATGCCAGAGTTCGCTCGGCTAATTAGCACAGGTCGCTTAGGCAGGCTAGTTCCATAGAGGCAGGTAGTTTCATCTAGCAGTCTGGCTCTGCCAAAGGGGTCGCCTAACACCCTGAGCAGCCTACAGACGTCCTATCCTCGGCTATCGCCTGTCAGCCACGTGGAGTAGTACCCTTCAGTTCGGTAGCACGCCGGCGGGAGGCACGTGTACCCGTTGGCGTAGTCACACACACATCCTATCGCCGCCACTGTAGTCCCTGTGCTGTAACAGGACTACAGATAGTTTTTCTCCACCTATCTCCCGTGCTGTTAACGGAGATAGTGCGATTTGCTATACCCGTTCCAGTGTGCAGAAACACGGAAGGGTTTTACATTTAAGTTGGTTGCTTTCCTTTCCACCCGGAAAGTGTTCGGCAGCAGTCCACCAGGCTGCACCGCGGACCCCGGGGTCGGTTGCGTTCCATTATATTAAAGTTGTCTGCAACCGCCCTCCTAACACATCCTTTGATCCACTCAGTCAGGTTAATGATCAGAGACATAACACCGAAGATATTGTTCAAGGACATGTTAAGTCTGACTATCATTGGTAGGCAGAAGAAAAAGATAATTCAGAGATAATCTTTTACAGAGTGCCTTCCAAAATTTAGAAATGAACTAACTACTTCAGAAGGAAACAATATTTTTTTCTAATACCTTGCGGAAGAATGATGTCTTTTATAAATTACTTACATAAGGTTTGCTAGGAAGGCAATATGGACAGAGGAATGAAGTGAAACTGTTTGCTAAATCTTAACCACTACCCAGATTATAGTTTTCCCTTCAGAGACAGATCAGTAACAAAGTCCATAGAGAGGTGGGTCTGGGGACTTTTAGGAATTTATATGGAATTGAGAAATCCGACAGAACTGAGGAGGATTAAACAAAGTTTTGTTGGGAGTATTATCCAGAGCTAATCCAGTGAGATTTAGATAAACTGAGGACACAACTATACCCTCAGCTAAAATGGAAACGTTTTCAGAGTCTTCAGTATAAGATGGAAATAATCTTCCAGAATCTGCATCTACCTTTGTGAACAATTTTTGTTGACAGATATGAAGGTCACTACAAAAGCCAATATAGGAAAGAATAAAGCCCGTCCATCTATAATAGCAGTGTAGTCCAGCACTCAAGCAAATCTTATAAAAACATTTTCCTTAAATTATTCCACAAAAAGCAAGTAACAAAAAAGAAGGGTAAGATCCAAGAAAAACCAAAGCATTTTAATTGAATAGACCACCTTTACTCCTGGTTAAATACATATATATATATATATATATATATATATATATATATATATATATGAAAAAAGAACCTCTTTACTCATGTATAGAGCCAATTTTCAAGTAGGGGGTCGAAAAATGAGGAAATTCAATAGATACCAGACCTGTATAATAAATCTAATGTGATATTCCTAAAGAATATATGTATTGTTTCGGAATTTCACATTGTGTTTATTGTCATTATATTTTACTCATCCCTAAAGTATTTCTTTTTGTATTGTATATCATTGCTGTTTACATGCATGTAGTCCTTTGTACATGGATTGTATTTTAGCCAATGAAGAGTAGGTACTTAACCCCTTAATGACATGTGCCATACATGTACGGCACATGGCGTGTCTTTCCCTTTGGCACCGGCTCCGGCGATGAGCACTTTTCTGGTGACATGACAGCTGATCTGATCAGCTGTCATGTGCCCCTAACAGCCTCGAATGGAATCGCGATCCACCTGCGGCTGTTAACATGTTAAATGCCGTTGTCAATCTCTGACAGCGGCATTTAACATGGCCATGGCAGAAGGATGTCATTTGTGCTACCCATCGGCACCCGTGTCACATGACTGCGGGTCGCCGATGGGTTGGCATGACAACTTGGGGTCTGCAGGAGACCCCTGCGGTTGTCATTGCCGGGATGCTCTGAGCGCTGCCCTATTTACACATACTTTTAGAAGACCAGATAATTTGTTTATTTTAGTGTTTTTGAGGTGATGCTTCAATTCTTGCTAATTAGAGAAGTTGACTTTTACTGGAGGAGTAATGGTAAACCACCCTTAACATGTATGGAGGTATTCTTTCCTAGAAGCACTGATTTTAGATGAGAATATTTCTGCACATATTATACAGCATCACACATAAACTGCTCATTGCAATATTAGGGTATTATACAGCCACTCTCTGCATGCTTCTTGCCTGTATATCTGCCATGATTATAAGACTTGTTGGTATGTCTGATGTCCTTTATGATGCCAGATTAAGGAGAGTTTATTCCTGGATTTAATATCTAATTGTTTGCATGAGGCAAAAATAGCATCAAAGTGCAAATTGCAGTGATAACTTAAAGTACTAAAGCAAGCTATAAAAAAACTCTGCAAAATATACACTACTGTAAATACAAAGTCAAATAGATAAAGCAGTAAGTAAAAGAATTTTAATAGCCCTATGTTAAAATGTTAACAATACATTAAGGAAACACATGCTTGACCTATACAACATTCAGAAGTGGCTCCTCAGAGCCACGTTCATTGGATCGCTGTGGTCCCAGTGGTCAAACACCCAATGATCAATTAACCCCTATCCTATGAAGAGACTGCAATTTTCATTCTCTTGTAAAACCTGTTCAATTCCTTCCTGATGTGGTCAATAACAATATATCCTATGTTGGGGCCCTATCGAAAGGCGTTGAGCCCACACAATACCTGGCAGATACTGGCTGTGCTTCAAAACAGCATCTACCTGTAACAGCAGGGATCACAGCTTGTGCCGATTGCTTCTGTTTAACTATTAAAATTCTCCTGGCAATCAATGTACATGCATCAGCTTCCATCAGCCTCAGTCACCCCACACCTTGTGATAGATGTTTGGTGCCAATAGGTTGTGTGTCAAAAAAATGACAAAGTATACATACTCTATACGTGTTAGAACCTTGCTCTTAGGTTTTTTCCTTTGCTGGTCACATGACCTTGTTGGCCTATTTAATCCTGCTCCGCCCTTCTGGCTTTGCTGGACTTCATTGTATAACTACTTTCTAGCTAGCCTGTGCTCTGTATCTAACTCTGTTAGTTTGCTTGGTCTATGGACCTCTATGTTCTATATATTTTGTTTGTTCGTCTGTCTGCTACTATTTCTGTTAGGGGGTGTCCCATTTTCCTCCCAGTCCTTAGTACTTGTAGGGATTCCTTCCCCACATCTATAGGTCTCCGTACAGACTAGCTTAGGACTTTAGCAGGTCTGATCGCAGGATCAGGTTCCCTGTTACATCGTAGGGATTAAGCTGAGTTCTATCGTAGGGACAGATCTCCTCTCTTTCCTTAGCTCTGGTAGCAGAACATAACAGTAAGTCCAGCCTGCAAATTCTCTAAGGAAAGATTTTTCTGTTCCATCATGGTGTCGGTTCAGGATTTGGCTCATCGCCTGCAGGGACTCTCTCTGGAGGTGGCCGAGCTCCGTCAGCACGTGAGTAACTGTCCTGGAGCACATTTCTTGGAGCCTAAGGTATGTTTGCCGGATTTATTTTTTGGTGAACACCGAGAATTTTTTTCATTTAAAAATGCTTGCTTATTGTATTTTCGTTTGAGACCCAAGTCCTCTGGGGATGAATCCCAGCGCATAGGGTTCATAATGTCACTTTTGCGCAAAGAGCCTCAGGAGTGGGCCTTTTCTTTGCAACCTAGTGATACATGCTTCAGATCAGTGGATAGTTTTTTTTCTGCTTTGGGACTATTATATGATGATCCTGACCGTGTCGCATCAGCTGAGACTGAGTTGAGACGTTTGAAACAGGGATCAGGTAATGTGGAAAAATATTGTACTCATTTCCATCGTTGGTCTACTCAAACAGGGTGGAACGATTCTGCTCTGAAAAGTCTATTTCTTGCTGGACTCAGTGAAAGGGTTAAAGACCTGCTAATTGCTTATCCTACACCTGAAGATTTGCAACAGGCTATGCAATTAGCTATACGGGTGGATAGGAGACTGCGTGCAAGGGTTAATGAGAGCAAATCCTCTGCTATGTCAGTTTCTGGTTATGAGAATGTGTGTACTAACAGTGGTGAACCGATGGAGATTGGATCGGTGGCACCTCGCTCTCAAGAAAAAGACCGTAGATTTTCTGAAGGCTTGTGTTTCTATTGCGGAAAATCTGGTCATTTGATTAAAGGCTGTGAGCTTCGTATGAAGAAAGAAAAAAAAATGGTCAGTCATGCCCGTATTGCCTGTTTAAATTCCAAGGGTGTATTTTTAGCTGCTTCCACGATTGCTCAGGAAAAATTAATGGAATTTCGGGTGTTTGTTGATTGTGGGTCTACTCTGAATGTAATTGATGGGGGATTCTTGGAAAGACTCAATTTAAAACCCGAACCTTTATCATCCCCCATTGCTGTGGTTTCTGTGGATGGCTCCCCTTTGAAGAATATTACTCTCAATTTCTGTGAATTTCCTCTCACTATTAATGGTGTTCACCATGAGAAATTGGATTTGGTAGTTTTGAATAACTTGCCTTCTCCAGTAATATTGGGATTGCCCTGGTTAAAATTTCACAATCCTGTACTGGATTGGTCTACCAGTGAAATTAAATCCTGGAGCCATAAATGTTATGAAAAGTGTTGTAACGGGCGTATTGCAGCTTTGGATAGGGGAGAATTGCCTGTTCCTATTCAGGATTTTTGGAGAGTTTTTTCTGAGAAGGAATCGCAGGTTTTGCCTCCCCATAGAGACTATGATTGTTCTATTGAATTTGTCCCTGGAGCGACTCTTCCTAAAAGTCGTTTATTTAACCTTACTATTCCTGAGAGGAAGGCTTTGGAGGAATACATACAGACAAGCTTGGCCGCCGGTCACATTAGGCCCTCTAAGTCTCCTGTGGCGGTTGGATTTTTTTTTGTAAAAAAAAAGGACGGCGGTTTACGTCCTTGTCTGGATTTTCGTGAGATTAACAAAATTACTGTACGCAATCCTTACCCACTGCCATTGATTCCTGATCTGTTTAACCAGTTAATGGGGGCCAAGTGGTTCTCTAAAATTGACCTTAAGGGGGCATACAATCTGTTGCGCATGAAGGAGGGTGACGAATGGAAGACTGCTTTTAACACTCCTGTGGGTCATTTTGAGAATCAGTTAATGGGGGCCAAGTGGTTCTCTAAAATTGACCTTAAGGGGGCATACAATCTGTTGCGCATGAAGGAGGGTGACGAATGGAAGACTGCTTTTAACACTCCTGTGGGTCATTTTGAGAATCTGGTTATGCCTTTTGGTCTTACTAATGCTCCTGCATTTTTCCAGAATCTTATTAATGACATCCTTAGACCTTTGATCAGCAAAAATGTGGTTGTGTATTTGGATGACATTTTGATTTATTCGCCGGATCTGGAGTCTCATTGGCGGAGCGTACGTGAGGTATTACAGTTATTAATGGACAATTCGCTTTTTGCTAAGCTGGAGAAATGTGATTTTGCTGTACAGAGAATTAGTTTTTTGGGTTACATTATCTCCAGCGAAGGTTTTGAGATGGACCCGGTTAAAGTTCAAGCTGTACAGGAATGGCCTAGGCCTATTGGTTTGAAATCGATACAGAGGTTTTTAGGTTTCGCCAATTATTACAGAAAATTCATAAAAAAAATTTCTAGTATTGTCAAACCTCTGACCGATCTCACCAGGAAAGGTGCTGATGCGGTTCAGTGGTCTTCTGAGGCCATTGAAGCTTTTGTGTATCTCAAGGAGAGGCTCACCTCTGCTCCCATCCTTATGCAGCCTGATGTGACTAAGCCGTTTTTGGTTGAGGTTGATGCTTCCTCTGTGGGGGTTGGCGCAGTATTTTCTCAGGATAACGGGGATGGATTACATCCCTGTGCCTTTTTTTCAAAAAAATTTTCGGAGACTGAACTGAATTACGATATTGGTAATCTGGAATTATTGGCTATTAAACTCGCATTTGAACACTGGCGCCACTTCTTGGAAGGTGCGGAATTTCCCGTTCAGGTTCTTACGGATCATAAAAATCTGATATATCTTGATGCTGCCAAGCGCCTGAATGCCCGTCAGGCTAGGTGGGCACTGTTTTTCTCGCGGTTTAATTTCTCCGTTACTTACATCCCTGGTACTAAGAATGTTAAGGCGGATGCCTTGTCTCGCAGTTTTTCTCCCATAGTCGGTGCTGAGAAAGAGGAGAACATTTTACAAGAAGTTGTTGTGATTGCTGCTTTGGACTCCGTTTTGGAAGATGAGATTCTTAAAGCACAGGAGAATGCCCCATCTAACACTCCTCATGGGAGGTTGTTTGTGCCTGGGACCTTTAGGAGAGATTTGTTTGTTGAGTGTCACGAATCTCGGTTAGCAGGTCATCCCGGAATCTCTGAGACCAAGAGACTGGTGGGTCGCAGTTTTTGGTGGCCTGGATGGCAGAAGGAAGTCATTAAGTGGGTGCGTCAATGTACTATATGTGCTAGATCTAAGTCCTCACATACTCCTGCTGCGGGGTTGCTTTGTCCTTTGGAGGTTCCCAGTGCTCCTTGGACACATTTGGCTATGGACTTTATAACTGACCTTCCCCCCTCTGAGGGTTTTACTGTCATCTGGGTGGTCGTGGACCATTTTAGCAAGATGTGTCACTTGGTTCCCTTCGTCAAACTGCCCTGTGCTAAAACTCTCGCTAAGGCCTTTGTCAAGGAAATTGTCAGACTTCATGGCGTTCCTACTGACATTGTTTCTGATAGGGGTCCTCAGTTCGTGGCTCGTTTTTGGCGTGCCTTTTGTGACAGGTTGGGAGTTCATTTGTCGTTCTCGTCCGGATATCATCCTGAATCTAATGGCCAGACAGAAAGGAAAAACCAGGATGTTGAGCAGTTCTTGCGTTGTTTTGTGGCAGACAATCAAGAGGGGTGGTCTGAGTTTCTGCCACTTGCTGAATTTGCTCTGAACAATCATACATCTTCTTCTGCTGGTTGTTCGCCTTTTTTTTGTTGTTCTGGGAGACATCCGTCATTTGGGTCGTTCTCCAAGTTGGGATCTGCCGTGCCTGAGGAGGAGAATTTTTCCGGTGATTTGGAGAGAGTTTGGACGGATGTGCGTGGTAATCTTCAGGAGGCCAACAGAAAATCTAAAGACTACTTTGATAGGAAACGACAGGAGGTTTTGTTCGCTGTTGGTGACATGGTTTGGTTGTCCTCTAGGAATCTGCGGTTGAGGATTCCTTCTAAGAAATTGGGTCCCAAGTTTGTAGGGCCCTTTAAGGTGCTTCACGTTGTCAACCAATCTGCTGTTAGGTTGGAGGTTCCTACCTCCTGGAGAATTAATCCGGTATTTCATGTCTCTCTGTTAAAAAAAGCTGTTGTGTCGGATGGTGACGCCTCTGCCTCTGTTCCTCCGGTGGTGTAGGACGGGGAATATGAAATTTCTCGCATCCTTAACTCTAGACGGTATAGAGGTAGTTTGCAGTATCTTGTGGCCTGGAAAGGTTTCGGACCTGAGGATAACTCTTGGGTGAGGTCAGATGATGTTTCCGCGTCCAGACTTATCAGAGCGTTTCACAGGAGATTTCCTGATAAGCCTGGTCCTAGGGGATCCGGAGGATCCTCTTAGAAGGGGGGGTACTGTTAGAACCTTGCTCTTAGGTTTTTTCCTTTGCTGGTCACATGACCTTGTTGGCCTATTTAATCCTGCTCCGCCCTTCTGGCTTTGCTGGACTTCATTGTATAACTACTTTCTAGCTAGCCTGTGCTCTGTATCTAACTCTGTTAGTTTGCTTGGTCTACGGACCTCTATGTTCTATATATTTTGTTTGTTCATCTGTCTGCTACTATTTCTGTTAGGAGGTGTCCCATTTTCCTCCCAGTCCTTAGTACTTGTAGGGATTCCTTCCCCACATCTATAGGTCTCCGTACAGACTAGCTTAGGACTTTAGCAGGTCTGATCGCAGGATCAGGTTCCCTGTTACATCGTAGGGATTAAGCTGAGTTCTATCGTAGGGACAGATCTCCTCTCTTTCCTTAGCTCTGGTAGCAGAACATAACAATACGTTAGCACTACGATTAATGAGAATATGAACTCCACTAGAGCTGTGAATGTTAATCAAACCAAAACATTTGATCAAAGAGTGCAAACACCATCCAACCACATGAAGGTGTACATAAATATGGATGGACCCTATTACTTATGTCCTACCTCACTGTGCCTAACCAAGCCTCATCTGAATGGGGAGTGAAAGAAATCCAGGTGTAGCTCACAATTAAAACCTTGTCTGGGAATTATGGGTAGATAAGGTTGCTGAGCTTTGGAGTGGGGCCACACCTCCCAATGTATACTGCAAAAAAAAATATATATATATATACACTGCTCAAAAAAATAAAGGGAACACTTAAATATAATATAACTCCTAGTAAATCAAACTTCTGTGTAATCAAACTGTCCACTTAGGGAGCAACACTGATTGACAATAAATTTCACATTCTGTTGTGCAAATGGAATAGACAATAGATGGAAATTATTGGCAATTATCAAGACACATTCAATAAAGGAGTGGTTCTGCAGGTGGGGACCACAGACCACATCTCAGTACCAGTGCTTTCTGGCTGATGTTTTGGTCACTTTTGAATGTTGGTTGTGCTTTCACACTTGTGGTAGCATGAGACGGACTCTACAACCCACAGAAATTGCTCAGTTACTGCAGCTCATCCAGGATGGCACATCAATGCGAGCTGTGGCAAGAACGTTTGCTGTGTCTGTCAGCGTAGTGTCCAGAGGCAAAGGCGCTACCAGGAGACAGGTAAGTACACCAGGAGACGTGGAGCGGGCCGTAGGAGGGCAACAACCCAGCAGCAGGACCACTACCTCCGCCTTTGTGCAAGGAGGAACAGATGGAGCACTGCCAGAGCCCTGCAAAATGACCTCCAGCAGGCCACACAAATGGTTAGAAACCGACTCCATGAGGGTGGTATGAGGGCCAGACGTCCACAGATGGGGGTTGTGCTCACAGCCCAACACCGTGCAGGATGCTTGGCATTTTCCACAGAACAACAGGATAGGCAAAGTCGCCACAGGCGCCCTGTGCTCTTCACAGATGAAAGCAGGTTCACACTGAGCACATGTGACAGACGTGACAGAGTCTGGAGATGCCGTTGAGAGTGATCTGCTGCCTGCAACATCCTTCAGCATGACCGGTTTGGCAGTGGGTCACTAATGGTGTGGGGTGGCATTTCTTTGGAGGGACGCACAGCCCTACATGAGCTCGCCAGAGGTAGCCAGACTGCCTTTAGGTACCGAGATGAGATCCTCAGACCCCTTGTGAGACCATATGCTGGTGCGGTTGGCCTTGGGTTCCTCCTAATGCAGGACAATGCCAGACCTCATGAGGTTGGAGTGTGTCAGCAGTTCCTGCAAGATGAAGGCATTGAAGCTATGGACTGGCCCGCCCGTCCCCCAGACCTGAATCCGATTGAGCACATCTGGGACATCATGTCTCGCTCCATCCACCAACGTCACATTGCACCGCAGACTGTCCAGGAGTTGGCGGATGCTTTAGTCCAGGTCTGAAAGGAGATCCCACAGGAGACCATCTGCAACCTCATCAGGAGAATGCCCAGGCATTGTAGGGAGGTCTTACAGGCACGTGGAGGCCACACACAATACTGAGCCTCATTTTGACTTGTTTTAAGGACATTACATCAAAATTGGATCAGCCTGTTCTGTGTTTTTCCACTTTAATTTTGGGGGTGACTCCAAATCCAGGCCTCCATTGGTTAATAAATTTGATTTCCATTGATGATTTTTCTGTGATTTTGTTGTCAGCACATTCAACTTTGTGCAGAGCAAAGTATTCAATGAGAATATTTCATTCATTCAGATCTAGGATATGTTATTTGAGTGTTCCCTTTATTTTTTTGAGCAGTGTATATATATATATATATATATATATATATATATATATATACAGTATATATATATATATATATATATATATATATTGTAATGCAGCGACTTGCTGGCATTACGGTAATGGTGCAGGATGTGTTTTACCTGACCATGTACCTTTTCCCCTCAGGTGACTGGTCACATGACTGTGACATAGCACAGGTCCTGCACGCACAGAATGTCTGTCTGATCACATGACTGTGACATCAGCAAGGTCCTGTCAGTATGTGTGTGTGTGTGCACGGGATGCATATATAAACCCTGCTTGATGGTAGACAGGTGTGTTCGGTGTGTTGGGCGTGAGGCCTGTTCCCCGTGTGTGTGGGACACCTTGATACAGTGAAGCCTGGCAGCCTGAAAGGTCAAGACTGGATCCTGTGTGGATGCTAGTGGCCTTGGAAGGCAGCAGCTTTGGAGTGAAGCCTGGTACCTGAAAGGTCGAGAATGGATCCTGTGTGGATGCTAGTGGCCTTGGAAGGCAGAGGCTTGGTGAAGAGTCCTGAAAGGCAAAGCCTGGATCCTGTGTGGATGTCAGTGGCCTTTGAGGGAACGACGGCTGGAGACCCCTACCTGGGAAGCCACAAAGCCACAGTGGTGGCGGATTAAATGGACTGCAGCAACTAAACCCGGCAATGGTAATACACTTTGTTACATGGACGTTGATATGGACATTGATAATTTATTACCTTGCCGTAGGCTGTAACCTGGAGCAAGTGGGCCTGTGTGCCACTTGGCTCATGAACATTGTAGATATGTGTGTCGGCGTGCCACGGAGTTGGACCCGGTGAACTGTGGCTTATGAAGTAATAAACTGCAGCATTGTGATAACATAAAGACATTGCACGTGTGCATTGATTGTCGCAGCGAAGCGAGTAACCCCCATTATGATGTCTAGCGCTGCCTTACAATATATACATATATATATATATATATATATACATATATATATAAATATATACAGTACAGACCAAAAGCTTGGACACACCTTTTCATTTAAAGATTTTTCTGTATTTTCATGAGTATGAAAATTGTACATTCACACTGAAGGCATCCAAACTATGAATTAACACATGTGGAATTAAATACTTAACAAAAAAGTGTGAAACAGCTGAAAATATGTCTTATATTCTTGGTTCTTCAAAACAGCCACCTTTTGCTTTGATGACTGCTTTGCACACTCTTGGCATTCTCTTGATGAGCTTCAAGTGGTAGTCACCGGAAATGGCTTTCACTTCACAGGTGTGCCCTGTCAGGTTTAATAAGTGGGATTTCTTGCCTTATATATGGGGTTTGGACCATCAGTTGTGTTGTGCAGAAGTCTGGTGGATACACAGCTGATAGTCCTACTGAATAGACTGTTAGAATTTGTATTATGGCAAGAAAAAAGCAGCTAAGTAAAGAAAAACGAGTGCCAATCATTACTTTAAGAAATGAAGGTCAGTCAGTGCAAAAAATTGGGAAAACTTTGAAAGTGTCCCCAAGTGCAGTTGCAAAAACCATCAAGCGCTACAAAGAAATTGGCTTACATGAGGACGGCCCCAGGAAAGGAAGACCAAGCGTCACCTCTGCTTCTGAGGATAACTTTATCTGAGTCACCAGCCTCAGAAATCGCAGGTTAACAGCAGCTCAGATTAGAGACCAGGTTAATGCCACACAGAGTTCTAGCAGCAGACACATCTTTTCAAGAACTGTTAAGAGGAGACTTTGTGCAGCAGGCCTTCATGGTAAAATAGCTGCTAGGAAACCACTGCTAAGGACAGGCAACAAGCAGAAGAGACTTGTTTGGGCTAAAGAACACAAGGAATGGACATTAGACCAGTGGAAATCTGTGCTTTGGTCTGATGAGTCCAAATTTGAGATCTTTGGTTCCAACCACGGTGTCTTTGTGCGACGCAGAAAAGGTGAACGGATGGACTCTACATGCCTAGTTCCCACCGTGAAGCATGGAGGAGGAGGTGTGATGTTGTGGGGGTGCTTTGCTGGTGACATTGTTGGGGATTTATTCAAAATTGAAGGCATACTGAACCAGCATGGCTACCACAGCATCTTGCAGCGGCATGCTATTCCATCCGGTTTGCGTTTAGTTGGACTATCATTTATTTTTCAACAAGACAATGACCCCAAACACACCTCCAGGCTGTGTAAGGGCTATTTGACCAAGAAGGAGAGTGATGGGGTGCTACGCCAGACGACCTGGCCTCCACAGTCACCAGACCTGAACCCAATCGAGATGGTTTGGGGTGAGCTGGACCGCAGAGTGAAGGCAAAAGGGCCAACAAGTTCTAAACAACTCTGGGAACTCCTTCAAGATTGTTGGAAGACCATTTCCGGTGACTACCTCTTGAAGCTCATCAAGAGAATGCCAAGAGTGTGCAAAGCAGTCATCAAAGCAAAAGGTGGCTACTTTGAAGAACCTAGAATATAAGACATATTTTCAGTTGTTTCACACTTTTTTTGCTAAGTATATAATTCCACATGTGTTAATTCATAGTTTTGATGCCTTCAGTGTGAATATACAATTTTCATAGTCATGAAAATACAGAATAATCTTTAAATGAGAAGGTGTGTCCAAACTTTTGGTCTGTACTGTATATATATATATATATATATATATATATATATATATATATATATATATATACATACATATATATACATTGTCCCGCACACCTTTAGTATAAATAAATGTACAGGTGCACGAATATGCTATGTTGTCAATATACAAACATATACAGTGACGACCAAAAGTTTTGTATTTTTTTAAAGTGTGATAACTTTAGTCTGGTTGTTTGCATATACTATTTATTGATCACAACATAGAGAGTAAGTCATTGTTTACAATGCCATAACTTAGTATTTTGTAGCACAACATCTTGCTTTAATTACTGCACCACATAGGCGGGTCATTGAAACCACTAGGGTATTCAAGACATCTTGAGAGATCTTGTTCCATTCTGTTTGCAAATCTGCAAACAATTCATCTTTATTTCTATGGGTACAGGTCCCAACTCGTCACCCCAACTCATCCCAAAGGTGCTCTATAGGGGTTTAAATCAGGTGATTGGCTTGGCCTTTGCAACAGGTGATCATTTTTCTTTGCTAACCAATTTTTGACTAAATTGGATGTGTGCTAAGGATCATTGTCTTGCTGGAATTCCCATCCCCTGCCTACTTTGCTTTTACCATGTGGCTGCATTAAATTCTCCAGTATATCCTTGTACATGACAGCAATCATATTTCCATCAATTCTATGCAGACGGCCAATGGCAGATGCAGAAAAGCAGCCCCAGACCATGACATTGCCACCACCATGTTTCACTGTTGGTGTTTGGTACCTTCCAACATTACGTTTTCAAATTGGGCGGTATATACCGTATTTTTTGGACTATAAGACGTACCGGACCATAAGACGCACCTAGGTTTTAAAGGAGGAAAATAGGAAAAAAAAATTTAAGCAAAAAATGTGGTCATGATTAGTGTTGAGCGAGCACTAAAATGCTTGGGTGCTCGAAGCTCGGGCCGAGCTCACTGTGATACTCGGGTGCTCGACCCGAGCAACGAGCCCAATGTTAGTCTATGGGAGACCCGAACATTTTTGCGGCGGCTCCCCCGGCAGTCTGTAGACAGCCTAAAAAGTGCCCAAAACGATAGTGACAGTGCTCAAATGACATGGGGACAGCATGGGGATCGCCCCTGGAAGCATTTCTGACCCCCAGGTCACTGCTGTCAACAACGTGGTCAGAGGTATTAAGCCACTTTTACAGGCTCACAATAAAACGTTCAAAAACGAAAGTGAAAGTGCTTTCCTGTGAAATATGTTAACCCCTTAACGACCATGGGTCTTTCTGTTTTTGTGTTTTCCTTTTTTGCTCCCCTTCTTCCCAGAGACAGAACTTTTTTAATTTTTGTTCAATATGGCCATGTGAGGGCTTATTTTTTGCGGGACGAGTTGTACTTTTAAACACCATCACTGGTTTTACCATATCGTGTGCTGAAAAATGGGAAAAAAATTCCAAGTGCAGTGAAACTGCAAAAAAAATGCAATTCCACAGTTGTTTTTTGGGTCCTTTTTTTACCACGTTCACAGATTGCTAAAACTGACCTGCCATCATTATTTTCCAGGTCGTTACGAGTTCATAGACACCAAACATGTATAGGTTCTTTTTTATTTAAGTGGTGAAAAAAAAATCCAAAGCTTGCTAAAAAAACAAAAAAAAATGACGCCATTTTTCGAGACCCTTAGCTTCTCCATTTTTCGGGATCTGGGGCCAGGTGAGGGCTTATTTTTTGCGTGCCGGGCTGACGTTTTTATTGCTACCATTTTGGTGTAGATCCGATGTTTTGATCACCCGTTATGGCATTTTATTGCAAAGTTGTAGCGACCAAAAAAAATTAATTCTGGTGTTTAAAATTTTTTTCTCGTTACGCCGTTTACTGATTGTATTAATTCTTCTTTTATATTGATAGATCGGGCGATTCTGAATGCGGCGATACCAAATATGTGTATGTGTTTTTTTTTTTATATATATATATTTTATTTTGAATGGGGCGAAAGGGGGGTGACTTAAACTTTTATATATTTTTTATTTTTTTAATTTTTTTAAAAACTTTTTTTTACACTTTCTGCTTGCTTCTATAGTCTCCAGAGGAGACTAGAAGCAGCAGTTGTCTGATTGCTTCTACTGCATACAAGCGATGAGCAGGATAAATGCTCACTTGCTATGAGCGCTGACCACTAGGTGACGCTCATAGCAATTGAGACATGACAACCACTGGCGTCTGCTGCAGACCCTGAGTTGTCATGCCCACCCATTGGTGACCCGTGATCACGTGACGGGGTCACTGATGGGCGGGGCTTAGGACTCCCGGAAGCGCGAGTTAAATGCCACTGTCAGAGATTTAACATATTAACAGCCACGGGTGGATTGCGATTCCAATAATCAGCTGACATGTGCTCGCTTCAGTGCGGGCTCACCGCCGGAGCCGCCGCTGAACCGGCCTTCCCGACCTGGTGCGTACTATTACTGACCAGGTCGGAAAGGGGTTAAGGAACATCCTTTCCAGGGTAAAGACTTGTGTATAAGGTAAAATAAATAACCAAAAACAAAAATACTCCTCCACACCTTGGGCTATGTTCACAAGTAGCATTTTTTATGCGTTTTTGCACATTTGTATTGCTTTCAACCATGTCAAATGCATTCACCGGGAAATGTCATTTTAACATTTTACAACCTTATCTGGCCATGTGCTGTGTGACACATGCATACAGTGCTAAAAAGACATGGGAACAGCATGGGGAAGACCCCTGGAAGCATCTCTGACACCCAGGTCACTGCCTAAAAGTGTGCCCATCAGAAGTGATCCTTGCCGCATCAGAAGATGCAGACTTGCAACTATCCCCGTGCAAGTCCTTGTCCCAGGGCAGCGTTCAATTGTACCTCCCCCATAACTTGCAATACAAGCGCAAGTATGCAGTCTGCCACCCACCCACCCCCCAGGCTGCAATACCATACTGCTAGCTTGCTTTCACTTGAAATTGGGCCTTTTAGGCATGTGGAGGTGGAATCTGGCCACCACGTCATGGCTGCGTCGGTAGCCTGGTATTCATACTCAGTCCCCAGCCGCCCGGCGGCCGGGTGTCCACGCTTGGTCCCCTGCCAGGGGGCGGCCGGGTGTCCATACTCAGTCCCCAGCCGCCCCGCGGCCGGGTGCCCACACAAAGTCTCCAGCCGCGTGGGGGTGGCCGGGTGTCCATAAACGGTCCCCAGCCGCCCCTATTTGTCCCAGTGCTCCTTATACACAAGCGCGCATACCAAAACATTACCTGTGCCCTCCCCAGTGCATTTAGTGGGAAGGACAGCCTAACCACAAACACGTGGACAAGTGAATGTGGCCAGGAATGGTCCATCTCACTGACGCCTTCACACTGGGTTAATATTGTGGAAGCCGGGACACAGTTGGACACTGGGATGCAACACGTCCTCCAGACATAGAGGATTGCGGGCCCTGGGTCAATCAGGCTTCAACACAAAGTTCAGAAGGTAGACAGCAGCAGTGGTCGGCCTCCTACACAACGAGTAAATTATTCATGATCATGAGGCCATCCACCTCCTTAGCTTTCTGTTCCTTGGAATGCAAGCGCGTGTATGTAGTAGCAGCTAGGCCTGAGGTGGTCAGCGTTTTGGCGCATATTCTACCTTCTTCGAGGATTGCTGGATGTTTTCCTGCTACTATCCCAGTTCTATGACTCCCGTTAAAACAAAGCTTCAGGTAATGAATGATGGATGAGGTGGTGGCAAAGGAGAAAGAGCAGGAGGAACAGGGACCATTCACATCAATATAAGGCCAGCCAACCACACATGTCTTGTAGGATATGTTTCCGTACCAAAAGGAGCGGTTCAGCTACACAGTTATAAGGCATACAGTGAATGCAATGCCTACCAAAAATTTCGAGGCACTCCAATGCCCCTTGGAAGTGACATGGAGGTCAGAGGGCCTTAACTAAACCGGTTTTTCCATTTATAGCAACTGGGTCTCCTGTACACTGTTGGCCTAAGCAGGGAATGGAAGGCTTTCCAAAAATTATTAGGCACTGCAATGCCCCTTGAAACAGACGTGGATTACAGCGTATTAAAAACCTTCTACCCATTATTGGGGAGTGGGTCTCCCTTAGTGTTCGCCTATGCATTGAAAAGCAAAAGCTGACAAAAATTAGGAGGAAATGTAATGCCCGTTGCAAGAGTCGTGGAGGTTAGAGGTAATTAAAAACAACATGTCAATGCCCCTTGGAAAAGCTGTGGAGTTCAGAGTGGTTTAACAAGACGGTTTTAATGCCCCTTAGAAGAGACGTGGAGTTCAGAGTGGTTTAACAAGACAGTTTTAATGCCCCTTGGAAGAGATGTGGAGGTCACAGTAGCTTAACAAGATGGTTTTAATGCCCCTTGGAAGAGACGTGGAGTTTAGAGTGGTTTAACAAGACAGTTTTAATGCCCCTTGGAAGAGTGGTGGAGGTTACAGTGGAATAAAAAGACAATATCAATGCCCCGTGGAAGAGACGTGGAGGTCACAGTAGCTTAGCAAGACGGTTTTAATTCCCCTTGGAAGAGTGGTGGAGGTCGCAGTGGAATAAAAAGACAATATCAATGCCCCTTGGAAGAGTGGTGGAGGTTACAGTGGAATAAAAAGACAATATCAACACCCTGTGGAAGAGACGTGGAGGTCACAGTAGCTTAACAAGACGCTTTTAATGCCCCTTGGAAGGGTGGTGGAGGTCTCAGTGGAATAAAAAGACAATATTAACGACCCTTGGAAGAGACGTGGAGGTCACAGTAGCTTAACAAGACCATTTTAATGTCCCTTACAAGAGCCATGCAGTACAGCATATTAAAAACATTATTCCCATTATTGGGGAGTGGGTCTCCCATAGTCTTTGCCTATGCCTTCCAAGCAAAAGCTGCCAAAAATTAGGAAGGGGGAACTTGCAATCCTGACAACATGGACCACGGTCACCCTGGTGGTATAGTGGTCGTGGAGGCTGAGGATAAGGAGAAGAGCAAAAAACAGCGAAATGAGGAAGCGTATACCCATGTGTGGTGTGAAGCGATGCATGGGAATACACCTCCCGAAATAACACAGTGGATTTGACTTTATGTTACTCTGCTGTCATTTGGTGGTGATGAGAAGTCTGGCCCAATCCAGCCCTTATTCATTTTGATAAGGGTCAGCTTTTCAGCATTGTCAGTTGACAGGCGAGTGCTCTTATCAGTTATAATTCCCCCAGCGGCACTAAAAACACGCTCCGATAACACGCTAGCGGCAGGGCAGGCCAGGACCTCCAAGGCATACAGAGTGAGTTCATTCCAAGTGTCCAGCTTGGATACCCAATAATTGAAAGGCACAGAGGAATCACGGAGGACGCTGGTACTCCCTCACCATCTTTTGAAACTTTCCACTCCTTGTGAGAGTACCCTGCGCCTCAGGGCCTGTAAGCTGGGCAGGTCTCAGAAAACTGTCCTAGAACATTGACAGTGTTCCCCTGCCTCTGCTGGATTGGAGTTGCGTCTCTCTCGCCTGTATGCCTTAGTTGGGTAGCGAACTGTGACCTCTGCCGCTACCGTGTTCAGATGGGAATTTTTTTAATAGTTCTGCAGCAAGGGCCTTCTGGAACTGCCCCATTTTTGTAGACCTCTCCAACTCAGGAATAGTGTTGAGCCACCCCCGTAGTGTTCGAGTTCGGTTCGGTTCGTCGTACACCCGTGTGTTCGCCGAACTGTTCGTCGAACTGTTCGTCGAACACCTTCGAACACCGTTAAAACCAATGGCAGGCAAACAAAAACACATAGAAACACATAGAAAACACCTTCAAAGGTGTCCAAAAGCTGACAAACTGCTCAGAAGACACAACTAACACATGGAAAAGTGACAAGTACATATAGTCATGCGAAAAGAAAAGAGGTGGAGGAGTAAAAGGAGGGGGAGACACAAATATAGACATGTCATGCCCTTCTAAAATCCAAAAAGTGAGAAGCCGACACGTTCAGTCCGCTCCTGCCCGTGCCACCTCCGTGTCGCCGGGTTTGTGCCAGAGCCGCGGTGAACCCTGACGGCCAGCCCCCCTCTTCCAATACTGGTGCCTGTCCGCTGGTGGGTCGAGCGAGCCCCCCTGTGGTGGAGGCAGCTCTAAGCTTTTTAATTTAAATTGTCTCTCTAATTTGAATGAATACACTTTAAATCCATTTACAAGGTTCTATTGGAGGGCATGTCTCATGCCAGCAGCCGCGTAATTCCAGCTCCAGTAGCGTCCACTAAAGCTGCTGCAGTTAAAAAGCTTTTATAAGGATCGAGCTCGGCTGTCCACCGCAAGGCATCCTACTGCCAGTCCCAGCCCCTATGCCTTGGGGTGCCTCCTGATGCTCTTCACTGAGTATCCCGTGGTCCCGAAGCATTTCCTTTGAAAAAATTAAGTGTCCAAACTACAGGTGGTGTAGCTTGCTTAACAGCCGGGATAATCCGCTGACTAGCAGACACTGCTACTAGGCACAAAGTATTTCCTGGGCTAGATGCAGTTAAAAATTTGTAATTAGATACTCTCGTTGGATGCTGAGAAAGGGAGTATAAAAGGTGGGCACCATCTTAGTTCAGTGTTGAGAAGTCTGAGCAGAAGTGGCAGGGAGCAGGGGCTCTGCATGAGCTCTGCTCCGGAGGCGGGCCTAGTAACAGAGGCCCAGGCCTGGAAGAGGGAGAAGGAAGGAAGAGGAGCGGAGAAGGCTCCAGGAACCAGGAATGAAGGGATCCCAGGGGTGAGGACGGGGGAGTCGCCACCGCACGCCCGAATCCACCTGCGTGGAGGGGTCAGGCCAAAGGGGGAGACCGGTCCCCGAAACTAGTGGAGGCAGGAAACGACCCTCAGCTAGAAACCGGAGGCTGTGACATTTTATGTGGCGCAGCCCCTCACTAAACCCGCTAGGAAGGCACCACATAGGGTCAGGGAAACTGGCGCCAAGTTTACCAAGAGGAGGCCCGAGGCAGCCGGACAGAAGGGTTGGTAAGAAAGGCCAGACAAAGGACACACAAAGGGGGTCCTGTGAAGCGCTCCAAAGTTATCTGGGAGTTGTCTGAGCCCCTCACCTGGTGAGCACAGTACGACGTGGGCAGCCTTTACCTGCAGACGTGGTCTGGATAATAAGAACTGTGAGTAAAGGCCCTGGACTGCATCACTGACTCTGTGTCGTTACTGCTGCTGCCATGCACCATCACCCCCATCCTCCGCATACACTGCCCTGAGGCTATACTCCTCCCGTGGGGAGTTATGCTACGCTCTGCTGCACCCACAACACCAGCCTCAGCGGTCTGCCCTGCAGCGGCGGTTCACTCTGACCGCAATCCACGGGTGGCGTAGTCGGACATTTAAACATCAAAACCACATAAATAGTTCCGCCACTGGTTTGACCACCCTGAGCCACGGAACCGGGTCGCCGCCACGAAGACTACAACCACCAGCATCCACCAAAAAGGGTCCGGCTCCGGGTGTCCCAAGGCCCAGGGGGTGCATCAGAACATTTTCATCACCTTTCACAATCACCAATGGGACAAGGCAGGGATGTCCTCTGTCCCCTCTCTTATACATCCTAGTGACGGAGCACCTGCTCTCATCAATTCGCCATAACCCCAATATTAGGTGGATTGAGGTGGGAGGCACCGAGTACAAGTGCTCTCTATTTGCTGATGATGTCCTAGTATATATCACTCAATCACATATATCCATCCATGCTGTTATGGCTGAAATAGATCACTTTGTTACATGGTCAAATTTTAAAATCAATGCAGCGAAGTCTGAGGCCCTCGATGTCTCCCTCCCCAAATCCATATAGGATTCCATCCAGTCCAACTTTCCCTTTGCCTGGCCCTCACAGGGTATCAAATACTTAGGAATTCCTATTCATAGAGACCTCTCCCATCTATGTTATCTTAATTTTGGGCCCTTTATTGAACAACTCCATACAGACCACGGTTGGCAAGTTAGAACTGTAAGATTCACTACGTGAACCACTGGTGTTTTGTGGAAAAGCACATGTACACTGTGTTCCAAATTATTATGCAAAAAGTGTTTAGGAGTGATAAGGGAAGAATTTGTTTGTTTGTCAGTTAAACTCATTGATGGTGATGTGTGTCAGGGCTCTTTATATCACTGTAAGCAATTGCAGACAGCTGTGCTAATTAGTTTGGCAGGTGTGTCCAATGAAAGGCAAGACTACTTAAGAAGGCTGTCTCACATTATTAAGCAGCCTACATTTTCTGCTAAAATGGGAAAGAAAAAGGATGTGTCGGCTGCTGAGAAGCAACAAATTGTGGAGTGTTTAGGTCAAGGCATGACTACAATCAACATTGTGCGATGATCAGGATGAAGTGTCTTGGCAATCAAGAAGTATGTAGCTGATTCACAGTACACACGTGTGCGTGCTGATAAGGGCAAATTGAGGACTCTTTCCTACAGGCAATTACGTCAGGTTAAAAGAGCAGCGGCAAAAAAGCCTTGTCATAGCAGCAGACAAGTTTTTGAAGCTGCTGGTGCCTCCAACGTCCCCCGAACAACAAGATGCAGGGTCCTTCAGAGGTTTGCAGCTGTGCATACGCCATCCTGTCGACCTCCTCTATCCACTTCACACAAGCAGAAACGGCTCCAGTGGGCCAAACATTACATGAAGACTGATTTCAAAACTGTTTTGTTCACGGATGAGTGCCGTGCAGCGCTCGATGGTCCAGATGGATGGAGTGGAGGATGGCTGGTTGATGGACACCCCACGCAAACACGGCTACAGCGCCAACAAGGAGGAGGTGGAGTAATGTTTTGGGCTGGAATCATGGGGAGAGAGATTGTTGGCCCCTTTAGGATCCCTGAAGGCGCTAAAGATGAACTCCATAATGTATGTGGATTTTCTCAAACAGCACTTCCTGCCATGGTTCAAGAAGAAGAACCGTGTATTTCACAGCAAGATCATTTTTTTGCATGATAATGCACCATCTCATGCTGCACATAAAACATCTGCATCTCTGGCTGATATGGGCATAAAAGGGGACAAACTTATGGTGTGACCCCCATTCTCCCCTGACCTCTACCCCATTCAGAACCTCTGGAGCATCATCAAAAGGAGTGTCTATGATGGCGGGAGGCAGTTCACATCTAAGCAACAGCTCTGGGAAGGTATTCTGTCCTCATGCAAAACAATTGAAGCAGAAACCATCCAAAACCTGACAAATTCAATGGACGAGAGAGTTCAGAAGCTCCTTTCGAACAAGGGGTCCTATGTGAAAATGTAACATCACCTAGAATAAAGTTTTGAGTTGAAAACTGTTTGATTTCAGTTTCTAATAACCTGCTAATGCTTATAATTTCAAAAATGACCATTTTTTTGGTCTTTATTAAAATGAAAAGGTTGATCGAAAAGTTTGGGGGATCTAAGAGTGCGGCAACCCAGTAGTCATGATTACTTCGAATTCTGACAATATGAGGGTCATGTTGCAGGTAGTGCAGCAAGAAGGCACTTATGTGTCTTGCGCATCTCGGAGCCCCAAAATTATTTTCCGGGCTAGATGCAGCTAAAAATTATTATTAATTTTAAATCTGGTGGAGCTTAGTATAGATGGCCTAATAGGATCAGTGCTGCACACTGCTACAAAGCCCAAATTATTTTCCAGTCAAGATACAGATAAACATGATTAGTAATTTTAAATCTGGTGGAGCTTATTATAGATGGCCTAATAGAATCAGTGCTGCACACTGCTACAAAGTCCAAATTATTTTCCAGCCAAGATACAGATAAACATGATTAGTAATTTGAAAGCTTAAAACGGTAGGGTGATTTTAACCAATCATCAAGCTTTTACTCTCCCCAGGATGACACAGGGGTAGAAAAGTCGTTTCGGATCCATGGTTTGTTCATCTTTATGAACGTGAGTCTGTCTACATTATCAGTGGAGAGCCGCGTGCGCTTATCTGTCTGCACACCACCAGCAGCGCTGAACACACGTTCAGACAGAACGCTGGCTGCGGGGCATGACAAGATCTCCAAGGCGTAAGTGGCTAGCTCCGACCATTTATCCAGATTGGAAGCCCAAAAAGAGCAAGGGTCCAGTGACACAGTCATGGCTTCAATGTTTACTTGGAGATACTCCTGTACCATCGTCTCTAGGCGTTGACTATGTGTCAGACTTCTTGTCTCCTGTGGCCTTGCAAAGGATGGGCTAAAAAAGTGGTGAAATGATTCCGCAAAATTGATGTTACCAGCAGATACTGTGGTTCTGTTACGGTTTGAGTGCTGAACACTTGATGGTCCCACGGTTGGCAAGTTGGAACTGTGAGATTCACTACGTGCACCACTGGTGTTTTGTGGAAAAGCACATGTAAGATTCTGCAACAGTCGCTGCTGATACTCCTGCATGCGTGCATCCCTTTCTATGGCAGGAATAATTTCTGCAAATTTACTTTTGTACCGGGGATCTAACAGTGTGGCAACCCAGTAGTCAGGATTATTTCTAATTCTCACAATTCGAGGGTCATGTTGCAGGTAGTTCAGCAAGAAGGCACTCATGTGTGTTGCGCATCCAGGAGCACCAAGTCCCTGTTGTGTTGGTGGCGAGGTAACAATCATGCTTCCTTCCTCTGTCCTCTCCCCCCAACCTCGCACAACAGAAATGTGGTCAAGGTCTCCCTCATCTGATGAGTCTTCCATCAGTTCGTCGTTACTTCTTCCTGGGCTCCTGCACCTTCCTCACTAGTTTGGCTGCTACCATGCGCCCTGGTAAAACCATCTCCCCCACCCTCACATGCCTGCCACCTTGGTGCTGCCGACCGCCTGGACCTTGCAGATGTTAGCCCTTCCGCATACAACTCCTCCTCCTCTACTTCCTCCACCTCCTCTTGTGCCACCACCTGACTCCGAATTCTGTTTAACATGTGCTCCAGCATGTAAATCACCGGAATAGTCATGCTGATAATGGCATCGTCAGCACTAAACATCTTCGTCGCCATTTCAAAACTGTGCAGAAGGGTGCATAGGTCCCTGATCTGAGACCACTCCTCCAGCGTGATTTGCCCCACCTCTGGATCTCGTTGGCCCAGGCTATACGTCAGAACGTATTGCACCAGGGCTTGTCGGTGCTGCCACAGTCGCTGCAACATGTGCAGAGTTGAATTCCACTGGGTATTCACATCGCATTTTAGCCGGTGAAGTGGCAGGCCCAACGACTTCTGTAGAGATGTAAGTCGCTGAGCTGCGGGATGCGAACGGCGGAAGTGAGCACACAGCGACCGTGCCCTCTGCAGAAGGCCATCTAGTCTGGGATAGTGGGCTAAAAATTGCTGGACAACCAGGTTCAACACGTGAGCCATACAAGGCACGTGTGTGACATTGCCCCGGCGAAGGGCCGCACCCAGGTTTGCAGCATTGTCGCACACGGCCTTCCCTGGTTTCAGGTCCAGTGGAGACAACCATTCATGAAATTGGTTCTCCAGAGCTGTCCACAACTCCTCAGCTGTGTGACTCACATTTCCCAGACATTTCAAAGTAAAAACCGCCTGATGACGTTGAGCCCTACTGCCAGCATAGTAAGGAGGTGTGCAGGATCCCTTCTGCGCAGTTAGAAAGCTTGTGGCATGACCAGACAGGCTTTGGGTGCAGGTGGAAGACCGAGAGGAGGTTGAGGAGGCAGAAGCAGTGGAGGAACTTTGACATAAAGAGGATTGACGCACAACTCGTGGGGACGGCAAGACTTGGACAGCAGCCCCTTGTCCTGCTGTCACCATAGTTACCCAGTGCCCAGTCAGCGACATGTAACGCCCCTGTCCATGCCTACTCATCCAAGTGTCTGTGGTGAAATGCACCCTGTCACACACAGAGTTTCTCAAAGAAGCGGTGATGTTGTGTGCGACATGCTGGTGGAGCGCAGGCACACCTTTCTTTGAGAAGTAGTGCCGACTGGGCATCTGGTACTGGGGCACTGCGACGGACATAAGGTCTCGAAAATCCTCTGTGTCCACCAGGCGGAAAGGCAGCATTTCTGTAGCCAAGAGCTTGCAGATGGTGAAATTCAACCTCTTAGCTTTCTCATGGCTAGGAGGAAATGGTCTTTTACTTGTCCACATCTGAGGGACCGAGGGCTGGCTATTGTGCTTAGACGGGGTTGATAAGGGTGTCCCCGGCAAACTGCCGGTCTGTGAGGAAGATGCAGGCGGACATGTTAGTTTGCCTTGATCCAAAGGTGGTGCTATCGATGTCGGACAGCGCTCAACACCAGCTGGTGTTACCACCTCCAAAGAAAATGATGACCTGCCAATCACGCTGGCTGTTGCGGGTAAAGAGGTGGCAGGTCTGCGTGCCAAAACAGGTGTGACTGCTGTCCCCCCAGTCACAGAGGATGAAGAGGCCGCGGATGCACAAGATATGGCAGACGGTGGTTGGCCCGGCCGGCTAGGCCGCATTGTAGCACCCTGAGCTTCCCACTGCAACTTATGCTTCATGTCCATGTGCCGGTTCATGCATGAAGTACTCAAACTATGTATTTTTTGGCCTCTACTTAGCTTTTGCTGACAAATGTTACAGATAACACGAGTTGGGTCATCTTTATCGATCTGAAAAAATGCCCAGGCTATGCAAGGCTTAGCACCCATGCGACCTGAAGAGCCACCACGACTTGTGGTGAGAGGCAGAGTTGTGTTTGAGGATGCAGTTGTTGACGTGCTTCCAGTACTACGTCTCTGTCCAGGAAGGCGCAGCCTGACCTCGTCGTCACTAGCATCTTCCTCCACCTCCTCTGCTGACCTCATCTCTTGGCTGACTGTGGGTTGACAGTAAGTGGGATCTCCAACCTCATCATCATCACCCTGTGCGTTATCACACCCGTCGTCCTCAGAGCCAACCTGTTCCTGCCCTGACAAAAAACTAAAGTTGTCGCTCCAATCAGGTATTTGAGTCTCATCATCGTCTTCCTCATTGTCTCCACCAACAGGAGTTACAGTTTGGGAATTAGGGTCTACATTATGGTCAGAACCTTCTGCGTCTGGTCCTGGATCCGACTCATAAAGATTCTGGGCATCAGTGCAGATCATTTCCTCGTCTGGATTCACAGAAGCGCTGGAGTCGACCTCTGATTCCCAGGCTATAGTATGAGTAAACAGCTCTGCAGACTCAACCATCTGCTCTACCTCATACTCAGACGGGCAGCTGGAGATTTGGGAGCTGTGAGGAAGCAAGTGCGATTGGGGTGACACCTTTGAGGACTGGAGTATTTGTGATGTTGAAGTTGATGTGGAGGAGAGCCCACTTAAAGGAGAACTTAATATCCGTTGAAGCACCTGCTGTTTTTGTGCCTCATCTGGAATTTGTAGCGATTGGCGTGGCCGTAAGAAAGGGATCTTATCACATTGTCCGCTAAAAGAAGTAGACATTTTAGTTTGGCTGGAAGATGGTCTTTCTTCTGCAGATGTTACTGTTGCTTTGACACCTATCCATGGACACAACCTTTTTTCCCCTTCCCAACACGCCTATTCCCCTTTCCACCAGCAGCAGGCCTTTTTCCACTCATTTTGGTGGTTAACTAATTCACAACTCTGGAGTTGTTTGCACAAAAAAACAATGGATGGGAACCGAGCAGAGCTGAGTGGCCAAACTGTGGTATTAGGCCAAAACTATTGGCTGGGTTAGATGCAGAAAAAAATTATATTGAATTTGCAACCTGATGGAGGTCAGTATAGATGGACTAATAGAACAAGTCCCACACACAGCTAGAAGCCCAAATATTTTTTCAGAGGTAGATGCAGAAAAAAATTGTATTCAGTTTGCAACCTGATGGAGGTCAGTATAGATGGACTAATAGAACAAGTCCTACACACAGCTAGAAGCCCAAATATTTTTTCAGAGGTAGATGCAGAAAAAAAATATATTCAGTTTGCAACCTGATGGAGGTCAGTATAGATGGACTAATAGAGAAAGTCCCACACACTGCTAGAAGGCCAAATATTTTTTCAGAGCTAGATGCAGACAAAAAAATATTTTTAATTTGCAACCTGATGGAGGTCAGTATAGATGGACTAATAGAGAAAGTCCCACACACTGCTAGAAGGCCAAATATTTTTTCAGAGCTAGATGCAGATATAAATTATTTTTAATTTGCAACCTGATGGAGGTCAGTATAGATGGACTAATAGAGAAAGTCCCACACACTGCTAGAAGGCCAAATATTTTTTCAGAGCTAGATGCAGAAAAAAATTATATTCAGTTTGCAACCTGATGGAGGTCAGTATAGATGGACTAATAGAACAAGTCCCACACACAGCTAGAAGGCCAAATATTTTTTCAGAGGTAGATGCAGATAAAAATTATTTTTAATTTGCAGCCTGATGGAGGTCAGTATAGATGGACTAATAGAGAAAGTCCCACACACTGCTAGAAGGCCAAATATTTTTTCAGAGCTAGATGCAGACAAAAAATTATTTTGAATTTGCAACCTGATGGAGGTCAGTATAGATGGACTAATAGAGAAAGTCCCACACACTGCTAGAAGGCCAAATATTTTTTCAGAGCTAGATGCAGACAAAAAATTATTTTTAATTTGCAACCTGATGGAGGTCAGTATAGATGGACTAATAGAGAAAGTCCCACACACTGCTAGAAGGCCAAATATTTTTTCAGAGCTAGATGCAGATAAAAATTATTTTTAATTTGCAACCTGATGGAGGTCAGTATAGATGGACTAATAGAGAAAGTCCCACACACTGCTAGAAGGCCAAATATTTTTTAAGAGCTAGATGCAGAAAAAAATGATATTCAGTTTGCAACCTGATGGAGGTCAGTATAGATGGACTAATAGAACAAGTCCCACACACTGCTAGAAGCCCAAATATTTTTTCAGAGGTAGATGCAGAAAAAAATTATATTCAGTTTGCAACCTGATGGAGGTCTGTATAGATGGATTAATGGAACAAGTCCCACACACAGCTAGAAGCCCAAATATTTTTTCAGAGGTAGATGCAGAAAAAATTATATTCAGTTTGCAACCTGATGGAGGTCTGTTTAGATGGATTAATAGAACAAGTCCCACACACTGCTAGAAGGCCAAATATTTTTTCAGAGCTAGATGCAGACAAAAAATTATTTTTAATTTGCAACCTGATGGAGGTCAGTATAGATAGTCCCACACACTGCTAGAAGGCCAAATATTTTTTCAGAGCTAGATGCAGATATAAATTATTTTTAGTTTGCAACCTGATGGAGGTCAGTATAGATGGACTAATAGAGAAAGTCCCACACACTGCTAGAAGGCCAAATATTTTTTCAGAGCTAGATGCAGAAAAAAATTATATTCAGTTTGCAACCTGATGGAGGTCAGTATAGATGGACTAATAGAACAAGTTCCACACACAGGTAGAAGCCCAAATATTTTTTCAGAGGTAGATGCAGAAAAAAATTATATTCAGTTTGCAACCT
Source organism: Phyllobates terribilis (assembly GCF_046119375.1). Taxonomy (NCBI): domain Eukaryota; kingdom Metazoa; phylum Chordata; class Amphibia; order Anura; family Dendrobatidae; genus Phyllobates; species Phyllobates terribilis. The sequence continues at coordinate 1,016,715,065 of NW_027362761.1, forward strand.
GATGGAGGTCTGTATAGATGGATTAATAGAACAAGTCCCACACACAGCTAGAAGCCCAATATTTTTTCAGAGGTAGATGCAGAAAAAAATTATATTCAGTTTGCAACCTGATGGAGGTCAGTATACATGGACTAATAGAACAAGTCCCACAAACAGCTAGAAGGCCAAATATTTTTTCAGAGGTAGATGCAGATAAAAATTATTTTTAATTTGCAGCCTGATGGAGGTCAGTATAGATGGACTAATAGAGAAAGTCCCACACACTGCTAGAAGGCCAAATATTTATTCAGAGCTAGATGCAGACAAAAAATTATTTTGAATTTGCAACCTGATGGAGGTCAGTATAGATGGAATAATAGAGAAAGTCCCACACACTGCTAGAAGGCCAAATATTTTTTCAGAGCTAGATGCAGACAAAAAATTATTTTGAATTTGCAACCTGATGGATGTCAGTATAGATGGACTAATAGAAAAAGTCCCACACACTGCTAGAAGGCCAAATATTTTTTCAGAGCTAGATGCAGAAAAAAATTATATTCAGTTTGCAACCTGATGGAGGTCAGTATAGATGGACTAATAGAACAAGTCCCACACACAGCTAGAAGCCCAAATATTTTTTCAGAGGTAGATGCAGATAAAAATTATTTTTAATTTGCAACCTGATGGAGGTCAGTATAGATGGACTAATAGAGAAAGTCCCACACACTGCTAGAAGGCCAAATATTTATTCAGAGCTAGATGCAGACAAAAAATTATTTTGAATTTGCAACCTGATGGAGGTCAGTATAGATGGAATAATAGAGAAAGTCCCACACACTGCTAGAAGGCCAAATATTTTTTCAGAGCTAGATGCAGACAAAAAATTATTTTGAATTTGCAACCTGATGGACGTCAGTATAGATGGACTAATAGAAAAAGTCCCACACACTGCTAGAAGGCCAAATATTTTTTCAGAGCTAGATGCAGAAAAAAATTATATTCAGTTTGCAACCTGATGGAGGTCAGTATAGATGGACTAATAGAACAAGTCCCACACACAGCTAGAAGCCCAAATATTTTTTCAGAGGTAGATGCAGATAAAAATTATTTTTAATTTGCAACCTGATGGAGGTCAGTATAGATGGACTAATAGAGAAAGTCCCACACACTGCTAGAAGGCCAAATATTTTTTCAGAGCTAGATGCAGACAAAAAGTTATTTTGAATTTGCAGCGTGATGGAGGTCAGTATAGATGGACTAATAGAACAAGTCCCACACACTGCTAGAAGGCCAAATATTTTTTCAGAGCTAGATGCAGAAAAAAATTATATTCAGTTTGCAACCTGATGGAGGTCAGTATAGATGGACTAATAGAACAAGTCCCACACACTGCTAGAAGCCCAAATATTTTTTCAGAGCTAGATGCAGAAAAAAATTATATTCAATTTGCAACCTGATGGAGGTCAGTATAGATGGACTAATAGAATGATGCTATGCCCAAAAGATTTTACTTCACTAGGTGCAGTAAAAAAATTGGTATTCTATACACAGGTGGTATATCTTGCAACACAGATAGGCTACTTCACTGACTAACACACTCTGCAATAGGCCAAAAAGGATTAGCTTTGCTAGATTCAGCCAAATGCTGTGAAAAAAACTTGCACAGCACTGGCACAGACCTGCCTGGCAAAAACTGATAGGAACTGATGTAACCTAGTCCTGAAAAGGACTGCAATTACAATTAGTCTTTACTCCCACAATCTATCTATTTAAGAGCACAGACCTGCCTGATAAAAGTCGTAGGAAATGCTGTAACCTAGTCCTTAAAAGGACTGCAATCACAACTATTCCCTACTCCAAAGCTATCTGTAGATTTGTGCGAAAATTGGCTTGAAATTAACAAGGTATAGCGCACACAGCAACAGCGGTGCCGTCTAACACGCAGCTGCAGCAGTGAGAAAATGGTGGCGACGGGGAAAATGGCTTGGTCTTATAGGGCAAGGACATGTGACATACACTGCCAATGACACATGCCCTTGGTTGTGTGAAAAAAAGCACTTCGCTCCGTGTGTGCGCTGCTGATAGGCTGACAGATTGCACCTCCCCACTGTAAATGCGGGAAAGAGAAAAAAAAATGGAGATCTTCATTATTCCTGCAGAGATCCATCCCCTGCCCCTCCCCCCACCCCGCTGTACACTCAAACTGTGTATTAACATTAATTTTCATCATTACTGAGAAAAAATCCAGTTATGATTTGGTGCACGAACAGTTATCGAACATAACCTCGAACAGCCGAATTTTTCTCAAATCGTTCGTGTTCGCCGTACGGCTCGAACACCGCCCAAAACAGCTAGAATTTGAGATTGGCGAACAGTTTGAGTCGAACAACGCTCATCTCTACTCAGGAATAAGAGAGTGAAAGTTCTCCTTGTAGAGGGGGTCTAAAAGTGTCATCAACCAGTAATGACTGTCACCCAACATTTTGACAATGCGAGGGTCACGGTTAAGGCAGCGTAACATAAAGTCAGCCATGGGTGCCAGACTGGTAACGGGCAAGACTTCTGTGTCCTCACCAAGATGACGACTGATAGTGTTGAGCGATCACTAAAATGCTCGGGTGCTCGAAGCTCGGGCCGAGCTTACCGTGATACTCGGGTGCTCGACCCGAGCAACGAGCCCAATGTTAGTCTATGAGAGACCCGAGCATTTTTGCGGCAGCACCCCCGGCAGTCTGTAGAAAGCCTATAAAGTGCCCAAAACGATAGTGACAGTGCTCAAAAGACATGGGGGCAGCATGGGGATCACCCCTGGAAGCATTTCTGACCTTGTCCCAGGGCAGTGTTCAATTGTACCTCCCCCATTCCTTGCAATGCAAGCGAAAATATGCAGCCAACCACCCACCCACCCGCAGGCTGCAATACCATACTGCTAGCTTTCACTTGAAATGGGGCCTTTTAGTTTGGAGCAAGGCGAAGCTGGCCACTACCTCATGGCTGCTTCGGCAGCGAGGTATCCATACTCTGTCCCCAGCCGCCCTGATTTCTCCTGTCACCTTCCCCCACACTTTTCTTAGCCTGGCCTGCTTTAGGGCCCTGGCTTCTCCATCAGGGGAGTTGAGAGTCCCTAGGTGAGGAGCATGATGATGATGATAGAAGTTAGCATCTGCTTTGTTTTCTTGGAATGCAAGCGCATGTATGTAGTAGCGGCTAGGCCTGAGGTGGTCCGCGTTTTGGCGCATATCCTACCTCCTCCGAGGATTGCTGGATGTTTTCCTGCTACTATCCCAGTTCTATGACTCCCGTTAAAACAAAGCTTCAGGTGATAAATGATGGATGAGGTGGTGGCAAAGGAGAAAGAGCAGGAGGAACAGGGACCATTCACATCAATATCAGGCCAGTCAACCAGATATGTCTTGTAGGATATGTTTCTGTAACAAAAGGAGCGGTTCGGCTACACAGTTATAGGGCATACAGTGAGTGCAATGCCTACCAAAAATTTCGAGCCACTCCAATGCCCCTTGGAAATGACATGGAGGTCAGAGGGCGTTAACTAAACCTTTTTTTCGATTTATAGCAACTGGGTCTCCCGTGCACTATTGGCCTAAGCAGTGAATGGAAGGCTTTCCAAAAATTATGAGGAACTGCAATGCCCCTTACAAGAGCCATGTATGGCACCCCAGGGGTCTGGTCACCACAGTAATAGAGATATTACGTCGGAGAGCAAGTGGGAGGTTTCCTGGTCAGGATCCCTTAAACATGCAACATCCTCCTGCCCCAGTCCTGGGAGGGGAGAATTCTGTCCTTATAAACTGGATCTGGGGCGGGGTTGAGTGAGTCAGAGAACAGTCAGAGTCAGAGTGAGAGCAAGGGAAAGTAACAGCAAGGAGCTCTGTAGGAGCTAGGAGCTAAAGACCAGGGGCTGGAAGCTGAGCAGAGCTCGCCCTGGCAGAAGACAATAGGAACCGGACACAGGAGTCCGAAGCTGTGAGGACTTATATATCCAGCAGCAGAAACCAGCCGGCAGGGGATTTCAGGTCCTCTGGCCATAGAAGCCCGGAGGCTCAGTCACAAGCAAGGGACCAGCACCGCCGTCGTGGAGCGGAGGCTAACAGAAGGCCCCAAGTCACCAGCCATACGGGTGAGCACTACACGGTACACTCAGGGACGTGGGCTACTTCCACCCGCTTACAGCAAGGTAGCCAGGAAGAGTGTAGACAGACGGGGAGGCCTACAACTCCACCTGGCCAGGGGAACTCCTGCTTGCTCACAGACTGACCAGGCCTCTCATAATAGCCAGTACTCCCGGGAGGGTCTACATTATAATCATCAGTAAAGACCCTGAACTGCACTGCAAAGACTCTGAGTCGTTCCTGCTGCGCTCGTGCACCATCACCCCCATCATCCACACTCACTGCCCTGAGGCTATACTCCTCCCAAGGGGAGTTATCCCATTCTATGCTGCGCACACAACACCAGCCTCAGTGGTCTGCCTAGCAGCGGTGGTACTCCCTGACCGCAATCCACGGGTGGCGCAGTCGGACAATTAACCTCAAAACCTAAGAAAGACTGCCACTGGTTTGACCAGCCTGAGCCACGGGACCGGGTCACCGCCACGGAGGCTACAGACCCCAGAGACCCGGCACCGGGTATCCCACACACGTGTACACACGGCCCAGGGGGCGCGTCACATGCAGTACAGCATATTACAAACATAAGTCCCATTATTGGGGAGTGGGTGTCCCATAGTATTTGCTTATGCCTTGCAAGCAAAAGCTGCCAAATATTAGGACGGAGCAACTTGCAATGCCCCTTACGAGAGCCATGCAGTACAGCATATTACAAACATAAGTCCCATTATTGGGGAGTGGGTCTCCCATAGTATTTGCTTATGCTTTCCCAGCAAAAGCTGCCAAAAATTAGGACGGAGCAACTTGCAATGACCCTTACAAGAGCCATGCAATACAGCATATTACAAACATAAGTCCCATTATTGGGGAGTGGGTGTCCCATAGTATTTGCTTATGCCTTGCAAGCAAAAGCTGCCAAAAATTAGGACGGAGCAACTTGCAATGCCCCTTACAAGAGCCATGCAGTACAGCATATTACAAACATAAGTCCCATTATTGGGGAGTGGGCCTCCCATAGTATTTGCTTATGCTTTCCCAGCAAAAGCTGACAAAAATTAGGACGGAGCAACTTGCAATGCCCCTTACAAGAGCCATGCAGTACAGCATATTACAAACATAAGTCACATTATTGGGGAGTGGGTCTCCCATAGTATTTGCATATGATTTCCCAGCAAAAGCTGCCAAAAATTAGGACGGAGCAACTTGCAATGCCCCTTACAAGAGCCATGCAGTACAGCATAATACAAACATAAGTCCCATTATTGGGGAGTGGGTGTCCCATAGTATTTGCTTATGCCTTGCAAGCAAAAGCTGCCAAAAATTAGGATGGAGCAACTTGCAATGCCCCTTACAAGAGCCATGCAGTACAGCATATTACAAACATAAGTCCCATTATTGGGGAGTGGGTGTCCCATGGTATTTGCTTATGCTTTCCCAGCAAAAGCTGCCAAAAATTAGGACGGAGGAACTTGCAATGCTGGCACCCTGGTGGTATAGTGGTGGTGGAGGCTGAGGATAAGGAGAAGAAGATTAAACAGCCGAAACGAGGAAGCGTATACCCATGTGTGGGTGTGAAGTGGTGCATGTGAATACACCTCCCGAAATAACACAGTGAATTTGACTTTATGTTACTCTGCTGTCATTTTGTGGTGATGAGAAGTCTGGCTCAATCCAGCCCTTGTTCATTTTGATAAGGGTCAGCTTGTCAGCATTGTCAGTTGACAGGCGAGTGCGCTTATCAGTTATAATTCCCCCAGCGGCACTAAAAACACGCTCCAATAGCACGCTAGCGGCAGGGCAGGCCAGGACCTCCAAGGCGTACAGAGCGAGTTCATTCCAAGTGTCCAGCTTGGATACCCAATAATTAAAAGGCACAGAGGAATCACGGAGGACGCTGGTACGATCGGCAAGGTACTCCCTCACCATCTTTTGAAACTTTCCACTCCTTGTGAGAGTACCCCGCGCCTCAGGGCCTGTAAGCTGGGCTGGTGTCAGAAAACTGTCCCAGAACGTTGACAGTGTTCCCCTGCCTCTGCTGGATTGGAGTTGCATCTCTCTCGCCTGTACGCCTTGGTTGGGCAATGAACTGTGACCTCTGCCGCTAGCGTGTTCAGATGGTAATTTTTTCAAGAGTTCTGCAGCAAGGGCCTTCTGGTATTGCCCCATTTTTGTAGACCTCTCCACCTCAGGAATAAGAGAGTGAAAGTTCTCCTTGTAGCGGGGGTCTACAAGTGTCACCAACCAGTAATGACTGTCACCCAACATTTTGACAACGCGAGGCTCAGGGTTAAGGCCGCGTAACATAAAGTCAGCCATGCGTGCCAGACTGGTAACGGGCAAGATTTCCGTGTCCTCACCAAGATGACGACTGACCATGCTCTCCTCCTCCTCTTCCTCCTCCCCCCTGTCCTCAGGCCACCCACGCTGAACCGACGGTATGACACTTGTACAGGTACTACCGTCTACAACGAATAATAGCAGCTCCTGTTCTTCCTCCTCCTCCTCCTCCTCCCCCTCTCCCTCATTGTCCCCCAATGCACGTTGGGATGAGATGAGGCTGGGCTGTGGGTAATTGCCCGCTATGGCTTCTTGATCCATCTCATCATACTCTGGCTGCAATGCCTCCTCTTTAATTCTCTGCAGAGAGCGTTGCAAAAGACAGACAAGTGGGATGCTGACACTAATGATGGCGTCATAGCCACTCACCATCTTGGTGGCCTCCTCAAAGTTTGTCAGGATGGTACATATGTCAGACATCCAGGTCCACTCCTGAGGTCTTATGTGTGGAGTCTGACCTGAATATCGACGGCCTTGTTGCAGCTGGTACTCCACAACTGCTCTCTTCTGCTCACAAATATTTTGCAACATGTGGAGGGTAGAGTTCCAACGTGTGGGGACATCACACACCAGTCGGTGTGCCGGAAGCTGCAAACGCTGCTGCAACACAGCAAGGGCGGCGGAAGCTGTAGCCGACTTGCGAAAATGAGCTGACAGGCGGCGTACTTTCACGAGCAGATCTGGCAACTCGGGGTACGATTTAAGAAACCGCTGAACCACGAGGTTAAGCACATGAGCCAGGCATGGTACGTGTGTGATCTCACCTCGCCTCAGAGCCACCACCAGGTTACGGCCATTGTCACACACGACCTTGCCGGGATGTAGGTTCAGCGGTCTCAGCCACAGATCTGCCTGCTCTTTCACAGCTGTCCACAACTCACAAGCAGTGTGAAGTTTATCACCTAAGCTTATGAGTTTCAGCACAGCCTGTTGCCGCTTGGCGGAGGCAGTACTGCAATGCTTCCAGCTTGTAACTGATGTGGTGATATCTGAGATGGAGGCTGAACATGAGGAGGAGGAGGATGCGCAGGAGCTGTACACTGTGGGGGCAACTCTGACTGACATAGGGCCCGCAATCCTCTGTGTGGGGAGGATGTGTTCCGTCCCAAGGTCCGACTGGGTCCCGGCTTCCACTATGTTTACCCAGTGTGCCGTCAGAGAGATGTACCGTCCCTGGCCACAAGCACTTGTCCACGTGTCCGTTGTCAGGTGGACTCTCCCAGTAACTGCGTTGTTGAGGGCACGGCAGATGCTTTGGAACACGTGCTTGTGTAATGCGGGGATGGCACACCGGGCAAAATAGTGTCGGCTGGGGACCGAGTACCGAGGGACGGCCACCGCCATAAGATTGCGGAAGGATTCCGTCTCCACCAGCCTAAAAGGCAGCATTTCCAATGCAAGCAGTCGTGAAATGTGCGAATTTAGGACTGTGGCCTGTGGGGCGTTAGCTGCGAATTTGCGCTTTCGTTCAAAGGTCTGGGATATGGACAATTGAACGCTGCGGTGGGACGTGGACGTGGACGTTGATGCTGTTTCTTGAGAAACTACCATAACAAGTGAAGATTGAGAGGAGGGGGCATCTTTACATGCAGTATGGACAGGGGATTGCCTTGCACACACAACACGGGGTTCTATTGCACGCACAACAGTGGAAGAAGCAGTGGTGACACCCGCTGACACTGGTCGTGGACCCTGGGTTTCGCCCCACAAAGTCGGGTGCTTTGCTGCCATGTGCCTGATCATGCTGGTGATGGTCAGGCTGGTAGTTTTGTCACCCCTGCTGATGCTGGCATGGCAGGTGGAACATATGGCCTTTTTGGGGTTATCAGCAGAGTCTTTAACAAAATTACAGACTCTGCAAGACCTACCGCTTGTACTGGCAACGTCCCTCGTGTTGGTGTTAGGGAGAACGGTTGCCTGCCTTCTGTCTGCGGCCACCACACTGCTTCTTCCTGCCTGTTGGGGTACTCTGCCTCCCTCCCCCTGTGTGCTGCTGGCCTCACTCTGCATGTCCTCCTTCCACGTTGGGTCAGTTACTAGATCATCCACCACCTCCTCCTCTTCCACTTGCGCACCACGATCCTCCTCCTCACTTCCTGGCAATTGTGTCTCGTCATCGTCCACCTCCTGTGACAGATTGCCAACGTCGACTTCCTGTGGCCGTGGCTGTTCAAATATTTGGGCATCGCAACATGGGATCTCCTCTTCCACCACTTCAAGCGTATCAGGCGAGGGGCCCAAATATGGAAATGGACCAGTGAACAGCTCTTCAGAGTATCCAAGTGTGGGATCACTTGCTGTCTGATGACACTCGGCATGGTGGGAGGAAGGAGCATCAGGGTGAGGAGGAGTATGCGGTCGAGACTCACGGCTACTAAGAGTTGACCGTGTGGAAGACAGACCGGAGGTGGTGGTGCCCAGGTAACTGGAAGTATTGTCTGCTATACAATTAATAACCTGTTCACACTGATCAGTTCTCAATACTGGTGTTGTTCTGTGCTTCCCTAGTAATTCGGTCAAGAAGTGGGAGCGAGAAGATGTGGCTGTTGGTTGTGGCACATTTTCACCTTGGCCACGGCCCCATCCTCTGCACGAACCATCTCCAGAACGTCCACTTCCACGTCCCTTGCCACGCGCCTTACCCATTGTAAATGAAGTAAAATAGCTTACACTTGCACTATCAATGGAAAAAGGGTAATAAAGATAAGATTAGAACCGTGGAAGAGGAAAACCACAGTTATTGTTTACTGGGGTATACCACACTTTTTTAAATAGAGATATTTGCGGCTGAACAGTGAGCGACACACTCAAACTGCTTTTTTTTTAGATACCAAAGGCCCAAAACTGGATAGTACAGAGATTTGACCTGTGGAACTGCGAAACCACACTGGGATGTCGGGCCTACACAAGACTATTTTCAACAGATATATTTTTGTGTCACAACAGTCAGGAGACACTACTGTTTTTCTTTACGGAAAAAACTACCAAAACCTGAATAATAGAGATTTTTTACCGTGGAACAGCAAAACCACAGTTATAATTTACTGGTGTATACTAGGCTTTTTAAAATATATATATATTTGCGGCTGAACAGTGAGCGACACACTCAAACTGTTTTTTTTAGATACAAATGGCCCAAAAGTGGATGATACAAGGTTTGTACCGTGGAACTGCAAAACCACACTTGTATTTCTCGGGCCTACACCAGACTATTTTCAACAGATATATTTGTGTCTGAAAAATCAGGGAGACACTATTTTTTTTTTTTTTACAGCAAAAAATGCAAAAAGCAGGATAATAGAGATTTTTTACCGTGGAACAGCAAAAGCACACTTCTGTCTCTCTGGCCTACACCAGACTATTTTCAACAGATATATTTGTGTCTGAAAAATCAGGGAGACACTATTATTATTTTTATACAGCAAAAAATGCCAAAAACAGGATAATAGAGATGTTTTACCGTGGAGCATCAAAACCACAGTAATAATTTACTGGTGTATACCAGGCTTTTTAAAATATATATATATTTGCGGCTGAACAGTGAGCGACACACTCAAACTGTTTTTTTTAGATACAAATGGACCAAAAGTGGATAATACAGAGGTTTGTACCGTGGAACTGCAAACCACACTTGTATTTCTCGGGCCTACACCAGACTATTTTCAACAGATATATTTGTGTCTGAAAAATCAGGGAGACACTATTTTTTTTTTTTTTTTTTCAGCAAAAAATGCAAAAAGCAGGATAATAGAGATTTTTTACCGTGGAACAGCAAAAGCACACTTCTATCTCTCTGGCCTACACCAGACTATTTTCAACAGATATATTTGTGTCTGAAAAATCAGGGAGACACTATTTTTTTTTTTTTACAGCAAAAAATGAAAAAAGCAGGATAATAGAGATTTTTTACCGTGGAACAGCAAAAGCACACTTCTGTCTCTCTGGCCTACACCAGACTATTTTCAACAGATATATTTGTGTCTGAAAATCAGGGAGACACTATTATTATTTTTATACAGCAAAAAATGCCAAAAACAGGATAATAGAGATGTTTTACTGTGGAACATCAAAACCACAGTAATAATTTACTGGTGTATACCAGGCTTTTTAAAATATATATATATTTGCGGCTGAACAGTGAGCGACATACTCAAACTGTTTTTTTTAGATACAAACGGCCCAAAAGTGGATAATACAGAGGTTTGTACCGTGGAACTGCAAAACCACACTTGTATTCCTCGGGCCTACACCAGACTATTTTCAACAGATATATTTGTGTCTGAAAAATCAGGGAGACACTATTTTTTTTTTTTTTTACAGCAAAAAATGCAAAAAGCAGGATAATAGAGATTTTTTACCGTGGAACAGCAAAAGCACACTTCTGTCTCTCTGGCCTACACCAGACTATTTTCAACAGATATATTTGTGTCTGAAAAATCAGGGAGACACTATTATTATTTTTATACAGCAAAAAATGCCAAAAACAGGATAATAGAGATGTTTTACCGTGGAACATCAAAACCACAGTAATAATTTACTAGTGTATACCAGGCTTTTTAAAATATATATATATTTGCGGCTGAACAGTGAGCGACATACTCAAACTGTTTTTTTTAGATACAAACGGCCCAAAAGTGGATAATACAGAGGTTTGTACCGTGGAACTGCAAAACCACACTTGTATTTCTCGGGCCTACACCAGACTATTTTCAACAGATATATTTGTGTCTGAAAAATCAGGGAGACACTATTTTTTTTTTTTTTTACAGCAAAAAATGCAAAAAGCAGGATAATAGAGATTTTTTACCGTGGAACAGCAAAAGCACACTTCTGTCTCTCTGGCCTACACCAGACTATTTTCAACAGATATATTTGTGTCTGAAAAATCAGGGAGACACTATTATTATTTTTATACAGCAAAAAATGCCAAAAACAGGATAATAGAGATGTTTTACCGTGGAACATCAAAACCACAGTAATAATTTACTGGTGTATACCAGGCTTTTTAAAATATATATATATTTGCGGCTGAACACTGAGCGACACACTCAAACTGTTTTTTTTAGATACAAATGGCCCATAGAACTGCAAAACCACACTTCTATTTCTCTGGCCTACACCAGACTATTTTCAACAGATATATTTGTGTCTGAAAAATCAGAGGCACACTTTTTTTTTTTTTTGGGGGGGGGGCACCAAAAGGTTAATAAGATGGGTATTTGTACATTGTGAAGGAGGAAAAAAAAAAGAGGATTTAGATGAAAAAAAAGGATTTTTCCTGGCCCCCGGGACCTGGAGCTAAGTCCAGCAATTTCAGCAACAGGAGCATCACACAGGACTGTAATGCAGCATTTTCTGGTATAACCACTGCATCTCCTATACAGCCTGCCTGCCTGCCTGCCTGATATACCTGGGATGGATATTAGTCCTGAGAAGGACGGTTTGTTTGATCTGGCAGCCTTTACAGACCCTACACTAACTATTTTGCAGGATATATCTCTCCCTAAATCAGCAGCGCTGTCCCTACACTGTCTGATCCTGAGCGACTGTGTCCAAGATGGCCTCGCCCGGTTTTAAATACTCGAGGTGACGCTGTGCGGCCAGCCAATCACTGTAATGCCCACAAACAACATGGCTGCGGCATTACAGTGACTGGCTGGAAATCCCTGCATGTTCATTGGCTCTGTAAAGAGCGCCAAACATGCAGGGCGGAGACCCGAGCTCCCGCCCGAGTAACCCGGAAATGCTCGGTGCTCGCCGAACATCCCGAGTAGCGTGATGCTCGGGCGAGTACCGAGCAGTGTCGAGCATGTTCGCTCAACACTAGTCATGATGCCCTGTTATGGGGGAGGGGGTCTGCTGCTGACACTGGTATTGGGGTAATGTCCCCCAATTCTGTTAATATCCTCCTTCCTGGTATGTATGGCCCCTCCTTCCTGGTATAAGTGGCCACCATCCTATCTTGGTATGCATGGCACCCCTTTATCCCCCATCCTGGTATGCATGGCACCCCTTGAGCCCCCATCCTGGTATGCATGGCACCCCTTGAGCCCCCATCCTGGTATGCATGGCACCCTCTGAGCCCCCATCCTGGTATGCATGGCACCCTCTGAGCCCTCATCCTGGTATGCATGGCACCCTCTGAGCCCCCATCCTGGTATGCATGGCAGCCCTTGAGCCCACATCCTGGTATGCATGGCACCCTATGAGCACCCATCCTGGTATATATGGCACCTTCTGAGCCCCTATCCTGGTATGCATGGCACCCACTGAGCCCCCATCCTGGTATGTATGGCACATTCTGAGCCCCCATCCTGGTATGTATGGCACCTTCTGAGCCCCCATCCTGGTATATATGGCACCCCTCTGAGCCCCCATCCTGGTATGTATGGCACCTTCTGAGCCCCCCCATCCTGGTATGTATGGCACCCTCTGAGCCCCCATCCTGTTATGTATGGCACCTTCTGAACCCCCATCCTGGTATGCATGGCACCCCTCTGAGCCCCCATCCTGGTATGTATGGCATCCTCTGAGCCCCCATCACAGTGCCTACAAAAAAAAATTAACACTCATACTCACCTCCTCTCTCCTCCAGTGCTGTCCCGCTCTGCTGCTGACACTCTCACCATGGATATTCACTACAACTCATGAGCTTTAATAGCGGGCACACTGACCGCACTGCGGCTTGAGTGTGCCGGCTTTTAAGAGAAATGAATTTTCATTGCTCTCCACGCCCATGGAGCAGGGAATATTCATTTTCTTTAGTAGCGGGCACAGGCTGGTGGCTGCTGCCTCCTGTGCCCTGCTGATCCCCCACTGCCACTCCCCCACACCCACCACCACGCACAGCCAGGTATATAGTATTCGGACTATAAGACGCACCCGCCAATTTCCTCCAAAATTTTGAGGAAAAAAGTGCGTCTTATAGTCCGAAAAATATGGTATAATGCATGCCATCAATACCAAACAGATTGAACTTGGATTCATCCGACCACATCACCTTAGACCAATCTGTCTCTTAACATTAACTGTGTTCTTTGGCAAACTGAAGTCGGACCTTCTGGTTCTTTGCAGAGATGAAAGGTTTCTTGACTGGAACTCATGCATTCAACCCTACTGCTGTTAGCAGCCACACCACAGTTTGGCGACTCACTTTGAACCCATATTCTTCGTTCATTTCATGCGAAATATGTACAGCACTTTTATGGACATCAGATACTGACTTTTTCTTAATTATGTGATCAACTCTGGAGGAAGTTTTACATGGTCGACCACTTCTAGGTTTGTCAGCTGTTCCATAACCTTCTTTTTCTTTCTTTAATATACGTGACCCTTGACCCTGAGAACAGTTGAATTCCATAGCTTCCTTGGCTTTTGCCTGACTTCACTCTCAGAATAATAAGCTTCCTGACATTTGGTGATAAATTTGGCTTTGTCTTTGCCATGTTTTAATCTAAATACACACACATAAAAAAAATGTTCGACTACCCATGGCAAAATATGCAAAGCATTTGTCTCAGCAAATGTTGAAAAGTAACACATAAAGGGATAAAACAATGTCAAATACAATTGTTGTCCTTATAGCTGACAACCATTTGCTTCCAGTTTACTCAAATCACAAGGAAAATGGCATCATAACAACCAAACAGAAGTAATCACACTTTAAAAAGAAAGGCAAAACTTTTGGTTGCCACGGTACATATACTAAAAAAATGAAAAGGAACTTAAAAAAAACACAAATGATATCGGGTCATAAAAGTAAGAAACAATTGGCGGTTCTTATTCCTTCAGCACATGGGTACTGATGGAGCAATTATAAGTATCATTGGAAAGGATATTTATTTTTAATGGAAAACAATAACATTTTAGTAATCATTTTTAAAGTGCATACATTTTTAGTATTGAGCACGGACAGTACAAATAATTTTACAGCTGCATTTCAGAAAAAAAATCCTTTTTTTATTGGAACAGTATGACAATAATAATGGTTTCTAAAAAATATTTTAGTCATGCCCAAGACAAGGTTATTCCTACAGTTTTTTTCTGGCCATGCTGTGCCACCCTCAAATCTTGTACTTTATTCATTCAAACCTCTACCCTTTCTGAAGTATTTAGTCAAGGTTGTGGTCCTAATGAGTAATTGACCGCTATCTCTGTTTGCACACCTATACAGGGAAGGCTGTCAATCTCTAAGTAGGATCCTGACATGACTAAAAACGAGTAGAGATTTGAATGGATATAATAAAGGTTATGTTTACAGGATAACTGTGCATTCAAGTACATTTTCAGAATAAGCTGTCCTGTGTGTATACAGGAAAAACATCATTTCTTGCATTACTTATATTCTGTATTTTTACCAGTATTCCCTTTTATATTCTCCATAATCTGTAATTTAGTGAGTTTAGGTGCTGCTCAACACTATCACAGTCTGAATGGTGTTACAAAATAGATTTTGTATTAATGCTTTGTTTAGGCAGATCTTCTAATCAGGTAGCATCCATTAGATTAGATGTTTAATTACTGCTTTACTTTTTATGTATTTTCATCGCCTAAGTTGTTCTTCTCCAAATAAATGCTCAAAGTAGCCAAAGTATAGTGTAAAACTAATAGCAAATTTTGATACTAAAATGCAATTAGCATACTCACAAAAGGTAATAGGATAGTCAGCACATTAATGTTATCCAATTTAAGAAACTTAAACACATGAAAAATACTTTTATGAAGCTTACCAAAAAATTCCATTAATAACATGACAAAAAATGTATCTACTAAAGAGAAAAAATGTAAAATACACATACACAGACAGGTCTCTTACTTTCAAATATTGTTTCACAATCTCCTTAAATTATTTAGAGAAGGAAAGAAAACATTCATATTGATTCACTTCTATATATTCTATAATATAAGCATTTAGCTGTAATATTCAATTAACTGGTAGCTTGCAGGAGGAGACAAGGTGCACAGCACAGAGAAGGAATTACCTGCTCTTCATTCACTTTTTAGCTCTCAGAGACAAGTGGCAGCGACATAGAGGATATTATACTGCCGAGCTTAGCTGTGTTGATCTGAGCAAAGCTCTGATGTGAGATAAAACAGTTATTACAAAGCTCTGCACTATATATTTCTGTCTTCTTTATCTGTTCCCTACCCTGTTACTCACTTCTTCTCCTTCTTCCCTCTCCATTGAGGATAGTGCGCTCTGTAACATGACACCTGCAGTTCTTCTCTACTGAGCAGGACAGGACTTTAGCTGCTTTTTCACTGTAGATGAGAAATTTAGGAGGTAGTGGGGAGGGTAAGATGTGTCTGATAAATAGGGAAGGAAGCTGATTTATCTGATAAGATATATTACAAGGTTTCTTACAATTGCTTGTACTATTGATTTATGCAGTTTGTTGAAAATACATCTTCCTTTTTAATCTATAAACCACATATTTCAATCTACTCAGCTACTCCTATAACATGATGCCCATAGATTGGACTGCATTTGTAATGTGACAGGTTCTCTTTAAATTCATAAGTTAAAGTCAGTATTTGTAGTACACAAATTAAACTTTGTCATTGCCTAAATTCAGAGGAAAAATAGGAGAGAAATAGTGGAAAAGAGGTAAAGGGTCAGGGAAGAGTAACAGATTTTAGCATGCCAAATATTTGCATTAAGGTTTGATTGAAGGTGTAGTATTGTGTGGAAGATATCTTCCAAATCAAAAGATGACTTTACCACAAAAATACATTTTTTCTTATAATCTCAGGAAATTGGATTGCCCTTAATGATTAGAATTCCCTAGTTCTCTGACCTTATTTAAGAGCAATTTTATATACATGATGTCAGGCTGGACACATTCAGCAAGATGTAGACATTCATGCTATTGTGGGTGTCAGGGTTGTAAGACCCATTCTTTCTTAAGCATGGGCTCCTTTTTTGGTAAACTGGAACCCAATATGAGTACAATATATCAGTAGAATGGTTAATGTCACTAGTTAGGGGACTATATACTGAATTGGAACTTTTTCCAACATGTAGCCATGTCCTGTTAGCATTCAAGAAATTTGTTAAAGATAGAGTATCATGGAAATCATCATGTGTTAATTTGCATTGTGTAATCTATTATGCTGCTTTGTTAAGCCTGCTTGCTGAATCTCCTGGTTATTAGTTCCTGACCTTGGCTTGTATTTCTGACTGCCCTACTCTCTAATGATTCTTTCCCTGACCTCGATATGCTTGTTTTGACTCAACGTCATGACTGTTCTCTGCCTGCTAGCTCTACCAGCCAGAAGCCACACTAAATGACCTGCGAAAGCCCAGATTACTGGGTGAAGGCCTTTGTTCCCATGGAACCTGCTAAGTGAGGTGGCGTTCGCAAATTCTTTTTGTGGAAGCCCTATTAAGAGCTTCCAGCTTCCTACATATAGTGTGCCATTACAATTCAATAAAACGTAACAGTGATATATAAATAATATAAAATTCCTCTATTTACAATAGGTGATGGACAAAGCCTTCTCCCATTCTTAAATAATGACATCTGCACAGGTAAACTATTTGTTACGGATCCAGGTGGTGGAACCTCTGTGCTGTGATACAAGGAGGGACCAGAGGGGCCACGGGATACAAGGAGGGACCACGGCTGATAGACAGGCTGGCGGGCTCGGCTGATAGACAGGCTAGTGGGCACGGCTGATAGACAGGCTGGTGGGCACGGCTGATAGACAGGCTGGCGGGCACTGGAACCTGAGGGCTAAGGAGAGTGTTAGCACACAAACAACAACCTTGCACAGGCACCTCCATTTTGGAGGAGGTGCCTAATATAGGAGCAGTCCTCCGGCCTTTGGCCGGGGACTCTTTAGGATAGCGCGCGCGACCCCTTTCAGAGTCAGGGAGCACACGTGCGCACACCCTAAAAACAGTGCCTGGGGAACTGCGCGTGGTGGGAGTCGCCTGCTCTCACACAAGGTTGGTCTCAGAGTGGCACCTCGTTCACCTTCCCGGTCCCTCCTTGGTTCACTGAGTCAACTAAGCCGCCGTGGAGCCAGGGTTGGTCCAGGTAGGCACTTAGTTACTACGCCCCTCTGGTCCCTCCTTGCATCACAGCACAGAGGTTCCACCACCCGGATCCGTAACAAGAGTCAGTACAAGGCTCCATAGACCTATATTGTAAAAGAGACTTCCGACTTACACTTAATACATAGAGTAAGCTGGCTAGTCTGAAGATCGGTGGTGTCACTGAGAAGAGGAGTAGAACAGTGCAGGATACTAGAGAAAGCAGCGGTAGTTGAGGCCGCCGTGTGGCAAGGGCCGTTCCAGGTAGGCACTTAGTTATGTCCCTCCTTGCATCACAGCATAGAGGTTCCACCACCCTGATCCATAACAGTTTGCACAGGCCATGGAATCCGGTGGTTCCCAGGCTCCTTCGCTCTCAGGCCTGTACCAAGAGGACTCTGGCCAGAGATTCCAACAGGATACGATCCTGTCCTATCTGCGGACAGTCAAATCCTGCCTGGACGCTCTAACCGAGCGGCACCCGCTCCAGCGGCACCTCAACCCAGTGTTGCTGTGGTATTCGGCTTTGGACCCCGGCTTTCTTGCCTCCACGTTTTGGTGGTGACCCTGCCCTATGTTGGGGCTTCATAAATCAGTGCACGCTGTACTTTGAGCTCTTGGCCCACCAGTTCACCTCCGACCGGGCCAAGGTGGTATTCATCATGTCTCACCTTACTGGAGAGGCGTTGGCGTGGCTTAACCCTCTGTGGGAGAGAGGGGATCCTCTGGTCTCTGATCTCCAGGCCGTCCTCACGGCTTTCCGGAAGGTGTTCGATGAGTCTGGACGAAAATCTTCGACTGCCTCTTCTCCGACTCTGCAAGGGAGTTTCTCTGTGGGACAGTATGCCGTGCATTTCCGCACCCTAGCATCTGAACTTACCTGGAACAATGAGGCTCCGGAGGGCCTTTCCAGGTGGATCAACAATGGGCTAGCTGGTCGTGACATACCTCCCTCTCTGGACGACCTGGTGTCATTAGCTACCCGAATTGACATCCGTTTTCAGGAGCGTTCAAAGGAGACGACCCGTGAGAGAAGACCCCTGCGCCTCGCACCAACCTTCCAAAGTCCAGTCTCGCAACCAGCATTTCCCCTGGTGTCTTCTCCAGAGTCTATGCAAATAGACTAAGTTAAGATAGTCAAGTCTCGCCAGGAGATCCACCGCGCCAAGGGGAGTTGCTTCTACTGTGGCAGTATAGAGCATAAGATCCGCTCCTGTCTGGTGAGACCGGGAAACTCCAGTGTCTAGGACTGCTTGGAGAGGTCATCCTAGGCAAAAGTTCTTCCTCTCCGGCCTTGACTCTCTCCATTTCACTTACCAGTGATGAGACCCACTTCTTCGAGACTGCCTATCTGGATTCCGGAGCCGCTGGGAATCTCATTCAACAGACCGTTGTGGAGCGTTATCCGATTCCTACCATACATCTGGCTGATCCTTTAGCGGTTTCCTCTGTGGATGGAAAGCTTCTCTCTGAGACCATCCTGTTTGTCACTGAGCCTGTAACTCTTCAGGTGGGAATGCTACATTCGGAGAAGATCTCCTTTTTCGTTCTGTCCGGTCTCTCTCATCCCCTCTTGCTTGGCCTGCCTTGGTTACAGAGACATGAGCCCATCCTGAATTGGAGCTCGGGTGAGGTGCTCCATTGGGGTCAGGACTGTCATAAGTCCTGTCTGGTTCCTGTACGACCTCCGTCTACTCCAGCTAACCTACCTGGCCTGCAGGCACCCTCCCGGTCATATGCGAATGTCTTTGATAAAGGGGAGGCTGAGACACTACCACCTCATAGGCCGTATGATTGCCCCATCGACCCAATAATGGGTGCTTCACCTCCTCGCAGGCGAATCTACCCCTTGTCGCTGGCCGAAACCTGTGCTATGTCTGAATACATAGAAGAGAATCTTGCTAGGGGATTTATCCAGAAATCCACCTCTCCGGCTGGAGCAGGATTCTTCTTCATCAAAAAGAAAGATGGCTCTCTTCGTCCATATATCGATTATAGGAGTTTAAACCAGATTACCATCAAAAATAAGTACCCCTTGCCTCTCATCTCGGAGCTGATTGACCACCTAAAAGGCGCGAAGATCTTCACTAAGATCTTCGTGGGGCGTACAATCTGGTCCGGATTCGCCAGGGAGATGAGTGGAAGACGGCTTTCAACACTCGGGATGGTCATTACAAGTACCGCGTGATGCCCTTCGGTCTCTGTAATGCTCTAGCCATCTTCCAGGAGTTAGTAAATTACATCTTCCGAGATCTCCTGTATTCCTGCATGGTGGTGTACCTGGACGATATCTTGGTGTTCTTCCCTGATTTACCCTCTTACCGGAGGGATGTTCGTCAGGTACTACTGCAGCTCTGGAAGAATCACCTGTATGCCAAGTACGAGAAATGCCTCCTTGAGCTGACCTCCCTACCATTTTTGGGATATATCATCTCTGAGACCAGACTGCGGATGGATCCCGAGAAGGCGTCTGCCGTCTTAAAGTGGCCCCGACCTGAGGGGTTGAAGACTATTCAGTGGTTTCTGGGATTCGCAAACTATTACAGCCTCTTCATTCCTCATTTTTCCTCCCAGACTTCTCCCATCTCTGCTCTCACCCGTAAAAGAGCAAATCCCAGGGAATGGACTTCCGAGGCAGAAAATGCCTTTGTCTCTCTTAAGCTAGCCTTCTCCTCCGCTCCAGTGCTACATCATCCTGATTGCAATAAACAGTTCTTCCTGGAGGTTAATGTCTCTTCCTCCGGGGCCGGAGCAGTGCTCACTTAGAAATCCTTGTCCGGGTGAATGGTGACCTGCGGCTTCTTCTCTTAACTCTTCTCTCCAGCCGAGCACAATTACTCCAAAGGAGATCGAGAACTGCTTGCCATCAAATTAGCGCTGGAGGAGTCGCGCTACTTGAATGAGGGGGCTCTGCACTCGGTGGTCATCTACACTGACCATAAAACCTCGCTTACTTGCAGACCGCCCAAAGACTAAATCCGCATCAGGCAAGATGGTCTTTGTTCTTTGCTCGTTTCTGCTTCTCTCTCCATTACCGCCCGGCAGACAAGAATATTAAAGCTGATGCTCTATCTCACTCTTTTCTGTCTACCAACAAAGATGAGGAGCCTCTACACATCATTGACCCCTCCAGAATAATGACTGTTGCTCCGTTTGACCTGTCTCATCTACCCTCCTGGTAAGACATTTGTAGCGGCTCAGGATCGGAAGAGGGTCTTACTCTGGTGTCATTCGTCCAAACTGGCTGGTCATGCCGGCCAGAGGAAGATGCTTCTGCTCATTGCCCAACATTATTGGTGGCCCACCCTGCGCTAGGATGTTGCGGATTTTGTCGCGGCTTGTTCCTCTTGTGCCCGTAACAAGATATCTAGGCACCTTCCAGCTGGTAGTCTTCTTCCTCTTTCCATGCTTTCTGCTCTTTGGCAACACATTTCTATAGACTTCATCACTGATCTCTTGGTATCTTCCAGTTCTACCGTCATTAGAGTGGTCGCTGAATGCTTCTCCAAGATGGCTCACTTCATCCCTTTGCCTGGTCTTCCTTCCGCACCTGTGCTGGCTAAGGACTTCATCCGTCACATCTTTTGTCTCCACTGCTTACCCCTCCACATTGTCTCGGACCGAGGAGTTCAGTTCACTTCTCGCTTCTGGAGAGCCACGTGCAAGTTGCTGGATGTCTCTTTGGACTTTTCTTCAGCCTATCATCCTCAGTCCAATGGTCAAGTGAAACGTATTAATCAGATCCTTACCAGTTTTCTTCGGCACTTTGTCAACGCTCACCATAGCGATTGGGTAGAACTCCTGCCTTTGGCCGAGTTTTCTTATAACAACCATGTGAGTGAGTCCTCTGCTAAGTCTCCGTTTTTTGTGGTTTACGGTCGACACACCTGAATTCCGTTTCCCATCTCCTTTTCAGTGGGCAATCCTGTCGCGGAGTCTCTCGTCAGTGAATTTTCGGTGATTTGGGAAGACACTAGATCTTTGTTTCTTCAGTCCTCCGAGCGGATGAAGAAGCATGCTGATAAGAGACGTCTGGATCCGCCTCTATTTCATCTGGGAGACAAGGTCTGGCTTTCCTCCAAATATGTCCGTCTCAAGATGCCATCATCCAAGTTGGGTCCGCGGTTCATCGGTCCTTTTGAGATTGTGAACCAAATAAATCCAGTGGCATATAAGCTGAAACTCCCTGCCTCCTTATGGATTCCCAATTTCTTTCACGTGTCTCTTCTCAAGCCTGTTGTCCTTAATCCTTTCTCCGACGATCCAGGTACCACTCCAGCTCCAGTCTCCGCTGAGAACGTCTTTGAGGTAGAGAACATTTTGGCCATCAAGAGGGTAAGAGGAAAGACTTTCTTTCTTGTGGATTGGAAGGGGTTTGGTCCTGAGGAGAGGTCTTGGCAGCCCAGGGAGAACATTCATGCTCCTCGTCTTCTAGAAAAATTTCTTGCGCGCCTAAAGAAGAGGGGGCGTAAAGGGGGGTACTGTAGCATCGGCGTCTCTGCGTCCTGCCGGGCAGAGATGCCGATCCCCTCACCACCGCGGTCCGAGTCCAGCGTCCTCCAGCTTCCCTGCTGCATCTGCATCTGCTGCAGCTCCTCACGCGCAGTTCCCTGGGCACTGTACTTAGGGAGTGCGCGCTCTCCCTCCCTCTTAAAGGGGTCGCGCGCACCATCCTAAAGAGTCCCCGGCCAATGGCTGGAGGACTGCTCCTATATAAAGCACCTCCTCCAAAATGGAGGTGCCTGTGCAAGGTTGTTGTTTGTGTGCTAACACTCTCCTTAGCTCTCAGGTTCCAGTGGCCACCAGCCTGTCTATTAGCCGTGCCCGCTAGTCTGTCTATCAGCCGTGCCCACCAGCCTGTCTATCAGCCATGCCCGCCTGCCTGTCTATCAGCCGTGCCCACCTGCCTGTCTATCAGCCGTGCCCACCTGCCTGTCTATCAGTCGAGCCCATCTGCCTGTCTATCAGCCGTGCCCGCCTGCCTGTTTTCCTCCCGTGCCCGCATGCTTGCCTACCCGCATCACCTGCCTGTCTACCAGCCATGCTCATCTGCTGTGCCTGTCTGCTTCAGCCATTAGTCCCGTGGGAGTCGCCTGCTCTCATACAAGGTCGGTCCCAGAGTGACACCTGATTCACCTTCCCGGTCCCTCCTTGGTTCACGGAATCAACTAAGCCGCCATGTGGCCAGGGTCGGTTCAGGTAGGCACTTAGTTACGCCCCTCTGGTCCCTCCTTGCATCACAGCACAGAGGTTCCACCACCCGGATCCGTAACAAGCATCAGTGCGAGGCTCCATAGACCTATATTGTAAAAGAGAAATCCGACTTACACATAGTACATAGATTGAGCTGGCTAGTCTGAAGATCAGTGATGTCACTGAGAAGAGGAGCAGAACAGTGCAGGATACTAGAGAAAGCAGCGGTAGTTGAGTATATTATAACACTGACACTACTCTACATGCAAATATACACAGATTTAGTAAAAAAAAAAACTTCACTAGATTGCTTCTTTAAGAAGTAAATAAGATATTACTGAAAACAATAATAGTAATAGTGATAACTGTTGTTAACTAACCCTTTCACCCATTAGGACATGAACAATTGTCCTGGACTGAGATCTGCAAGGATGGAGGGGGCTCAGAAGCTGAACTCCCTCCACCTTTGGTAGATACCAGCTATAGTATGTAGTCAGCATTGTTTTTTAACTGCTGCAGCCGGGCTGCTGCTCTTAATCATTTAGATGCCGCTGTCAATCACTGACGGCAGCATTTAAATAGAGGGATTGGTGCTGCCATAGATTAAGCTCCATAGGAAACTATGAAATTTTCTATAGACTGCAATATTCTGTGGAATGGCGACACAAAGCAACATTTTTTTTTGCTAAATTCTGAATTTATTTTCATCAGATAAATAAAAAAATCTTTGCCAGTTTGGTATTTCTGTAAACATACTAAACTGGAATATCGTGTTTCTAGGTCATTTTTACTGCACAAAGATAAATGTAAAAAAAAAAAACATTACAATAGTAAAAATAAATAATATAATTCAAAACTACAACTCATCCCACAATAAAAATCCTATGTTGACGAAAAAATAAAAAAGTTATGGCTCTTGGAAGAAGACAAGGAAAAGAGGAAAGCGCAAAAATGAAAAATTCCCTTATCATGAAAAAGTTCAATTTCATTATATTTAAATAAGGTTTACATTCAATTAAAAAGAATATACAGTATATGGTACAATTTTCTGAAACAAAGTAAAGTAAGTGTATGTATTAGTATCTGATATACTATGTAAATGCAAGGAACCAAGTAGAATTTTCATTTCGCATAAAGTGCCCTGCTGAGATCAGTAATTGAATTTGAATTGAATGGTTTTAGCAACCTAATTTTCAATGGATTTTGAAAGATTTGCCTTATGTGAATACAAGATGGGCTGCATGTATAAATAATGTGATATGCCAGAAAAATACCCTTCTAATATGTAAACCTTTATTGATATACATTAAATATACCCCATATGAAATGTCAATAATTCAGTATATCTAAGAGCATAAATGGACAACCCTATTAGGATAAATCCCAGTAAATATAGCTGCAGGAAAAAGAAAAGTCCCAACCGCAGTTTAATTTAGAAAGTCAAAGGGGCCACCATATAAAATCAATATGAAGGGAAGACAAAATAAATAAATGTCTATATAAGAGGTTTCCAAATAATATATACCACTATTAAGATGCTATCAAAAATCTGCCTGACCACGGGGGTTGGCACACTGAGAATGATGTGGCACCCCCCACTTAATGGTGGCTGTCCCTAAGGACTTTCCCTATAAACAACACTTACCAAACAATCGCTGTGAAGGATGGCACAGACAGATCACGCAGTATCCCACCTCGCTACCCCTCCTGACTAGTGTTGAGCCACCCCCGTAGTGTTCGGGTTCGGTTCGGTTCGTCGAACACCGGGATGTTCGAGGAACTGTTCGTCGAACTGTTCGTCGAACACCTTAGAACACCGTCGAACACCGATAAAACCAATGGCAGGCAAACAAAAACACATAGGAACACATAGAAAACACGTTCAAAGGTGTCCAAAAGCTCACAAACTGCTCAGAAGACGCTTTCTTTAAAAAAGCCGGCCGGCAATTCAGCAGCGGCATACACCGGTACCCGACAATTTAGACATGAAGGAATAGAGCATCACACATAGATTAGATAGATAGAAACATGTCAGTCACATATATATGAAGTACAGTGACAGTGTTGCTTACTGTACTTGTCATTTAGTGTAAAGGATTTATTAAAAAATATAATAATGTTTTCATGCACCGTCTCTTTAAAAAAGCCGGCCGGCAATTCAGCAGCGGTACCCGACAATTTATAACAGACAGAATAGAGCTTCACACATAGATTAGATAGATAGAAACATGTCAGTCACATATATATGAAGTACTGTGACAGTGTTGCTTACTGTACTTGTCATTTACTGCAAAGGATTTATTAAAAAAAATAATAGTGTTTTCATGCACCGTCTCTTTAAAAAAGCCGGCTGGCAATTCAGCATCTGTACCCGACAATTTAGAATAGAAGGAATAGAGAATCACACATAGATTAGATAGATAGAAACATGTCAGCCACATATATACGAAGTACAGTGACAGTGTTGCTTACTGTACTTGTCATTTAGTGTAAAGGATTTATTAAAAAATATAATAGTGTTTTCGTGCACCGTCTCTTTAAAAAAGCCGGCCGGCAATTCAGCAGCAGTACCCGACAATTTATAACAGACAGAATAGAGCTTCACACATAGATTAGATAGATAGAAACATGTCAGTCACATATATAATAAGTACAGTGACAGTGTTGGTTACTGTACTTGTCATTTAGTATTAAAATAAAGGATTTATTATTAAAAAAAATTGGCGTGGGGTTCCCCGTAATTTTAGTCTCTAGCGGAGGTTAAGCAGACAGCTGGGGCAGATGTTTGAAGCCTGGGAAGGGGGTAATACCCACGGAGCTTCCCAGGCTACTAATATCAGCCCCCAGCTGAATACCTAGCCTTTACTAGCTATTAAAATGGGGGACCCCCCAAAAAAACGACGTGGGGTCCCCCCTAATTTAATAGCTAGCAAAGGCTAGGCAGACAGCTGGGGGCTGATATTAATAGCCCAGGAAGGGAGCCATGAATATTGGCCCCCTCCCAGGCTAGAAACACCAGCCGTCAGCCGCCCCAGAAATGGCGCATCCATAGGATGCGCCAATTCTGGCACTTAGCCTCGCTCTTCCACGCTGCTCTGGTGCGGTGGCAGGGGGTAATAGGGTTGGGGTTGATGTCAGCTTATAATGCCAGCTGACATCAAGCCCAGGTTAGTAATGGAGAGGCGTCTATAAGACACCCCCATTACTAACCCCATAGTCAAAGTTAAAAAAAAAACACAAACACCCAGAATAAAGTCCTTTAATTGAAATAAAGACACAATTCTTTATTGTTCTAAATTAAACCATACTTACCGTCACGCCCATTCCAGCTGAAGCCAACGATCTCCTGCAATAAAAGAAAAATAATAAAGCAACCTCATCCTTACCTTTCCATGGTTCCCACGACAGCTTCAGCTCTGCTACATCGAGATGACAGGCTGGACCGCAGCAGAACGCTGCCATCCAGCTTGCCATGCCGCACACACTGAGAAGCGCAGGCATGCTTGCGCTCCTCAGTGTCTGACTGTGACGGCATCCAGATGAGCCGACAATGAACTCGGCTCACCTCATGTACGTCACTGACAGCGTGGGAAAATTCTCCTGCACTCAGCGCTTCAGCGTGAGAATTTTCCCACGCTGTCAGTGACGTGCATAAGGTGAGCCGAGTTCATTGGACATGACCTCGGCTCATCTGGATGCCGTCACAGCCAGACACTGAGTAGCGCAAGCATGCCTGCGCTTCTCAGTGTCTGCGGGATGACAGGCTGGATGGCAGCGTTCTGCTGCGGTCCAGCCTGTCATCTTGATGTAGCAGAGCTGAAGCTGTCGTGGGAGCCATGGAAAGGTAAGGATGATGTTGCTTTATTATTTTACTTTTATTGCAGGAGATCATTGGCTTCAGCTGGAATGGGCGTGGCGGTAAGTATGGTTTAATTTAGAAGAATAAAGAATTGTGTGTTTATTTCAATTAAAGGACTTTTTTCTGGGTGTTTGTGTTTTTTTTAAATACTTTACTAGAAATTCATGGTGGTCATGTCTAATATTGGCGTGACCCCATGAATTTCGGGCTTAGGGCCAGCTGATAATGCCAAGCTGGCATTAACCCCTTTATTACCCAGTGAGCCACCGCACCAGGGCCCTGGATGAGTTGGGTACAGCGCCAGAAGATGGCGCTTCTATGAACGCGCCATTTTCCGGGGCGGCTGCGGACTGCAATTTGCAGCGGGTGGGGCCCAGAAAGGTTGGGCCTCCCTGCGCTGCAGATTCCAGCCCCCAGCTGCCTAGTTGTACCTGGCTGGACACAAAAATAGGGCGAAGCTCCACGTATTTTTTTTTTAAATTCATGAAATTCATGGAATAATTAAGAAAAAAAGGGCTTCCCTATATTGTTGTGTCCGGCTAGGTACAAATAGGCAGCTGGTGGTTGGGAGCAGCCCGTTCCTGCCTGCTGTACCTGACTGGACACAAATATAGGGCGAAGCCCCACATCAATTTTTTTTTCATTATTTCATGAATTTCCTGAAATAATTTAAAAAAAATTGACGTGGGGCTTCGCCCTATATTTGTGTCCAGTCAGGTACAGCAGGCAGGAACGGGCTGCCCCCAACCACCAGCTGCCTATTTGTACCTGGCCAGACACAACAATATAGGGAAGCCCTTTTTTAAAAAAATTATTTCATGAAATAATTAAAAAAAAATTGACGTGGGGCTTCGCACTATATTTGTGTCCAGCCAGGTACAGCAGGCAGGGACGGGCTGCCCCCAACCACCAGCTGCCTATTTGTACCTGGTTGGACACAACAATATAGGGAAGCCCTTTTTTTCTTAATTATTCCATGAATTTCATGAAATAATTTAAAAAAAAAATGCGTGGGGCTTCGCCCTATTTTTGTGCCCAGCCAGGTACAACTAGGCAGCTCGGAGCTGGAATCCGCAGCGCAGGGAGGCCCAAGCTTTCTGGGCCCCACCCGCTGCAAATTGCAGTCCGCAGCCGCCCCAGAAAATGGCGCATTCATAGAAGCGCCATCTTCTGGCGCTGTACCCAACTCATCCAGGGCCCTGGTGTGGTGGCTCACTGGGTAATAAAGGGGTTAGGGCCAGCTTGGCATTATCAGCTGACCCTAAGCCCGAAATTCATGGGGTCACGCCAATATTAGACATGACCACCATGAATTTCTAGTAAAGTATTTAAAAAAACACAACACCCAGAATAAAGTCCTTTAATTGAAATAAACACACAATTCTTTATTGTTCTAAATTAAACCATACTTACCGTCACGCCCATTCCAGCTGAAGCCAATGTCTTCTGCAATAAAAGTAAAATAATTAAGCAACCTCATCCTTACCTTTCCATGGTTCCCACGACAGCTTCAGCTCTACTACATCGAGATGACAGGCTGGACCGCAGCAGAAAGCTGCCATCCAGCCTGTCATCCCGCAGACACTGAGAAGCGCAGGCATGCTTGCGCTCCTCAGTGTCTCGCTGTGACGGCATAAAGATGAGACAAGCTCATGTCCAATGAACTCGGCGCACCTCATGCACGTCACTGACAGCGTGGGAGAATTCTCCTGCACTCAGCACTTCAGCGTGAAAATTCTCCCACGCTGTCAGTGACGTACATGAGGTCAGCTGAGTTCATTGGACATGAATGAGCTCACCTCATGCACGTCACTGACAGCGTGGGAAAATTCTCACGCTGAAGCGCTGAGTGCAGGAGAATTTTCCCACGCTGTCAGTGACGTGCATGAGGTGAGCTCATTCATGTCCAATGATCTCAGCTCACCTCATGCACGTCACTGACAGCGTGGGAAAATTCTCCTGCACTCAGCGCTACAGCGTGAGAATTCTCCCACGCTGTCAGTGACGTGCATGAGGTGAGCTGAGATCATTGGACATGAATGAGCTCACCTCATGCACGTCACTGACAGCGTGGGAGAATTCTCACGCTGAAGTGCTGAGTGCAGGAGAATTCTCCCACGCTGTCAGTGACGTGCATGAGGTGCGCCAAGTTCATTGGACATGAACTCGTCTCATCTTTATGCCGTCACAGCCAGACACTGCAGAGCGCAAGCATGCCTGCGCTTCTCAGTGTCTACGGGATGACAGGCTGGCTGGCAGCGTTCTGCTGCGGTCCAGCCTGTTATCTCGATGTAGCAGAGCTGAAGCTGTCGTGGGAACCATGGAAAGGTAAGGATGAGGTTGCTTTATTATTTTTCTTTTATTGCAGGAGATCGTTGGCTTCAGCTGGAATGGGCGTGATGGTAAGTATGGTTTAATTTAGAACAATAAAGGAATGTGTCTTTATTTCAATTAAAGGACTTTATTCTGGGTGTTTGTGTTTTCTTTTAACTTTGACTATGGGGTTAGTAATGGGGGTGTCTTATAGACGCCTCTCCATTACTAACCTGGGCTTGATGTCAGCTGGCATTATAAGCTGACATCAACCCCAACCCTATTACCCCCTGCCACCGCACCAGGGCAGCGTGGAAGAGCAAGGCTAAGTGCCAGAATTGGCGCATCCTATGGATGCGCCATTTCTGGGGCGGCTGACGGCTGGTGTTTCTAGTCTGGGAGGGGGCCAATATTCATGGCTCCCTTCCTGGGCTATTAATATCAGCCCCCAGCTGTCTGCCTAGCCTTTGCTAGCTATTAAATTAGGGGGGACCCCACGTCATTTTTTTTGGGGGGGTCCTCCATTTTAATAGCTAGTAAAGGCTAGGTATTCAGCTGGGGGCTGATATTAGTAGCCTGGGAAGCTCCGTGGGTATTACCCCCTTCCCAGGCTTCAAACATCTGCCCCAGCTGTCTGCTTAACCTCCGCTAGAGACTAAAATTACGGGGAACCCCACGCCAATTTTTTTTAATAATAAATCCTTTATTTTAATACTAAATGACAAGTACAGTAACCAACACTGTCACTGTACTTATTATATATGTGACTGACATGTTTCTATCTATCTAATCTATGTGTGAAGCTCTATTCTGTCTGTTATAAATTGTCGGGTACAGATGCTGAATTGCCGGCCGGCTTTTTTAAAGAGACGGTGCATGAAAACACTATTATTTTTTTTAATAAATCCTTTGCAGTAAATGACAAGTACAGTAAGCAACACTGTCACAGTACTTCATATATATGTGACTGACATGTTTCTATCTATCTAATCTATGTGTGAAGCTCTATTCTGTCTGTTATAAATTGTCGGGTACCGCTGCTGAATTGCCGGCCGGCTTTTTTAAAGAGACGGTGCACGAAAACACTATTATATTTTTTAATAAATCCTTTACACTAAATGACAAGTACAGAAAGCAACACTGTCACTGTACTTCGTATATATGTGGCTGACATGTTTCTATCTATCTAATCTATGTGTGATTCTCTATTCCTTCTATTTTAAATTGTCGGGTACAGATGCTGAGTTGCCAGCCGGCTTTTTTAAAGAGACGGTGCATGAAAACACTATTATTTTTTTTGATAAATCCTTTACACTAAATGACAAGTACAGTAAGCAACACTGTCACTGTGCTTCTTATATGTGTGACTGACATGTTTCTATCTATCTAATCTATGTGTGAAGCTCTATTCTTTCGGTTCTAAATTGTCGGGTACCGGTGTATGCCGCTGATGAATTGCCGGCTTTTCATGTTTCACTGTTGGCACTGTTCCCATCGATTTGGGCAATCACTGTAATGCCACAACCACCATGGCTGTGGCATTACAGTGAGTGGCAGACAATCCCTGCATGATTGGTGCTCTAAATAGCGCCAGACATGCAGGACACGCTTTTGGTGCACGAACAGTTATCGAACATAACCTCGAACAGCCGAATTTTTTGCAAATCGTTCGGGTTCGTCGAACAACTCGAACACCGCCCAAAACAGCTCGAATTTGAGATTGGCGAACAGTTCTAGTCGAACACCGCTCATCTCTACTCCTGACGTCTTAATATTACGTCAGTGGGATTTAAGTGGGAAAGTTTCCTTACTTGTACCAATGTGACATTCCGCACCCCTTGGGAGCATGTACTGTATGTTCAGGTTGGCACAACTTTACACAGACACCTCCTGTCCACATGGGTCCAGGAAGGAACAGGGAGTGAGAGGAGGTGGCCCACACAGTTACTGACGTGGCACCACCCTCGTTCATATCCCTGACAGGCTGAGAAGCCCCTTTCACTAGCCCCAGTGAAATAGAACCTTATCAGCCCGGTAGAACTGCCACCAGTTCCTCGTTCAATATAGGGTTATATTGGGCCAGAAACCTGCCCTGGTAGCATGGGAAATTAAACAGAGAAATGAACATGTGGATCGAGATAAAAGAGCAGCCCAAGGTTAAATTGTATATTTAATCGCCTTAAGGGCACACTAGACAATACACTATATACACAATGGGTATACATATACAATGGTCCGATATGCAAATACAAATAGTGGTAGGACAAACCACATAAGCAGATGGATCATGTGAATTACCAGTGTGACGTTCGACCATGTGTGCGCTGAGCCTCAGGGGCATCGGCTTCCAGCTGGGTCCTAGGTCCTTCACAGCACGTTACTCGACGTGACCCATCATTCGAAGTGGACCAAATGCATCAGAGAGAGCGAGACCACATGAACTTACAGTAGCTTTTATCCCCTTTTGGGTCACTCCCCTCCTGCCCTTTGGGCAGAACCTAAGTCCCCTCCCCATGCCTCTGGAATCTAAAAACTCCAAAACTTCAGATGGGTCATAACTCCTTAATGGACGGTACTAGGGAGGCTATTCTGGTGCCATTGGATGGAACCGGACCCCTGCTACTCATTAAGACCAAACACAGCTTTGCTATCTGCTTCCTACTACTTATTCTATGTATCTCCCCACCATGTGAGGCCAGAATGGATCGAGACCATGGAACGCATCCAGTCCGGTCTGGGGATCTCTGAAATATACACAATGTACTGCTAGGATGTATAGTATCTCCATAACTCCTTATGAAACCATAGCTGACTTAACAAAGCACTTTAGACCTCAGGATATCCACATGGCAAGCAAGCCTTTTGTTCTGCTCCTAGCTGTTCAAGGTGTGAGATCTGTCACTCACTGCCTTTTGAATCTTGACCCCCCCCCCCCCTGGCTGCTTCTAGCTGTTCTGTTACCACTGCAGACTGAAGGGGTTTTTATAATCCCATGACAAATATGACACAAATATTGACATGAAATTATATCTCCAATATTCTTCACAATAACTTATAAATAGAAATAGGGTCATAGCATATTCAAAGCTATAGTAATATATTTACTTACTTTTAATTCCTGCTGCTACCCAAAGCCCATGTATTTAAGTGGTGGGCGAATATCCTCCTATCCAAATGGCCCAGATGCATGCTGGTCCGAGATCATGGCCCGATGAGATTCAGCCTCCTATGGTTGTGAGGGTTCCTCAGGGGACAACAATGAAGTGCTATGCAATAAATACTTGGCATTCTTTCAGTTGTGTTCAATAGAAGAATTTTATTTTGTGTGGAAAATCCAGAAACAACAAAATGTTTCGGTCAATATAATACAAGACCTTCATCAGTCCTCTGGATACTGGGAAACTGAGTGCAGCATTATTGAACAAAATTGAAAAAGGGCCAAGTATTTGTTGCATATCAATAATGGATCGGGATCCTACTTGTGCACCTTACATCCAGAAGTGCTGTGCTTTTCTTCACTTCTATAACAATGAAGCACTGGCATAATCGACCATCATACTGACCTAAAAACAATGTAAAAAACATAAATGCTGTACTCTAATGATAGTGTTAAGCTGTTTAGATTTTATAGGAGCAAATTGATGTTTTTTTGCCATGATTATATCAGTCAATCAGTGACTAAAAATGTCCCACAGTTTGCATGGTACATTTATAATAGATCTATTTTAGACAAACACTTTTCAGGGTTATGTTGTTTTTTTCTCCATTTTACTTTTTTGCTGAAACTGTCAATTTCCTATTTTTTTAACCATACTCAAACATTTCAACTACTCATACATACCACCATAGTCTTTACTGTTATGTGCACTAAGCAAATAGCATTAAGAACACTACCACCCACGGGGTTCAATTTGTAATATTTGTTGGCAGCATTTGCAAGTAAAGAGCTAAGTGAATCAGTTATTTATTTGTGCCTCAATGTTGAGTCACCAAAATTGTTGAGTAAAGACTAACCCACTAAGTAGAAGTGTTTTGCTTGAGCAACAATTGTATAACAAACTGTAAGGATTACAAAAAAATATGCAAAATAGGAACTTTCTAAAAATGTTCTAAAATAATTTTTAGGATTATGTAAAACAATGATATTTATGTATAAAATTCCACAAATAGGTACTAAAAACAGAAACCTGACCTAAATGTGAGCCTTGGTTCATTTGCACAAGAAACAGCTACAAATACAATACTGAATGCTGTTATTTGTAAGTGGAAGCACAATGTTTCCATGGGTCATGTTTTCCTTTATTATAATGTAAAGTTATATGATTTGGTTATAAATAAAGTGAAACAATGTGAGAGTCTATAAAAATTTTTTTACAAGAGTAAACAATCACAAGAGGAAACCAAAACTTTTTGACACAGTATGGTAATTCATTTATCAAATAACTTTTCCTCTGAATTTTTTTAAAATTATTTCCAGAGTCTTATTTTTTTCTTTAGACTACATAATATTGGCTCATATATCTAGCCTGCACTTTTTTCCTCTTCATGTGCTTTCCACCTTGTTATAGCTGTTTATTTAATCCAATGGCTTGTGTTAACACAATTTTACATACCGTATTTTTCGGACCATAAGACGCACTTTTTTTCCCCCAAATTTGGGAGGAAAATGGGGGGTACGTCTTATGGTCCGAACACAACTTACCGGTGGTGGTGGAGCGGGATCGCAGGGCGGCGGCGGAAGAAGAGGTGAGGAGGGCCAGTACCTGGCTGGGGGCCGGGCTTGGCCCGGGTACCAGGGCCGGTGTATTGCTGTGAGCGGAGTTTGCAGAGCAGAGTGAGCGGCTTCTGGTGGCCGCGGCCATGTTCCTGAAGCTATGCTCTACAGGAAAATGGCCACCGGAGCTTGCGCATGCGCTCTGCCAAGTCGGCGGCCATTTTCCTGTAGAGGACAGCTTCAGGAACATGGCCGCGGCCACCGGAAGCCACTCACTCTGCTCAGCAAACGCCGCTCACACCAATACACCGGCCCTGGTACCCAGCCAGGCCTGGCCCCCAGCCAGATACCGGCCCTCCTCACCTATTGTTCCGGCACCAGCACCCCAGGCCAGGCTCCATCACCCCAGGCCAGGTGCCAGCATCCCAGGCCAGGCGCTCGCACCCCAGGTCAGGTGCCTGCACCCCAGGCCAGGTACCACCACCCAAGGCCAGGCACCAGCACCCCAGACCCGGCACATGCACCCGCACCCCAGGCCAGGCACCCACACCCCAGGCCAGACACCAGCACCCCAGGTACCAGGGCACCAGCGTCAGGCCCCAAGCCACCAGGTACCAGCATGCCTCCACTTCCGCCGGCTTCCTGAAGGACCCTGCCTCCTGTGACCCCAGCTCCACCGCCCCCCCAGGTAAAATACCTATTCAGACTATCCATCTTATAAAAAATATTTTTTTCCTATTTTCCACCCTAAAATTTGGGGTGCATGTTATGGTCCGGTGCGTCTTATAGTACGAAAAATACGGTACTTCCAGTTGTCATCTAAGTCATTGCCCCATATTGAAATTCATTGGAACAAAGCAAGCATACTCTATCCTTGAATCTATCTCATCTATTTATTTTTTTCAAGTAACCGACTATTAGTTGCCAAGGCTCGTTTAATACAGTACATTTTTTTTTAAATAATTAAAGGGCACTTTCGCATTTTATGCACAGGTGAGACCTTATCTTACCATTTACTCCTATTTGTAGAAATACCAAAATGTGCAGTTGTGCAATTATTCTATGCACTCCGTTCTCTCCTCATATGTTTTAATAAGTGGAAGAGAAGCTTATTTCCTATCAGAGCAAAGAATGTTCTGAATGCTGAAATTTAACTTGCTCAATCTTTCATTTCCCCAATGTAATTTTTGCATGGAGAGTCATTGCATCTGCAAACACATAAAATAGATGGCTGACGTTTTTGTGCATGGGTACATTTAATCATATTAAGTAACTTCACAAATTTAGAACTTTAATTCATAATCCATTTGGCTAAAATATGCAGTTTTTTTCTACTATTACAGTGCCTACACATGTAGG
The DNA here is from genome assembly GCF_046119375.1 of Phyllobates terribilis. Lineage (NCBI taxonomy): Eukaryota > Metazoa > Chordata > Amphibia > Anura > Dendrobatidae > Phyllobates > Phyllobates terribilis. The sequence goes on from NW_027362761.1 coordinate 1,016,749,984, forward strand.
ATACTCAAGATAAGATGAAGTGTTCTCAATACTGTCTTGTGCAAAGAACAAGTGTTTTCAGGGATAAGGAATGAAGAGGACTTGAACACTAGTGCCACCCATTGGAAGTAGCAACCCTACAAGTCAATATCAACCCTTTAACGAGCCTTGCAATATGACTAAGGATAAAAATTAAACCAGATTTCCAATTTACAGACACAGTGTTTTGGGGTATTGCCCCTAGTCAGTGCAAAGTATGAAATCTGATTTGGCTAGATGAGGAGCTAAGACTGGGATCTAAGGGGTAAGTTTCTCCTTGAAGAGAGTGACAAGCCAGATCTGGCCTGCCAGTATGAGGAGACTTAAACACCTTGCATGTTCCTCTGGGAAATTAAGTATGCAAATTGTCTCTTCAGAGAGGAAGAGGACTTGAATGCTGGTGCCACCTATTGGTAGCAATCTTACAAGTCAATATCAACCCTTTAACGACCCTTGAAATATGACTTAGGATAAAAACCAAACCAGAAACCCAATTTACAGACACAGTGTTTCAGGGTATTGCCCCTATCAGTGCAAAATATGAGATCTGATTTGGCTAGGTGAGAGGATAAAACTGGGATCTAAGGGGTAAGGTTTCTCCTTCTCCTTGTGGAGTGTGACACCTTTGGCTTTTATCCTAAATCATATAGCAAAGCTCGTTAAAGGGTCGATATTGACTTGTAGGATTGCTACTTCCAATAGTTGGCACTAGAGTTCAAGTCCTCTTCCTCTCTGAAGAGACTATTTGCATATTTAATCTCCCAGGGGAGCATGCAAAGCATTTAAGTCTCCTCATACTGGTTTGTCACTCTCCACAATGAGAAACCTTATCCCTTAGATCCCAAGGATAAGAAAGAATCATTTTCAGTTGTTTATGGCCTTCCTGACTTGTTTTTGTTCCCTTCTTGACCTGTTCTATTGCATTCAGTCATTCTGGTCCATGAATGCACCATTACCGAGCACTGATTAACTATGCAAAGTCGTTCACTACAGCAATACAATCGTTCTCTCCACTTACAGTATCAAGTTATCAGTAGCACTTCCCCAGCTTACGCAGGGCGATATTTTGCTGATATCAGTTGGTTTTTTGCCATCAAAAGTGATCTTATCACTTGATGAATGATCGTTTTACTTGTTCCAGGTGATCACCGACATGTTTACAGCTTTGAATAATTGAGAATTAACATTCTTATTAACAGTCATTCATTGATTAGGTACTGGTGTAAATGTAATGCTAGTCTATAGGCAATTCAGGCCATCAATATGAATGCAAAATAGGCCAATAGAATAAAGCAGGATAATACTAACAACAAGTGCATACACCCCTGACCAATCTCCACCCCTTTCAAGTAGAAATTGTAATGAGTCATTGCATAATGCTTAGATAATAACATTTTAATGCAATGAATGTTCTTGAAATTTCCCTGAAGGTACTAGAAAAATGATAACCACAATGTTTTCTATCGTATGATCACCCGTGCTGGGAATTCGAATCGTGGATACTAATGAGCATCAGGCAATTTAATGATGTACCTTTGTTGTAAAAAAAGAACATAAGTCCATCATATGAGAATTGCACAATTTCTTGACATATGGTATTTAATTATGGTTGATAGTTTATGGAAAATATGTTTTATACCAATGTAATTTACAAAGTATAATCAGTAATTCACAGCATAATCTGAAGGGATTTCTTCAATTACTTCTTTTGTTTAGCAGCACATACTTTAGATTTGATAAATGTCTAAATACATATTTTGTACACGTTTCTTGTATCCGAATAACTTTAATGATAATTCTGCTCTGATAAATGTCAGAACCTTTATTATATACCTGCACATATTAGACATTCACAAGTAAAGTTTTATTCAACTTATTTCATAGCCCAAGGCAAGCAAATATAGAAAAAAATAGAGCACACATTAGGGAAACTCCGTCACTATTACAAAAAAAAACTGAAATTGAGGCAGCACTCCAAGGTGTTCAAATAGAAAAGGTGGTCAAACTGATTTCATTTGCCTATTATGAGTGTGTGTATATATATATATATATATATATATATATATATATATATATAGATATATATAGATATATATATATATATATATATATACATATATATCTATATATATAATTGTCTTATCCCGTCTGTCTGTCTGTCTTTCTGTCCAGGAAATCCCGCGTCGCTCATTGGTCCGGCCTCTGCCAATCAGCGATGCGGGATTTCAGAAAAAAGATGGCGGCCGTTAGCGGCTCATCTGCCGGACGGAGGTCAGCGGCGATGCAGCCGGGAGATGAGCGGCGCTAGCAGCAGAACTACCCTGACCAGCGGTCGGGATGCTTCTGCTGCGATCAGCCGGTCATCTCCCAGCTGCTCGCAGCGGAAGTACCCGCACAAGCAGCGCCGCTTCCGGGCCCACACTAATACGACGCTGATTGGTCGCTGCCGCCGGCCGCGACCAGTCAGCGATATGGGCGGCAAATTTAAACCCCGCTCTGCTGATTGGTCGCGGTGGCCGGCCGCGACCAATCAGCGATTTTGGCGCCAAATTTAGACACCACTCTGCTAATTGCGCCCGGTCGGCCACATACATATTCTAGAATACCCGATGCATTAGAATCGGGCCGCCATCTAATATATATATATATATATATATATATATATATATATATATATATATATATATATACAGTGCTGCTCACCATTATTGGCACCCATTCATTTTTTTCATAAACTGTACAATATCTTCAAAAATAAATGGAAATGTACCAAAGTTATATCCTCAAGATTTTTTAATTAGTGGCCTGAAGTAATACAACAATAAAACTTTGTTTTTCAACTTCCATGTTGCAGTTTCAAAATAAAAACAGAATAAACAGCATGTGCAGCAATAAAGACACCCTTAATACTTGGATTCACTGCATTTTGCATTGATGACAGCCTCCAAACGTTTCTTGTAGCCACCTATAAGATTCTTGCACTTCTCAGCTGGAATTTTCTCCCACTCTTCCTTTGCAGTTTGTTCATGCTCTTGAATGTTTGCAGGGTTCTTTTTCACAATGGCAGATTTAAGCTCACCCCAAAGATTTTCTATGAGATTTAGGTCAGGACTCATTGCTTGCCATTTTAAAATAGTCCATTTTTTTTAACCATTTCTATGTACTTTTGGATGATCTTCGACTTCAAAGAGTTTTCTTACACTGGATAGGACATTTCGCTCTAAAAGATAATTTTCTGATTTCATGATTCCTGTGATACGATCAAGGCCTACAGTACTAGACGCAGCAAAGCAACCCCACAGCATTATGGATCCTCCACCATGCTTAACTGTTGGTAAGGTGTTCTTTTCCTTATAAGCTTCATTGCACCTTCTGTAAAACAGCCTGAAACACCATGTCTGCAAACTGAGATTCTATTATCCTTAGTCATATTGCATGACTCGTTAAAGGGTTGATTGTGACTTGTAGGATTGCTGCTTCCAATAGGTGGCACTATAGAGTTCAAGTTCTCTTTTTCTCTGAAGAGGCAATTTGCATATTAAATTTCCCAGAGGAGCATTGCACAGCGAATAAGCCTCCTTACCTTGGCATGCCAGAGCCGGTGTGTCACTGTCCACGAGAAATGTTGTCCCTTAGACCGCCATCTGTAAACCAACTGTTGCTTTGCATTGCCAAAAAGCTTTATTTTTGTTTCATCTGTCCACAGAACATTTTCCAAGAAGGATAGTGGTTTGTCAAGGTACTCTTTGGCAAAGATCTGTCATTCCTTTTTATGTATTTTCTTCAGCAATGGTTTCTTCCTTGGCCATAGCCCATAAAACTCTGCTTGGTTTAGTGTGCGGCATATGGTACTTGTTGAAACCATGACCCCAGACTGTTCCTGGTTGGCCTTCAAGTCTTTGGATGATTGACATGGTGTTTTTTGCTATTATTCGCACCAACCTTCAAAGACATCTATTGTCAATTTTCCTCTTTCCTCCATGTCCAGGGAGGTTCTTGATGGTTCCATGCTTGGAAAACTTCTTAATAACATTGCGCACTGTTGAAACTTGGATACCAAGTTCTTTGGAGATGGCCTTATATCCTTTGGAAGTCTTGTGTTTCCTAATAATATTAGTTCTGATGTTATTAGACATCTCCTTTATCTTCACCATTGTGTCAAAGGAACAGGGCCTACCATGTGGCTTTTTAAAACACTGAAGTCTTTCTAATTCACGTCACATGGGCACCGACAATTAATCACAGGTGAATCTCTTTTGTGATTTACCACAGGCGAGTCAAAATGTGTTTCCATAATAAATTAATGTAAAGGGTGCAAATACCAGTGACACAGCAAGCTTTAGGTTTTTCTATTTTTCCCTCCCAATGCTTTTTGTTTTAAATTATTGTTTATCATTTGCCATTTTGTATTTAACACAAGTGCTCTATACAAAATAACTGTTTCACTTGATTCATTTTTTTTCAGGAGATGAAAACAGTAAACAGAACATATAATATAAAAGACTGGCACTCATTTGTAAATTTGCAGAGTTTGCAGATTTTTATTCCATGCTCCTCAAAAAGCAAACGGGTTACATGTTTCAGCTTGAGCACAAGCCTTTTTCAAACGGAGTCTCAAACTGAGACTCCATTTGAAACAGGCTTGTGATCAAGCCGAAACACGTAACTCATTTGTTTTTTGAGGAGCATAAAATAAAAATCTACAAATTCTGCAAATTTCCAAGTGAGTGCCAGTCTTCTTATGTTATTTGCAATGGGAAGCCAACCCTAGACACAAGCACCACGGATTTTGAGTTTCGACTGGAATTGATGTTTATTATATATATATATATATATATATATATATATATATATATATATATATATATATATACAGGGTGGTCCCAAAAGTAGGTGGACAGAAAGTGTAATAAGGTTATGAAGGGGGAGATTTATCAAACACTAAATTACAGCCGCCTGTCTGGATCATCCTCCAATAAACCATGAATTAGACGTGGACGATAAGCTTTCCACCCAATAGATTTCAGGATTCGCATGATAGAAGCTCGTGAAATTCCCAATTCCAAAGAGGCTCTTCTGGTGGACTTTTTTGGACTCTGAGCTAATGTTTCAGCAACAAGTTGTTTATTATCTTCTGTACAGACGGTTTTGGGTCGACCAGTTTTTGGAGCATTAAGGATTGAGCCAGTGGCATTGAATTTGTCACGAATGCGGTAAATGGTTTGTCTCTTTGGCGCTTGAGTACCAAATGTTTACACCCAATTTGCTCTAATGGTTTCAGCATTTTGAGATTTCCAATACTCTGTTAAAATCCATTTTCTTTGATCTGTATTTAAATTATTTGCCATTATGTGTTATCTGAATTATCTGAAAAGAAAACAGATTTGGGGAGATCTATCTGTGAAAACTAGATCTGTGAAACTGGCTCAGTTGCCCTTAGCAACCAATCAGATTCCACCTTTCATTTTCCAAAGAGTCTGTGAGTTATGAAAAGTGAAATCTGATTGGTTGCTAAGGGCAACTGAGCCAGTTTCACTTTACACCATATTTGATAAATCTCCCCCTTCGTAACCTTATTACACTTTCTGTCCACCTACTTTTGGACCAACCTGTATATATATATATATATATATATATATATATATATATATGAATAAACTGAAATTGCAACACTAAGATGTAAAAGTCAAGGAATTATGAAAAGTCACATGAGTAAATGTCATACCGGTCCTACTCATGGGATCATGGTGTGGAGTGGCATAATGTACGCTAGCAGGAAACATGTAGTCTTCATTTAAGGTACACGAACTGCTTGGTGTTATATTGATTTGTCATTGAACCAATGGTATGGCCATTTTTCCATTGTCTAAGGAAACAATTCCTTGCTGCATGTTGCTAATGCTACTGTGAGCAGACTGTGTGGCCTAAACATGCTGCCATCAAGAGAAAATAGTCGGGTGGTGCACGTGGAAAACAATGTCTGTAGGAAAAGCAAATCCCGGCACTCACGTGTTGATGATTAGTTCGTTTATTCCACAAATTGTCAAATTGAAAAAAGCCTTGGACAGGCTGAAACGTCTTTTTGTGAGTTGTGGAATAAACGAACTAATCATCAACATGTGAGTGCCGGGATTTGCTTTTCCTATAAACATGCTGCAGTGTCTGTGGACTTATCTCACATTGAACACATCTTGGTCATTATTGGTCGGCAACTGGAAAGGCAGCTGTCATCAGCTGATGATGATATGAGTGCCCAAATGCTTTCAGTGTGGCAATATGTTGCTCACATAAACTTTCATACCTTATTGATAGATAGCATGCCAAGGCATGTAAGTGCCTGTATTTCTATGCACGGATCTAATGTTCGATACTGAATAAGTCGAGATGTTTGAAAAATTTGTTACTCTAAAGATCTGAGGTTGTGGGTTGTAAGTAATCACCTAGGTAGGTTAACGATGCAACAATATTTTATTGATCACAGCCATGGTAATAGAGCAATTCCAGGTAAATGGCAAAAATACACTTCTCTCAGTCCTCAAGTTCCCAATCTGGGTTCAGTAGTTCCACTGGCTTTGTATAAGGCCATACTCACTGTCTCCCAACTTTTGGTTGGCGCACAGATTTCGTATCTCCAGCCAGTCTGTAGCACAGTCCATGATCCTCTAGACGGCAGATAAAACGATGAAAGCACAGGTATCCAGTAGCAGCAGTCCTTTTAAGAAAGTTTAAATCCAAATGACATAATCCATAATGGTAACATGTTTATTAGTGTTGAGCGAGTATGTTCTGTTCCGAGTATGCTCGGGCCGAGCTCCGAGTATTTACAGCTGCTCGGTGATATGTTTGAATCGCTCCCGTGTGCATGATTTGCAACTGTTTGACAGCTTTATTACATGTGAGGAATGTGTAAGGAATAGACATTCCTCACATGTAATAAAGCTGTCAAACAGTCGCAAATCATGCACACGGGAGCGATTCAAACATATCACCGAGCAGCTGTAAATACTCGGAGATCGGCCCCAGCATACTCGGCGAAAGGGTTAACAGAACATACTCGCTCAACACTAATGTTTATCCATCCATCCTTCCAAGTCCACGGTCTCCATCCTCTTCCTTCAATCCTTCCACACAACTCTCTAAAACATGTCTCTCCTTTCTTCCACTGGGATAAGTCCCCTCCCAGGTGAAAAGTGATCACACACCCCCCTTAAACATTCACTGTTTGCTAAAACAATGAAGAATATTCTAGAAGCCTTCATCTGAGACTGCATGTAAGACCCCCTGTGGTGACAGCTCCACTGTTTCTACAATCTACACACACATAATGAGATTATTGGCTGTTGAAACAATGGTTAGATACTCCTGAGATACAGATATCCTGAGATACAGATTAGTGGAATGCTGGACATTTTACAGGTGAATCTTACATACTGACAAGTTAGCAGAACTATATAAAACATAACAAGTAAATCACTAATAAAACACAGTAATAATATTGACAAAAATGGTGGTCCTTTGCTGGAAAAGTATCATAGTCTTTATTAAGTGGGCAGCTCCTCACATACCTCCCCCACTTTTTCAGCACAGACACGATTGTAAGAGGTCTCGCCTTTATGAGAACAAAACTTTGTATCATCCAGTTTCCTCAAAGCATATTCCATGTCGTCCTTGCGAATATACTCCAGAGTCCCCATTCCACCCTTGTATACGTCAGTGTAATAGATATTTCCAGCTTCTCTCATATGGTCTTTCAGATCCTGCCAACTTCCCGATGGGGGAAGCCCTGAGACAAGGACTCTGTATTTAGATCGCTGTATCAGGAGTCTGTCCTTTCCATGGGGTCCTCCATATCCCCGGTTTGTCCTTGGAAACTCCCCACATGCCCAATGAGAACCAAACTTGTATCCATTGCAACCAAACCCAGAGTGCTTGCACCCAGTTAGGGGGATGGTCACTTGGCGGCCTGGTAAAGGGAGCTCTGGGGGGACAGTATCTGGGCTGACCAGGGTGATGGTAGATCCAGTGTCCCGAAGTCCCTTGACCTCCTCCCTGATGTAATTTACCTCCCCCAGATTACATTCCTTCATTGTGACAGTCATTGCATTTTGTGTATCACTCACCGCTGACATGTTGATATTGCTCCTTTCCCTATCGGCTGATGCAATGTGAACCGGTCCTTGGCTTCCGGTTACGACATTGACCCAGTGGCACACCAATCCCACTTCCAGATTGTTTCCCAGCAACACATCTACTGGTAGGTGCCGCACTACTCCTACATCCACCATTCCATAACTGTGACCCCAGTCTAAATGTAGTCGGGCCCTCCGAATGTTCAAAGTTTCTCCTTCGGCTATATTGACTAACATACGGCTGCCGGGGACAATACATATACATATATATACATATATATATATAAATATATATTTCTACACAGTGGGGAAAATAAGTATTTGATACACTGGGGATTTTGCAAGTTTTCCCATCTACAAAGATTGGAGAGGTCTGTAATTTTTATCGTAGGTACACATCAACTGTGAGAGACAGAGTCTAAAAAAAATCCAGAAAATCACATTGTATGATTTTTACATAATTAATTTGCATTTTATTGCATGAAATAAGTATTTGATACAATAGAAAAACAGAACTTAATATTTGGTACAGAATCCTTTCATTGCAATTACAGAGGTCAGATGTTTCCTGTAGTTCTTGACCAAGTTTGCACACACTGCAGCAGGGATTTTGGCCCACTCCTCCATTGTGGCCAATTATATGATATAAGGGACCTTGGCTAGAGTTTACCTAAGGCCACTTTCACACGTTCAGTATTTGAACAGTATTTTACATCAGAATTTGTAAGCCCAAACCAGGAATGGGTGAAAAATGAAGAAGTGATGCACATGTTTCTATTATACTTTTCCTCTGACTGTTACTCTCCTGGTTTTCGCTTACAAATTCTAACAATGACTTAGAATAGAGCAATACCAGCGCTACCATCTTCTAGTGTGTACACTTGCTGCAGTAAGCAACAAGTTGTCTGCTGCTGCTTTCTTCCATTTCAACAAATAAAACAGATAAAAATGCAAAAACCCGCTATGTGCTTTTAAAAATATTCCCAACAATTATTAACACACATATAAAGGTGATCCTACCCTGTTTCATAGGATGATCCTATGAAAGATGTCATCAAGAGTCCAAATATGTTGAAGTCTGGTAATGATCCAATCAACAAAAGTAAAAGTATTGTATTCTGATTGTCTCCTTGTCACCTTGTATATAAATATACATATATAAGTATATAAATTTACATACATAAATGCACACATTCACACAGCTATGCTACATGCACATTTACACACAGCTCTGCTACATGTACATTTGCGCACACATCTCTGCTATATGCACATTTACTCACACAGCTCTGATATATGCACATTCACACGCACACACAGCACTGCTATATGCAGTTTTGTGTGTAAATGTATATATATATATATATAAATATATATATGTATACACTGCTCAAAAAAATAAACGGAACACTCAAATAACACATCTTAGATCTGAATGAATGAAGTATTCTCATTGAATACTTTGTTCTGTACAAAGTTGAATGTGCTGACAACAAAATCACACAAAAATCATCAATGGAAATCAAATTTATTAACCAATGGAGGCCTGGATTTGGAGTCACCCACCCCCAAAAGTAAAGTGGAAAAATACACTACAGGCTGATGCAACTTTGATGTAATGTCCTTAAAACAAGTCAAAATGAGGCTCAGTATTGTGTGTGGCCTCCACGTGCCTGTATGTCCTTCCTACAATCCCTGGAAATCCTCCTGGTGAGGTTGCCGATGGTCTCCTGTGGGATCTCCACCCAGACCTGGACTAAAGCATCTGCCAACTCCTGGACAGTCTGTGGTGTAACGTGACGTTGGTGGGCAGAGCGAGATATGATGTCCTAGATGTGCTCAATCGGATTCAGGTCTGGGGAATGGGCGGGCCAGTCCATAGCTTCAATGCCTTCATCTTGCAGGAACTGCTGACACACTCCAGCCACATGAGGTCTGGCATTGTCCTGCATTAGGAGGAACCGAGGGCCAACGGCACCAGCATATGGTCTCACAAAGGGTCTGAGGATGTCATCTCGGTACATAATGGCAGTCAGGCTACCTCTGGCGAGCACATGGAGGGCTGTGCGGCCCTCCAAAGAAATGCCACCCAAAACCATTACTGACCCACTGCCAAACTGGTGATGCTGAAGGATGTTGCAGGCAGCAGATCGCTCTCCACGGCATCTCCAGACTCTGTCACATCTGTCACATGTGCTCAGTGTGAACCTGCTTTCATCTGTGAAGAGCACAGGGCGCCAGTGGCGACTTTGCCAATCCTGGTGTTCTGTGGCAAATGCCAAGCATCCTGCATGGTGTTGGGCTGTGAGCACAACCCCCATCTGTGGACGTCGGGCCCTCATACCACCCTCATGGAGTCGGTTTCTAACCATTTGTACAGACACATGCACATTTGTGGCCTGCTGGAGGTCATTTTGCAGGGCTCTGGCAGTGCTCCTCCTGTTCCTCCTTGCACAAAGGCGGAGGTAGCGGTCCTGCAGCTGGGTTGTTGCCCTCCTACGGCCCCCTCCATGTCTCCTGGTGTACTGGCCTGACTCCTGGTAGCGCCTCCAGCCTCTGGACACTACGCTGACAGACACAGCAAACCTTATTGCCACAGCTCGCTTTGATGTGCCATCCTGGATGAGCTACTCTATCTGAGCAACTTCTGTGAGTTGTAGAATTCGTCTCATGCTACCACGAGTGTGAAAGCACAACCAACATTCAATAGTGACCAAAACATCAGCCAGAAAGCATTGGTACTGAGATGTGGTCTGTGGTCCCCACCTGCAGATCCACTCCTTTATTGAGTGTGTCTTGATAATTGCCAATAATTTCCATCTATGTTCTATTCCATTTGCACAACAGCATGTGAAATTGATTGTCAATCAGTGTTGCTTCCTAAGTGGACAGTTTGATTTCACAGAAGTTTGATTTACATGGAGTTATATTCTGTTTTTTTAAGTGTTTCCTTTATTTTTTATATAGTTTATTTTACTTTCTATTATTTATTTAAAGCTAAAACTCGGGTTAATAGTTTTTGGAGTTGATGGCCCTCATCCTGGGTATATGTCCCCCATCCTGGGTATATTGCCCCCTTCCTGGGCATATTTCCCCATCCTGGTATATGGCCCCCATTCTGTGTATATGGCCCCCATCCTGTGTATATGGCCCCCATCCTGTGTATATGGCCCCTGTCCTGTGTATATGGCCCCCGTCTTGTATATATTGCCCCCATCAGGTGTATATGGCCCCCTTATATTCAATGCAAAGAAAAAAAACAAATGCTTCTACATACCTTCCTCATGCTCCCACGCAGCGCTGGGTCTTCTGTGTGCTCTGAACAGGTCGGCAGTGAGCGGTGATCACAGCTGACAGACTGAGATCACCACTCCCCGCCACAGCTGCAGATACTCACCTCGCCTGGGACCTCCACTCCCCGGCACCTTGTCTCCCTGGCAGCTATTGTCATCGCACGCACTGAGCAGTGCGTGCAATGATGAATGATAAGGGAAAGTGGAGCCCACAGCATACACTGCGGGCTCCACAAAATGGCCGCAATCTCCTCCCACAGCTGTGACCTGGACAGCCCATGGGGCATGCCAAGATCACAGCTAAGAGGCAGGAGAAGCATCCTCAATACAAGAGATGCGGTCGCCGTCCGACTGTAGGCTCTTATGTCAAGGGCTCCCGTATGTGAGGTGTATATCTGTCGTGCTCAGACAGTTACACACCCCTCAAATGAAAATGGCAGCCCCCAGTGGTTAAAGTAAAATTGAATAAATAAAAAACTAATAAAGTGGTACATTTAATTTTGTATTAAAAATAATTGATTATATAATCAATAATTATTAATGTAAAATTAAAAATTGCAGCACCTTCCCTTCAACTCTGTCGTTAATAATAACATTTGTATTCATTGTTCCTGTGCACACCTGTGCATATAGGACACTTAACTGCTGCTAGTTTTTTTTTGGTTGCTGCAATGTCTTAATCAACCAATAGTAATAAAATGGCATGTGACAATGAGCTTTTGGTGCTCTAAAAAGTAAGACATATCCATTATTTAATGAATTAAGTATTTTGTACAATTATTAGTTAAAATCCATATAACGTAAAACACTGAAGACAAGGTCAGCGTGTTTAAATGTGATTTAAAATCTCTAGAGTTATTTGTAATTATAGCTCATTATAAACTGTCAGTGTCATTTTGATGGAAAAAAAACTATATAGGCATTTGCTAATTTATCTTCACAGTGTGAAGAAAAATATTCTTCCATAAATGACAGTTTAATCAATGTTGTTGGATCAAGCAATTTAATAAATGCACATGAGTTTGCTTGCTAGAAGCTATGTTTCCATAACTGATAAAACACCTGAGTTCATTAATGAAAATATATATCATAAATGATCAAAAATAAATTCTTGGTTGCTCAAAAACCACATATGATATATGAACATAAATTAACCATTTGTACATATTTAGAACTAATAGGGAGATATATATGACAAGTATAAGGATGTAGTTTTTCTATTCACAGTACGTTCTATATCATGAAGTATTTATTACATAGGTTTGAACTTTTCTTTCAAACCTGGGAAAGTCTAATCCTATTGCCACCTGGTATGTATTGTACCGTCGTGTTCTTGTTCACTTTCAGCCCATACAGAACATTAGGATCAGCTGTGCCATACTCTTTTTTTTGAAGAATATTTTAAGACTGACATTGCTGTCTGTACTCAGCCATCATCCATTAATGGTTATGATTTCCATAATTGATCCAGCTTAATACAATGGTCCACATTTTGCAGTTTATTTATGCCTATTTTTTGGAACATTTTGTTCCAAATGTCTAATCTGCTTTGAGAAACATTTATTAACTATTTGCTTTAGAATGTAGAGCACCAAGGATGTCATTTTGTGGAGTGAAAAGTGGTTGTGGATTACTGCTTGGCCAGAATTAATACACATTCATGAATGCTTTTATTTAAAAAAAACTCTACATTTTTGCCCATATCCAATAAAGTAAAAAGAGAATTTTACTAAAACATAACGTTTAATGCATAGTCTTAAAAAAACATACATGTTTCAATTTTAATCATTAAATAAATCAACACACTTACAAAAGCTTATGGACCATGTCAGGTGAGAAGAGCCTTGGGGTCTTCCCATAAGATTATAGCGAATGTTACCTCATAGATAATATTAAATACTGTACCATAATATCAGGCAATGCTTAGTATACAGAGGTGGTCATAACCAACAGTGCTCTTAAAAAAGTTTAGATCTCACCTGGTCATATGAACTTAGTGCACCATGGTGTCAGCAGGGTCATTTTGTTTGGGGCAGGGTTTGCCAGGAGAAATGCCCATGCATTATATGTGGTGCCCGTGCAACGACTCCTGCCATGAAAAGGTCTGTATCCAAGTGTTTACTCCTACTTTAAAAAACTATAAGCCCCCATTCCTCCCTTTTCCAATGCCTTTCATCTTGGTGGCAAGACTCATCAAAGAAAATATAATGAATAATAGGTGTAAAATATATTGGAGACACAAACATCCAACTTGTAGAGTGCCCCAAGCCTGAATAAGCCAAAAGAAGGTGGCATATATTCAGCTGCTATCGCTTGTATATTTACTAGGCCACACACCCCACCATCCACTTCTGACATAATTTATGATGGGGAGATCCTGTGCAATTCTTTTTTTAGCTGTGGTGGCAGTCAGAAGGAAAATCTCTTCCTGACTTGTAGATTAGTGTTTTTATTTTTAACCTAGTATACAATTTTGCTCAGTTGCATTCCAGTCAGTACAGAGGAAGAATTTATTAGAAACAACATCTGTAGACATATTTAACCCCTTCGCCCCTGGGCGATTTTCCGTTTTTTGTTTTTTTTCCTCCCCTTCTTCCAAGAGCCATAACCTTTTTATTTTTCAGTCAATATAGCCATGTGAGGGCTTGTTTTTTTTCATGGGCTGAATTGTACTTTTGAATGACACCATTGATTTTACCACATAGTGCACTGGAAAACGGGGAAAAAATTTCAAGTGCGGTGAAATTGCAAAAAAGTGCAATTCTACAATTGTTTTTTGGGTTCATTATTTACCATGTTCACTATATGGTGAAATTGACCTGGCAATAAAATTCTCCAGGTCAGTATGAGTACGCAGATACTAAACATATGTAGGTTATTTTTTATTTAAGTGGTGAAAAAAATTACAAAATTTGTATGAAAAAAAGTTTTTGCGTTTGTTGCCATTTTCCAAGACCTGTAGCGTTTCCATTTTTCTAGATCTGGGGTTGGGTGAGGGCTTATTTTCTGTGGCTTGATATGATGTTTTTATTATTCTGGTGTACATAAAATATTTTGATCGTCTCTTATTGCATTATATTGCAATGTTGCGGCAACCAAAAAAACGTAATCCTGGCGTTTATTTTTACGTTACACTCTTTACCGATCAGATTAATCTACTTCATATTCTGATAGATCTGACATTTCTGAACACGGCGATACCAAATATGTGTATTTTTTTTATTGTTTTATTTTTTTAATGGGGCAAAAGGCAAAATTTTTACTTTTGTGTTTTTTTTTATATTTTTTAAAACTTTTTTTATTTTTTACAGTGTTCAATATTCCCCTTAGGAGACTTGAAACTGCAATCTTCCGATTGCCTGTGCTATACATAGCAGTGCTTCAACACTGCTATGTATAGCAGAAATCACAATCTCTCATGAACGTTGGCCACGGGCCAGCATTCACAGGAGGATCATTATGAGAGGCATTGGGGTCTTCTGCAGGCCCTTAATCACAGCTCTAATATACAAATGGTCAGTCCAAACTTGCACTAATAATTGTGTAAATCAATAGTGGCTTCTCCTTGAGAAAAACATTATACAAATGTAGCCTTTTGGTTAAAAAACATTATCCATGCAAATGTTGTGAGAAAATGTAAGAATATCATATTTTTTGTTGGCATCATGCTGTACATAAGAATATATAGCTGTGTAGAATTCAGTGAAATAGCAGCCAGCTGGTGACACTATTTTGCTTAACTGGAGAGGGCTAGGCAAACCTTTAAAAAACAAAAATAATACTCACTTCACCACCCACTTTTCCCACCACCTGGAAGGGCAGCGCTCTGAAAGGCCACAGGTGATAATGATAATGATCTTATTCTTAAGTATGCTTAGTCTTCTCTATGAACTTTTAAAACTGTCAGAATTTTTGTACACTAGTTTCTTATTTAAAGGGATCCTCACATCTGATTTATGTTGACCAAACAGAAGACAGCAAGAATCAGATTTTAATTGCATTATTGCAAACATTTTTATATTTCTCTGAAATGGCATTTAAGAGACAATATACTTTAAAGATCCTGAACGTTCGAGATGAGACTAGTCTGGCTCTGCATTTTGTCGGTTCTTTCCAGTGCTGCTAGATGTGGTTGACAGCTCAATCACCTGC
Organism: Phyllobates terribilis; assembly: GCF_046119375.1. NCBI lineage: Eukaryota > Metazoa > Chordata > Amphibia > Anura > Dendrobatidae > Phyllobates > Phyllobates terribilis. The sequence goes on from NW_027362761.1 coordinate 1,016,765,576, forward strand.
AGTGGTGCTGGGAAAAGCCATCAGGGGCAGAGCCAGACTAGTCTTGACTCTGATTATGGTCACTGGTCAGATCATTAAAGTATATTTTCTCTGAAACGCTGGAGGGATTCAGAGAAATATAAACATGGCTGTCATCATACAGCCAGGCTGACATTCATGCTGCCTGTGGTTTTGGCAGCATGAATCAGATAACAGGCTCCATTTAAGGTAATCACTTTACATGTTTTTGCTTTGCAAGTTTATTATCAGTTTCTATTATTTCTAATCACAATTGACAAAACATTTAAGTCATCATTCATTACCACATCACTGGCAAAATATCTCTAGAGATCCATTTCTTGAAACATTAAACAATAGTTTCTAATTTCGTTTCATATCATTTGAATTAGTCATTCATCATGTTTGATGACTCAATTTCTGGTTTCCAATGGGTTTTGTTTTACTTTATTGTGTTTAAGTATACCAATAAGGGAAACAGAATGAGAGTACATGCACTAAATGTATATAGTATGCCCAGAATACCACAAAGGATTAAAAATTGATAGGATATATAATAAAATATAGCAAGTTCAAATACTAAAGGAAAGCAATTAGTAACCAACAAAAATTGATAATATATTTAATATAAATACATGGAAATTGCTTGTAAAATATCATATAACAAATGCATTTGAAAAGGACACAAAAGTAAAATAAACAATAAATTATTACCTGGTTGGATATCCAGGTAATCACCCGATCCATGGGCAGCATTTTTCAGACACTGGCCGCATCATTCCAGCCATGTATGTTTAACCACTTCCTGACTGCCCACTGTAGATAAACGTCGGCGCTTGGTGGGCTTTGTGCAGCGCTGATGTTTGTCTACAGTCAGCGGTCTCGCAGCACTCAGGACCCTGGGAGTGCTGCAATTCTGGTGCAGAGCAACAGCTCTGACAGGCGACATCATCAGGACCTGATTGGATCAGATCCCAATGATTTTAACCCATTCCTATATTCTACATGCCACAATCAATAGCGATCATAGCATTTAGAAGAGAGTGAGAGGGGTCGTTTACTCACCTCTCCGGTGCCTAGTGATGTGATCTGGGGTTGTCATGGTAGCTGGAGGTCCGGATATGCCATGCATGGTGGCCTGTTAGACTCAGCCAGAAGCTGAGTCTATCAGGAGATCTGACAGTAGAAAACTGACAGGTCTCATGCAATGCAATACATGTGTATTGCAATGCCTGAGACCTGTGATCAGAAGAATAAAAATTGAAGTCCCATACAGGTACTAAGTAAAAAAGTAAAAAAAAAAGTGAAAAAATGTTTTAAGACTATTAAAAAAAAAAATCACAAAATAAATTAAAAAAAAGAAAAAATATTAAACCTGTAAATACGTATATTTATGTAAAAACAAAAAAAGTGCACATATTAGGTATTGCCACGTACAGAAAAACCTGATCTATAAACCTGTCACACTAGTTAACCCCTTCTGTGCACACCGTAAAAAAATAAGTGAAAACAGAGAAAAAAACAATTCTTTTTCATCATACTGCCAAACAAAAAGTGGAATAAAACGCAATCAAAAAGTCAAATAGAAATAAAGATGGTATAGCTTTATTTCATCACTACACCTGTAGATAAATTCCCAGAGGATTGTATTTTCCAAAATGGAGTCAATTGAGGGGGGATTCTGCTCTTCTGGCACTTAGAATCTCTGTATAAGGAGTCCGCAAACTATTCTACAATAGCAAGTGCTCAAAGAGTCAAATAGCGCTTCTTTCCCTCCCAAGCCTTGCCGTGTATCTAAGCAGTACTGTACAGTCACATATGGAGTATTGCCACGTTCAGCAGATATTTTGTGACACATTTTGACACATTTTTTACCCTTTGCCTTGTGTTAAAATGTAAAATCTGGAGCTAAAACAATTTTTTGTGGTAAAAATGTAATTATTTTTTCTTCACCGCCCAATGGTATACATTTCTGTGAATCACATGTGTTGTCAATATGATCACTGCACCCCTTGATGAATTCATTGAGAGGTGTAGTTTGTTAAATGGGGTCACTTATGGGGGGTTTCACCCGTTTTGGGACCTCAAGGGCTTTGCCAATGTTACATGGCACCCTTAAACTATTCCAGCAAAATCTGAACTCCAATATGGCGTGTTAGGAGGGCTGTTGCAAACAACTTTAATATAATGGAACGCAACCGACTCCGGGGTCCGCGATGCAGCCTGGTGGACTGCTGCCGAACACTTTCCAGGTGAGAAGGAAAGCAACCAACTTAAATGATAAACCCTTCCGTGGTACTACACACTGGAACGGGTATAACGGTTCGCTCAATCTCCGTTGACAGCACGGGAGATGTGCGACCGGAAAATTATCGGTAGCCCTGTTACTGCACAGGGACTACTCTGGCGGTGCTAGGACGCATGTGTGACTACGCCGACGGATACACGTGCCTCCAGCCAGCGTGCCACCGGACTGAAGGGTACTGCTCCACATGGCTGACAGGCGATAGCCGTGCATAGGATGTCTGCAGGCTGCTCAGGGTGTTAGGCGACCCCTTTGGCAGAGCCAGACTGCTAGACGAAGCTACCTGCCTCTATGGAACTAGCCTGCCTGACAGAAACTACTCGTGGAACACAGTCGTCCACACAATCTCATCACTGCTCAATGATCAGAGCGCGCCGCCATGTTTGTGGGCAGGCCTTTTAAAGACTAAGCCCTGCCCACCGATGCACCATTGGTGACGCCACCCATGGACCAATCAGGCAGTGCCAGGTCACCGAGTCAGGTGGATGCCAAACCACCAATCACGATCCGCCAGGTCATGGGCATGCTCAGTGCGGCGAATCCTGGACTTAGACTCCAAACGCCCTCTCTCCCTCTGCAACCCATGCTTAACATTGCTAGGTACCAATACACAGGAGACAATCTGTACATCTCGTGGACCAGCTAGGCGTTGGGGCTGATGACGATGCTGAGCAGCATTCAGCCCTGGCTGTACCAAAATGGGAGACCACAGAAGGTCCTGGACCCATTTAGAATCCAGCCACAGACTGACGCCTAACATTATCCTCCCTTCTAACATCCCCCTCCACTTGATGATCATTTTCCTCCATGAGCAGGGGGGCAAAAATGTGGTCCCCCGGGTCACAGAGGGGATTCACAGAACCGTGACCTCTCCGGTGTACAGGGTACCCTTTTTTAAAGCGGGGGGCAAACCTCGCAGATTCCCCACGTACTTTAGTATTATGGGCTATGAGCCACACTCTATCACCCGGATAGAATACGGGAGCGGGACGACGAGAAGTGACAACTGACTCTCTATGTGTGGAGTCCGTCACAGGTGACAGATGGAGGAGACCCGCCGGACTTTGGTGGAAAGATTTATCTCCCGCACAGACGGGACACGTGAGGACAAAGTCCTTAACGTCCTGGCGTAACCGGGGCCACCAATAGGACCGTTGAAGGGACTTAGTGGTACGTTTGACCCCCAAATGAGCTCCGATCTTAGGGGCATGAGCCCAGGATAGCACCATATTCTGTAGATTTGGGTAAACAAACGTCCTCCTCGATGGAACCTGGTTAGAGGACACAGCAGCGACCCTCTCTACCTGAGAGTTCCTTTTGACATAGTCTGACAAGACCCGGGTCCTGGGGACAGACAAAGAATCTGTACCGGAAGCCATAACGGTAGAGGGATCAGAGTCTACCCTCTGGGTGACTGTGACCATACACTGAGTTGCACAATTCTCACTCCAGGAAGAAATCTCCCACGTATTCCAGTCAATGTGTGGAGTATGACAACGTAACCAGGGGATACCCAATAACACCTTGTCTAACCCACCGGGAATAATAAGAAATGAGATGACCTCCCGGTGGCCCTGAGGAAAAAACATGGTGAGGGGAATCGACTGGTGGGTGATTTGCACGTCCAGGAGTGAACCATTGACAACATTGATGTTCATGGGTCTTGACAGTAACTCTAAAGGGATGGCATGCCTCTGGGCAAACGTAGATGATAAAAAATTGCCATCAGCACCAGAGTCCACCCACGCCTTGGCAGTAACTGCAGATGTACCTAAGGACAATGACACATTATATAATAATTTGGAGGAAGAAGTCCCAGAATTTAATACACCTCCTCCAACGGTGGTAAGACCAACTCATTTACCCGACTGCTTGGAACCCTTATTAACGGGGAACTCCAAGAGATGAGCAGGTCGGGAACGAGAAGAGTTAGACTCAGTTCGAGATATATCCATAGCCTCAGGCTCCAGGTCGGTAGTCTCGGGTTTGGAAATGGGTCTAGAGAAGGATGGTGCCAACTGATACTGAGGTCTGGCGACCTCCAGCTCTAACTTGTGTTCCGCATGATGCAAGTCTATACGGTTAGTGAGAGATATTAACTCCTCCAGGGAGGTTGGGATCTCTCTGGTAGATAGAGCATTTTTAACATGACCAGCCAGACCCTTCCAGAACACCAGGATAAGCGACCGCTTAGACCAATCCAGTTCAGCCACTAGGGTTCTAAACTGGATGGCATAGTGGCTGGCGGTGGCCGAACCCTGAATCAATGCAAGAAGCTTAAGAGCTGTATCATGCGTGACCTGAGGACCAAGGAATATACTTTTTAGGGTCTTAAGGAAAAGACCCGCATTTGCTACAACCAGATCATTCCACTCCCATAGAGGAGTAGCCCACTCCAGAGCCCTGTTGGAGAGTAATGAGATGACATAGCCCACTTTGGCTCTTTCGGAGGGGAACCGTGCCTCCATCATCTCCAAGTGAATGGGGCATAAATTAATAAAACCCCTGCAAAATTTACTGTCCCCAGAAAATTTTTCTGGGGGACCAAAAATGGCGCACTTGCAGTGGTTGCAATATTCACCGCAGCCGAGTTAATAATATTGGCTGCTAAAGAAGCCGCCTGGGTAGCTACTGCAGTGATATAAGCGACCTGGACAGCCTGTTCCAGAGATTTAAGTCTGGCCTCAATTCGCTGTATATACTGCAGCAATTGCTGGTTGTCGGCCATGTTCGGCAAGACCCTGGCACTCTGATACTGTTAGGAGGGCGGTTGCAAACAACTTTAATATAATGGAACGCAACCGACCCCGGGGTCCGCGATGCAACCTGGTGGACTGCTGCCGAACACTTTCCGGGTGAGAAGGAAAGCAACCAACTTAAATGATAAACCCTTCCGTGTTACTGCACACAGGAACGGGTATAACGGTTTGCTCAATCTCCGTTGACAGCACGGGAGATGTGCGACCGGAAAACTATTGGTAGTCTTGTTACTGCACAAGGACTACTCTGGCGGTGCTAGGATGCGTGTGTGACTACGCCGATGGGTACACGTGCCTCCAGCCGGTGTGCCACCGGACATAAGGGTACTACTCCTGACAGGCGATAGCCATGGATAGGACGTCTGCAGGCTGCTCAGGGTGTTAGGCGACCCCTTTGGCAGAGCCAGACTACTAGACGAAACTACCTGCCTCTATGGAACTAGCCTGCCTGACAGAAACTACTCGTGGAGCACAGTCGTCCACACAACAGCATCTCTGCTCAATGATCAGAGCGCGCCGCCATGTTTGTGGGCGGGCCTTTTAAAGACTAAGCCCTGCCCACCGACGCGCCATTGGTGGCGCCACCCGTGGACCAATCAGGCGGTGCAAGGTCACCGAGTCAAGTGGGTGCCAAACCACCAATCACAATCCGCCAGGTCATGGGCATGCTCAGTGCGGCGAATTCTGGACTTAGACTCCAAACGCCCTGTCTCCCTCTGCAACCAATGCTTAACATTGCTAGGTAACAATACATGGGAGACAATCTGTACGTCTCATGGACCAGCTAGGCGTTGCGGCTGAAAATGATGCTGAGCAGCATCAGCCCCAGCTGGACCAAAATGGGAGACCACAGAAGGTCCTGGACCCATTTTGAATCCAGCAACAGACCGACGCCTAACATGGCGTTCCTTCACTTCTGAGCTTTGTACTGTGCCTCAAAAGTAGTTTTCCACCACTTAGGGGTATTGATGTACTCAGGAGAAATTGTACTGTTCGCTTTCTCCTATTACCCCTTTTGAAAATAGCAAATTTGAGGTCAAAGAAACATTTTAGTAGAAAAAATAGTAATATTTCATTTTCGCAGCGTTATACAAGTTTGTGAATTGCCTGAGGGTTAAAGTTAAAAATACTCACTACTCACTACTCCCCTAGATTAATTTCTTGAGAGGTGTAGTTTACAAAATGGGGTCACTTGTGGGGGTTTCTGCTGTTTTGGCATGTCAGGGGCTCTTCAAATGTGACATGGCGTCAGCAACCTATTTCAGCCAAAATAGCGCTCCTTCCCTTTCGAGCCCTGCTGTGCGCTCAATCTGTAGTTTTTCACCACATTTGGGGTATCGGCGTACTCAGGAGAAATTGCTCAACAAATTGTGGGTTCCATTTTCTCCTGTTACCCTTGTGAAAATAAAAAAAAATTGTTTAGGCACCTCAAGGGCCCTCCAAATGCGACATGGCGACCGCTGTCAATTCCAGCCAATTTCGCATTCCAAAGCTCAAACGGTGCTCCTTCCCTTCAGAGCCCTGCCGTGCACTCAAACAGTAGTTTTCCACCACATATGGGGTATCGGAGTACTCAGGAGAAATCGCACAACAAATTTTATTGTGCATTTTCTCCTTTTACCCTTATGAAAATAAAAAATTTGAGACTAAAGTAACATTTTTGTGGGAAAAGGTAAAACTTTCATTTTTTCCTTACACATTCCATTAATTCCTGTGAAGCACCTGAAGGGTTAATAAACTTATTGAATGTGGTTTTGAGCACCTTAAGGGGTGCAGTTCTTAGAATAGTGTCACTTTTGGGTATTTTCTGTCATATAGGCCCCTCAAAGTCACTTCAGATGTGATGTGGTCCGTCAAAAAATTGGTTTTGTAAATTTTGTTGGAAAAATGAGAAGTTGCTGATTAACTATTAACTCTTATAACTTCCTAAACAAAAAAATTATGTTTCAGAAATTGTGGTGATATAAAGTAGATATGTGGGAAATGTTATTTATTAACTATTTTGTGTGACATAACTCTCTGGTTTAAGGGCATAAAAATTAAACGTTTGAAAATTGCAAAATTTTCAAAATTTTTGCCAAATTTCCAATATTTTCAAAAATAAACCCAAGTTATATCAAACAAATTTTACCACTATAATGAAGTACAATATGTCATGAAAAAAAATCTCAGAATCACTGTGATATGTTGAAGCATTCCAGAGTTATTATCTCATAAAGGTACACTGGTCAGAATTGAAAAAATTGGCCAGGTCAAGAAGACGAAAACAGGCTCTGGCTCGAAAGGGTTAAGGCCATGGTCACACGTTCAGTATTTGGTCAGTATTTCACATCAGTATTTGTAAGCCAAAACCAGGAGTGAGTGACAAATGCAGAAGTGGTGACGTGTTTCTATTATACTTTTCCTCTGATTGTGCCACTCCTGAACATGTGAACATGGCCTTACTCTGACACTCTGTGGTGTTTCAGAGAAAGACATAGTTTAATAGCTACGGTACTTCTTTCCGCTGAGCTATATAACAGACATTGGTGGCAATCAGTTTCTGTTACAGGCTGTCTGTCAATCAAACATTGACAGTTTAGATAATGCACTGTACAAGATAAGTCGTATACAATGCGACCAAAGGATCATTTGTTCTAGTGGGACTAATTAATATTGTAAAGAAAAAAAGAAAAATAAGTCTTAAGTGTTAAAAATCAAAACCCAGTTTAGGCATAAAATCAGTAAATTTTGGAAAAGCAAGACACATGTGTAATCACCACATACATAACAACACTTACTATATAAAACTGTATCATTATTTTTCTTGGACGGTGAACACCCCCAAAAAAGTTGAAAAACAATTCTAGAATTGCTTTTTATCTTAATCCCATATTGCAAAAAAAAAAAATAAAAAGTAGTCAGAAAGTTGCAAGCACACCAGAAGGGTGCTAGTAAAAGTTACAACTGATTATACAAAAAGCAATTCCTAATACAGTCAAGTCGGACTGCAGAATAAAGGTAACATTATATTTATGAAATGTTAATAAAAGTGAGCAAAAGATTTATTCCCTTTTTGTTTACATTCACTTTAATAATGAAGACTATTTTATTACAGCATGAAAGAAGCTGGATTAAGCTATAAGTACTGGAGAGGTGTTCCTCTTGCTTCTAGTTGCAAACAATGTCCAGCAGCTTATACAAATCCTGTATGTGGGTCTGATGGTCATTCATATTTATCTAAGGTAAGATTTCAAATATACTATATTTTTATTTTTTACACTATTTTGGAATACTTTCCGTTATCAATGCTAGATTGTGTGTTACCTTTTGTGCTTGATTGTTAATATAAATACTAGAAGTCATACGGTCTCATTACACTGGTATGCAGTGATTTTGGTGCCAAGGATGTCTGAAGGTTTTTATATTGAATTTATGGTGCTGATTAAAAATGTTACTTCAATTTTGCAACATTGGCTCTAGTTTCTGAGCTATTTGATAATTAATTAATTACAGTAGAATTCTAGCTTCCAAAAGTGTTTTTTATAGCCTTGTAAGCTTACAAATTGAAATACAAAATAATTATAAGGGATAATGCATTACCTAAGACATTGTTAAAGAATCAAAAGACCAAAAGCTATTGCATTTGTTATCACACACATATCGCATTGAGAAAATGCATTATTTTCATGGATGAATTATCTCAAAAACTCGAATCAATTCAGCAAAAGTAATGGGATTTTTTAATTCAGCTCCATCGAAATACCCTAAATCCATTCAAAAAGCCTTGGCGCTAATGATGATCGAGCATGCTCGTTGCTCGAGATGTATGAGCATGCTCGGGAGAGCACCTATTATCTTCAGCGTCCTCGGGCGTTAAGTTTTCGTTTCTCCGTGAATGCTGGAAAAACAGGCATTCCTCTCATTTATTAAATCTGTCAAGCAGTCGCAAATCATGTCCAGGGAGTGACGAAAACTTAACTCCAAGCATGCTGAAGATAATAGGTGCTCACCCAAGCATGCTCGTAAATCTCGAGTAACGAGCATGCTCGCTCATCACAACTTGGCACCTGAAAAAAATATATTTTTTATAGACCTGTGTTATATGAAACGTTATTGCCGGAAGAAAGTAAATAATTAAGGATATGTTTGATGATAGTAATATGCTATTAAGGGTTTTCTGCAATATTATCAACTTGTTAGGTTCCAAATCTTTAAAGGCATTGTCTGGTCTCAAAATAAAAGTCTGCAGTTATGCTATGTTACCTCAAGCAGCTACACATGTGGTCAAAATTGTTGATATCCCTCGTTTAATGAAAGAAAAACCCACAATGGTCACAGAAATAACTTGAATCTGACAAAAGTAATAAAAATTAAAAATCTATGAAAATGAACAACTGAAAGTCATTCATTGCTTTCCAACTCTGCTTCCACAGAATTTAAAAAAAAATTAAACTCGTGATATAGACCTGGACAGAAATGATGGTACTCTTAACTTAATATTTTGTTGAACAACCTTTTGAGTCAATCACCGCAATCAAATGATTCCTGTACCTGTCAATGAGACTTCTGCACCTCTCGACAGGTATTTTGGCCCACTCCTCATGAGTAAACTGCTCCAGTTTTCTCGTGTTTGAAGGTTGCCTTTTTCAGACGGCATGTTTCAGCTCTTTCCAAAGATGCTCAATAGGATTTAGGTCAGGGCTCATAGAAGGCCACTTCAGAATAGTCCAATGTTTTCCTCTTAGCCATTCTTGGGTGTTTTTAGCTGTGTGTTTTTTTGGTCATTATCCTGTTGCAAGAACCATGACCTGCGACTGAGACCATGCTTTCTGACACTGGGCAGCACATTTCTCTCCAGAATCCCTTGATAGTCTTGAGATTTCATTGTACCCTGCACAGATTCAAGACACCCTGTGCCAGGTGCAGCAAAGCAGCCCCAGAACATAACAGAGCCTCCTTCATGTTTCACAGTAGGGACAGTGTTTTTTTCTTGATATTCTTAATTTTTCCATCTGTGAACATAGAGCTGATATGCCTTGCCAAAGACTTCCATTTTTGTCTCATCTGTCCATAGGTCATTCTCCCAGAAGCTTTGTGGCTTGTCAACATATACTTTGGCAAATTCCAGTCTGGCTTTTTTATGATTTTTTTCCAGGGTCGTCTCCCATGAAGTCCACTTTGGATCAAACAACGACGGATTGTGCGATCTGACACTGATGTTCCTTGAGCTTAAAGCTCACCTTTAATCTCTTTAGAAGTTTTCCTGGACTCTTCTGTTACCATTCATATTATCCGTTTCTTTGATTTGTCATCAGTTTTCCTCCTGCGGCCACGTCCAGGGAGGTTGGCTACAGTCCCATGGATCTTAAATTTCTGAATAATATGTTCAACTGTAGTCACAGGAACATCAAGTTGCTTGGAGATGGTCTTATAACCTTTACCTTTAACATGCTTGTCTATAATTTTCTTTCTAATCTCCTGAGACAACTCTTTCCTTTGCTTTCCCTGGTCCATGTTGAGTGTGGTACACACCATGTCACCAAACAGCACAGTGAGTATCTGTAGCCCTATATAGAGGCCCACTGACTGATTACAAGATTGTAGACACCTGTGATGCTAATTAGTGGACACAACTTGATTTAACATGTCCCTTTTGTCACATTATTTTCGGGGGTACCATCATTTCTGTGCAGGCCTATTTCATGAGTTTAATTTTTTTTTTAAATTCTGTGGAAGCAGGGTTGAAAAGCAATGACTGACTTTCATTTGTTCATTTTCATAGATTTTTAATTTATTATTACTTTTGTCAGATTCAAGTTATTTCTGTGACCATTGTGGGTTTTTCTTTCATTAAACGAGGGGTACCAACAATTTTGACCACGTGTCTAAATGACTTGCACACGTGTCTAAATGACTTGCACACTGTCACAATTCTCCTGTATTTCCTATACAGATGGGCAGTTACATCACTTTATGTAATGTGTATACTTGCGGTCATGTGCCGACTAGACTTGATTGAGAGAAGCATAGGAGTCTAGTCAGCATGTGACCACAAATATGAAAAATTGCTTACATGCTGCCACGTAACTGTCCACCTATAGGGGAATACAGGGGAATTGTGACAGTGTGCGAATTGCATGATGTCATAATCAGACAGCCTGTAGTCAGATCAAGTGACTACAGATTATTCTTCTGAGACCTGGCAAACCTTTTTAATTATTTTAAGGTCAAGTTATAGCAAACTGTCGACTGCCTGTAATTTCAATGGTATGGCAGTGATTGAAGAGAAAAAATACAATCTAGATTTTAATCCTGAATTTCCCAGTAGTAATTCAAGCACATGAATGCCTTATCATTCTTGGAAGGAGGGTAAACCTATGAGTTGGCATCTGGGTAAATTACAGACTCAAAAATTGGGATTTCTTTTTCAGCAATTGATGTTTAAACTTATTATTTCTGGTCACCATTAGACAGTGCAGCATAAACCAATGTCAAAATAAGCCTTAGAATCATAGAATCATAGAATGGTAGAATGGTAGAGTTGGAAGGGACCTCCTGGGTCATCTGGTCCAACCCCCTGCTCAAAGCAGGAGTCACTAAATCATCTCAGACAGATGTCTGTCCAGCCTCTGTTTGAAGACGTCCATTGAAGGGGAACTCACCACCTCTCGTGGCAGCCTGTTCCACTCATTAATCACCCTAACTGTCAAAAAGTTTTTTCTAATATCTAATCTGTGTCTCCTCCCATTTAGTTTCATCCCATTGCTTCTAGTCTTTCCTTGTGCAAATGAGAATAAAGATGATCCTTCTACAATGTGACAGCCCTTGACATATTTGTAGACAGCTATTAAGTCTCCTCTCAGTCTTCTTTTTTGCAAGCTAAACATTCCCAAATCCTGCAACCGTTCCTCATAGGACATGGTTTGCAGACCAGTCACCATTCTGGTCGCTCTTCTCTGAACTTGCTCCAGTTTGTCTATGTCTTTTTTAAAATGTGGTGCCCAAAACTGTACACAGTATTCCAGATGAGGTCTGACCAAAGAGGAGTAAAGACCAATAATGACTTCACGTGATCTAGACTGTATGCTTCTGTTAATACATCCCAGAATTGTATTTGCCTTTTTTGCTGCTGCATCACACTGTTGACTCATGTTCAGTCTATGATCTATTAGTATACCTAAGTCTTTTTCACATGTACTGTTGCTTAGCTCTATTCCTCCCATTCTGTATATGCTTTTTTCATTTTTATTGCCCAGATGTAGTAATTTGCATTTTTCCCTGTTAAAAACCATTCTGTTGGTTGCTGCCCACTGCTCCAGTTTATTTAGGTCTTTTTGAATCCTCTCTCTCTCTTCTCTAGTATTAGCTATCCCTCCTAGCTTTGTGTCATCAGCAAATTTAATCAGTTTACCCTCAATTCCTTCATCTAAATCATTGATAAAGATGTTGAACAATACAGGTCCCAGGACGGAGCCCTGTGGTACCCCACTTGAGACATTCATCCAGCTGGATGTGAAGCCATTTACAATCACCCTTTGAGTCCGATCACTAAGCCAGTTATGAATCCACCTAACAGTTGCCTGGTCCATTGCATACTTGGTCATTTTTTCAATAACGATGGTGTGAGATACTTTGTCAAATGCTTTGCTGAAGTCAAGATATACTATATCTACAGCATTTCCCTGATCCACCCAGTCAGTGATTCTGTCATAGAAGGAAATTAAGTTAGTCTGACATGACTTGTTAGTTATAAACCCATGCTGACTCTGGTTAATCACTTCATTCTTATCCAGGTACTTACATACATGTTGTTTAATAATTTGTTCAAAGATCTTTCCTGGTATAGAAGTCAGACTCACCGGCCTATAGTTCCCTGGGTCCACCTTCTTCCCCTTTTTGAAGATAGGAACAACATTTGCTCTTCTCCAGTCTTCTGGGACTTCTCCTGTTCTCCAAGAATTTTCAAAGATTATGGAGAGTGGTTCTAAAATTTCTTCTACGATCTCCTTCAGTACTCTGGGGTGTAATTCATCTGGACCTGGAGACTTGAACTCATTTATGTTAGCTAAATATTCCCTCACAATCTTTCTGTTTACAGATAACTTGGATTCTTCTATTCCTTTAAAAGGACAGTGAAGATCAGTTGATGTTACATTTTCTTTCTGAGAGAAAACAGATGCAAAATAGGAATTAAAAAGTTTGGCCTTCTCAACATCCTCTCTTACCATTTCTCCATTTTCATCCTGTAAAAATCCTATAGCATCTTTGACTTTTCTTTTACTTTTGACATACCCCCAAAATCCTTTTTTATTGCTTTTGACATCTCTTGCAAGCCTTAATTCATTGTCAGCTTTAGCTAACCTGATACATGCCCTACAGGATCTGCAGACTGCATTATAATCTTCTTTAGATATGCCTCCCTCTTTCCATTTAATAAACATTTCTTTCTTTCTTTTTAGCATGTGTTTAAGTTCTGTGTTCATCCATCCTGGTTTCCTTAAATGCTTCCCATTCTTCCTACTTTTCGGGATTGTTAACGATTGTGCTTTGAGAATCTCATTTTTAAAAATTTCCCATCCTTCCTGGACATTTTTGTCCTTAAGGACATCCAGCCATTGGATCCCTCCTATTCTCTTTCTGAGTCTCTTAAAATCTGCCTTTCTAAAATCTAACCTTGAAGTTTGAGTCTTCACATGTCTTCCTCCTCTAGTTATCCAAAATTCTATAATAGCATGATCGCTGCCTCCTAGGGTCCCAGACACTTTTACCTCCTCAACCATTTCCTCCTTGTTTATAAGGATTAGATCCAAAGTAGCAGATCCCCTTGTTTTCTCCCCTACCTTTTGGAAGATAAAGTTGTCCGCAAGAGAGGATAAGAATTTGCTTGACCTGTTAGTTTTACTTGAGAGAGATTCCCAACAAATGTCTGGATAGTTGAAATCTCCCATGACCACTACGTCATATTTTTTTGAGAACTTGGTCATTTGATGCATAAAGAGTTCATCCATATCTTCAGCTTGCCCAGGTGGCCTGTAGTAAATGCCTACAATGGTGTCCTTTCCGTTGTTCTCTCCTTGTATTCTTACCCAAACAGTTTCCACAGAACTCCCAGTCTCTGAAGCTTCAATCTCTGTGCAGATATACGCTTTCTAACATACAATGCGACACCTCCTCCTCGTTTATCAAGTCTGTTTCTTGCAAATAAGTTGTATCCTTTTAGCCTTTTATTCCAATCATGTGTATCGTCCCACCAAGTTTCAGTGATTCCAATGACATCATATTTCTTTTCCTGCGTTAGTAGTTCTAATTCTCCTTGTTTGTTGCCCATGCTTTGTGCATTTGTATAAAAACATTTTAGTTTGTGATTGGTTTCTCTTCCTCCCATATTTTTATTATTTAAATTGTTTTGTCTTTGTTCTTCCTTTCCACTTCCAGTAGCAGAGATCTCAATAGTATTTGTCAGCTGTATGGCTTTTTCTGGCCTTTTGCTTCCCTTCCCACATTGTTCTAGTTTAAAGCTCTTCTGATGAGTGTAGCAAGGCAATTTCCAAATACATGTTTTCCAGTCTTCGTAAGGTGCACCCCATCTCTAGCAAGTAGTCCATCGTATAGGTAATTCATTCCGTGATCCAGAAATCCAAATCCTTGTTGACGGCACCATCGACGTAGCCAGTTGTTCACCTGTAGAATCTTATTCCACCTCATTGTTCCATGGCCATCCACTGGGAGGATGGATGAGAAGACCACCTGCGCTCCCAATTCTTTCACTTTCTTGCCCAAGTCTTCAAAGTCACTGCAGATGGTTTCCAGGTCCTTTCTTGCGGTGTCATTTGTCCCCACATGTATTAGCAGGAATGGGTAGTGATCTGTAGGTCTGAAGAGTCTTGATATCCTGTCAGACACATCTTTAATTTTTGCTCCTGGAAGACAGCACATTTCTCTTGAGGTTATGTCTGGTCTGCAGATAGCAGCCTCTGTTCCTCTTAACAGGGAATCCCCCATGACCACCACTCTCCGTTTTTTCTTCACAACATTCTTCTTTCTCCATCCAGGAGGATTCTGAGGGCTTACAAGGTTATTCATTGCTGGCAAAGTCTTATCTTGCTGTATTTCTTCATGGTTCTCCTGCGAGAGAGCCTGGTACTGGTTCCTGAGCAGTATAGGTGCTGACTGCCTCTCTATCCTCCTGCTTCTCTGGGTCACATGCTTCCATTCCTCTGTTTCCTCAGGTGCAGTTCGAATTTCTTCTCTTTCTGAATCATGAAGAGATAATTCTGCTCTGTCTAAGAACTCTTCACCTTCCTTAATGATTTTCAAGGTAGTTAACCTCTCTTCTAGATTTCGCAACTTTTCCTCCAACAGGGACACAAGCTTGCATTTCTGGCATGTGAAGTTTGGCTTTTCCACTGGCAAGTCTGTGAACATGTAGCAGGATATGCAGCTCACCAAATGGCTCCTGGACTCTTCCATGTTCTTACTGTTAATGTTCTGAAAACAGTGAAAAAAGCTTAAAAAAGAAGCTTCAAAATGCCGGCGCGCGGTTTAGCCTTGATTATGATTATTGGCTTTAGGTTTACAATTACTAAGCACTGTAGGGTTTTCCAGCAGATATTTAATTTTATGATTTACTATTTTGAATTGCAGCACACATTTCTTCATTAGTGGATGGTTCAGATATACAATGTCTGTGAACTGGAGCTTTGGTCGTGTGTAGCTGGTAATGGCATGTTGACCACTTTAGGACATTATTTTTTTCTTTTCATTTTTTCATTGTTTTATTCCAGGAGCCATAACATACAAATTTTCATTGACATGGTTGCATTATGGCTTGTTTTTTGGGAGATGAGTTGTATTTGGCAGTGGCACCATTTTGAGGTACAACTTTTTATGGGGAGAAATAGAAAAAGTACAGCAATTCTGTGGTTGCTTTTTGGCAGCTTAGATTTTATGCTATTCACCATCTGCACAAATAAAGCGCTAACTTTCTTCTGTGAGTCACCCTCATTTTACCGATACCAAATTTTTAAATTTTTATTTATGTTTCGTAAATTTTCTACCATAAATATACTCTGAAAAAAATAATGGGTTACCAAATTCTGAGAGTCATCCATTTTACAATTTTGCATTAGGGGAGCTATGTGAGTGATTTTTTTTGTGACAAGATGAAGGTTTCAGTTGTACCATTTTTTGGAGCATATGACATTTTGATCACTTTTTAATACTTTTTGGATGGTGGAATATACAGTGGGAAAAGGAATTCTGAAATATTCTACAGATCAACATGTTAATGCTGATACCCAATTTGCATAGTATTTTGTGTTTTGCTACTTTGGCACAAAAATAATAAATTACATTTTATTTTGGGTGGTGATTTGCCATATTTTGTATGTGAGCCTTTTTTGTGGCATTACTTTGTATTTTTTACTGGTGTCTTTATTTGATTTTTTTATCACCTTTTATTTCATATTTTTGTGAAGTGTTAAGGTTTTTTCGGAGTTTTGTTTTATGTGTTCATCATGCTGGATAAATATTGATATAGTTTTACAGTATGGGTCGATGTGATTACATTGTTAACCAATTTATATAATTTTTTTACTTTTTGAAACTTTTGCTCAAGAAAATCACTTTTTTAGCGAAAATATATATTTTTTGTGTCATGTTTTGAGAGCCATAACTTTTTAATTTTTTTGATTACAGAGCAATATGAAGGATTGCTTTTTCACTAACAAGCTTTTGCTTTTATTGATGCTATATTTGGATGCATACAACTTTTCTTTGTTGTTGGCATTTTTTTTTATACTTTTTTTGCAACATTTAACGTTTTTGAATAAATAATGATATAGTTTTAGAAAACGCTTCTTTATGTACTTGGCAGTATCAAATATATGAAGTTTTTAAGGTAAATTAATTTTTTTCCGGATTAAATTATTTTTCATGCAAAAACGGATTTTGGGCAGCGTATTTTTACTTTTTTTTCTAAACATGTCAATTCTCTATGCGTTTTTGCATTAAAAAATGCAGGCAAAAAACGAGGTAAAATTGCGGAAAAAAAGGAAACGTTTTTGAGGCAGTGTTTTCCTGCCAAGAGATGCAGAAATGTTGCAGAAATTTCTGCAATCAAATACTCAACGCGTGCACATACCCTTATAAACCCAAGCAGCCTAGAACATGCGATCCTCTGATCGCATAGTTTATACACTTCTCTATTGTATATAGTGCAGTGTATAACACTATCCTGTCAGAGCGTGACTGACAGACAGCCTATCAGACCCTGCCTCTGGCAGAATCTTCTTGTCTTTTGTGTATGGTAGACCGAAAGGCCTCTGATTGCCATAGCAGTCCTTCAGCACCACACAACCACGCTATGTACTTGTCAACAGGCTGACAGAGGAAGCACTCTCTCTCTCTGGAAAACTCCATATGTTGCTGTTACTACTGACTGTGGCATATTAAGGGTTAAACTGCTAGGATCAGAGAAAATACTAACCATTGCAGTTACAGCAGGAGCCCAGCTGTGTATATTAGTCAAGCTTCTGCAGCTGATCACATTGATACAGATGTACCGTGCAATAAACAAGACAAACATATTCATGATAGAGCACAAAATGACGTGGTCTTGATGGATATATACAGTTAGGTCCAGAAATATTTGGACAGTGACACAAGTTTTTGAATTTTAGCTGTTTACCAAAACATATTCAAGATACAGATATGTAGTCAATATGGTCTTAGAGTGCAGACTCTCAGCTTTAATTTGAGGGTATTCACATCCTAATTGGAGTAAGGGTTTAGGAATTACAGCTCTTTGATATGTAGCTGTCTCTTTTTAACAAGACCTAAAGTAATTGGACAATTATCTCAAAAGCTCTTTCATGGGATGCATGGGCTATTCCTTCATTAATCCATCATCAATTAAGCATTTAAAAGGTCTGGAGTTGATTCCAGGTGTGGTATTTGCATTTGGAAGCTGTTGGTGTGAACCCACAACAAAGGAGCTCTCAGTGGAAGAGAAATAGACCATCATTATGCTGAAAATAAAAATAAATCCATCAGATTGATAACAGACATGTTAGGTGTGGCCAAATCAACAGGTTGGTACATTCTGCAAAAAAAAAGAGTGCACTGGAGAGCTTGGGAACTCAAAAAGCCCTGGATGTCCACAGAAGACAACAGTGATGAATGATCACAGTTAGAGATGAGCGTTGTTCGACTCGAACTGTTCGCCAATCTCAAATTCGAGCTGTTTTGGGCGGTGTTCGAGCCGTTCGGCGAACACGAACGATTTGAGAAAAATTCGGCTGTTCGAGATTATGTTCGATAACTGTTCGTGCACCAAAATCATAACTGGATTTTTTCTCAGTAATGATGAAAATTAATGTTAATACGCAGTTTGAGTGTACAGCGGGGTGGGGGGAGGGGCAGGGGATGGATCTCTGCAGGAATAATGAAGATCTCCAATTTTTTTTCTCTTTCCCGCATTTACAGTGGGGAGGTGCAATCTGTCAGCCTATCAGCAGCGCACACACGGAGCGAAGTGCTTTTTTTCACACAAGCAAGGGCATGTGTCATTGGCAGTGTATGTCACATGTCCTTGCCCTATAAGACCAAGCCATTTTCCTCGTCGCCAACATTTTCTCACTGCTGCAGCTGCATGTTAGACGGCACCGCTGTTGCTGTGTGCGCTATACCTTGTTAATTTCAAGCCAATTTTTGCACAAATCTACAGATAGCTTGGGAGTAGGGAATAGTTGTGATTGCAGTCCTTTTAAGTACTAGGTTACAGCATTTCCTACGACTTTTATCAGGCAGGTCTGTGCTCTTAAATAGATAGGTTGTGGGAGTAAAGACTAATTGTAATTGCAGTCCTTTTCAGGACTAGGTTACATCAGTTCCTATCAGTTTTTGCCAGGCAGGTCTGTGCCAGTGCTGTGCAAGTTTTTTCACAGCATTTGGCTGAATCTAGCAAAGCTAATCCTTTTTGGCCTATTGCAGAGTGTGTTAGTCAGTGGAGTAGCCTATCTGTGTTCCAAGATATACCACCTGTGTATAGAATACCAATTTTTTTACTGCACCTAGTGAAGAAAAATCTTTTGGGCATAGCATCATTCTATTAGTCCATCTGAAAAAAATATTTGACCTTCTAGCAGTGTGTGGGACTTTCTCTATTAGTCCATCTATACTGACCTCCATCAGGTTGCAAATTGAATATAATTTTTTTCTGCATCTAGCTCTGAAAAAATATTTGGGCTTCTAGCAGTGTGTGGGACTTGTTCTATTAGTCCATCTATACTGACCTCCATCAGGTTGCAAACTGAATATAATTTTTTTCTGCATCTAGCTCTGAAAAAATATTTGGCCTTCTAGCAGTGTGTGGGACTTGTTCTATTAGTCCATCTATACTGACCTCCATCACATTGCAAATTCAAAATAATTTTTTGTCTGCATCTAGCTCTGAAAAAATATTTGGCCTTCTAGCAGTGTGTGGGACTTTCTCTATTAGTCCATCTATACTGACCTCCATCAGGTTGCAAATTAAAAATAATTTTTATCTGCATCTACCTCTGAAAAAATATTTGGGCTTCGAGCTGTGTGTGGGACTTGTTCTATTAGTCCATCTATACTGACCTCCATCAGGTTGCAAATTGAATATAATTTTTTTCTGCATCTAGCTCTGAAAAAATATTTGGGCTTCTAGCAGTGTGTGGGACTTGTTCTATTAGTCCATCTATACTGACCTCCATCAGGTTGCAAACTGAATATATTTTTTTTCTGCATCTACCTCTGAAAAAATATTTGGGCTTCTAGTTGTTTGTGGGACTTGTTCTATTAGTCCATCAATACTGACCTCCATCAGGTTGCAAACTGAACATAATTTTTTTCTGCATCTACCTCTGAAAAAATATTTTGGCTTCTAGCTGTGTGTGGGACTTGTTCTATTAGTCCATCTATACTGACCTCCATCAGGTTGCAAACTGAATATAATAATATAATTTTTCTCTGCATCTAGCTCTGAAAAAATATTTGGCCTTCTAGCAATGTGTGGGACTTTCTCTATTAGTCCATCTATACTGACCTCCATCAGGTTGCAAATTGAATATAATTTTTTTCTGCATCTAGCTCTGAAAAAATATTTGGGCTTCTAGCAGTGTGTGGGACTTGTTCTATTAGTCCATCTATACTGACCTCCATCAGGTTGCAAACTGAATATAATTTTTTTCTGCATCTAGCTCTGAAAAAATATTTGGGCTTCTAGCTGTGTGTGGTACTTGTTCTGTTAGTCCATCTATACTGACCTCCATCAGGTTGCAAACTGAATATAATTTTTTTCTGCATCTAGCTCTGAAAAAATATTTGGCCTTCTAGCAGTGTGTGGGACTTGCTCTATTAGTCCATCTATACTGACCTCCATCACGTTGCAAATTCAAAATAATTTTTTGTCTGCATCTAGCTCTGAAAAAATATTTGGCCTTCTACCAGTGTGTGGGACTTTCTCTATTAGTCCATCTATACTGACCTCCATCAGGTTGCAAACTAAAAATAATTTTTTGTCTGCATCTAGCTCTGAAAAAATATTTGGCCTTCTAGCAGTGTGTGGGACTTTCTCTATTAGTCCATCTATACTGACCTCCATCAAGTTGCAAACTGAATATATTTTTTTTCTGCATCTACCGCTGAAAAAATATTTGGGCTTCTAGCTGTTTGTGGGACTTGTTCTATTAGTCCATCTATACTGACCTCCATCAGGTTGCAAACTGAATATAATTTTTTTCTGCATCTAGCTCTGAAAAAATATTTGGCCTTCTAGCAATGTGTGGGACATTCTCTGTTAGTCCATCTATACTGACCTCCATCAGGTTGCAAATTGAATATAATTTTTTTCTGCATCTAGCTCTGAAAAAATATTTGGGCTTCTAGCAATGTGTGGGACTTGTTCTATTAGTCCATCTATACTGACCTCCATCAGGTTGCAAACTGAATATAATTTTTTTCTGCATCTAGCTCTGAAAAAATATTTGGGCTTCTAGCTGTGTGTGGTACTTGTTCTGTTAGTCCATCTATACTGACCTCCATCAGGTTGCAAACTGAATATAATTTTTTTCTGCATCTAGCTCTGAAAAAATATTTGGCCTTCTAGCAGTGTGTGGGACTTGTTCTATTAGTCCATCTATACTGACCTCCATCACGTTGCAAATTCAAAATAATTTTTTGTCTGCATCTAGCTCTGAAAAAATATTTGGCCTTCTAGCAGTGTGTGGGACTTTCTCTATTAGTCCATCTATACTGACCTCCATCAGGTTGCAAATTAAAAATAATTTTTATCTACATCTACCTCTGAAAAAATATTTGGGCTTCTAGCTGTGTGTGGGACTTGTTCTATTAGTCCATCTATACTGACCTCCATCAGGTTGCAAACTGAATATAATTTTTTTCTGCATCTAGCTCTGAAAAAATATTTGGGCTTCTAGCAGTGTGTGGGACTTGTTCTATTAGTCCATCTATACTGACCTCCATCAGGTTGCAAACTGAATATAATTTTTTTCTGCATCTAGCTCTGAAAAAATATTTGGCCTTCAAGCAGTGTGTGGGACTTGTTCTATTAGTCCATCTATACTGACCTCCATCACGTTGCAAATTTAAAATAATTTTTTGTCTGCATCTAGCTCTGAAAAAATATTTGGCCTTCTAGCATTGTGTGGGACTTTCTCTATTAGTCCATCTATACTGACCTCCATCAGGTTGCAAACTAAAAATAATTTTTTGTCTGCATCTAGCTCTGAAAAAATATTTGGCCTTCTAGCAGTGTGTGGGACTTTCTCTATTAGTCCATCTATACTGACCTCCATCAGGTTGCAAACTGAATATATTTTTTTTCTGCATCTACCTCTGAAAAAATATTTGGGCTTCTAGCTGTTTGTGGGACTTGTTCTATTTGTCCATCTATACTGACCTCCATCAGGTTGCAAACTGAATATAATTTTTTTCTGCATCTAGCTCTGAAAAAATATTTGGGCTTCTAGCAGTGTGTGGGACTTGTTCTATTAGTCCATCTATACTGACCTCCATCAGGTTGCAAACTGAATATAATTTTTTTTTGCATCTAGCTCTGAAAAAATATTTGGCCTTCTAGCAGTGTGTGGGACTTGTTCTATTAGTCCATCTATACTGACCTCCATCACGTTGCAAATTCAAAATAATTTTTTGTCTGCATCTAGCTCTGAAAAAATATTTGGCCTTCTAGCAGTGTGTGGGACTTTCTCTATTAGTCCATCTATACTGACCTCAATCAGGTTGCAAACTAAAAATAATTTTTTGTCTGCATCTAGCTCTGAAAAAATATTTGGCCTTCTAGCAGTGTGTGGGACTTTCTCTATTAGTCCATCTATACTGACCTCCATCAGGTTGCAAACTGAATATATTTTTTTTGTGCATCTACCTCTGAAAAAATATTTGGGCTTCTAGCTGTTTGTGGGACTTGTTCTATTAGTCCATCTATACTGACCTCCATCAGGTTGCAAACTGAATGTAATTTTTTTCTGCATCTACCTCTGAAAAAATATTTGGGCTTCTAGCTGTGTGTGGGACTTGTTCTATTAGTCAATCTATACTGACCTCCATCAGGTTGCAAACTGAATATAATTTTTTTCTCCATCTAGCTCTGAAAAAATATTTGGGCTTCTAGCAATGTGTGCGACTTGTTCTATTAGTCCATCTATACTGACCTCCATCAGGTTGCAAACTGAATATAATTTTTTTCTGCATCTAGCTCTGAAAAAATATTTGGCCTTCTAGCAGTGTGTGGGACTTTCTCTATTAGTCCATCTATACTGACCTCCATCAGGTTGCAAACTGAATATAATTTTTTTCTGCATCTACCTCTGAAAAAATATTTGGACTTCTAGCTGTGTGTGGGACTTGTTCTATTAGTCCATCTATACTGACCTCCATCAGGTTGCAAATTGAATATAATTTTTTTCTGCATCTAACCCAGCCAATAGTTTTGGCCTAATACCACAGTTTGGCCACTCAGCTCTGCTCGGTTCCCATCCATTGTTTTTTTGTGCAAACAACTCCAGAGTTGTGAATTAGTTAACCACCAAAATGAGTGGAAAAAGGCCTGCTGCTGGTGGAAAGGGGAATAGGCGTGTTGGGAAGAGGAAAAAAGGTTGTGTCCGTGGGGTAGGTGTTAAAGCAACAGTAACATCTGCAGAAGAAAGACCATCTTCCAGCCAAACTAAAATGTCTACTTCTTTTAGCGGACACTGTGATAAGATCCCTTTCTTACAGCCACGCCAATCGCTACAAATTCCAGATGAGGCACAAAAACAGCAGGTGCTTCAACGGATATCAAGTGTTCCTTTAGGTGGGCTCTCCTCCACATCAACTTCAACATCACAAATACTCCAGTCCTCAAAGGTGTCACCCCAATCGCACTTGCTTCCTCACAGCTCCCAAATCTCCAGCTGCCCATCTGAGTATGAGGTAGAACAGATGGTTGAGTCTGCAGAGCTGTTTACTCATACTATAGCCTGGGAATCAGAGGTCGACTCCAGAGCTTCTGTGAATCCAGACGAGGAAATGATCTGCACTGATGCCCAGAATCTTTATGAGTTGGATCCAGGACCAGACGCAGAAAGTTCTGACCATAATGTAGACCCTCATTCCCATACTGTAACTCCTGTTGGTGGAGACAATGAGGAAGACGATGATGAGACTCAAATACCTGATTGGAGCGACAACTTTAGTTTTTTGTCAGGGCAGGAACAAGTTGGCTCTGAGGACGACGGGTGTGATAACGCACAGGGTGATGATGATGAGGTTGGAGATCCCACTTACTGTCAACCCACAGTCAGCCAAGAGATGAGGTCAGCAAAGGAGGTGGAGGAGGATGCTAGTGACGACGAGGTCAGGTTGCGCCTTCCTGGACAGAGACGTAGTACTGGAAGCACGTCAACAACTGCATCCTCAAACACAACTCTGCCTCTCACCACAAGTCGTGGTGGCTCTTCAGGTCGCATGGGTGCTAAGCCTTGCATAGCCTGGGCATTTTTTCAGATCGATAAAGATGACCCAACTCGTGTTATCTGTAACATTTGTCAGCAAAAGCTAAGTAGAGGCCAAAGAATACATAGTTTGAGTACTTCATGCATGAACCGGCACATGGACATGAAGCATAAGTTGCAGTGGGAAGCTCACTGTGCTACAATGCGGCCTAGCTGGCCGGGCCAACCACCGTCTGCCATATCTTATGCATCCGCGGCCTCTTCATCCTCTGTGACTGGGGGGACAGAAGTCACACCTGTTTTGGGGCGCAGACCTGCCACCTCTTTACCCGCAACAGCCAGCGTGATTGGCAGGTCATCATTTTCTTTGGAGGTGGTAACACCAGCTGGTGTTGAGCGCTGTCCGACATCGATAGCACCACCTTTGGATCAAGGCAACCTAACATGTCCGCCTGCATCTTCCTCACAGACCGGCAGTTTGCTGGGGACACCCTTATCAACCCCGTCTAAGCACAATAGCCAGCCCTCAGTTCCTCAGATGTGGACAAGTAAAAGACCATTTCCTCCTAGCCATGAGAAAGCTAAGAGGTTGAATTTCACCATCTGCAAGCTCTTGGCTACAGAAATGCTGCCTTTCCGCCTGGTGGACACAGAGGATTTTCGAGACCTTATGTCCGTCGCAGTGCCCCAGTACCAGATGCCCAGTCGGCACTACTTCTCAAAGAACGGTGTGCCTGCGCTCCACCAGCATGTCGCACACAACATCACCGCTTCTTTAAGAAACTCTGTGTGTGACAGGGTGCATTTCACCACAGACACTTCGACGAGTAGGCATGGACAGGGGCGTTACATGTCGCTGACTGGGCACTGGGTAACTATGGTGACAGCAGGACAAGGGGCTGCTGTCCAAGTCTTGCCGTCCCCACGAGTTGTGCGTCAATCCTCTTTATCTCAAAGTTCCTCCACTGCTTCTTCCTCCTCAACCTCCTCTCGGTCCTCCACCTGCACCCAAAGCCTGTCTGGTCATGCCACAAGCTTTCTAACTGCGCAGAAGGGATCCTGCGCACCTCCTTACTATGCTGGCAGTAGGGCTCAACGTCATCAGGCGGTTTTTACTTTGAAATGTCTGGGAAATGTGAGTCACACAGCTGAGGAGTTGTGGTCAGCTCTGGAGAACCAATTTCATGAATGGTTGTCTCCACTGGACCTGAAACCAGGGAAGGCCGTGTGCGACAATGCTGCAAACCTGGGTGCGGCCCTTCGCCGGGGCAATGTCACACACGTGCCTTGTATGGCTCACGTGTTGAACCTGGTTGTCCAGCAATTTTTAGCCCACTATCCCAGACTAGATGGCCTTCTGCAGAGGGCACGGTCGCTGTGTGCTCACTTTCGCCGTTCGCATCCCGCAGCTCAGTGACTTACATCTCTACAGAAGTCGTTGGGCCTGCCACTTCACCGGCTAAAATGCGATGTGCCTACCCGGTGGAATTCAACTCTGCACATGTTGCAGCGACTGTGGCAGCACCGACAAGACCTGGTGCAATAGGTTCTGACGTATAGCCTGGGCCAACGAGATCCAGAGGTGGGGCAAATCATGCTGGAGGAGTGGTCTTAGATCAGGGACCTATGCACCCTTCTGCACAGTTTTGAAATGGCGACGAAGATGTTTAGTGCTGACGATGCCATTATCAGCATGACTATTCCGGTGATTTACATGCTGGAGCACATGTTAAACAGAATTCGAAGTCAGGTGGTGGCACAAGAGGAGGTGGAGGAAGTAGAGGAGGAGGAGTTGTATGCGGAACGGCTAACATCTGCAAGGTCCAGACGGTCGGCAGCACCAAGGCGGCAGGCATGTGAGGGTGGGGGAGATGGTTTTACCAGGGCGCATGGTAGCAGCCAAACTAGTGAGGAAGGTGCAGGAGCCCAGGAAGAAGTGGAGGACGAACTGATGGAAGACTCATCAGATGAGGGAGACCTTGATCACATTTCTCTTGTGCGAGGTTGGGGGGAGAGGACAGAGGAAGGAAGCATGATTGTTACCTCGCCACCAACACAACAGTGACTTGGTGCTCCTGGATGCGCAACACACATGAGTGCCATCTTGCTGCACTACTTGCAACATGACCCTCGAATTGTGAGAATTAGAAATAATCCTGACTACTGGGTTGCCACACTGTTAGATCCCCGGTACAAAAGTAAATTTGCAGAAATTATTCCTGCCATAGAAAGGGATGCACGCAAGCAGGAGTATCAGCAGAGACTGTTGCAGAATCTTACATGTGCTTTTCCACAAAACACCAGTGGTGCACATAGTGAATCTCACAGTTCCAACTTGCCAACCGTGGGACCGTCGAGTGTTCAGCACTCAAACCGTAACAGAACCACAGTATCTGCTGGTAACATCAATTTTGCGGAATCATTTCACCACTTTTTTAGCCCATATTTTGCAAGGCCACAGGAGACAAGAGGTCTGACACATAGTCAACGCCTAGAGACGATGGTACAGGAGTATCTCCAAGTAAACATTGAAGCCATGACTGTGTCACTGGACCCTTGCTCTTTTTGGGCTTCCAATCTGGATAAATGGCCGGAGCTAGCCACTTACGCCTTGGAGATCTTGTCATGCCCCGCAGCCAGCGTTCTGTCTGAACGTGTGTTCAGCGCTGCTGGTGGTGTGCTGACAGATAAGCGCACGCGGCTCTCCACTGATAATGTAGACAGACTCACGTTCATAAAAATGAACAAATCATGGATCCGAAACGACTTTTCTACCCCTGTGTCATCCTGGGGAGAGTAAAAGCTTGATGATTGGTTAAAATCACCTCACCAACCGTTTTAAGCTTTCAAATTACTAATCATGTTTATCTGTATCTTGGCTGGAAAATAATTTGGGCTTTGTAGCAGTGTGCAGCACTGATTCTATTAGGCCATCTATAATAAGCTCCACCAGATTTAAAATTACTAATCATGTTTATCTGTATTTTGGCTGGAAAATAATTTGGGCTTTGTAGCAGTGTGCAGTACTGATTCTAATAGGCCATCTATACTAAGCTCCACCAGATTTAAAATTACTAATCATGTTTATCTGTACCTTGGCTGGAAAATAATTTGGGCTTTGTAGCAGTGTGCAGCACTGATTCTATTAGGTCATCTATACTAAGCTCCACCAGATTTAAAATTAATAATAATTTTTAGCTGCATCTAGCCCGGAAAATAATTTTGGGGCTCCGAGATGCGGAAGACACATAAGTGTCTTCTTGCTGCACTACCTGCAACATGACCCTCATATTGTCAGAATTCGAAGTAATCCTGACTACTGGGTTGCCACACTCTTAGATCCCCCAAACTTTTCGATCAACCTTTTCATTTTAATAAAGACCAAAAAAATGGTCATTTTTGAAATTACAAGCATTAGCAGGTTATTAGAAACTGAAATCAAACAGTTTTCAACTCAAAACTTTATTCTAGGTGATGTTACATTTTCACATAGGACCCCTTGTTCGAAAGGAGCTTTTGAACTCTCTCATCCATTGAATTTGTCAGGTTTTGGATGGTTTCTGCTGCAATTGTTTTGCATGAGGACAGAATACAGTCCCAGAGCTGTTGCTTAGATGTGAACTGCCTCCCGCCATCATAGACACTCCTTTTGATGATGCTCCAGAGGTTCTGAATGGGGTAGAGGTCAGGGGAGCATGGGGGTCACACCATAAGTTTGTCCCCTTCTATGCCCATATCAGCCAGAGATGCAGATGTTTTATGTGCAGCATGAGATGGTGCATTGTCATGCATAAAAATGATCTTGCTGTGGAATACACGGTTCTTCTTCTTGAACCATGGCAGGAAGTGCTGTTTGAGAAACTCCACATAAATTATGGAGTTCATCTTTACCCCTTCAGGGATCCTAAAGGGGCCGACAATCTCTCTCCCCATGATTCCAGCCCAAAACATTACTCCACCTCCTCCTTGTTGGCGCTGTAGCCGTGTTTGCGTGGGGTGTCCATCAACCAGCCATCCTCCACTCCATCTATCTGGACCATCGAGCGTTGCACGGCACTCATCCGTGAACAAAACAGTTTTGAAATCAGTCTTCATGTAAAGTTTGGCCCACTGGAGCCGTTTCTGCTTGTGTGAAGTGGATAGAGGAGGTCGACAGGATGGCGTATGCACAGCTGCAAACCTCTGAAGGACCCTGCATCTTGTTGTTCGGGGGACGTTGGAGGCACCAGCAGCTTCAAAAACTTGTCTGCTGCTATGACAATGCTTTTTTGTCGCTGCTCTTTTAACCTGACGTAATTGCCTGTAGGAAAGAGTCCTCAATTTGCCCTTATCAGCACGCACACGTGTGTACTGTGAATCAGCTACATACTTCTTGATTGCCAAGACACTTCATCCTGATCATCGCACAATGTTGATTGTAGTCATGCCTTGACCTAAACACTCCACAATTTGTTGCTTCTCAGCAGCCGACACATCCTTTTTCTTTCCCATTTTGGCAGAAAATGTAGGCTGCTTAATAATGTGGGACAGCCTTCTTAAGTAGTCTTGCCTTTCATTGGACACACCTGCCAAACTAATTAGCACAAGTGTCTTACAGTGATATAAAGAGCCCTGACACACATCACCATCAATGAGTTTAACTGACAAACAAACAAATTCTTCCCTTATCACTCCTAAACACTTTTTGCATAATAATTTGGAACACAGTGTACATGTGCTTTTCCACAAAACACCAGTGGTTCACGTAGTGAATCTTACAGTTCTAACTTGCCAACCGTGGTCTGTATGGAGTTGTTCAATAAAGGGCCCAAAATTAAGATAACATAGATGGGTGAGGTCTCTATGAATAGGAATTCCTAAGTATTTGATACCCTGTGAGGGCCAGGCAAAGGGAAAGTTGGACTGGATGGAATCCTGTATGGATTTGGGGAGGGAGACATCAAGGGCCTCAGACTTCGCTGCATTGATTTTAAAATTTGACCATGTAACAAAGTGATCTATTTCAGCCATAACAGCATGGATGGATATATGTGATTGAGTGATATATACTAGGACATCATCAGCAAATAGAGAGCACTTGTACTCGGTGCCTCCCACCTCAATCCACCTAATATTGGGGTTATGGCGAATTGATGAGAGCAGGTGCTCCGTCACTAGGATGTATAAGAGAGGGAACAGAGGACATCCCTGCCTTGTCCCATTGGTGATTGTGAAAGGTGATGAAAATGTTCTGATGCACCCCCTGGGCCTTGGGACACCCGGAGCTGGACCCTTTTTGGTGGATGCTGGTGGTTGTAGTCTCCGTGGCGGCGACCTGGTTCCGTGGCTCAGGGCGGTCAAACCAGTGGCGGAACTATTTATGTCGTTTTGATGTTTACATGTCCGACTACGACTACTGGATTGCGGTCAGAGTGAAACGCCGCTGAAGGCCAGACCGCTGAGGCTGGTGTTGTGGGTGCAGCAGAGCGTAGCATAACTCCCCACAGGAGGAGTATAGCCTCAGGGCAGTGTATACGGAGGATGGGGGTGATGGTGCAGGGCAGCAACAGTAACGACAGGGAGTCAGTGATGCAGTCCAGGACCTTTACTCACAGTTTTTATTATCCAGACCACGTCTGCAGGTAACGGCTGCCCACGTCGTGCTGTGCTCACCAGGTGAGGGGCTCAGACAACTCCCAGATAACTTTGGAGCGCTTCACAGGACCCCCTTTGTGTGTCCTTTGTCTGGCCTTTCTTACCAACCCTTCTGTCTGGCTGCCTCGGGCCTCCTCTTGGTAAACTTGGCGCCAGTTTCCCTGACCCTATGTGGTGCCTTCCTAGCGGGTGTAGCGAGGGGCTGCGCCACATAAAATGTCACAGCCTCCGGTTTCTAGCTGAGGGTCATTTCCTGCCTCCACTAGTTTCGGGGACCGGTCTCCCCCTTTGGCCTGACCCCTCCACGCAGGTGGATTCGGGCGTGCGGTGGCGACTCGCCCGTCCGCACCCCTGGGATCCCTTCGTTCCTCGTTCCTGGAGCCTTCTCCGCTCCTCTTCCTTCCTTCTCCCTCTTCCAGGCCTGGGCCTCTGTTACTAGGCCCGCCTCCGGAGCAGAGCTCATGCAGAGCCCCTGCTCCCTGTCACTTCTGCTCAGACTTCTCTGCACTGAACTAAGATGGTGCCCACCTTTTATACTCCCTTCTCAATGCACCCAGGAACTGCCTCCTCCCTGCTCCTGCACTACAGGGTTCCCCTTCCTCAGTGTTCCCTCCCCCCACTCCAGCCAGGGACAGGGACTGTCGTGCCCATCTCAGGGGCATATTGGTCGCCCTGCCCCACGGCAATGTGGTGTAATGCATGCAGGTGTCGGGTCCTGATCCACACTCCATCCTTACCTACCCCAAGCTTTTTAAGAGAATCATATATGGCGTGCCAGGAGACTCTATGGAATGCTTTCTCAGCATCCAACGAGAGTATCTAATTACAAATTTTTAACTGCATCTAGCCCAGGAAATACTTTGTGCCTAGTAGCAGTGTCTGCTAGTCAGCGGATTATCCCGGCTGTTAAGCAAGCTACACCACCTGTAGTTTGGACACTTCATTTTTTCAAAGGAAATGCTTCGGGACCACGGGATACTCAGTGAAGAGCATCAGGAGGCACCCCAAGGCATAGGGGCTGGGACTGGCAGTAGGATGCCTTGCGGTGGACAGCCGAGCTCGATCCTTATAAAAGCTTTTTAACTGCAGCAGCTTTAGTGGACGCTACTGGAGCTGGAATTACGCGGCTGCTGGCATGAGACTTGCCCTCCAATAGATCCTTGTAAATGGATTTAAAGTGTATTCATTCAAATTAGAGAGACAATTTAAATTAAAAAGCTTAGAGCTGCCTCCACCACAGGGGGGCTCGCTCGACCCATCAGCGGACAGGCACCAGTATTGGGAGAGGGGGGCTGGCCGTCAGGGTTCACCGCGGCTCTGGCACAAACCCGGCGACACCGAGGTGGCACGTGCAGGAGCGGACTGGCCGTGTCGGCTTCTCACTTTTTGGATTTCAGAAGGGCATGACATGCCTATATCTGTGTCTCCCCCTCCTTTTACTCCTCCACCTCTTTTCTTTTCGCATGACTATATGTACTTGTCACTTTTCCATGTGTTAGTTGTGTCTTCTGAGCAGTTTGTCAGCTTTTGGACACCTTTGAAGGTGTTTTCTATGTGTTTCTATGTGTTTTTGTTTGCCTGCCATTGGTTTTAACGGTGTTCGAAGGTGTTCGACGAACAGTTCGACGAACACACGGGTGTTCGATGAACCGAACCGAACTCGAACACTACGGGGGTGGCTCAACACTAATCACAGTATCTTTTCTATTGTGACAAAAAAAGGATTCACAACAACCAGCCAAATGAACTCTCTCCAGCAAGTAGGTGTGTTAGTAGAAAGTATGAAGAAGGCTTGGAACAGCTCATGATCCAAAGCACACCACATCCTCTGTAGAACATGGTGGATGCAGTGTGGTGGCATAGGCGTGCATGGCTTCCAATAGTACTGGGTCACTAGTGTTTATTGATAATGAAACTGAAGACAGAATCAGCCAGATGAATTATGAAGTGCACAGGTCAATCTTTCTGCTCAGATGCAACCAAATGCATCAAGGTTGATTGGACGGCCCTTCACAGTATAGATGGACAATAACCCGAAACATGCTCCAAAAGCAACCCAGGAGCTTTCTGAGGCAAAGAAGTGGAATATTCAGCAATGGTTGAGTCAATCACCAGATCTCAACCCCATTGAGCATGCATTTCACATGCTTAAGATAAAACTTTAGGCAGAAAGACCCATAAACAAGGAATAACTGAAGTCAGCTGCAGTTAAAGCCTGGCAAAGCATCACAGAGGAGAAAACCCAGCATTTGGTGACATCCATGGCTTCCAGATTTCAGGCATTGATTGCCTGCAAAAGAGTCTTTACAAAGTATTAAAAATGAACATTTTATTTATGGTAACATTAATTTGTCCAATTACTTTTGAGCCCCTGAAATGAGGAGGCTTTGTAGAAAAATGATTGCAATTCCTAAACATTTCATGGGATATTTTTGTTCAACCCCCTTAAGTAAACTTGAAAGTCTACATTTCTATTGCATCTCAGTTGTTTAATGTTAAATAAAAAGTAGTGGCATGCAGAGCCCAAATCATGAAGTCAAAATATTTATGGACCTAACTGTATATCATATAGTATTAAGGGGTTAAACCAAGGGTAACCAACATGAA
Organism: Phyllobates terribilis; assembly: GCF_046119375.1. NCBI lineage: Eukaryota > Metazoa > Chordata > Amphibia > Anura > Dendrobatidae > Phyllobates > Phyllobates terribilis. The sequence continues at coordinate 1,016,797,861 of NW_027362761.1, forward strand.
AAATTCATTTTATGGGCTTAAGTATCTCATTAATTGGGTTATGTTATAACTCAAGTGAATTTGGGGACACACAGATGTAGATGCATTTGTTTTGAACTTTGATTTTAGATCTTTGTAGTATTCCTGCACCATAATCATTTTTAAAAAATGTAAAAATTCTGGACCTTATCTATACCAATAACGTTTAGCTCATTCACATACAGTAAAGATATTTTTACCAGATAGTATTTTGGTCAATATTATGCATTAGTATCTTTAAGGCAAATTTTAAGATTATGTCCAAAACACAAAAGATGTGAAAATCTTTTCTTTATATATTTTTGCAAGTCCCCCATTTGATTTAACTTATTGATGCAAAATACCCAACAAAATACTACAGTAGTGTACTAAAACAAGTAGCATATTGTTACATAATGGTTAATATTTAATGAAAATGCTATTTTCATGAAGTAAAGTTTATAGCACCCTGGGGGTGCTCTCCATTGATGGTGGAGAGTTAGTGCATTTTACTTTATAAATGTATAACATGATTTACAGTTAGCAATTTGATTGATGGCATCATAAAATATGTGCAAAAATACTTTTTGTGAAAATTATTTATTAAGAAAACAACACCCACAAGCACACTTTTGTGAAGATGAATGCTTCCAGAAGAAGCTGATGGTCACAACGCCCAGAAATTAATCACAGTTATTGGTACTAACAGACAAGCTCTGTTTACTTGGTTAAAATACTGAGGTTGTGTGGAACAAGTGCAGCATGTAGAAGGGCTTCCTGCCATGCCGGTTGTCCACCTTTCTGAATAGAAGAACTGTTTTATGCAAAGCTTTCACAGTAAAGCCATTTGTAGCCACATGGTACGATGGAAATATGTTGAGCCATATACCTGGCCCAATGCTAAGCCCCAAGTAATTAAACGTACTTTATATCAGATTTGGCAGCTGACAAGCCATGAATACAGAATTGATAAAGTTTAAAAAAAAACCTGTTCATAATGCCAAAATAAGCCATAAGCACCCCATATGTTAGCTAAGAACCACATAACAGTGACTAGTCTGTCTTATGGACTACTCCACCCACATCATTTTCCATAAGAAAACTTGCATAACTAATTCAATTGTGTGTTAAGGCTGTCATAGATGAGTTTAGTGGGGATATTCAGCCCTTTCCTCCCATGTTTTGAGAAAAAAAGACAAAGTATGTCCAGTATTTTATTTTAAATAGAAGTTACTTATCTTGAAGTCATCAGTCTGGATCAGCAGTTGTTGTGCAGTATGGACAGATGACATTGCTGCCACAAAGTGATCTTTTTTAAGGGTGTATTTAGCTGGGTAAGTTGCACTAGAACGCTTAAAGAATTGTTAAATGGCCTGTAGTATGGAATTCTAAGCAAACGTAAAGACATAGACCTTAGAGATGAGTGAATTTATTCACGTGGAATTGAATTCTCAAATTTTATGAAAATTCTGATTTTTCTGGATATGTTTTTTTTTTTTTCAAATTCAGCAAATGGCAGCCAGCTGTGACCACCATTGAGCTGGGCCATAGAATGTTATGCAATCAGTTTAAAAAAATAAGAATGCTCACCTTACTCTGCACTTTCCTCGCCGCCCCTTTTGGCACGCTGACTGGTCCTCTGCACCTCTTCTTTTCCCCCTGGGTGAACATCTTCTTCACTCTACGCATCCAAGCATAATAAGGAACATTCAATTTGCATCGATTGACTTCGCTGTAAATTGAATTTCTCTGTAAAATCTGATCAATTTGGTGAATTAGATTTTTCGCAGATTTGATCACTAAAAGAAATCCTAAATGTAGAGCCATAGAAGACATACGCAGAATAGAGAAAAAAGTTATTTAAAGATGTACTGGAATCAGAGAAAATGTTGCATTCTGTTGTAATATAAAAATAAAGTAACAACCAACCACTAAATCATGTTCTCTTTCTGATGCAAAAAAATGTGAGTTATAGAATGTTACATACTATGGAAAGAACATGTTTCTGTAATAAGAAATTAGAAACATAACAATAAAAAAATTCAAAATCGTGAGTATAAAAGGGAGAATGCTGTGCCCAACTGCTCATTACTGCGCATAAACATCACTAGGCATGGTATATATGTATATAACTGCTCAGCTTTGCAGTATACATTATATAATATAACTTGGTACCAGATTTATTGCAGCAAAAATGTTCACAGTTCAACTATTTCAAAGTGAAGAACAAAACACATTTCCTAAACTGTTTTGGAAGTAAACCTCTTCTATTTGTATGTGCAGTAGAATGTGAACACATTGACGGCTGTAAGATGGGCATTCCATATGGCTGTTTTTGATACGCTGTGATCCTACAGCTGTGCTGTTATTCTTATTTAGAAAACATTCAATGCTTTTATTTATAACAGTTGCCTAAAAGAAAGTTTTCTTCTCACTTTCTCACGCAAGAAGGAAAGTAGAGCTGATTCTTCAGAAGGCTCGATTTTAGCAACAATTTGAAAGGCTGCAGCAAACAGATGGCATTAAAAGAATATCGACTTTGCCTTGTAACTGTGACTCTTGCATTTAGATGTTTTCTTGGACTATAAAGCGCCATCTGTGGATATATGATTGTACATTATTGTGAATCATATGATAAATGAAATATATGAATCCAGTTTCTGGATAAATTATTCCTGGTTTATTAGCTTTTGTAAACGTACAGGATTTTTTATACAATGTCAAAAGCCATAAAGAATATGGACTGTTTTCAATAACTGGATAATTCTCCATTTGGAATAGAAATGTTGGCCAGCAATAGTAAATTGCAGATTTAAACCCCAAATTCCATCGGGAACAATGTAGTGAAGTGGGAATCAATATGACAATATTACATTTTATTGAAAGCTGATGGGGACGTATCAATATTTAAGGAATACTTTGATCCCCAAGGTTTTGTCATCTGTCAAGAATTGAAACACCGTAAGAATTCATGCAAACAGAGATTATTATTCCACCATATCCCTGATTAACCTTCTACCAATTTATCAACCATTTTTCCAACTAGGTCATAAATGATGTTTCTCTGCTTCCATCACTCCCGCCATGGAGATGCAGTTACTATAAGAATTTAATTCATTTATAGATTCACATACATTGTTTATAAATTGTTCTACCAGATTTCCGTTACTCTAGCAATGGGAATGCTGTTGCTATGACATTAGTAAAAAAAATATATGAGGAAATGTTAACATTTTTAATGATTTATTTATTATTGCACATATCAAATAGTGTTTTTCTCTGTCCCCAGAGCTAAGAAGGCTGTTGGGATTTTGACTATTGAGTACTCCCTGTATTCCTTGTACAGTGTTGTGTTAAACCTGATGAAGGGAAGAATTGTTTTTGCAAGGGGTGTAACACTTCCCTCGCTGTCATCATTGAATTTGTCATTTTCCGTCCCTTCCTCACTTGTCTGCTCTGTCACCCATATGTGGTGTACCTTGCTTCCCCATGTTGACTGCCTCCTTGAAAGACAATGTAGCACACCAATTCAGCTGCTCACAAGCTTCAGTTACCTCCTAGGGAAAGGGGCTCCATAGATGACTGGGCTGATGAATAAGAGGCCAGGAGACAATCGGTTGGCAGTTAGTGTGGCTGCAATATATATTGTATATACCAGTATATGTATACCAATGTATACCAGTATAGAGTATATACCAGTATATGTATATGTTGTGGTAAGATGACTCGCTCGGCCGCTTCCGGAAGTAGACTCAGGGACCGGGTTTTCTCTGCAGGCTTTATTATATGGCATAAAACCTTGCAACTCCAGCAACAATAAATACGCCCTTATTGGCAAAATGATAAAACAAAAGATAAACGATAACACAGTCCATATGTATGTGGAATTCGGCCACACAGGTTGTAGTCCCAGCCTTCAGCTCAGAGACCTTGCCTCTCCAGACCACAGAAAAAAAAACAGGACTGAACATTTAAACCATGCTCAGCCAGACCCTGAGGGGAGGTATGGTGAATGACGTCCCTCCCGTCTCTATGTTATTTACATAAAACCACACCCTTTAAAAGAGTTAACCCCCATCATATAACATGCTGGCAGAAATTCTGTAGGTCTCAGGTCACACAGGAGAGCAACCTGAGTGACACATAACTCCCCTCTTATATCACACCAGTGACTCTGTCACAATGTTTATACCTGTTGGCAGACATAAAGGTCCCGCTTCATCATTTCTGTTTTGTTTAGTGGTAATAGAGACTGTTTGTTGGCGCCAAATTAACCAAAATGGCACATGCAATTCATTCAATACATTTAATTCATGAATTTCGCGCAAAGTAAAAAAAAATAGCTTTTTTCCTGTGTTAAGCTGGTTTTGCGTCATAAAAAATATGCCAAAGTGCCAGCTGATTCAAAAATACATAAGGGGGGGAGTGAACTTTTTACCAAATTTTGTGACTTTTTATAAAGTCGCAAATGATGAATCTGGGAAAACATCTGGAGATGCTAGACTCCGCCAACCAAGCATAAAACAAATAAAGCAGGTGAGTAGGTATAAAATAGACTTTAAAAAAGGTGCAAATAGAATAATGAATTAGGTGCAAAGAAAAAAAAAAGATCCAAACACACAAAAAACTAGACGAAAAACCGGCGCAAAGCCAATGATGAATCAAGGGTCCATAGTTTCACTTCAGTGGATTCTGTTTTTTGTGAAACGTAATTAATAAACAAGAACCCATAAGGTACAACAAAACCATTTGAAAGGATCAGATAGGGGATCAGTGTCCCAGATGACCCTCGAAGCGACTCCATATAACTACATGTGGAACAAAGGAGAATATTTGGAGTCTCAGAATGCTTCAAAAATTAGACAATCTTTAATGAGTACAAGTGTTAAAAAACAGACATAACATACAATTAACAATAAGGTTCATGACAAACACAAGGACGGGCTAATGACTGCATCAGGTGCCAGACGTAACTAGAGCTAAGTTCACCTAATATTGAGGACTGGCAATAATCACAGTAATATAGAAATAGCTGCATAAAAAAGTGTGTATATATACAGTATATATATATATACATACATATGTATATATATATATATATCTATCACACTGGCAGAAACAAAAATATTTCGTGCAGCACTAGAAAAACACACAGAAAGATATCTATATATGGAACCTAATTACGATAGTTTGACGGGATCTTTGTGGACCCTGAAATGATCATAGTTACAGCTGACATCTAGTCACTGTATATGTGCATTGACCATAGAGATGGCTTGGAGGCAGTCCTACCGGAGAGGCAGTCAGCCCAGACAGAAGACCTCCAGTATCCCCTATGCGTGTTTCGCTGTTCACATCAACCCCTTCAACATGAGGGATATGTGATAAAGCACCTTCCAGGACCTTTTTTTCGCCGTGGTAAGAGGTGACATGGTTGGACCAGTATCCAATGAGAGATGATACACACAGCGCATGTGCACCTGTACCTCGTCATCATGATTCATCCCGAACAGGCGTCCCCTGCGGAGCTCCCAAGCATGCGCACCGCACTGAAAGATGCCGCAAGGAAGACCGACACTGGGTGAAGGGTAAGCACATGCACACATCATCACCAGTGTTATATATGGAAAATTACACAATCAAAACAGTTATATGCTCATTGGAAATGTAGTGAGGAGTACAAACTATGAAATGGGTAAGTACAAAGGATACATCTAGATTTACATTTTACTCACAAGTCAGTGTTTCAATCCATATTTAACAGTTTTCACATTTGCACCAACTTCCCATGCAGACACAGGATATCATATGTTTGCTCCAATTCCAATGCCATAGCAACAAGGCCACTGTCAGGTAGAAAAATCACAAGGCAAAAAAAAAATAGAATACTAGTATAGATGCATTATTTACTAAACGCCAATAACATACTGTGGAACAGTTAAAACCATATTCACTCAAGATAAAAAATAAAAATTGAAAGGGAAGGGAAGAGGAGTAATGGGAGGTAGTGAGCGCTTACAAGAAAGGTACAAAACTAACAGTTTTGTTAAGTCCATGAGGAACCATAGATCCCAGCATGGGGATCCATCGAGTCTCTTTTTCACTGAGCATTTTCATGAGGATCCCCCCTCTAATGCCCCCATGCAAAATGTCAATGCCCCGTTTAGATAATGTTTTAGCATTACAATCATGAAATGTTCTAAAATGTCGTGGCAATGTTTTTAATGTTAAGATATCCGCTACTGTTCTGGCTCCGCCAATATTGCGCATGTGCTCCCTGACCCTAGTTTTCAACTCTCTGGAGGTCAGGCCCACATAAACCTTGGAGCAGCCACATGTGGCATAGTATACCACGTGGGTAGTGCCACAGGATATATAGTGGTTGATGTTGAATTGGCGTGTGCCATCAACTGAGTTAAAGTTAGTGTCACGAGATACGTTAGTACAAGCCAAACAATGGCCACATGGGAAGCAGCCCTTAATAGGGAGCCGGCCACCAGAGGGGTTCGGGACACCAGGAGCATATTAACTGTGGGTCAAAAGGTCTTTGAGGTTCCCAGAGCATCTTGAGGTCATCAAAGGGACAACTCCAAGACACTCAACAAAACATGGTTTGATCATAAACATGGTTTGATCACCACTGTTTCTTGAGTATGGTCCTCATGGTATTCCACTCTTGGTTATATGTGGAGATAAATCTGATCCTCTGGTCAGATTTATACTTCTTCACCTTATGTTGTAGTAATTGGCCACGAGAGGTATTTTTGGCCCTATTATATCCTTCTTTGACACTCCTGTGGCTATACCTTCTGTGTAAAAACCTATCACTAAGATCACCAGCCAGTTTCTGAAAACACTCCTCCGTGGAGAAAATCCACTTCATCTGGAGGAACTGGCCAAACAGGGCAGCCTTTATGGTAGTGCCATGGTGATCAGAAAAAGCATGTAACAGAGAATTCACTGCAGTTGCCTTCCTAAAGACATCAGTCTGCAGGAAGGAACTATCATCCACCTCCAAACTGATGTGAAGGAAGTCGATTTGTCTATAATCGTATTTATAAGTCAGTTTAATATTCAGTGAATTCTCGTTTAGACTGCTCATAAAGTCTTTGAGCTCCCCCAACGTGCCTTGCCAGAAGATCAGAACATTGTCTGTATACCTCAGCCAGCACTGCACATAGTCCATGGCCTGCGCACCCCCGCCACCAAAAATGCCTCTCTCTCAGTGTCCAAGGAAGAGGTTGGCATATGAGGGCTCACAGGCCATGCCCATGGCAGTGCCATCTTGCTGTAGGTAATAACAATCTTTAAAGACAAAAAAAATTCGGGTTAGAACGAATTGGAGGAGCTCGAATATTAGCTCACACAGTGGGCCGTCTCGGTTGCTGTTCCTCAGGAAAAACCAGACTGCCTCCAAGCCATCTCTATGGTCAATGCACATATACAGTGAGTAGATGTCAGCTGTACCTATGATCATTTCAGGGTCCACAAACATCCCGTCAACCCTGTTCAGGATGTTCGTAATGTCTTGAACATAAGAGGGCAAGGTTTCAACTTCTCTCTGGGCTGACTGCCTCTCTGGTGCCTTGCTTGCACTATTGATATGTTCTGGGATTTCATTTCACCATGATTAGAAATTTTGTACCAAACACATGAGTAACTATTTAGCTTTACCCCCTGTGGGACTACTATCATGATTAGATTCTATATATAGTTACCTTTCTGTGTGTTTTTCTAATGCTGCATGACATATTTTCGTTTCTGCCAGTGTGATATATATATACAGTGAAGGAAATAATTATTTGATCCCTTGCTGTTTTTGTAAGTTTGCCCACTGACAAAGACATGAACAGTCTATAATTTTAAGGGTAGCTTAATTTTAACATTGAGAGATAGAATATCCCCCCAAAAAATCAAGAAAATCACATTGTATAAATTAGATTTATTTATTTGCATTTTGCAGTGAGAAATAAGTATTTGATTTCTCTGGCTAACAACACTTAATACTTGGTGGCTAAACCCTTGTTGGCAAGCACAGCAGTCAGACGTTTTTTGTAGTTGATGATGAGGGTTGTGCACTTGTCAGGAGGAATTTTGGTCCATTCCTCTTTGCAGATCATCTCTAAATCATTCAGATTTTGAGGCTGTCGCTTGGCAACTCAGAGCTTCAACTTCCTCCATAAGTTTTCTATGGGATTAAGGTCTAGAGACTGGCTAGGCCACTCCATGACCTTAATATGCTTCTTTTTGAGCCACTCCTTTGTTGCCTTGGCTGTGTGTTTTGGGTCATTGTCTTGCTGGAAGACTCAGCCACGACCCATTTTTAATGTCCTGGCAGATGGAAGTAAGTTGTCACTCAGGATTTTACGGTACATGGCTCCATCCATTCTCCCATTGATGCGCTGAAGTAGTCCTGTGCCCTTAGCAGAGAAACACCCCCAAAACATAATGTTTCCACCTCCATGCTTGACAGTGGAGACGGTGTTCTTTGGGTCATAGTCAGCATTTCTCTTCCTCCAAACACAGCGAGTTGAGTTAATGCCAAAGAGCTAAATTTTTGTCTCATCTAACCACAGCACCTTCTCCCAATAACTCACAAAATCATTCAGGTGTTCATTGGCAAACTTCAGACGGGCCTGCACATGTGCCTTCTTGAGCAAGGGGACTTTGCGGCCACTGCAGGATTTTAAACCTTTAAGGCGTAATGTGTTACCAATGGTTTTCTTCGTGACTGTGGTCCCAGCTGCCTTGAGATCATTAACAAGTTCCTCCCGTGTAGTTTTAGGCTTATCTCTCACCTTCCTCATGATCAAGGAAACCCCACGAGGTGAGATTTTGCATGCTGCCCCAGATTGATGTCGATTGACAGTCATTTTGTATCTCTTCCATTTTCTTACTACTGCACCAACAGTTGTCTTCTTCTCACCCAGATTTTTAATTATGGTTTTGTAAACCATTCCAGCTTTGTGCAGATCTATGATCTTGTCCCTGACATCCTTAGAAAGCTCTTTGGTCTTGCCCATGTTGTAGAGGTTAGAGCCTGACTGATTAATTGAGTCTGTGGACAGGAGTCTTTTATACAGGTGACTATGTAAGACAGCTGTCTTTAATGCAGGTAACAAGTTGATTAAGAGAATCTAACTGGTCTGTAGGAGCCAGAACTCATAATAGTTTGTAGGGGATCAAATAATTTTTTCTCACTGCAAAATACCAAAAAATGTGTCTAATTTATACAATGTGATTTTCTTGATTTTTTAGCAACAAAGGAGTGGCTCAAAAAGAAGCACATTAAGGTCATGGAGTGGCCTAGCCAGTCTCTAGACCTTAATCCCATAGAAAACTTATGGAGGAAGTTGAAGCTCTGAGTTGCCAAGCGACAGCCTCAAAATCTGAATGATTTAGAGATGATCTGCAAAGAGGAGTGGACCAAAATCCCTCCTGACATGTGCACAACCCTTTTCATCAACTACAAAAAAGTCTGACTGCTGTTCTTGTATTAAGTGTTGTTTGTGTTAGAACTCTCCTGTTAGTTTTTTTTTAGTTTGCTGGTCACATGACCATTTTTGCCTATTTAATCCGGCTCCGCCCTCCTGGCCTTGCTGGACTTCATTGTATTTACTACTCTTGAGCTAGCTTGGTGCTCTGTTGCCGTTCTCTGTTAGTTTTGCTAGGTCTTCTGACCTCTATGCTTTTTGTTGTGTGTTTGTCTTTGACTGCTACTATTTCTGCTAGGAGGTGTCCAACTTATCCCAGTCCCTAGTTCTTGTAGGGATCCCTCCCTCACATCTATAGGTCTTCGTACAGACTAGCCGAGGACTTTAGCGGGTCTGATCGCAGGATCAGGTTCCCCGTTACATCGTAGGGATCTAGTTTAGTTCTATTGTAGGGACAGATCTCCTGTCTTTCCTTAGTCCCTGTAGCAGATCATAACAGTAAGTCCAGCCCTAAAAGAAAAAAAAAAAAAAATTTCTCTAAGGAAAGACCTCCAGTTTTCCATCATGGTCTCGGTTCAAGATTTGGCTCAACGCTTGCAGGGACTCTCTCTGGAGGTGGCCAAGCTCCAACAACACGTGAGTAGCTGTTCTGGAGCACATTTTGTGGAACCTAAGGTACGTCTGCCTGATTTATTTTTTGGCGAACAACAAGATTTTTTTTCTTTTAAAAATGCTTGTTTATTGTATTTTCGTTTGAGACCCGGATCCTCTGGTGATGAATCACAGCGCATAGTGTTCATAATATCACTTTTGCGCAAAGATCCTCAGGGATGGGCCTTCTCTCTCCAACCTAGTGATCCGTGCTTTAGATCAGTGGATAGTTTTTTTTCTGCTTTGGGTTTGTTGTACGATGATCCTGATCGTGTCTCATCTGCTGAGTCTGAATTGAGACGTTTGAGGCAGGGATCAGGTAATGTGGAAAAATATTGTTCTCACTTCCGTCGGTGGTCTGCCCAGGTGGGGTGGAACGATTCAGCTTTGAAAAGCTTGTTTCTTGCAGGGCTAGGTGAAAGGGTTAAGGATTTACTGATTGCTTATCCCACACCTGGAAACTTGCAGGAGGCAATGCAATTAGCTATACGGGTGGACAGGAGACTGCGTGCAAGGATTAATGAGAGCAAATCCTCTGCTATGTCAGCTCCGAGTCCTGAGAGGGTCTGTGCTGACAATGGAGAGCCGATGGAGATTGGGGCGATGGCACCCCGCTCTCAGGAAAAAGACCGCAGGCTTTCTGAAGGCTTGTGGTCAGTCATGCACGTATTGCCTGTTTAAATTCTAAGGGAGTATTCCTATCTGCTACTACCGCTGCTCAGGATGAATTAATTGAATTTCGGGTATTTGTGGATTGTGGTTCTACTCTGAATTTGATTGATGGGGGATTCTTGGAAAAACTTAGATTAGAACCTAAAACTTTGTCATCCCCTATTGCTGTGGTTTCTGTTGATGGCTCTCCCTTGAAGAGTGTTACTCATAAGGTCTGTGAATTTCCCCTCACTATTAATGGTATTCATCAAGAGAATTTGGATTTGGTGGTATTGGATAATTTGCCTTCTCCAGTAATATTGGGGTTACCCTGGTTAAAATTGCACAATCCTGTACTGGATTGGTCTACCAATGAAATTAAGTCCTGGAGCCCTAAGTGTTATGACAAGTGTTGTAACGGACGTATTTCTGCGGTGGAAAAAGGGGAATTACCTGTACCTATTCAGGATTTTTGGAGAGTTTTTTCTGAGGAGGAGTCACAAATTTTGCCTCCCCATAGAGACTATGATTGTACCATTGAATTTGTCCCTGGAGCGACTCTTCCTAAAAGTCGTTTATTTAATCTTACTATTCCTGAGAGAAAGGCTTTGGAGGAATACATACAGACAAGCTTGGCCGCCGGTCACATTAGGCCTTCCAAGTCTCCTGTGGCTGTTGGATTTTTTTTTGTAAAAAAAAAAAGATGGCGGTTTACGTCCTTGTCTGGACTTTCGTGAGATTAATAAAATTACTGTGCGCAATCCTTACCCACTGCCATTGATTCCTGATTTATTTAACCAGTTAGTGGGGGCCAAGTGGTTCTCTAAAATTGATCTCCGGGGGGCATACAATTTGTTGCGCATGAAGGAGGGTGATGAATGGAAGACTGCTTTTAACACTCCTGTGGGTCATTTTGAGAATCTGGTGATGCCTTTTGGTCTTACCAATGCTCCAGCATTTTTTCAGAATCTTATTAATGACATCCTTAGACCTTTAATCGGCAGAAATGTGGTTGTGTATTTGGATGACATTCTGATTTATTCGCCTGATCTGGAGTCTCATTGGCGGAGCGTACGTGAGGTATTACAGTTATTAATGGACAATTCGCTTTTTGCTAAGCTGGAGAAATGTGAGTTCGCTGTACAGAGAATTAGTTTTTTGGGCTACATTATCTCCAGTGAAGGTTTTGAGATGGACCCGGTTAAAGTTCAAGCTGTGCAGGAATGGCCTAGGCCTATTGGTTTGAAATCGATACAGAGGTTTTTGGGTTTCGCCAATTATTACAGAAAATTCATAAAAAAAATTTCTATTATTGTCAAACCGCTGACCGATCTCACCAGGAAAGGTGCTAATGCGGTTCAGTGGACTTCTGAGGCCATTGAAGCTTTTGTGTTTCTAAAGGAGAGGTTCACCTCTGCTCCCATCCTTATGCAGCCTGATGTGACTAAGCCGTTTTTGGTTGAGGTTGATGCTTCTTCGGTGGGGGTCGGTGCGGTGTTGTCTCAGGAAAACAAGGATGGAGTACATCCCTGTGCCTTTTTTTCAAAAAAATTTTCTGAGACTGAACTTAATTACGATATTGGTAATCGGGAATTGCTGGCGATTAAACTCGCATTTGAACACTGGCGTCACCTCTTGGAAGGTGCTGAATTTCCCATTCAGGTTTAAACTGATCATAAAAATCTGATCTATCTTGATGCTGCCAAGCGCTTGAATGCCCGTCAGGCTAGGTGGGCACTTTTTTTTCTCGCGGTTTAATTTTTCCGTTACTTACATCCCGGGTACCAAGAATGTTAAAGCAGATGCTTTGTCTCGCAGCTTTTCTCCCATGGTCGGTGTTGAGGAGGAAGAGGAGAGCATTTTACAAGAAGGTGTTGTGATTGCTGCTTTGGACTCCGTTTTGGAGGATGAGATTTTTAAAGCTCAGGAGAATGCCCCATCTAACACTCCCCATGGGAGGTTGTTTGTGCCTAGGACCTTTAGGAGTGATTTGTTTGTTGAGTGTCATGAGTCTCGGTTGGCAGGTCATCCAGGAATTTCTGAGACCAAGAGACTTGTGGGTCGCAGTTTTTGGTGGCCTGGATGGCAGAAGGAAGTCATTAAGTGGGTGCGCCAATGTACTGTTTGTGCTAGATCCAAGTCTTTGCATGCTCCTGCGGCGGGGTTGCTTTGCCCTTTGGAGGTTCCTAGTGCACCTTGGACACATCTGGCTATGGACTTTATTACTGACCTTCCCCCCTCTGAAGGTTTCACGGTCATCTGGGTGGTCATGGACCGTTTTAGCAAGATGTGTCACTTGGTTCCCTTCATCAAACTGCCTTGCGCTAAGACACTCGCTAAGGCCTTTGTCAAGGAAATTGTCAGACTACATGGTGTTCCTACTGACATTGTTTCTGATAGGGGACCTCAGTTCGTGGCTCGTTTTTGGCGTGCCTTTTGTGACAGGTTGGGAGTTCATTTGTCATTTTCATCCGGATATCATCCTGAGTCTAATGGCCAGACAGAAAGGAAGAACCAGGATGTTGAGCAGTTCTTGCGTTGTTTTGTGGCAGACAATCAAGAGGGGTGGTCTGAGTTTCTGCCACTTGCTGAATTTTCTCTTAACAACCATACATCCTCTTCTGCTGGGTGTTCGCCTTTTTTTTGTTGTTCTGAGAGACATCCGTCTTTTGGGTCATTCTCCAAATTGGTTTCGGCTGTGCCTGAGGAGGAGAGTTTTTCCGGTGATTTGGAGAGAGTTTGGACGGATGTGCGTGGTAATCTTCAGGAGGCTAACAAAAAATCTAAGAGGTACTTTGATAGGAAACGGCAAGAGGTTTTGTTTGCTGTTGGTGACATGGTTTGGTTGTCCTTTAAGAATCTGCGATTGAGGATTCCTTCTAAAAAATTGGGTCCCAAGTTCGTAGGGCCCTTTAATGTGCTTCAGATAGTTAACCAATCTGCTGTTAGGTTGGAGGTTCCTACGTCCTGGAAGATTAACCCGGTGTTTCATGTTTCTCTGTTGAAAAAAGCTGATGTGTCGGATGGTGACGCCTCTGCCACTGTTCCTCCGGTGGTGGAGGACGGGGAATATGAAATTTCCCGCATCCTAAATTCTAGACGGTATAGAGGGAGTTTGCAGTATCTCGTCGCTTGGAAGGGTTTCGGACCTGAGGATAACTCATGGGTGAGGGCGGATGATGTTTCTGCTTCCAGACTTGTCAAAGCTTTTCACAGGAGGTTTCCTGGTAAGCCTGGGCCTAGGGGATCCGGAGGATCCTCTTAGAAGAGGGGGTACTGTTAGAACTCTCCTGTTAGGTTTTTTTTAGTTTGCTGGTCACATGACCATTTTTGCCTATTTAATCCGGCTCCGCCCTCCTGGCCTTGCTGGACTTCATTGTATTTACTACTCTTGAGCTAGCTTGGTGCTCTGTTGCCGTTCTCTGTTAGTTTTGCTAGGTCTTCTGACCTCTATGCTTTTTGTTGTGTGTTTGTCTTTGACTGCTACTATTTCTGCTAGGAGGTGTCCAACTTATCCCAGTCCCTAGTTCTTGTAGGGATCCCTCCCTCACATCTATAGGTCTTCGTACAGACTAGCCGAGGACTTTAGCGGGTCTGATCGCAGGATCAGGTTCCCCATTACATCGTAGGGATCTAGTTTAGTTCTATTGTAGGGACAGATCTCCTGTCTTTTCTTAGTCCCTGTAGCAGATCATAACAGTTTGCCAGAGAAATTAAATACTTTTTTCTCACTGCAAAATGCAAATAAATGTATCTAATTTATACAATGTGATTTTCTTGATTTTTTGGGGGATATGCTATCTCTCAATGTTAAAATTAACCTACCCTTAAAATTATAGACTGTTCATGTCTGTGTAAGTGGGCAAACTTACAAAAACAGCAAGGAATCAAATAATTATTTCCTTCACTGTATAAATACTGTATATATATATATACACTTTTATATGCAGCTATATCCATTACTGTGAGTATATCCCGTCCTCAATATTATGTGAGCTTAGCTCTAGTTACTTCTGGCACCTGATGCAGTCATTAGCCCGTCCTTGTGTTTGTCATGCACCTTATTGTTAATTGTATGTTATGTATGTTTTTAAATATTTGTACTCATCAATGATTGTGTAATTTTTGAAGCATTCTGAAAGTCCAAATATTCTCCTTTGTTCCACTTATTGTGAAACGTGGATCTATGTCAGGAGCTGCTTGTAGATGTGCAATTTAAACTTTGAGTAAGAGGCTCTGAAATAATGGTGATGTTGAGCATAGAATTTGTAATTCACTATTCCTTCTCCTTCTATTGATTACCTGGGGAAAGTGGATAACAAGTTTTTTTGATTTGTTACCTGCTGGTTTACAAGTGTTGTACTTAAATTTCTTTTAAAAGAAAAGTTTTATCTCACCTCTTTGAATTGATTAGAAGTTTAACAAACACCTCTGCATTCATATATTACATGTTGACAAGAACAGTAGCATATGTTTTTTTCTTTTTTTTTGGCTACAGTAATTCTTTAATGGTTTACATTGGAACAAAAGCTTTGTGCTTCTTTCACAGTTTCTATCACTATAACAGTGGCCCTCCTCTTGTCCCCAGCTCTAATTACTGCCCAAGTAACTCTGCAGTTATTTATTTATTATGTATTGTGTGGCACCCCAGGGGTCTGGTTTCCACAGTAATAGCAATATTACGTCTGTGAGCAGGTGGGAGGTCTCCTGGGCAGGAATCCTAAGCATGCCACACCTCCTGCCCAGTCCTGGGAGGGGAAGAACTTCCCCTATATAAACTGGGGCTGAGGCAGGGTTAGAGAGAGGAGTTCCAGACAGAGACGGAGTCTGGTCTGGACACGCAGAAACAGGGACAGATAGACATCAGGAGCTCTGTAGGAGCCAAGGAGAAGCACCAGGGGCTGGAGCTGTGCAGAGCTCGCCCTGGGAGAAGGTACAAAAACCGGACACAGGAGTCCGAGGCTGTGGGGACTAAGATATACCCAGCAGCAGAATCCATCCGGCGGGGGATTCCAGGTCCTCTGGCCATAAAAGCCCGGAGGCTCAGTCACAACGAAGGGACCAGCACCGCCATCCCGGAGCGGAGGCTAACAGGAGGCCCCAGGTCACCAGCCATACGGGTGAGCACCACACGGTATACCCAGGGACGTGGGCTACTTGTAACCGCCGAAAGCAGGGTAGCCAGGAAGGGTACAGACTAACGGGAAGGCCTACAACTCCACCTGGCCAGGGGAACTCCGACTTACTCGCAGACTAACCAGGCCCCAACTACTAGCCAGTACTGCCGGGGGGAATTTGCCTTGTACCATCAGTAAAGACCCTGAACTGTACCCTCGCGTCTCCGTGCTTCCTTGTCGCACCATTAGTGCTGGGACATCCACACCATCACTCCCAACATCAACCTCATCCTCTGCCCTGAGGCCATACCCCTCCCGTTGGGGGTTATACCATCCACGCTGCACATCCGTACCACCGGCCTCAGCGGACTGCCCTGCAGCGGCGGCTTCATAGCCGCATTCAACGGGTGGCGTAGTCGGACACTAATACCATCATACCAATAACTGCCACTTAGTTTGACTACCCTGGGCACGGACCGGGTCACCGCCACACGAAGACTACTACCCCCATCGGATCCGGCTCCGGGTATTCCCCGCGCGCACGCGCGCCGCACTACAGCACTGGTCCAGGGGGCGCGTCAATTTTTGGCGTAGTCGGCAGGATTTCATGCCCGCAACCACCGGGTACTGCGTGCCTGAAAAAGAGACTTTTATACTTACCTGTGGTGAAAGTTCCCGCCGTCCGGAGTCGTTTCCCGCCATCCGGAGCCGATTCCCGCCATCAGACGCCATCTTGGACCGTTTCCCGCCGTCTTCTGCCTTCTTCCCGCCATCCGCAGCTGCTTCCCGCCATCGGACGCCATCTTCGGGACGCCGAGCAGGAAGAAGAGGGGCGTGGACGCCGAAAGCGCGAGAGATCCGAAGCTTCGCCCCACCCTGACGCTGCGCAAGGTCCTGGAAGGGAGGAAGAGCGACGCTGACGTCATCGGAGCGCGACGCCAGGTCCTCAACCCCGACGATCGACTGCGGAGCCGCGGCCTACGGAAGAAGAGCATCGCAAGGTAGGCCACGGTCCACTAGGGGGGAGGAGGATGCCGGACACCGAGGGGAGCTCCACTGCCACAGCCACCGCCAGCGCAACCGATGCAGCAGTCATGCCATTCACCATGCCCTATATCCCGGGGGCAGCCTGGCTACCCCAGTACTCAGGGGAGTCACATACCCTAAATGACTTTAGAGAAAGACGGGATAGCCTCTTCCAGGTGTACCCCCTCACAGAAGAGCAAAAAGTGAGCATCCTGGTGGCCCAATTAATCGGGGCAGCCCAAAGGGAGGTAAAGTCCTGGCCACCTGGGAGGAAGAGGACTGTCAGAGAGATACTAGCCCGGCTGAAAGACACATTTGACACCCGCACCTCAGCCGAAATAAAGCTCAGATTTTACGGGTGCAAACAGCGAGCACATGAGAGTATAAGAGACTATGCTTTAAACTTACAAGAGGCCCTGAGAGCCATTAAGCAGGCAGACCCTGACAGCGTGGGAAATGAAGATAAGCTGTTGACTGAACAATTCATTGAGGGTCTACTGTGCAATGCCCACCGAACCCAGTTGCGGGCAATGGCCTTACAGGACCCTGACCTGGACTTTGCACAGTTCAAGGACAGAGCCATCCGGGTGCTCCGAGAACCGGCACCAGGTGGCGCTGTGACCCACAGGCGCCCTGCTATCACTTATCACCAGGAGACGGCGCCCTTGTCTGCAGGGCCTGTGGGAGCTGATGCGCAGGCTTTAAACAATGACCCAGCTACAGACCTGCACCATCAGGTCCAAGAGCTAACTAAAAGCGTTGCCGCGCTAACCCGAACTGTGCAATCTTTACAGGTTTCTACTGCAGGGAAGATCGAGCTGGCATCCGGACCGGAGGACATCCCGTGGCGCCGACCAAGGAGGACCCCACCGACAGATACAACGAGGACGGACAACCCATCTGCCGCCGCTGCAATCAACCCGGACATGTGGCAAGGTACTGTCATTTAAACGGGCACAACCTGGGGTAGAGGGCCAACCCCCAGGCATAAGACCATCAGGCCCATCAAACTGGCGTGATAAATACGTAGGGGGACGTCCAATCTTGCCTGTGGTACTGGATGGCATTCTTATGAGTGCCCTACTAGACACTGGGTCACAGGTGACCACCATCCCGTACGTACTCTTCAAGCAGTACTGGAATGATTCGGACATAACCCGCTACCCAGACGATGACCTGAGTATCATCGCCAGCAATGGTCAGCCCGTGCCGCAGGTGGGATTCAAGGAGGTGACCATTAAAATCGGTAAAGTCGAACTAGCGGCACAAGGACTGATTATAGTGGACATCGACCGTCATGAGAGTCACCCTAGAATCACCCTGGGAACCAATGTAATTGAAAATTGTCTTCCAGAGGTGATTCTCATTTTACAGCAGGTGGCCAAGAACGCCAGTTCCGGCCAGCAGCGTGTGCTCCAAAAAGAGATCCGGGCACTGATGAAGCGGCAACAGGTGGAACTATCTGGTGGTGAGATAGGTAGCGTGAGAATGTGTGACCCGTTCCCTATTGCCATGCCCCCAAAAAGTGAGATGATGATTTGGTGCCGGGCGGCTATTGGTCTAAGTCTACTCAGACAGTAGGCCCACCATTTTAACAGCACGGGGGGTGGTCGATGTACGCCATGGGAGGGTGCCCGTTCGCATCATAAATATCGGTGAGAGAGAAGTACACCTGCCCCGGTATGCCACGCTAGCTAAATTGTTCACCATAAACCAGAATTCTGTACAGGCCATGGAACCCTTGCCTCCATCTCAACCAGAGGAAGGTAACGGCTCTAAGAAACCAATGGAGGACTGGTGTCAGCAACTACATCTGGGTACTGACTCCACTCTCTCACACCAGAAACAAGGAGCCTATCGGGTGGTTCAAGAGTACGAGAGAGTGTTTAGTAAACACCCGTTAGACTTCGGGCGAGTAAAGGGGGTAGAACACCACATCCCCACGGGAGACCATCCTCCCATAAAGGAGAGATACCGACCCGTACCCCCTGCACACTACCAACACGCCAAGGGGATGCTTAGAGACATGAAGGAGGCTGGGGTAATCAGGGACAGCTGTAGCCCCTGGGCAGCTCCACTAGTCTTAGTGAAAAAGAAGGACAACACTATGAGAATGTGTGTAGACTACAGGAAGGTCAACCGTATCACACACAAAGATGCGTACCCGTTACCAAGGATAGAAGAGTCCTTAGCTGCATTAAAATCTGCTAACTTCTTCTCTACTTTGGATCTCACTAGCGGGTACTGGCAGGTTCCTGTAGCAGAGGCAGACCGGGAGAAGACCGCATTCACCACCCCAATGGGTCTCAGCGAATTTAACTGTATGCCGTTCGGGCTCTGCAGCGCACCAGGAACCTTCCAACGGTTGATGGAATGCTGTCTGGGACACCGGAACTTCGAGACGGTCCTGTTATACCTGGACGATGTCATTGTCTATTCCAAGACCTACGAGGACCACCTGAAACACCTGGCAGAAGTGTTCGAAGCTCTGGCAAACTACGGCCTAAAGGTGAAACCCTCCAAGTGTCACCTCCTGAAACCAAAGGTGCAATACCTGGGACACGTGGTGAGTGCTGACGGAGTGGCTCCTGACCCTGATAAGATCACCGTGATTAAGGACTGGCCAAGACCCTCCAGCATAAAGGAAGTGCGGCAGTTCCTCGGGTTGGTAGGCTACTACCGAAGATTCATTCCCGGTTTCACCAAAATGGCAGCCCCTATGCAGGACCTCCTGATAGGTCAATCTCGGAAAGCCAAAAACCAGAAGCCGCCCTTCAGGTGGGAAAAGCTGGAAGAGGAGTCCTTCTGCCAGCTGAAGATGGCCCTCACGGGGGATGAAATCCTGGCATATCCAGACTACAGCCAGCCCTTTATTCTCCACACGGACGCAAGCAACACCGGGCTAGGAGCCGTACTGTCCCAGATCCAGCAGGGGAAAGAATGGGTAATCGCTTACGCCAGCCGAAAGCTACGGCCCACGGAGAGGAACCCTGAGAATTATAGCTCATTTAAGCTGGAGTTCCTGGCAGTAGTGTGGGCAGTGACCGAACGTTTCAAGCATTACCTTGCCTCCTCCAAATTCACCGTGTACACGGATAACAACCCGTTGACACACCTGGACACTGCAAGGCTCGGTGCCCTGGAACAGAGATGGATGGCCCGCCTGTCCAACTTTGAATTCACCATCAAATACCGGGCAGGACGCTCAAATGCCAACGCGGATGCCCTGTCTAGAATGCCGAACTTACCGGATGTAGGGGAAGATCCAGAAGATCTGGAAGAAGTTGAGCTCCCTGCATTCCACCGTCATGGGATTACCCTGTATTCCCACCGTGTGAAGGACAGGCGCTCCGTGACGTTCAATCCCTTGCCCCACTACAACTGGGCGGAGACGCAAGACAGTGATCCCGCAGTCCGTCTGGTGAAGGAAATGCTGACCCAAGCCGATGCCAGTCTGGACCCAGACGCCCCAGAGGAGACTAAGCAACTGTGGAAGGAGAAAAGTAGGCTGTTCCTCTACAGGGAGAAGTTGTGCCGGAGAATGGTTAACTCTCGAACACATGAGTTGACCTGGCAGGTAGTGGTCCCCAGACGAGACGCGGCTATGATTCTGGAGGCGTACCACAACGGAGCAGGACATTTCGGGTGGAAGAAGCTGGAGTTCTTGTTGCATGAACGGTTCTACTGGGTAGGCATGAGAGGAGCCATCGAGAGGTGGAGCAGAGACTGTGGACCGTGCCACCTAAGAAGGAAGGACCGTGCCAGCCAGAAGACTCTCTTGCAGCCCATCATCACCCGACAGCCACTGGAACTGGTAGCCCTGGACCATGTGAAACTGGCTCCAAGCAGATCTGGGTATGTCTACGCCCTCACAATCGTAGATCATTACTCCCGGTTCCTGGTGGTGGTCCCGGTCAAGGACGTAACGGCTCAAACAGCAGCTAGAGCCTTCCAGCAGCACTTCTGCCGTCCACACGGGTACCCGGACCAAGTGCTGACAGACCAAGGGCCAGCCTTCGAAGCGGAAGTCTTCCAGGAGTTCTGCAACCTGTATGGCTGCACGAAGATAAGAACAACGCCCTATCACCCTCAAACCAATGGACTCTGCGAGAAGATGAACCAGGTGGTGATAGACCTCCTGAAAACATTGCCCCTGGAAGAACGCAGTATGTGGCCTGAGAAGCTGCCTGATCTGGTGGACCTATACAACCACATCCCTGTAGGTTCTACCAACTGTACCCCGGCTTACCTAATGAGAGCGAGACCTGGTAAGCTGCCTATCGACCTGGATATGGGAGTCCTGACGCCCGAGGACACCTCGCCAGAGGCAGACTGGGATACAGAACCGCAGCAGCATTATCGGAAAGTACAGAAGAGCGTCGAGCGAAGTCTGTCTCAAGCTAGAGAAAGGCAAGAGAGGGCTTATAATCAGTATGCTCCCGCTGTTCCCCTGGTACCTGGAGAGCAGGTCTTGAAGAGGAAAAGACGGCTCCACAAGTTGGACGACCAGTGGGAGAAGGACCCGTACACCGTACTGCCATCAAGCCATGAGAACCCAAATATTTGCGTGATCAGTAAGGATGGAGGAGAAACCACAGCCGTTGTCTCCAGAGACCACCTGAAGAAGTGTCCCGAGCAGCTGCAAAACCCTGAAGAAGAAGATCAAGAAAACCCTCGACCCGCAGAGGAAAGGGAAGAAATGATCAGGACTGTACTTGGAGACTTCCCCCGGTCTTGGACACAAGTAAACGGTGCTGTCGTGGTACCCGTCCTCACCTTTCTCCAACCAGCCCCGCAAGTGCCTACAGAGGAACCGGAAGAGCTGGAAGAGCAGCCGGCCCAAGAGGCAGAAGAGTCCACACCAGCAGTACAGGAGGATCAACCCTCTGCTAGTAGTGAGCCTGCCGTGCCCCTAGTGAGCCAAAGAGTGCGCAGAAAGCTGCCCAGCTTGCCCATAACACCTCCTACACCCTGTAGTGCAGGACCAGTGAGTGAGCTCCGTAGGTCCACTAGGGTTACCAGAGGCCAGATGCCCGTACGTTGGAGAATCTAAGTTGGCTAATTGCTTTAACTATTTTATGTTTACCTGTTTTGTTGTAGCCGTTGCTAATTATGTTTTTCAGTTACAGATTTCTTTATATGGACTGACAGGTTATGGACAGTGAGTAACCGGAACTCTGTTGTAAATATGTTTGGAGCGTAACCCAGGAATGGACTAAAGACTCGGGGCAGGACAGACCCCTACCTGGTTACGGCTCCCTGTTCTTTGGTGAAATGGACACCCTTATTGCTTCCCGGTTACGGACACGCCGTGACCATCTCATGTATTTAATTGTTCCTGTTTATACCCTGTTATGTTTTTGAAAAAAAAAAATATGTTTAGTCCGGGAGTACTAAATTTCACTAGGGGGGAATGTGGCACCCCAGGGGTCTGGTTTCCACAGTAATAGCAATATTACGTCTGTGAGCAGGTGGGAGGTCTCCTGGGCAGGAATCCTAAGCATGCCACACCTCCTGCCCAGTCCTGGGAGGGGAAGAACTTCCCCTATATAAACTGGGGCTGATGCAGGGTTAGAGAGAGGAGTTCCAGACAGAGACGGAGTCTGGTCTGGACACGCAGAAACAGGGACAGATAGACATCAGGAGCTCTGTAGGAGCCAAGGAGAAGCGCCAGGGGCTGGAGCTGTGCAGAGCTCGCCCTGGGAGAAGGTACAAAAACCGGACACAGGAGTCCGAGGCTGTGGGGACTAAGATATACCCAGCAGCAGAATCCATCCGGCAGGGGATTCCAGGTCCTCTGGCCATAAAAGTCCGGAGGCTCAGTCACAACGAAGGGACCAGCACCGCCATCCCGGAGCGGAGGCTAACAGGAGGCCCCAGGTCACCAGCCATACGGGTGAGCACCACACGGTATACCCAGGGATGTGGGCTACTTGTAACCGCCGAAAGCAGGGTAGCCAGGAAGGGTACAGACTAACGGGAAGGCCTACAACTCCACCTGGCCAGGGGAACTCCGGCTTACTCGCAGACTAACCAGGCCCCAACTACTAGCCAGTACTCCCGGGGGGAATTTGCCTTGTACCATCAGTAAAGACCCTGAACTGTACCCTCGCGTCTCCATGCTTCCTTGTCGCACCATTAGTGCTGGGACATCCACACCATCACTCCCAACATCAACCTCATCCTCTGCCCTGAGGCCATACCCCTCCCGTTGGGGGTTATACCATCCACGCTGCACATCCGTACCACCGGCCTCAGCGGACTGCCCTGCAGCGGCGGCTTCATAGCCGCATTCAACGGGTGGCGTAGTCGGACACTAATACCATCATACCAATAACTGCCACTTAGTTTGACCACCCTGGGCACGGACCGGGTCACCGCCACACGAAGACTACTACCCCCATCGGATCCGGCTCCGGGTATTCCCCGCGCGCACGCGCGCCGCACTACAGCACTGGCCCAGGGGGCGCGTCATATCGCTTATATAGGACCATCACATTCCACAGCACTTTACAGACATTATCATCACCATTCCCATTGGGGGCTCACAGTTTAAATTCCCTATCAGTATGTCTTTGGAGTGTGAAACCTATGCAAACATAGGGAGAACATAAACTCCTTGCAAGATGTTGTCCTTGATGCAATTTGAACTCAGGACCCCAGCGCTGCAACCAGCCATGCTAACCACTAGCAGAGTGTTGGCGACTTTTATGTACTGGGTATCCCCACTCTGTAATTTCATGTGGTCTGCCACATTGTGGCAGATTTGCTGTGGTTCCTAGATGCTTCCACTTTTCTATAATACCAAAAATACCACTCAAATATGAATATATAATTAATATTCTGAGCTGACTTGTTACAACAGTGATATCCTATTACAATGCCGCACTGAAATTTAGTGAGCTCCCTAGAACCAGGGCTGTGGAGTCGGTAAGCCAAACCTCCGACTCCTCAATTTCCATGACACCAACCCCAACTTCGACTCCACGACTCCGACTCCCTCATACATGGCTCATGTTTAAGTGATAAATTTACTGTAGCACAGATTCATCTCAGCTAAAAGTCTAGACCCTTAGATCAGGAATAGGACAGACATTTATAGGACATTTCATAACTTTCCCAAATTCTTATCAAAAAAATATTTGCAACAAATTGAACTACTGTACCCAATTTATTATATATTTTAGGAATTGGAGTCGGTCCATTTTATACCGACTCCAGTTCCAACTCCAACTCAACCAAAGTAGTCACCGACTCCGACTCCATGATTCTGACTCCACAGCTCTGCCTAGACCAAGCCATTATTTCACAAATGTTTGTAGAGTCAGACTGAATTTCTATGAGCTTTATTTTATATACTTGTGGCAATGGGAAGGAATAATAAATCTGAAATTAATGATTAAGAGATTTGTTTCAAAACTTTTGCCCATATAGTATAACTTATAGTCAATAGAGCTCAGAACACCCCTATAATACTGTGAATCTTCAAGTATGTTAATTATACTTTATCAAGACATTCTTTACCAAAAATTTGGTATGGCTTGACTAGTGTTGAGCGAACATGCTCGACACTGCTCGGTACTCGCCTGAGCATCACGCCACTCGGGATGTTCGGCGAGCACCGAGCATTTCCGGGTTACTCGGGCGGGAGCTCGGGTCTCCGCCCTGCATGTTTGGTGCTCTTTACAGAGCCAATAAACATGCAGGGATTGCCAGCCAGTCACTGTAATGCCACAGCCATGTTGGTTGTGGGCATTACATTGATTGGCTGGCCGCACAGCGTCACCTCGAGTATTTAAAACCGGGCGCCGCCATCTTGGACACAGACGGCTGGGATCAGACAGTGTAGGGACAGCGCTGCTGATTTAGGGAGAGATATATACTGCGAAATAGTGTAGGGTCTGTAAAGGCTGCCAGATCAAACAAACAGTCCTTCTCAGGACTAATATCCATCCCAGATATCAGGCAGGCAGGCAGGCTGTATAGGAGAGTTAGTGGTTATACCAGCAAACTCTGCATTACAGTCCTGTGTGCTCCTGTTGCTAAAATTGCTGGACTTAGCTCCAGGTCTCGCGGGCCAGGAAAAATCCTTTTTTTTCATCTAAATCCTCTTTTTTTTTCCCTCCTTCACACTGTACAAATAACCGTCTTATTGACCGTTTGGTGTCCCCCCCCCCAAAAAAAAAAGTGTGTCTGTGACAGTTCAGACACAGATACAGTACAGACCAAAAGTTTGGACACACCTTCTGATTTAAAGATTTTTCTGTATTTTCATGACTATGAAAATTGCACATTCACACTGAAGGCATCAAAACTATGAATTAACACATGTGGAATTATATACTTAACAAAAAAGTGTGAAACAACTCAAAATATGTCTTATATTCTAGGTTCTTCAAAGTAGCCACCTTTTGGTTTGATGACTGCTTTGCACACTCTTGGCATTCTCTTGATGAGCTTCAAGAGGTAGTCACCAGAAATGGTCTTCCAACAATCTTGAAGGAGCTCCCAGAGATGCTTAGCACTTGTTGGCCCTTTTGCCTTCACTCTGTGGTCCAGCTCACCCCAAACCATCTCGATTGGGTTCAGGTCTGGTGACTGTGGAGGCCAGTAGTGTTGAGCGAGCACAAAAATGCTCGGGTGCTTGAAGCTCGGGCCGAGCTCACTGTGATAATCGGGTGCTCGACCCGAGCAACGAGCCCAATGTTAGTCTATGGGATACCCGAACATTTTTGCGGCGGCTCCCCCGGCAGTCTGTAGACAGCCTAAAAAGTGTCCAAAACGATAGTGACAGTGCTCAAATGACATGGGGACAGCATGGGGATCGCCCCTGGAAGCATTTCTGACCCCCAGGTCACTGCTGTCAACAACGTGGTCAGAGGTATTAAGCCACTTTTACAGGCTCACAATAAAACGTTCAAAAACGAAAGTGAAAGTGCTTTCCTGTGAAATATGTTAACCCCTTAACGACCATGGGTCTTTCTGTTTTTGTGTTTTCCTTTTTTGCTCCCCTTCTTCCCAGAGACAGAACTTTTTTAATTTTCGTTCAATATGGCCATGTGAGGGCTTATTTTTTGTGGGACAAGTTGTACTTTTAAACGCCGTCACTGGTTTTACCATATCGTGTGCTGGAAAATGGGAAAAAAATTCCAAGTGCAGTGAAACTGCAAAAAGAATGCAATTCCACAGTTGTTTTTTGGGTCCTTTTTTTACCACGTTCACAGATTGCTAAAACTGACCTGCCATCATTATTTTCCAGGTCGTTACGAGTTCATAGACACCAAACATGTATAGGTTCTTTTTTATTTAAGTGGTGAAAAAAAAATCCAAACTTGCTAAAAAAACAAAAAAAATGACGCCATTTTCCGAGACCCTTAGCTTCTCCATTTTTCGGGATCTGGGGCCAGCTGAGGGCTTATTTTTTGCGTGCCGGGCTGATGTTTTTATTGATACCATTTTGGGGTAGATCCGATGTTTTGATCGCCCGTTATTGCATTTTATTGCAAAGTTGTAGCGACCAAAAAAACTTAATTCTGGCGTTTAAAATTTTTTTCTCGTTACGCCGTTTACTGATTGTATTAACTCTTCTTTTATATTGATAGATCGGGCGATTCTGAACGCGGCGATACCAAATATGTGTATGTGTTTTTTTTTTTATATATATATATTTTATTTTGAATGGAGCGAAAGGGGGGTGACTTAAACTTTTATATATTTTTTATTTTTTTTATTTTTTTAAAAACTTTTTTTTACACTTTCTGCTTGCTTCTATAGTCTCCAGAGGAGACTAGAAGCAGCAGTTGTCTGATTGCTTCTACTGCATACAAGCGATGAGCAGATCGCTTGTATGCAGGAGAAATGCTCACTTGCTATGAGCGCTGTCCACTAGGTGGCGCTCATAGCAATTGAGACATGACAACCACAGGCGTCTGCTGCAGACCCTGAGTTGTCATGCCCACCCATTGGTGACCCGCGATCACGTGACGGGGTCACTGATGGGCGGGGCTTAGGACACCCGGAAGCGCGAGTTAAATGCCACTGTCAGAGATTTAACATATTAACAGCCGCGGGTGGATTGCGATTCCAATAATCAGCTGACATGTGCTCGCTTCAGTGCGGGCTCACCGCCGGAGCCCCCGCTGAACCGGCCTTCCCGACCTGGTGCGTACTATTACTGACCAGGTCGGAAAGGGGTTAAGGAACATCCTTTCCAGGGTAAAGACTTGTGTATAAGGTAAAATTAATAACCAAAAACAAAAATACTCCTCCACACCTTGGGCTATGTTCACAAGTAGCATTTTTTATGCGTTTTTGCACGTTTGTCTTGCTTTCAACCGTGACAAATGCATTCACCGGGAAATGTCATTTTAACATTTTACAACCTTATCTGGCCATGTGCTGTGTGACACATGCATACAGTGCTAAAAAGACATGGGAACAGCATGGGGAAGACCCCTGGAAGCATCTCTGACACCCAGGTCACTGCCTAAAAGTGTGCCCATCAGAAGTGATCCTTGCCGCATCAGAAGATGCAGACTTGCAACTATCCCCGTGCAAGTCCTTGTCCCAGGGCAGTGTTCAATTTTACCTCCCCCATAACTTGCAATACAAGCGCAAGTATGCAGTCTGCCATCCACCCACCCCCCAGGCTGCAATACCATACTGCTAGCTTGCTTGCACTTGAAATTGGGCCTTTTAGGCATGTGGAGGTGGAATCTGGCCACCATGTCATGGCTGCGTCGGTAGCCTGGTATTCATACTCAGTCCCCAGCCGCCCGGCGGCCGGGTGTCCACGCTTGGTCCCCAGCCGCCAGGGGGCGGCCGGGTGTCCATACTCAGTCCCCAGCCGCCCCGCGGCCGGGTGCCCACACACAGTCTCCAGCCGCGTGGGGGTGGCCGGGTGTCCATAAACGGTCCCCAGCCGCCCCTATTTGTCCCGGTGCGCCTTATACACAAGCGCGCATACCAAAACATTACCTGTGCCCTCCCCAGTGCATTTAGTGGGAAGGACAGCCTAACCACAAACACGTGGACAAGTGAATGTGGCCAGGAATGGTCCACCTCACTGACGCCTTCACACTGGGTTAATATTGTGGAAGCCGGGACACAGTTGGACACTGGGATGCAACACGTCCTCCAGACATAGAGGATTGCGGGTCCTGGGTCAATCAGGCTTCAACACAAAGTTCAGAACGTAGACAGCAGCAGTGGTCGGCCTCCTACACAACGAGTAAATTATTCATGATCATGAGGCCATCCACTTCCTTAGCTTTCTGTTCCTTGGAATGCAAGCGCATGTATGTAGTAGCAGCTAGGCCTGAGGTGGTCAGCGTTTTGGCGCATATTCTACCTCCTTCGAGGATTGCTGGGTGTTTTCCTGCTACTATCCCAGTTCTATGACTCCCGTTAAAACAAAGCTTCAGGTGATGAATGATGGATGAGGTGGTGGCAAAGGAGAAAGAGCAGGAGGAACAGGGACCATTCACATCAATATCAGGCCAGCCAACCACACATGTCTTGTAGGATATGTTTCCATATGAAAAGGAGCGGTTCAGCTACACAGTTATAAAGCATACAGTGAATGCAATGCCTACCAAAAATTTCGAGGCACTCCAATGCCCCTTGGAAGTGACATGGAGGTCAGAGGGCCTTAACTAAACCGTTTTTTCCATTTATAGCAACTGGGTCTCCTGTACACTGTTGGCCTAAGCAGGGATTGGAAGACTTTCCAAAAATTATTAGGCACTGCAATGCCCCTTGAAACAGACGTGGATTACAGCGTATTAAAAACCTTCTACCCATTATTGGGGAGTGGGTCTCCCTTAGTGTTCGCCTATGCATTGAAAAGCAAAAGCTGACAAAAATTAGGAAGAAATGCAATGCCTGTTGCAAGAGTCGTGGAGGTTAGAGGTAATTAAAAACAACATGTCAATGCCCCTTGGAAGAGCTGTGGAGTTCAGAGTGGTTTAACAAGACGGTTTTAATGCCCCTTAGAAGAGACGTGGAGTTCAGAGTGGTTTAACAAGACAGTTTTAATGCCCCTTGGAAGAGATGTGGAGGTCCCAGTAGCTTAACAAGATGGTTTTAATGCCCCTTGGAAAAGACATGGAGTTCAGAGTGGTTTAACAAGACAGTTTTAATGCCCCTTGGAAGAGTGGTGGAGGTTACAGTGGAATAAAAAGACAATATCAATGCCCCGTGGAAGAGACGTGGAGGTCACAGTAGCTTAACAAGACGGTTTTAATGCCCCTTGGAAGGGTGGTGGATGTCGCAGTGGAATAAAAAGACAATATCAATGCCCCTTGGAAGAGTGGTGGAGGTTACAGTGGAATAAAAAGGCAATATCAACGCCCTGTGGAAGAGACGTGGAGGTCACAGTAGCTTAACAAGACGCTTTTAATGCCCCTTGGAAGAGTGGTGGAGGTCGCAGTGGAATAAAAAGACAATATTAACGACCCTTGGAAGAGACGCGCAGGTCACAGTAGCTTAACAAGACGATTTTAATGCCCCTTACAAGAGCCATGCAGTACAGCATATTAAAAACATTATTCCCATTATTGGGGAGTGGGTCTCCCATAGTCTTTGCCTATGCCTTCCAAGCAAAAGCTGCCAAAAATTAGGACAGAGGAACTTGCAATGCTGGCAACATGGACCACGGTCACCCTGGTGGTATAGTGGTCGTGGAGGCTGAGGATATGGAGAAGAGCAAAAAACAGCCGAAATGAGGAAGCGTATACCCATGTGTGGGTGTGAAGCGATGCATGGGAATACACCTCCCGAAATAACACAGTGGATTTGACTTTATGTTACTCTGCTGTCATTTGGTGGTGATGAGAAGTCTGGCCCAATCCAGCCCTTGTTCATTTTGATAAGGGTCAGCTTGTCAGCATTGTCAGTTGACATGCGAGTGCGCTTATCAGTTATAATTCCCCCAGCTTCACTAAAAACACGCTCCGATAACACGCTAGCGGCAGGGCAGGCCAGGACCTCCAAGGCATACAGAGTGAGTTCATTCCAAGTGTCCAGCTTGGATACCCAATAATTAAAAGGCACAGAGGAATCACGGAGGACGCTGGTACTCCCTCACCATCTTTTGAAACTTTCCACTCCTTGTGAGAGTACCCTGCGCCTCAGGGCCTGTAAGCTGGGCAGGTCTCAGAAAACTGTCCTAGAACATTGACAGTGTTCCCCTGCCTCTGCTGGATTGGAGTTGCGTCTCTCTCGCCTGTATGCCTTAGTTGGGCAGCGAACTGTGACCTCTGCCGCTACAGTGTTCAGATGGGAATTTTTTTAATAGTTCTGCAGCAAGGGCCTTCTGGTACTGCCCCATTTTTGTAGACCTCTCCAACTCAGGAATAAGAGAGTGAAAGTTCTCCTTGTAGAGGGGGTCTAAAAGTGTCATCAACCAGTAATGACTGTCACCCAACATTTTGACAATGCGAGGGTCACGGTTAAGGCAGCGTAACATAAAGTCAGCCATGGGTGCCAGACTGGTAACGGGCAAGACTTCCGTGTCCTCACCAAGATGACGACTGATAGTGTTGAGCGATCATTAAAATGCTCGGGTGCTCGAAGCTCGGGCCGAGCTTATCGTGATACTCGGGTGCTCGACCCGAGCAGCGAGCCCAATGTTAGTCTATGAGAGACCCGAGAATTTTTGCGGCATCACCCCCGGCAGTCTGTAGAAAGCCTAAAAAGTGCCCAAAACGATAGTGACAGTGCTCAAAAGACATGGGGGCAGCATGGGGATCGCCCCTGGAAGCATTTCTGACCCCCAGGTCACTGCTGTCAACAACATGGTCAGAGGTATTAAGCCACTTTTGCGGGCTCACAATAAAAAGTTCAAAAAGGAAACTGAAACGGTTTTCCTGTGAAATATGTTAAGGAATTTCCTTTCCAGGGTAAAAATTTGTGTATAAGGTAAAATAAATAACCAAAAACAAAAATACTCCTCCACACCTTGGGCTATGTTCACAAGTAGCATTTTTCATGCGTTTTTGCACTTTTGTATTGCTTTCAACCGTGACAAATGCGTTCACCGGGAAATGTCATTTTAACATTTTACAACCTTATCTGGCCATGTGCTGTGTGACACATGCATACAGTGCTGAAAAGACAAGGGATCAGCATGGAAAAGACCCCTGGAAGCATCTCTGACCCCCAGGTCACTGTCTAAAAGTGTGCCCATCAGAAGTGATCCTTGCCGCATCAGAAGATGCAGACTTGCAACTATCCCCATGCAAGTCCTTGTCCCAGGGCAGTGTTCAATTGTACCTCCCCCATTCCTTGCAATGCAAGCGAAAATATGCAGCCAACCACCCACCCACCCGCAGGCTGCAATACCATACTGCTAGCTTTCACTTGAAATGGGGCCTTTTAGTTTGGAGGAGGCCGAAGCTGGCCACTACCTCATGGCCGCTTCGGCAGCGAGGTATCCATACTCTGTCCCCAGCCGGCCGGCGGCCGGGTGTCCACGCTCGGTCCCCAGCCGCCAGGTGGCGGCCAGGTGTCCATACTCGGTCCCCAGCCGCCCTGATTTCTCCTGTCACCTTCCCCCACACTTTTCTTAGCCTGGCCTGCTTTAGGGCAGCATTGGACGAGCCCACCAGAGAACCAGACTCCTCCGGTGGGCCCTGGCTTCTCCATCAGGGGAGTTGAGAGTGCCTAGGTGAGGAGCATCATGATGATGATAGAAGTTAGCATCTGCTTTGTTTTCTTGGAATGCAAGCGCATGTATGTAGTAGCAGCTAGGCCTGAGGTGGTCCGCTTTTTGGCGCGTATCCTACCTCCTCCGAGGATTGCTGGATGTTTTCCTGCTACTATCCCCGTTCTATGACTCCCGTTAAAACAAAGCTTCAGGTGATAAATGATGGATGAGGTGGTGGCAAAGGAGAAAGAGCAGGAGGAACAGGGACCATTCACATCAATATCAGGCCAGTCAACCAGATATGTCTTGTAGGATATGTTTCTGTAACAAAAGGAGCGGTTCGGCTACACAGTTATAGGGCATACAGTGAGTGCAATGCCTACAAAAAATTTCGAGCCACTCCAATGCCCCTTGGAAATGACATGGAGGTCAGAGGGTGTTAACTAAACCTTTTTTTCGATTTATAGCAACTGGGTCTCCCATGCACTGTTGGCCTAAGCAGTGAATGGAAGGCTTTCCAAAAACTATGAGGAACTGCAATGCCCCTTACCAGAGCCATGTGTGGCACCCCAGGGGTCTGGTCACCACAGTAATAGAGATATTACGTCGGAGAGCAAGTGGGAGGTTTCCTGGTCAGGATCCCTTAAACATGCAACATCCTCCTGCCCCAGTCCTGGGAGGGGAGAATTCTGTCCTTATAAACTGGATCTGGGGCGGGGTTGAGTGAGTCAGAGAACAGTCAGAGTCAGAGTGAGAGCAAGGGAAAGTAACAGCAAGGAGCTCTGTAGGAGCTAGGAGCTAAAGACCAGGGGCTGGAAGCTGAGCAGAGCTCGCCCTGGCAGAAGACAATAGGAACCGGACACAGGAGTCCGAAGCTGTGAGGACTTATATATCCAGCAGCAGAAACCAGCCGGCAGGGGATTTCAGGTCCTCTGGCCATAGAAGCCCGGAGGCTCAGTCACAAGCAAGGGACCAGCACCGCTGTCGTGGAGCGGAGGCTAACAGAAGGCCCCAAGTCACCAGCCATACGGGTGAGCACTACACGGTACACTCAGGGACGTGGGCTACTTCTACCCGCTTACAGCAAGGTAGCCAGGAAGAGTGCAGACAGACGGGGAGGCCTACAACTCCACCTGGCCAGGGGAACTCCTGCTTGCTCACAGACTGACCAGGCCTCTTATGCTAGCCAGTACTCCCGGGAGGGTCTACCTTATAATCATCAGTAAAGACCCTGAACTGCACTGCAAAGACTCTGAGTCGTTCCTGCTGCGCTCGTGCACCATCACCCCCATCATCCACACTCACTGCCCTGAGGCTATACTCCTCCCGAGGGGAGTTATCCCATTCTATGCTGCGCACACAACACCAGCCTCAGCGGTCTGCCTCGCAGCGGTGGTACTCCCTGACCGCAATCCACGGGTGGCGCAGTCGGACAATTAACCTCAAAACCAAAGAAAGACTGCCACTGGTTTGACCAGCCTGAGCCACGGGACCAGGTCACCGCCACGGAGACTACAGACCCCAGAGACCCGGCACCGGGTATCCCACACACGTGTACACACGGCCCAGGGGGCGCGTCACATGCAGTACAGCATATTACAAACATAAGTCCCATTATTGGGGAGTGGGTGTCCCATAGTATTTGCTTATGCCTTGCAAGCAAAAGCTGCCAAAAATTAGGACGGAGCAACTTGCAATGTCCCTTACAAGAGCCATGCAGTACAGCATATTACAAACATAAGTCCCATTATTGGGGAGTGGGTCTCCCATAGTATTTGCTTATGCTTTCCCAGCAAAAGCTGCCAAAAATTAGGACAGAGCAACTTGCAATGCCCCTTACAAGAGCCATGCAGTACAGCATATTACAAACATAAGTCCCATTATTGGGGAGTGGGTCTCCCATAGTATTTACTTATGCTTTCCCAGCAAAAGTTGCCAAAAATTAGGACGGAGCAACTTGCAATGCCCCTTACAAGAGCCATGCAGTACAGCATATTACAAACATAAGTCCCATTATTGGGGAGTGGGTGTCCCATGTTATTTGCTTATGCTTTCCCAGCAAAAGCTGCCAAAAATTAGGACGGAGGAACTTGCAATGCTGGCACCCTGGTGGTATAGTGGTGGTGGAGGCTGAGGATAAGGAGAAGAAGATTAAACAGCCGAAACGAGGAAGCGTATACCCATGTGTGGGTGTGAAGCGGTGCATGTGAATACACCTCCCGAAATAACACAGTGGATTTTACTTTATGTTACTCTGCTGTCATTTGGTGGTGATGAGAAGTCTGGCCCAATCCAGCCCTTGTTCACTTTGATAAGGGTCAGCTTGTCAGCATTGTCAGTTGACAGGCGAGTGCGCTTATCAGTTATAATTCCCCCAGCGGCACTAAAAACACGCTCCGATAGCACGCTAGTGGCAGGGCAGGCCAGGACCTCCAAGGCGTACAGAGCGAGTTCATTCCAAGTGACCAGCTTGGATACCCAATAATTAAAAGGCACAGAGGGATCACGGAGGACGCTGGTACGATCGTCAAGGTACTCCCTCACCATCTTTTGAAACTTTCCACTCCTTGTGAGAGTACCCTGCGCCTCAGGGCCTGTAAGCTGGGCGGGTGTCAGAAAACTGTCCCAGAAATTTGACAGTGTTCCCCTGCCTCTGCTGTATTGGAGTTGCATCTCTCTCGCCTGTACGCCTTGGTTGGGCAACGAACTGTGACCTCTGCCGCTAGCGTGTTCAGATGGGAATTTTTTTAAGAGTTCTGCAGCAAGGGCCTTCTGGTATTGCCCCATTTTTGTAGACCTCTCCACCTCAGGAATAAGAGAGTGAAAGTTCTCCTTGTAGTGGGGGTCTACAAGTGTCACCAACCAGTAATGACTGTCACCCAACATTTTGACAACGCGAGGGTCACGGTTAAGGCAGCGTAACATAAAGTCAGCCATGCGTGCCAGACTGGTAACGGGCAAGATTTCCTTGTCCTCACCAAGATGACGACTGACCATGCTCTCCTCCTCCTCCTCCTCTTCCTCTTCCCCCCTGTCCTCAGGCCACCCACGCTGAACCGACGGTATGACTCTTGTACAGGTACTACCATCTACAACGCATGATAGCAGCTCCTGTTCTTCCTCCTCCTCCTCTCCCTCTCCCTCATTGTCCCCCAATGCACGTTGGGATGAGATGAGGCTGGGCTGTGTGTAATCGCCCGCTACGGCTTCTTGATCCATCTCATCATACTCTGGCTGAAATGCCTCCTCTTTAATTCTCTGCAGAGAGCGTTGCAAAAGACAGACAAGTAGGATGCTGACACTAATGATGGCGTCATCGCCACTCACCATCTTGGTGGCCTCCTCAAAGTTTGTCAGGATGGTACATATGTCAGACATCCAGGTCCACTCCTGAGGTCTTATGTGTGGAGTCTGACCTGAATATCGACGGCCTTGTTGCAGCTGGTACTCCACAACTGCTCTCTTCTGCTCACAAATCCTTTGCAACATGTGGAGGGTAGAGTTCCAACGTGTGGGGACATCACACACCAGTCGTTGTGCCGGAAGCAGCAAACGCTGCTGCAACACAGCAAGGGCGGCGGAAGCTGTAGCCCACTTGCGAAAATGAGCTGACAGGCGGCGTACTTTCACGAGCTGATCTGGCAACTCGGGGTACGATTTAAAAAACTGCTGAACCACGAGGTTAAGCACATGAGCCAGGCATGGTACATGTGTGATCTCAGCTCGCCTCAGAGCCGCCACCAGGTTATGGCCATTGTCACACACGACCATGCCGGGATGTAGGTTCAGCGGTCTCAGCCACAGATCTGCCTGCTCTTTCACAGCTGTCCACAACTCACAAGCAGTGTGAGGTTTATCACCTAAGCTTATGAGTTTCAGCACAGCCTGTTGCCGCTTGGCGGAGGCAGTACTGCAATGCTTCCAGCTTGTAACTGATGTGGTGATATCTGAGATGGAGGCTGAACATGAGGAGGAGGAGGAGGAGGATGATGCGCAGGAGCTGTACACTGTGGGGGCAACTCTGACTGAGATAGGGCCCGCAATCCTCGGTGTGGGGAGGTTGTGTTCCGTCCCAAGGTCCGACTGGGTCCCGGCTTCCACTATGTTTACCCAGTGTGACGTCAGAGAGATGTACCGTCCCTGGCCACAAGCACTTGTCCACGTGTCCGTTGTCAGGTGGACTCTCCCAGTAACTGCGTTGTTGAGGGCACGGCAGATGCTTTGGGACACGTGCTTGTGTAGTGCGGGGACGGCACACCGGGCAAAATAGTGTCGGCTGGGGACCAAGTACCGAGGGACGGCCACCGCCATAAGATTGCGGAAGGATTCCGTCTCCACCAGCCTAAAAGGCAGCATTTCCAATGCAAGCAGTCGTGAAATGTGCGAATTTAGGACTGTGGCCTGTGGGGCGTTAGCTGCGAATTTCCGCTTTCGTTCAAAGGTCTGGGATATGGACTATTGAACACTGCGGTGGGACGTGGACGTGGACGTTGATGCTGTTTCTTGAGAAACTGCCATAACAAGTGAAGACTGAGAGGAGGGGGCATATTTACATGCAGTATGGACAGGGGATTGCCTTGCACACACAACAGAGGGTTCTATTGCACGCACAACAATGGAAGAAGCAGTGGTGACACCCGCTGACACTGGTTGTGGACCCTGGGTTTCGCCCCACAAAGTCGGGTGCTTTGCTGCCATGTGCCTGATCATGCTGGTGGTGGTCAGGCTGGTAGTTTTGTCACCCCTGCTGATGCTTGCATGGCAGGTGGAACATATGGCATTTGTGGGGTTATCAGCAGAGTCTTTAAAAAAATTCCAGACTCTGGAAGACCTACCGCTTGTACTGGCAACGTCCCTCGTGTTGGTGTTATGGGGAACGGTTGCCTGCCTTCTGTCTGCGGCCACCACACTGCTTCTTCCTGCCTGTTGGGGTACTCTGCCTCCCTCCCCCTGTGTGCTGCTGGCCTCACTCTGCATGTCCTCCTTCCACGTTGGGTCAGTTACTAGATCATCCACCACCTCCTCCTCTTCCACTTGCGCACCACGGTCCTCCTCCTCACTTCCAGGCAATTGTGTCTCGTCATCGTCCACCTCTTGTGACAGATTGCCAATGTCGACTTCCTGTGGCCGTGGATGTTCAAATATTTGGGCATCGCAACATGGGATCTCCTCTTCCACCACTTCAAGCGTATCAGGCGAGGGGCCCAAATATGGAAATGGACCAGTGAACAGCTCTTCAGAGTGTCCAAGTGTGGGATCACTTGCTGTCTGACGACACTCGGCATGGTGGGAGGAAGGAGCATCAGGGTGAGGAGGAGTATGCGGTCGAGACTCACGGCTACTAAGAGTTGACCTTGTGGAAGACAGACCGGAGGTGGTGGTGCCCAGGTAACTGGAAGTATTGTCTGCTATCCAATTAATAACCTGTTCACACTGATCAGTTCTCAATACTGATGTTGTTCTGTGCTTCCCTAGTAATTCGGTCAAGAAGTGGGAGCGAGAAGATGTGGCTGTTGGTTGTGGCACATTTTCACCTTGGCCACGGCCCCGTCCTCTGCACGAACCATCACCAGAACGTCCACTTCCACGTCCCTTGCCACGCGCCTTGCCCATTGTAAATGAAGTGAAATAGCTTACACTTGCACTATCAATGGAAAAAGGGTAATAAAGAGTAGATTAGAACCGTGGAAGAGGAAAACCACAGTTATTGTTTACTGGGGTATACCACACTTTTTTAAATAGAGATATTTGCGGCTGAACAGTGAGCGACACACTCAAACTGCTTTTTTTTTTAGATACCAAAGGCCCAAAACAGGATAGTACAGCGATTTGACCCATGGAACTGCGAAACCACACTGGGATGTCGGGCCTACACAAGACTATTTTCAACAGATATATTTTTGTGTCAGAACAGTCAGGAGACACTACTGTTTTTCTTTACGGAAAAACCTACCAAAACCTGAATAATAGAGATTTTTTACCGTGGAACAGCAGAACCACAGTTATAATTTACTGGTGTATACCAGGCTTTTTAAAATATATATATATTTGCGGCTGAACAGTGAGCGACACACTCAAACTGGTTTTTATAGATACAAATGGCCCAAAAGTGGATAATACAGAGGTTTGTACCGTGGAACTGCAAATCCACACTTGTATTTCTCGGGCCTACACCAGACTATTTTCAACAGATATATTTGTGTCTGAAAAATCAGGGAGACACTATTTTTTTTTTTTACAGCAAAATATGCAAAAAGCAGGATAATAGAGATTTTTTACCATGGAACAGCAAAAGCACACTTCTGTCTCTCTGGCCTACACCAGACTATTTTCAACAGATATATTTGTGTCTGAAAAATCAGGGAGACACTATTTTTTTTTTACAGCAAAAAATGTAAAAAGCAGTATAATAGAGATTTTTTACCGTGGAACAGCAAAAGCACACTTCTGTCTCTCTGGCCTACACCAGACTATTTTCAACAGATATATTTGTGTCTGAAGAATCAGGGAGACACTATTTTTTTTTTTTACAGCAAAAAATGCAAAAAGCAGGATAATAGAGATTTTTTACCGTGGAACAGCAAAAGCACACTTCTGTCTCTCTGGCCTACACCAGACTATTTTCAACAGATATATTTGTGTCTGAAAAATCAGGGAGACACTATTATTATTTTTATACAGCAAAAAATGCCAAAAACAGGATAATAGAGATGTTTTACCGTGGAACATCAAAACCACAGTAATAATTTACTGGTGTATACCAGGCTTTTTAAAATATATATATATTTGCGGCTGAACAGTGAGCGACACACTCAAACTGTTTTTTTTAGATACAAATGGCTCAAAAATGGATAATACAGAGGTTTGTACCGTGGAACTGCAAAACCACTCTTGTATTTCTCGGGCCTACACCAGACTATTTTCAACAGATATATTTGTGTCTGAAAAATCAGGGAGACACTATTTTTTTTTTTTTTACAGCAAAAAATGCAAAAAGCAGGATTAAAGAGATTTTTTACCATGGAACAGCAAAAGCACACTTCTGTCTCTCTGGCCTACACCAGACTATTTTCAACAGATATATTTGTGTCTGAAAAATCAGGGAGACACTATTATTATTTTTATACAGCAAAAAATGCCAAAAACAGGATAATAGAGATGTTTTACCGTGGAACATCAAAACCACAGTAATAATTTACTGGTGTATACCAGGCTTTTTAAAATATATATATATTTGCGGCTGAACAGTGAGCGACACACTCAAACTGTTTTTTTTAGATACAAATGGCCCAAAAGTGGATAATACAGAGGTTTGTACCGTGGAACTGCAAAACCACACTTGTATTTCTCGGGCCTACACCAGACTATTTTCAACAGATATATTTGTGTCTGAAAAATCAGGGAGACACTATTTTTTTTTTTTTACAGCAAAAAATGCAAAAAGCAGGATAAAAGAGATTTTTTACCGTGGAACAGCAAAAGCACACTTCTGTCTCTCTGGCCTACACCAGACAATTTTCAACAGATATATTTGCGTCTGAAAAATCAGGGAGACACTATTTTTTTTTTTTTACAGCAAAAAATGCAAAAAGCAGGATAATAGAGATGTTTTACCGTGGAACATCAAAACCACAGTAATAATTTACTGGTGTATACCAGGCTTTTTAAAATATATATATATTTGCGGCTGAACAGTGAGCGACACACTCAAACTGTTTTTTTTAGATACAAATGGCCCAAAAGTGGATAATACTGAGGTTTGTACCGTGGAACTGCAAAACCATACTTGTATTTCTCGGGCCTACACCAGACTACTTTCAACAGATATATTTGTGTCTGAAAAATCAGGGAGACACTATTTTTTTTTTTTTTACAGCAAAAAATGCAAAAAGCAGGATATAAGAGATTTTTTACAGTGGAACAGCAAAAGCACACTTCTGTCTCTCTGGCCTACACCAGACTATTTTCAACAGATATATTTGTGCCTGTAAAATCAGGGAGACACTATTTTTTTTTTTTTTACAGCAAAAAATGCAAAAAGCTGGATAATAGAGATTTTTTACTGTGGAACAGCAAAAGCACACTTCTGTCTCTCTGGCTTACACCAGACTATTTTCAACAGATATATTTGTGTCTGAAAAATCAGGGAGACACTATTTTTTTTTTTTTTTTACAGCAAAAAATGCAAAAAGCAGGATAATAGAGATTTTTTACCGTGGAACAGCAAAAGCACACTTCTGTCTCTCTGGCCTACACCAGACTATTTTCAACAGATATATTTGTGTCTGAAAAATCAGGGAGACACTATTTTTTTTTTTTTTTACAGCAAAAAATGCAAAAAGCAGGATAATAGAGATTTTTACCGAGAAACAGCAAAAGCACACTTCTGTCTCTCTGGCCTACACCAGACTATTTTCAACAGATATATTTGTGTCTGAAAAATCAGGGAGACACTATTATTATTTTTATACAGCAAAAAATTCCAAAAACAGGATAATAGAGATGTTTTACCGTGGAACATCAAAACCACAGTAATAATTTACTGGTGTATACCAGGCTTTTTAAAATATATATATATTTGCGGCTGAACAGTGAGCGACACACTCAAACTGTTTTTTTTAGATACAAATGGCCCAAAAGTGGATAATACAGAGGTTTGTACCGTGGAACTGCAAAACCACACTTGTATTTCTCGGGCCTACACCAGACTATTTTCAACAGATATATTTGTGTCTGAAAAATCAGGGAGACACTATTTTTTTTTTTTTTTACAGCAAAAAATGCAAAAAGCAGGATAATAGAGATTTTTTACAGTGGAACAGCAAAAGCACACTTCTGTCTCTCTGGCCTACACCAGACTATTTTCAACAGATATATTTGTGTCTGAAAAATCAGGGAGACACTATTATTATTTTTATACAGCAAAAAATGCCAAAAACAGGATAATAGAGATGTTTTACCGTGGAACATCAAAACCACAGTAATAATTTACTGGTGTATACCAGGCTTTTTAAAATATATATATATTTGCAGCTGAACAGTGAGCGACACACTCAAACTGTTTTTTTTAGATACAAATGGCCCATAGAACTGCAAAACCACACTTCTATTTCTCTGGCCTACACCAGTCTATTTTCAACAGATATATTTGTGTCTGAAAAATCAGAGGCACACTTTTTTTTTTGGGGGGGGGGGCACCAAAAGGTTAATAAGATGGGTATTTGTACATTGTGAAGGACGAAAAAAAAAAGAGGATTTAGATAAAAAAAAAGGATTTTTCCTGTCCCCCGGGACCTGGAGCTAAGTCCAGC
Source organism: Phyllobates terribilis (assembly GCF_046119375.1). Classification (NCBI taxonomy): domain Eukaryota; kingdom Metazoa; phylum Chordata; class Amphibia; order Anura; family Dendrobatidae; genus Phyllobates; species Phyllobates terribilis. The sequence goes on from NW_027362761.1 coordinate 1,016,838,695, forward strand.
AATTTCAGCGACAGGAGCAGCACACAGGACTGTAATGCAGCGTTTGCTGGTATAACCACTGCGTCTCCTATACAGCCTGCCTGCCTGCCTGATATACCTGGGATGGATATTAGTCCTGAGAAGGACTGTTTGTTTGATCTGGCAGCCTTTACAGACCCTACACTAACTATTTTTCAGGATATATCTGTCCCTAAATCAGCAGCGCTGTCCCTACACTGTCTGATCTGGAGCGACTGTGTCCAAGATGGCGGCGCCCGGTTTTAAATACTCGAGGTGAGGCTGTGCGGCCAGCCAATCACTGTAATGCCCACAAAC